>NC_143262.1:3795000-4421250 GCF_984573655.1 Nuphar pumila
TGGCTCATAATTTTCATAAAACTCATATTTTTTCATCGAAAATACACGAACCAACAGTTGATTCCTCCAAATTCACCATGCTGAACACATTTGTATGATTGGATTTGCAAAACAGGTCTTGGAAGCGCCAGTTCACACGGTAGTTCTCATATATCTAGTTCTTATATCCTTGTGATCCCTTCTACTATATGAAGATAAATCATAATTTATTTGTGAATTTCATTAGTCTTTGAAGTTTTAATAGTTATGCGTTTTCTTTTATTTTTTTATACTTCTAATTATAAATACAAGAAGGTTTTTCCAACATTGTCACATAAATTTTCAATTCATGCGTGATTATTCCTTTGCAGATTGAACAAGAATTATGGCCATATATAAATGACAGCTCAGAAAAGTGTAAAATTCTAGGGAAAAAGTAAAACAGTTCTTAGGTGGTTTCTAAAGGGATGAAATGTTGGTAATTCAATGCAATGGGGAATGGTGCTCATGGTTCACTTTTCCAAATTTTGGTACTTTAGTGCAACAGGCAATGGTGCTTAAAGTTCTACTTATAGAGGATGCAGGACCACCATCATCACAATCTCAGATAAAGGGTACTTCTGTTTCTTCACAAGTGAAACAGACAGCTCTTCTTAAAAACAAGTGAAAAGGACAAACATAGTCATGTTATCCAAGATGCATAAACTAAACAGATTACACATTTACTCACACGGGAAGGCTACACAATATAAACTAGCAATGAAAAAAATTGCTTAAACCACGTGCACCACTAACACCCAGCCCTTCCTTAATAATAGATCACCATAGATCAATTGTTCAACTTAAACCCACAGATGGAATGTAAAACGTACTACCCAAGGCATCAACAGTCAAAACGAAGGTTAGTCTCTAACAAAAAGAAGAAAAGAACATGATTAGTTTACTATAAGGTTAAAACATTGTCATTTTTTTTTGACAGAGAAACCACCCTCAGAGTAAGAGACCTGTCTGTGCTGAACTTTTGCCTGCCAAACCTGCTGTCGCTTCTTCAGTGGTGTATAACCGTAGCACACCTCTCATCTTCAAATGCGGGGAACTAAGTTAATCTTTGCTTGGGGGTGTTTTGTTCTTACTCTTTGGCGCCTCATATGGTTGCAGTGGAATTGCAGAATGCACATGGGAGTCAGCCTTCACCACATTCAAATGGCAAAAACGGCCCTTGGTGAACTACTTATCCGTTGTAGATTCAAATGGCCCGATCTGAATGTTCCTTTCATTCAGAACTTGTGGTTCTTTTGACTTTTTAAACTAGTGACATCTCGTCACTATAAGCTGTAACTCTTCCTATCTGAAATGAATTGAAACCGTATTTTTCTTTCTAAAAGAAAAAACTTAGCACACATCTCGTCCCCAGGGAGTTAGGATGCCTACGTACGTGAGAATCACATAGAGATCCATCCCCTGGTATAAAAGATAATCCATGAAGGTGTTGATAATTTTGTCATGTAATGTTTCCATACCAAAAACTCTGCCTTCTAAGCTGCTGCTAATTCTAAATGTAGGCATGAATAAGAAAATAATATGGTGGGGGACTGGATAAAAGAAAGAGACCAAAATGCAAACTGCATATGGTTGGTCTCGGCAAAAGCCTGTTAAACCTTATTATATAGCCTTATGTCCTCTCCATTGGTTGATATGAGTCGGTTTGACATGGGGTTAAACATTTAAAAATTTCACTCTGTCCTGGAATCTCAAACAAATTTGGTGGAGACCACCCTATGATAGAAAAGAAATTGACTTGGGAGCATTGATTAAGGACAAGGATAAAAAATCAAAGAAGAAGAAGAAGACAGCAGCCTTGTAACTCTCTCCTTGACAGCCCCATGCCAATATCTTTATACCTTGCTGAGACAGTGGGATTACTGAATGTCGGGACAAATTGATGGTGGGTTGTGTCATTGTGTCCAAAAGCAGAAGGATCCCCATAATTTGCTTTGCTTCTGCAACATGGGTTTCCAGAAATGATTGAAGAACTCCCACCTCCCCATGCTGCTATCCCATTCCCTTTTAAAACTTTCGCTTCACGAGCAAGTTTGAAAGCAGGCACAGGCAGTATCGTAGTGATGGTGCTATCCCATCATCATGCATGGCAGCTACTCACTAGTAGGCTCACTGTGGAGAAAGTGGTGGGGGCTAGCTAGGATGGTGGACCCACCTTGAATGATTGAGTGGAATAAGGGGTCCACGTGGTCCCTTGCAAGAAGACATGGTGTAAATTTTGAATCATACCAACCGAATGGGGAGACCCCACGTGCCATAGCACCAGCAGACATGTAGGTCCCACAGCCCATTTTTAAGTTTTGGTTCTTATCATAGTCACACATATCAGTAACGCAAAGGTTATTTAATTTGTCGCCAGGTTGGTTCATAATTTTCTGTTAAATTTTGGGTCTTAAAAAGTTTAAAAATATATAAAAATAAGTACACAAATATCGTGTTTAGACAATAAAATAGATATATAATAAAAGAAAGAAGAAAAACATATTTAAGATGGAGAAAATAAACAGAACCAGTAAAAATAATTGATAATATCACGATACAATTAAATTGACAATATTTTTAAAAATATCACAATATGCAGTGATAATATATATCAAGATATTCTCTGTGACTATTGTTCTTACTTAGGCTCGTAAACAAGCCAAATGAGTCAAGCTTGTATTGTTTTGGCTCCATATGAGCTCGAGCCTGGGCTTACCCTGTCATAGGTGGAGTTGAGCATGAGCCGAACTCAAGCTAGTTCATTTTAAAAAAAGTTGTCCCTTGACAAAGGAGAAGGAATGACCTTCCAAATTCCTGTTTACAGCTTTGTGGCTCAAAAGTTACAAAGCCGAAAATGAAAATTAATTTATTATTTGTCCCTTGAAGAGAGACAAAGGGGAAGGATTGAACTTCCTAACCTGTTTACAGACCACTTTGTGGCCCAAAAGTGATAAAACCGAAAATAAAAATTAATTTATTATTTTGCCCCTTGATAGAGACAAAGGAGAAGGATTGAACTTCCAAACCTCAAAAGTGATAAAACCGAAAATAAAAATTAATTTATTATTTTGCACCTTGATAGAGACAAAGGAGAAGGATTGAACTTCCAAACCTCAAAAGTGATAAAGCCGAAAATGAAAATTAATTTATTATTATAATTAACAGTATTCAAATACGAATTCGAAGGCTCTATGATCTTCAGCCTTCATCATATCTTGCACCCGTAAAGATACAAAGAGGAACAATAGACCCTAAAAGGAAGATTGTAATTAGTAGGGGTGTCAACGTTATAGGTTTGGTTCGGACCCAGGTGGAACCAGATTTTTGGGTATGGTATCAGGTCCAAACCTGGGTCTAATCGGGTCTACTATAAAAGAAACCATACCTGGACCCGATAAGAACTACATGAACCAGACCCGGACCATACCCGGTAAAATAATATTTTTATCATTTTTACATTGAAAAATTGCAGGTCTTAATCGAAACTCAGGTCGGGCCCAGGTCTGGTATAAAATTTCACAAATTATACCCAGGTCCATGTATTAATCGGACCTTTGGATCCAGACCCGGGTCTTAATCGGGTCTTCTTATTTGTCACTATACCCGGACCCTATAGGGTTTGGTCCAGATATACCGGACCCGTTGACACCCAGAACTGCACCACTAGTTGGTAAAATTATATTGCTTAGTGAGCATAATATAAAACAACATCATGATATCTTTGGATTTCCTCTTTTCTTCTCTCATGGGCAAGCTAGGTGATAGCCCCTGAGCAGGATTAAAACACAGGACCCATTGGTTCATGGTAAAGTTTTTCTTTTCTTTTCTTTTCTTTTTTTTCAGAAACCAACTATTGCATCTGATCCAGTAACTTGAACTTCAGCACCAAAGAATCCCTAGTAACTAGGGACTTAACATCCCTAACTTCATCATGTTTAGTCATCCAGTGGTAATGCTTTTTTATTTTCAAAATGAATATATATATATAATTGACTTAGCAACACTTCAATTATTTTATTTTTTGTTTTTTGTTACATTTAATATTATAAGTATGATCTACATGTTCTTTTAGTAAGAACCTGCTTTTGGATCACCGGAATCTGACTTGTGTACCAGTATGACAAATTTTTTGAGTCACAGTATGACTAAACCGACCACAGTGAACACATCTACAAGGTGCAATTGAGTCAAAAATGACTTGCATCATGTAATTCCAACTAAATTGTAGGTGTACAATCGATTGTAGTATATACAAGCAGGTCCTATTTCTGGGCTTTATTATGTTTCACACTTTTGCTAGACCATTAAATGGGATGTAAATCAATCATATATATAACAAACCAGGTTCAGACCATATCTAGCTGATATTTTTGTTCTGGGTGTTGTATGGCCGAGTCCAGGACAGCTTTCGAACATATTAGTCAGATTTGGGTCAAATTCATATGAAGAAATATGATCAGATTATACCAACGGGGGATCCGCATGGTTGGTAGGAGCTGTCAGTGCACTTCTCCTTGTTGCAAGACGTTGCAGGCTCAAACCCCAGTGGTATGTTTAATAATAACTGGTAGGGATCTGCAAAACCCCAGATTGCCTTTAAAAAAAAATGAACAGATTATGTCAGAATAAGGTCTAACCAAAAGCATTTTAGTTTTACAGGGAAATCAATCGATTTTGTCATTTTCAGTGGATCCAATACAGTAGAGTGCTAAACTATAGCCAGATCTGAATTCATTCATAAGAACTAAGTTATACCGGAAACCATAACCGGACCCACTTTTCAAAATCCAGACGCAGTGTTAGCAAAACATGCGTGACCCATATCCGACCCATTTCCATCCCTAACCATTAGTAAAGAGTGGTAGGTAGAATCTGAAATCAAGCCATTTGTTTCTATGACACAAATTTCAGTTTTTTCTTAAAAAAATTATTTAATTTAAAAAATAAAAGTGTTTTTTAACACAAAATCCGTAGCATTCTGATATTTTTGTAACCATCTAAAGGAAATTTCGGAGGCCCTATCAGGTGTTCATGGTTGTTGTTGGTAGGGATTCAATTGGATCAGATACGAGCCAGATCCATCCTGATTTGAGCAATCCGAATTGTGTGCATTTTGATCTGAATCTGAGTTTGAATCAGAAAAGATTCGATGATCAAGGTTGAATCCAGATCCAAACTATAAGTGGTAATACTGGTTCTAGCAAAAACATATCCTTACATGCATAAATTCAATCAGATTGGATTTTAATCTGAATCTGAATTAGACCCCACTTAAAATATTTATTCAAATCCAAAAAATAACTAAATGAGTGAATCTGAGACCAATCTGAATGCACTTTCGGATCTTAATGGAACAATCCAAATCTGAAAATAATGTCAACTTTGGATTGGACATCTGATCATATCCGATCAGTTTAATTTGCGTCCTAGTTGTCAGGGGTGTTATGCAAAAAGAAAAGAAAAGAAAAGAAAGGAAGGCAAATGGAACTTTGAAAAAGTACAGGAAGCTGTTTAAAATCCAAGATCCATTTATGTACATATATATTGGAGTCAAGTGAAGGCATATGCCTACACTTTCCATCAATGATAAATGCGTTTGGTTTGTGGTTGGTCCGGACCACAAGCAACGTTCCATTCATTCGTTTCAGTACAAAATGATAGAGCCAGTCCCTTGCCTCGCCGGGTCCTTTGATATCCAACATATACCAATCATGTGGGCCCAGTCCCATGTTTAAGGCCATGTCTTATATGCCCCACCCCATGTGGTATACAGCTTGCTTCTGTCCGGAATGGGCCTGCATGGGACAAGGACATGACTTAACTCTTAAAATTGGAGTTTCGATTGATGCTGGATCCGATCCACTTGGATCCAAAAACGTCCAACATGAGGTAGATCAGGTAATAAAATTGGTAGTAGGGATGTTAATGAATCAGATTTTGTCTGATATCCGACCGAAGGCAACTCAGACGGATTTGGTAAGCCAAAACCATATCTGATTATAATCAGATGCGGATATATATGGTCTTGATTTTTTGCTACCTAATCCTATAGAAATGTGGATTTGATGGATATCCGAATACAGATACATGTAAAAAAACAGATTTGGTACGAGTTTTTCACCATCAAAGTCTGAATCTGAATCTGTCTAACCAATATCAGTTTTTGTATTGGCCACATCAGACCCAAATCTGAACCGTTTAAATCATACCCTGTACATCCTAGCCTATCGTAGATTGAGCCTACCTGCAGCACCAAATACTATACTTTGCAAAAGACTATAATTTGGAGTATCAAAGATTTAAGAAATACAGAATACTTGTAAAACTCATAGTATCAAACAAGTTTCTATCAACATTTATATACATAAATTACAATACCATTATCAACAAGGAACCCTAGAATATGTAAACTAGAATGGCAGTGGACCAGGGCAGGGTGGGGGCCTGGGTCTTCACTCTTGCCCTGTCTCAAAATCCTACCCTCCATCGCTACACGGCTTTTGATTTTAACCTTCATCCTCACCTCTCCATCTCCAGTCCAAACAGGGCGGGACCCCGTTTGAACCGGGGATGAAGGCGGGGGTGGAGGTTAAAATCCATCCCCGCCGGGGGGATGGAGGTTCTAATCTTGAGGCGGGGCGGGGGTGGAGACCTTCTCCCCCGCCCCGCCCCACTGCCATCCCTACTTTCAGGGTTCCTGCTTCTCTCTCTCCATTGCTGCATTTCTTCTACTTGGAGAGCAAGAACTCGAAGAGGTTATTCGATGGAAGTTCTGGGTCACTGCTGCTCATCGAAGACCTTTCCCGAAGGAGGTGTAGGAAGAGATCGTCCCTCGCCCTCTCCCTCACTTACACTTGTTCGAAGCATCAGCTTTCGTGCTTTTTTTAGCTTCGTTCCTCCAAAGATTCGTACTGGTGGTGGGGGGGGTTTTATCTTGAGCTGAAGCATATAACATCGGGCCTCTCCGATCACCTCCACCATCGTCGTCGCCGTCGTCTCCTTCTCCCGAACCGTCCGACGGAAAAGAGCTACTCATTGTTGTGTTTCTTTGGGCCTCTTTGGGTTGGGTTTCGATTTTTATCGCTTCAAAATTTGATGATGGGTTCTTTCTTCTTGGCCTTATTTGTCTAAAAGATTGCGTGTCTTTCAGAAAGTCTATTTTTGTTAATCATTTTGGAGAAATTTTCGCAAACTTCGTTTGTTGGTTCTTGGAATTGAGCGTGGGGTTGGTCGTAAACGTGGGAAAAGAATGCTATATTTTGTTTCAAGATTGAGATATGCCCATTTGAATCACTTCGTCTTCTCCTCTGCTTCTCTCTTTGCGTTTATCTTTGAGACGCATGCGCAGTAACATACTTCTAGTCTTTGAATTGAGTATTTATATCTGTGCTGGATGCTTTAGGATGGTTTTAACACTTATATATGAATAATGTACCTAGCATATCTGAGGTCATTTTGATTCGAATGTGGGTTGGGTTGGTCGAATAATGAAGTTTGATTTGTGGGTGAATGAAATCTTGGTTTTCTTGGACATTTTGATATTCATGGGACAATCCAACCATGTTTTTAACATGCAATTGTTGTAAAAATAGCTGAAAATGTCCCTGAAAATCTAGTCCAATTGGTTTTATTTTGGACATGATAAGTGATGAACAAGACATCTATTTGTGAAACGGCAGGGGTTTGCACTTGGTGCTGTTACTTGTCCTTTGCTATAGATTTAGTTGATAATTTATTTCATTGTTTGCTTTATGATCTATAGTTTCCATTCACTAGGAGCCTTTGACTTTTTGCAGTCCTACTATTGTTCTTGTTGTCATAACTTAAGAAAAATTTGATCTTTTTTGTTGGTTGCAAGTCCAATGCTTGGGTTTCCCCTTTCATGTTATGGGCTACCCTTTTGATACACTTTATGTTGATCTTTTGTTGGAATTGCTGCATTTTGCTCATGTACTAGAATGCATCACATGTTCACTTGTTAAGGTGGTGTAACATGTTTATCTTTATTTGAAGCGAGATGGTCCCAGTCTGCAACCAACAATTTGATAAATTGTAGATAAATTTTTTGCTTACATGTTTACATTTCCAAGTTACTTTTATCTGTTTGTTGTTCCAGCTATTTTTAGTCTTATACTCCTTATAGATAGAATGTGACTATATTTGCCATCACCAGGCACACACAGGCACTGTCCCTTGTTTCCGGATTGTAAATGGCTTTCAGAGGGATCTAAACACTTCATACTTTTATTCCTTAGTGAACCAATGGAATCAAAGAAGATATATCAACTCCCTTCAGCGTGATGATTGGTCCCATGCAGTTACATAACCAGAGCTTCAACTCAAAGTCAAGGCCTATTTCCAGTCTCACTTTTCTAGTATTTCCTTCTACCCTCACCACTTCCCCGGAATGGTTGAACCCCAAGTTTTAGAGAAGAAAAGGAAGATTTGCTCCACTTGGTTTTTGATGGAGAGATCAAGGTAATTGTCCATGTGCTAGATGGATTGACTGCACCTGGACCAGATGACTTCCCTAGATCCTTCTTTCATCATTATTGGGAGGTTGTACGGTCCTTGTCACAAGGTTTAAGCTTGCGGCCTTCTTGGCTAGGGGAGACTATAGACAATGGTTTATCATCTGACATGAAGCATGCTTCAAAGCCAATGGGGGGCATCCGTCAAAGCTGGGTGTGCTCTCCGGGGGGATCTCAAAGGTTTTTACCAATGTTGTCAGTATCGGTATCGGCTCTGAATCGTTTGGCCAACGATTCAGGTGAATTGGCCGATACCGATTCTCAAGTGAATCATTTTGAATCGGCTAAAAATGATTAAAAAATATTGTGTCAATCAAAATGTGACACGTGTTAAAACCATAATTAAAATAACATTAAAAAGTATTTTAAGCATTGTTTACAACCTTAATTGCACCGATGCGGTTTTGATTCTCAAAGTAGAGGGTGTTTTTTGCATAAACAAACACAGAAAGTATACCCGGAGTTGCCATAGAGTGAGTGTAGGGTATTCGGCGTTCTCTTCAACCAGTTGACACCTACGATGAGCTCAGACCTAAGGTCAACGGTGAGCAGAACCCTATACCACGTAAACCTTATGTGGTATATGGGGTAGGCTAATATGCTATGAATCTCTCATCATTTTCATGGCAGCCTACCCCCTTATATAATCGGGTAAGAAGCAGTTACATAAATGTGGTTTCTCCACATTCATGTAACTCCCATCCACTAATACCCCATTATGTGGCTCACTAAGTGGCCCACTAATGGTGTCAAACAGGGTCACCCAATGGGTTGGACGCAAATCCATTATGTCCAAAAGAGGGTGCTTCTAAGTTGTCATAGTTTAGGTCCATAAGCTTATTTAACTTTATCTATGAAGCCCTAACAAAAATTATGGTTAATAGGATGAGAGGAATCCTTCAGCATATTATATCTCATAATCAAATGTCCACACAATTCAAGAGTGTCCTAATAGCTAGGGGTGTCAACAGGTCGGGTTTAACCGGACCTGACCCAGACCAAACCCTATAAGGTCCAAGTATATGACAAATAAGAAGACCCAATTAAGACCCGAGTTCGGGCCCGAAGGTCCAACTAATACATGGACCCAGGTAGAATTTGTGAAATTTTATACCAGACTCGGGCCCAAACCGACTTCTAATTAAGACACAAAAATTTTCAATGTAAAAATGATGAAAAATATTATTTTACCAGGTATGGTTTGGATCTGGTTCATGTAGTTTTTATAGGGTTCGAGTATGGTTTCTCTTATTGTAGACCCAATTAGATCGGGGTACAAACCTGATACCATACCTAAAAATCTGGTTCAAGTCTAGTTCCACCTGGGTCTGAACCAAATCCGACCCGTTGACACCCCTACTAATAGCGCACGAGTTGGTAGATTCAACTATCTCCATCTAAAAGCCTATCATTCTATTCAAGACAGACTTAATTAAGGCTTATGATAGGGTTAACTAGGATTTCATAGAAGATACCCTAAGGTTTTTTTGCTTCAGTGAAGAATGGATCCATTTACCCATGGTGTGTGTTACCACTCCAATGTTTGCTATTGTTATTAATGGGGAGCCAGGGTCCCAGTTTGGATGCAATATGGGTTTGCGACAAGGTGATTTGATTTTCCATTATATCTTCTTTATGGTCATGAAGTGATTATCGAGGTGACTTACTAACGAAGAGGAGATAGGTAATATCAAGCCAAAAGCATAACCTAGAACCAGAGTTTAAGAGTTGTTTGGGTATGAGGGTCAGTCAAGATAAGTTGTTTTCCTTCCCTTCAACCTCCAACGTTCTTGAATCTTGCAAGTCTAGTTGATTGTCAAGGCGCTTGAATAACTAACGAAGAGGATATAGGTAATATCAAGATTTGTAAAGTCAAAAGCATAACTTGGAGCCACTCTTTCTTTGCAGATGATGCCTTATTTTTCATCCAGAATACTAAGTCCTCTTTAACGAACTTTCTATTAGTGATTAGGGAGTTCAAGAGTTGTTCGGGTATGAAGGTTAGTTAAGATAAGTGTTGAGATGTGCCTTGAATTTCATGTTACAACCCCAACACACGTCATTTGAAGAAAACCATATTGAGATTTCTTTTGAAAGTCTGTAGTGGTAGCGGAGGGATCGGGCCATTAGGCCCGAGACCATAATACACCATTGACTTGGTGAGGGTGAGGGGGGCGAAACCCTGCGGTACGGATCTGATCCATTTTTAACAAGGTCCTATAAATACTCTTTTAGGGTTTTCTTGCTTAGATAACTTTTTTGCAAGTTTGGGTGTTTTGTGCTGTAATCCCTTTCTGACAGCGAAATCTCTGCTCCTCTATCGCTCATGGATGTAGCCCATTAGCCGAACCACTTAATTCATGTGTCATTGTGTGTGCCTGTTTTCTTCTCTCTCATGTTTATTTCACTGTGTAACTTTCTAACAATAAGTTTGTTTTCATCCCCTACAACAAAACAAAGCTCTTTTCCCACCAAATATCTAGGGTTGCTACTATTGCTGGCTCTCTTAAAACAAGAATGTGATTCTCTAATTACTAAGCTCCAAGGCAGATTGAGTTCGTTAGGGAACCATCACATCTCTATGGCTGTATGAGTGGTGCACAGCAAATCCACAGTAGCAACCTTCCGCTCGCATTGGATGTTGTTTTGCTCTCCCTCACTCAGTGGTTAATAAGTTGGAGTGAATAATAAGGCAGTTTTTATGGTACCATGATGAGCATGAATGTCACATTCATTTTTGCAGTTGGGAAGGTCTATGCAAACCTGGTAATGAAGGTAGTGGACCGGGGCGGGGACAAGTTCTCCACCCACTCCGTGTCTCAAAATCCTGCCCTCCATCCCTGCATGGGTTTTGATTTTAACCTCCATCCCCGTTTCATGTCCTTCATCCCCGGTCCAAATGGGGCAGAGCGGGGATGGACCCCGTTTTCCCTCGGTCCATTGCCATCTTAAAAAATGATTGGGGACAAGACGGGGCAGAGAAAAGCGTAAGTCCATCACCGCCTCCATCCCTGCACGGGTTTCGATTTTAACCTCCATCCCCGGTCCTAACGAAGCTAGGCGGGGCAGGGGCCAGTTTCCCTCGGGTCCACTGCCATCCCTAAAGGTGGTTTGAGAATTCAACAACTATCAGAAGTCAACTGTGCTAGCCTCGCTAAATTGGCTTGGGCGGTCATGCATAATGCTAACTCTCCATGGGTTTGGTTGGTGCAGATCAAATACCTTGATAGGGATTCATTATGGGTAAGCAAACCTCATTAAAATGGATCTTATGCTTTTAAAAGTATAAAGAAAGGTGCAGCTGCCATACAGATGGGGGGCTCATGGATCTTACGGGAAGGTAATCAATTCAAATTTTGTGTCGACCCCTGGCTTTCCAGCTCCCCCCTGCTATTATTAGTTCTCCAAAGATACAGGTCACTCATCAAGAGGTCATGCTTTCAACTGTCGTGCTGCTCATATGATGGATCCTCCTGTTGAAGATCGTTGTGAGCATATTAATCTGATTCCAGAGCTCAGACCTAATCTTCTTCTTTCTCGTGTCTTCTCTGAGACGGAGGCCGGGTGAACAGAACCGCATTGAATGGCTATGTTCAACCCCATTCAGCTTCAAAGTAGTGTGGGACACTTGCAGGATCAGAGGTCAACAGTTCAGCTTAGATAAATATGTTTGATGTGAATTCCATTTCCCAAGAGCTTCCACTACGCTTTGCTGTTTTCCAACGTTTGCTCACTCAGGAAAGATTGCAAATGATGGGTGTCCAATGCCGAGTATCTGTGTCTTTTGCTGCAAGGGTCCTGAAAATTCAACCCATTTATTTTTCCTATGTTCAAGT
Source organism: Nuphar pumila (assembly GCF_984573655.1). Lineage (NCBI taxonomy): Eukaryota > Viridiplantae > Streptophyta > Magnoliopsida > Nymphaeales > Nymphaeaceae > Nuphar > Nuphar pumila. Next base: position 3,807,389 of record NC_143262.1, read on the forward strand.
ATTAAAACTATTTGGGCCTCTATTGTGATGCTGTTTGAAAAATGAAGGACCCCCTCTCAGTCAGTGGAGGTTGAACTACTAAGAATAGTAAAACAGGCACAGATATCAACCCGAAGTTCCAAACAAAAGTTCGCGTTATAAGAAGCAAAAACTGAGACTGAAGTAATTAGGAGGGAAACCCAAAGCAGCAGCTTAAACGATATCACAAAAAAAAAAGTGAACGCAGACAGGGGAAAGCAGCACATATTATTGCAAAAGTTTTAGCGTTTCTTAGTTGCAGGCTCCTTCTGGGCGTTGAAGTAAACAGCAGCAACAGGAAGACCCAGCCCATGCTGCGCAGCGAACGCCCTCGTGTTGAAGTTTGCCCGTGTGGGAGGCGCGGTCACCGTCGTCACAGGGCCTTCCTGTCGGAACAGCACAAACACGTACCTGTGTATCCCAATTGGTGGCCGCGGGCCCATGTACGGCAGAACCTCCCTCCCTGCCAACACCCCAACGTCAAAACCAAATAAAATCTCTCTCCAGATGATACATCTTTTTTTTACTTTCTGACATCCATAGATGTTATTATATGTTTCTTCTATTGAATGCAAAATTAGAAACCTCCAGTTCTGGCTTCCGTTTCTTCAAGTACAAAAGATATGTTTTTTTTTTGAAGGCAGGAAACTATACCATTGGGTTTTGAACCTGCAACGTCCCTACACAAGGTGACTAACTGCCCCTACGGAGCCCTCGGTGGTACAAAAGAAATGTTATGCAAAGAGTGCATTGCATTGTTGCATGTCACCAATGCACATGAATTATAGACCAACTTCCTCTTGTTAACCTTCTCGTCATGTGCTATATAAAAAAAAATCAACAGAAAAACTTAATACCTTGAGGAGGACCGGTAGCTCCAGAAATATCTACCACTATCCTGGATACATAAACACTACAAATTAATTCAACAGCTACTCTCACCATCCCAACATGAAGACAAAGAACAAGAAGGGTAACAAAGAAAAGAAAAAATGAAAAGAATATTCATACCAATGAACCCACTCCCGCATGGTAGGCTCGCTTGGACTAGGAGCATCCGGGTCAGTCATGACCTACACAATAAAATTAGAACACATGGTTCTTGCAATAATAGCAGAAGTTCAGAAATAACACAAGGCAGAAGAAACAACCAGAGCTAGCAAGCACCTGGTTCACATCTATATATAGTTTGAAGTGTTTTATGATGGATCTGAACCGTTAGATTGTTTAACATGCTCGATTTAGTGGGAATCGATCTTTAGGTAATATTTTTTCGACGAAAACATGATTTTATGAGAAAAAAAATGGCTACATTCGTAGCCATTGATTTTGGATCACCGGAAAAACTTGTATACAGGTCAGGTCGGATTTTAGTGATCCAAAAACTAGTTCCCACTAAACAAAACCTATAAATCACGGTGTTAGATGCCGAAAAAAAAACTCAAACGATATTTTCATAAGGTTTTTTGCAATTTTAACCCTGCAGCATTTAGTGTGGTCCATTTGCTTGGAGTCGATTATCGTAATCGAGTCAGGAAGTGTGATTTTTGTATCCTTGGATATTTAAAAAAATTGAGCTGTGATTTTCAAGTCTTAAAAGATTCTTCTTACACAGCGAAATTGAATGATCTAAGTTATTTTTATAAAGCCAAGCATCTAGATGGCAGTTGTACGGTGAAGTTTTAGGAAAAAAATAAAAATCTCGATGCATCGATGCATACCAGTTTACTTTGGTTTAAATATGTCAGTCCATTTATCTCCCAGACAGTTTTAAACTCTTTAAAAAAAAACTTTCTTACATGTATTTTTTTAATCCAAAACTTATTCACCGAAAACCATGTTTAGGATGAAATCAATTTACCACGAATTCTTAATTTTTAGTTGATCAAGTTTTTAGTACAACATAAATCGTTGATTTTTATTGAGCTAAAAATACATCTAAAACATAAAATATTTACACCAATGCATGCTATTCACTGACTAAATGAAGTACATGATGTGTGCAAACTAAACATATATATATATATATATATATATATATATATATATATATATATATATATATATATATATATATATATATATATATATATATATATATCCGTGCTAAATGATATATAGTATAGTTTCGGTGTTGACCTAAAAGTGAGGACACGGGAGGAATATGAAAGGAGGGAGAAGGGGAAGAAACAACGTACCAAGGTGTAGAGTTCGTCTACACGGCTACCAATTCGGATGGTTGGTGGGTGTAGGGTGAGCGAGGGTTTGATGTCACCGCCATTAGTGACCTGCTTGTTGCCGTAGCAGACAGAGATGCGGACGGTGGGCACGAACATATCAATAACCTCCCCAATAACCCTACCCACCACCAGCGGATCCACAGACGACGCCATTTGCGTTAAGCCCGTGTACAACAGTAACAACACAAGGGTGCTCCAACTCCAAGTGGGAGATGAGGCGTCCAGACCAGTATGACTTTGTGGCAAACAGAGGGAGAGGAGAGAGGGAGGAGGATGGTTGGGTTTTAATAAGGACGAAAAGAGTAATGATGAAAGGATGAGGGAAGGGCATGCATAGGCGTGAGTGGTCACGCCGACCGCAGAACGCACCATGTGGTGCATGGTAACGGCAGCTGCTCTCAGTGGGGCCTGGCTTTCTTTGACACTTGGGGCCTTCCAAAAATTGCCTTGTGGAGTTATTTTGATAAGAGCATCTTACTAGAACAAAATCATCAAGTGCTTAATTGATGCAAACCCCAACAGATTTGCAGATAAATCTACTCCCTACAAATTTATCTAAGAATCCTTAATAATAATTAAACATAAATATAAAAAAATATCATAAAATTGCTAAGAAAACTTTAAAAAACTGAAAATTATCTCATAACCCCCATTCTCCGACTGTTATAGATGAGATATTACCATCTTAAATCATTCAGATAAACACTTAATTAGAAAAACAAATGTTTTTTTCTTTTTTTTGAAAAGCAAGCTGGGGTTTGGCGGACCCCTACCAGAACAACAGCCACCCCACGTGGCAGTGGGATTAGATGCTGAGCCTTCAGCTTGACACAGGACCCTGCTTACCACATGGGATACCAAATGTTAACTAAACTGTTAACTGTTAAAATGTGATAGAAATCAATTCCTTGAATTCAATATTCACTACAAACTACCCAATACAAGAAAATACCTAAACCAAAAATATGAATCTCAAATGATCTAATGAACCCGCTTTTAATGGGCTCCGCTCCTGCATCTTTAATTAACCTTTTTTACGTGTGCTTTCGAGACTCTGCAGTCTGCAGAGCTGGCTATGTAGGACGGTTTAAGACGTTTAAGTTGATGAATGTCACGAGTTTCATACCTACAGTGTTGTGTGCTCCTTACCGCAAAGTTAAAGCCAATGACAAACTATATTCGGTGGACAGGAAGGAGCATATTTACACCGTAGACACTGAAACATGACCACAGTCAACTTGTCACCTCTCGACCTGTAATGAAACTTGCAACTCACAGACATTGATTTCTTGTCATTAAAAAAAATCATAAACACCATTAACGTGTTCTTTTTCCTTTGTTAAGAAGAATGACACACTAATGAACATTCAAATACTTTTTTTTGTTTGAAGGAAAAGAAAATGCTTTATTTCTTTGTTAACTTTTAGAAACTTAATAACATCATCCCGTTCATGTTTAGCCCCGTCAAATGATCTACAACTACCAAATACCTTATTTCGTATCCAAAAATATGGTTGAATACGATACGCAGTTGCTCCTCATGCGCCCACAAAGACTAAAGAGTTACATATTTACCCATATATATATATATAGTAGGTATAAGACTTTCAGCACGTTGGTGTTATGTGACTTAAATTGATTCATTTGAGCCTGTAAAACTTTGAAGATGCAAGTAATTAAAGAGAACTTCATGTAAAAACGATTGAAGTCGTCAGAGGACATTCAGTTTTTTTTTTCATGTAAAGCTGGAAATTAAACCACCCTCGGAATCAGAAACCTAGTCACACTGGCTAAGCCTGCTGTACTTACAACCGTTGCTCCAATGGTGTAAAGCCGTGACAAACCCCTCACTCTCATAGAGTCGTCGAGCTTCGGTTGAAAAAGAGCTTATCCCTTGCTCATGGGAATGGAACCCTGACCACCTGTCTATCGGCCAACGCTCCTTCCACTGCAACAGACCCCTTGGGGCTCGAGAACTTTTAGTTTCAAATGCATGAACAGAATATTGCTTATTAGCTTACGGATTTGAACTTGCAATGTCCCGACACAAGGTGACATGCACTAGCAACTCCTACCAGACCAGCTGAGTATGAGTCATTCTTGCATATTAAATGTCTCAAGCATCCTTATTGTTCCGAACCGCCATGTTTTTCACCTTTTTGCTATGATGTATATACCTCTTTGGCACTCTAGAGTGCCCCACAAGGCCTTACGGCCTAAGTACCTCGTGTATTTGGACCCTCTCTTCTCCTCTTGATGTACTTTGCTTTCAAGTATCTATAAAGAAGCTTTTTGCATCATTGTCATGAAAGCGGTTAATTCAGAGGCTAAGGTTGTCTACGACGTCGCTCGGGATATACCAGTGCGGATCCATAACTGGTCGGAAGGATCGCATTATTAGTCGCACCTATGGATGATTTTAAAGTCATCCTTGGGATGAAATTCTTGAGAAGCAACAAGGCAGTGTCGATGCCCCACCTCAATGTTGTCAGCTTTGAGAGTGAGAGTCAGCCCTGCATGGTTACTGCGATGACAGAAAAGCCTTGTGAGCGCTTGGTGTCTGCACTCTAGTTGAAGAGAGGCATGAAATGCGGTGACAAGACTTTTCTTGTCACAATTCATGCTACAAATGAGGCAGAAGAAGTCGTGGATGTCCTAGAGGCTTTAGCACCGGTATTGAAGGAGTTTGGCGATGTTATGCCCACCGAGATGCCAAAGAAGCTACCTTCGAGGTGAGAGATAGATCATTAGATTGAATTAGTACCGGGTGCATGGCCACCCGCAATGGTTCCTTATCGTATGGCAATTTCTGAGCTGCAGGAAGTACGCAAACAACTGGATGATATGCTCAAAGCGAGGATCATCCAACCATCCAAAGCTCCCTTTGGAGCACCCATGCTATTTCAAGCAAAGCATGATGGGTCAAAGCGGTTGTGCGTCGACTATAGGGCACTGAACAAAATGACGTTGAAAAACAAATACCCGCTTTCTTTGATCACAGACTTGTTTGATCAACTTGAAAAGGCAAAGGTGCATTTCCAAGTTGGATTTGAGATCTGGCTACTGGCAAGTCAGAGTTGCAGAAGGAGATGAGCCAAAAACTACCTGTGTAATGCAATATGGGGCATTCAAATTCCTTATCATGCCCTTTGGCTTGACGAACGCGCCTGCTAACTTTTTGACCCTAATGAATAAGATCTTCTACCCGCACCTTAACAAGTTTGTCATCGTGTATTTGGATGACATAGTGGCGTGTAGCGACTCGATGAAGCAGCATGTCTAGCACCTTCAGATTGTGTTTCAAACTCTGAAGAACCACAAGTTGTATGTCAAGCGAGAGAAGTGCCTATTGGGCCAGAAGAAAGTTTATTTTCTGGGGCATATTGTAGAAGGAAGCACTCTCAAAATGGACCATAAGAAGATTGAAGCTATTCAAGCATGGGAGCCTCTCTCTAAGGTTCCTGAGTTGTGCTCCTTCTTGGGGCTTGCAAATTATTATCGGTGCTTCATCAAGGGATACTCCCAGATTGCGGCTGCGCTCACAAATCTGTTGAAGAAAGACAGACCATGGTTATGGTCTGATGCCTATCAAAAGGCTTTTGATGGGTTGAAGCATGCCTTGACCGAGGAGCTAGTGCTAAAGTTGCCTGACTGTCGGCAACTATTTGAAGTACAGACCGATGCATTTGACTTTGCTATTTGTGGGGTGTTGCTCCAAGAAGGATATCCTATCGCATTTAAAAGTCGAAAGTTGAATGACGTTGAACGTTGATACACTGTGCACGAACGCGAGATGTTGGCGGTTGTGCATTGTCTCTGCACATGGAAACACTATCTTTTGAGGTTGTAGTTTGTTGTGCGCACCGACAACGTTGCGACAAGCTACTTCCAAACTCAGAAGAAGTTGAGTCCAAGGCAAGCGCTTTGGCAATATTTCTTAGCAGAATTTGATATGGTCCTCGAGTATAAGCCCGTCAGGACCAATGTTGTGGCCGATGCCTTGAGTCAAAAGGCGGAACTTGTAACTTTGCTCTCTTGAGAGGGCAGTGTTAGCCAACCGACAAGCGATCTTCTTGAACAAGTGCGAGAAGCTTCAAAAAGTGACCCAATGGCTCAACAATTGATCGCATTGGTGAAGGAAGGAAATACGTGAAGATTTTTGCTAGAGGATGGTTTGCTCGGCGCTGCGGGCAATCATCTATATGTTTCGCGATAAGATACCTTGAGGAGGCGCTTGATGCACGAGTGCCACGATACTACTTGGGCGGGTCACCCAGAGCAACAGAGGACCTTGAAATTTTTGGAACGTGCAATCTATTGGTCGCAGATGCGCGATGACGTAAATGCTTATGTGCAGACTTGCTTGATTTGCCAACAAGACAAGCCCATCAATCAGAGACCTGGTGGACTGCTAGAGCCCCTACCTGTGCCAAGTCGTCTGTGGGAGTGTATAACCATGGACTTCATTGTGAGCTTGCCAAAAGCACAAGGATGCAGTTTGATTTATGTGGTTGTGGATAGGTTCTCGAAGTATGTTATCTTCATGGTTGCCCCAGCCACCTGCTCAGGTGCAGATACTGCGAAGTTATTCGTGCGGAACATAATCAAGCATTGAGAAATTCCAGAGAGCATCGTCAGTGATCGTGATGCACGCTTTACTAGAAAGTTTTGGCGAGAAGTATTTCGCTTAATGGGGACAAACTTGCATTTCAACACAAGTTTTCACCCCCAAACCGATGGATAGACAGAGAGAATAAATGACATGCTGGAGGAATACCTGTGGCATTTTGTCAGTGTCAACCAAAGGGATTGGGTTGATTTACTTGATGCAGCTCAATTCTGCTACAACTTTTAAAAGAGCGAGTCATCCGGCCATAGTCCATTTGAAGTCGCAACCGGACAACAGCCGCAGACTCCACACTCCCTTGTTGCACGAGGACGTGGCAAGGCACCTTATGCATACCAGTTTGTCAGAAACTGGCAAGATCGGACAGAGTTGGCGGAAGCATATCTAAACAAGGCAACCAAGCGCATGAAGAAATTGGCAGATGAGAAGCCTTGTCCAACAGAATTTCATGTTGGAGACAAAGTGTTGGCCAAGCTCTTTCCTGACCGCACAGCAATCTTTCGGGTCCACCACCGAGGCCTTATTCACAAGTATGATGGTCCCTTCATAATTATCAAACGTGTATCTGGTATTCCACATATGCAACCTGAAGTCGTTCCACGAAGATGAAGGTGATCCTCAACGGTGCATGCCTCAACGTGCTCTGATCCCGCAACGAGCTCTTTCAACAGTCAGTGTGCCCTGCAGAGAGCCAGATGTCATCCTCAACCATTCTAACAACTATCTAGGGAAAGTCAAAAAGTACTTAGTGCAGTGAAAGGGGTTGTCAGAATGTGAAGCTATCTGGGAAAAGGCCAGCATCATGCTTCATCATCGACAGTTTGTAGAAGGCTACCATGAACAATTGGCGTCGAGGATGACGCCAACTTAGGCGGGGGAGTGTGTTCCGAACCGTCATATTTTTCACCTTTTTGCTATGATGTATATACCTCTTTGGCACTCTAGAGTGCCCCACAAGGCCTTACGGCCTAAGTACCCCGTGTATTTGGACTCTCTCTTCCCCGCTTGATGTGCTTTGCTTTCAAGTATCTATAAAGAAGCTTTTTGCATCCTTGTCTCTCTCTTTGTGTTTGTGCATATGCGTACTCTTGCCTTCGCTCGTGCGCGTGTGTTGTACGTTTCTTGTGCGCTTAATAGGTCTGCCTACGTCACGGGGGCTTTCGCTTCCAAGCCCGTGACACTTATAATCCATGCACATTTGCAAAAACAGAAAGCAAAACTGATACTTCATGACTCGCTTCTCTCACATTTGGCCCACTCAAAGGTTGGTATCAACCTTCAACAAGATTCCTCATGTTCCATGCAATTTGACTGGCACAACTCAAATTAGTAACGGGCGCTGCTACCGGGTTGCACTGCACATGAAAGTTAATGCATTCTGAACGGGATTCGGCCATCCCTAACTTCATATATACCCTGTCATCATACCCACTCTGGGTCCTCATTGTTGAGAGTGGTTTTGATTAAATCTGACCCAGTAGATGGATTCAGCTGAAAGGAAACAACTTGTGTTTTGGATGACAAAAATATGATTGTTTAATTCATAATTTTTTTGTATTTTTATAGCCGTTGATTTTATATATATATATATATAGGTTCGATTCAATCCATTCAAAGACCATATTCACTAAACCGATAATTTACAAAGTCGGTATGACATAAGGATATGACGTTACGGATGACAGGGTCCTGCAAAGACAACATAATACACCGAACGTTCAACACCCTTTTTGTCCAAAACCTCTTAAAAGTTACATCAAGAGATTGAAAACTGAAAAGCACATTAAAGGGGGCATGGATTAGTAGCAGGAAGGAAACTTTATGACTCCCATGTGAATTCACCTGGGGTCGGACACCTGTAACATAACTCCAACAAACGCAAGAATGCACCTCTCTCACTCACTTTCCCTTCTTCCATTCTCAAATGAGGATGGCCTTCACCTCCTGTCCGGCCCGAAAATAGAACCCAGCCCCTCTTCTGATCCATTTATTTCTGCAATCTGGGAGGATCAGACTACGGCCTCTGTCTCCTCTCACATGGTCGAAACGGTGCCTAGCTTTCATCGCTTTGCTTCACAACTAAGAAAACATAGCGCCAGATGTACAAAGCACTCACAAAGTTTTGTGTTAGGGTATTATTGAAATTGGTTGCATCGAAAAATAAACAAAATAGGTAATTAATGAATTGGCTTGTGAAGGGAGGGTGCCTAGATGTTAGCTTTCCCTCCCTCAAAGGGTGACTTGCCTTAAATACCGTGTATATTGTATGCAAAATGACCTGAAACAGAATTTATTAGTAAAAGTTTTATCTTTTTGTCATGAAATTTTTGTCAAAACTACTTATAATTTACTTTGAACTATTTATATTAAGAGTAATGTGTAGGTTTCACACAGGTTAAAAAAAAACACATACAAATATGTTATTTAAAAGAGTCTGAGATGGTATGAAAGATAAATGGTACACATTACTCTTTGTATTAAATTTAGCAGCTAGAGAGACCATGAGGAAAATCATTTTATTCAAAGCAAACAACACAAACTATAGCTACCTTTGTATGCAAAAGGGACATGTCTGTGGCTATTGCATTCAACTGATTGAAATGACTGACAGAAAGGTTTTGAGCACTGTTTTTTCTTTAAGGCAAGTTGGGGTTAGGCAGACCCCTAACAGTTATACAACTATGTCCTTGGGTTTTGAACCTGCAACGTTCCAAGACAAGGTGACGTGCACTAGCTGCTCCTACCAGACAAGGGGGAGCCCTTGTTGGCTTTTATAAACCTTGAAAGCTGGCTTACGTTTTTTAAACTATATAAAAAACTCTCTTCGTTTAATACGATATTGAATATTTGATTTTGAAAATGACACTTTTTTGCCTTACAATCTTTTTTTCTCCTTAAAAATTAGATTTATTATAAATATCTATCTATGATCAATAGGTTTTTTCTATCTTGCTTCCTAAATACATCAGTTCTCGCACCTTCTTACTATGCTAATGTCAGACCAAACATCTGTAAAAGTAATGACATTTTTTAAAAATACATCATTATTTTTTCAAGTTAAAAAGTTCATCTTCACTTTTTAATCAAACCGGAAAAGTATATTGTATTACTTCTTAAAAGATGTACTTAAGTTTTTGTTTCCTTCCAAAACAACAGTCACACGCAGTACTTAAAGTAATTGTATCTTCAAGAGTGCTATTTAAGGCACGTTTTCATAGCGCTAAATGAGAACTGTCAAATTCGACCCATTTTCTTATAGTGACATAAACATATAAGAAAATGGAGGGAGCAAATAAATGAATCATGCAAGATGAATCCAACATAGTAGCCAAATCGGTCTTCCAAAAGTTTCCTCATCGGATAATCGTGATTAATCGGTAAAAAAATCGTTCAACCTCGTTGCTTGGGTTCCTCGGCAAATCGTGATTAATCAGCAAGATAAAAAACCGTGATTAATCGACAAAAAAATTGTCACTCACGTTTTACTAATAAAAAACTAAAATTCAAATTCTAAATCTAAAATAATTTCAAAAAGTTAAAAATTTGTGGCATATATTCATTAATTTTTTTTTATAAAAGATAACATGGAAGAAATGCCTCTTGTAGCAAAAGCTCCCTAACATAGGAGTTAGCAGAGCTCATGGTGATATTTTTTTTTGTTGTAGATGTTGCAGTTATTAGCACAACCTCTTTTGCAAGCCAAAACCAACCATATCAAGATTGATGGCTCCCTAGACAAGCAAGAGTAAATCCATCAAATAGATGGATGGATCACACCTACCATCTTGGTCTTCACTGCAAGGGTTCTATCTGAAACAACAAGTACAAACTCACCATGTAAACTAGGAGTGCAAAGATGGTCGGTGGCTGAACTGGTGGTAATGCACTTGTTCTATTTGGTGGTGGTAGTAGCGATTGAGGTCATCGGTGAGAAAATGTTGTAACATGCATTTCATCGTCCATCATACAAAAACAAATTATCGGTTGTCCTGTAAAAAAACTATAAACTTAGATTGCCATCTCTGTCTTTCACTGATCCATTGGAAGGTAAAAACATCCATATTCACTTGCAACAGGAGCATCCATGTTCATTTCTTCCACCATTAAATCACATCTTCTGACATTGAAAAAAAAAATCTGTTCAAAATAAGAAATCTTCTATGAATATGGGGGGAGATCTCGTTCGGTGCTTCACTGCAGTACACTGGAGTTGCGGCAGAGTCTAGAGCCACAGGTTAAGCACCCAACCTCCCTCTAATCAATCTTTAACACAATAAAAAACTAATGATTTATATTTTAAGAATCCCTTTAAAACTGGATTTTTTTATGGAGAACCTAATCCCATGTGAAATCCTCTTGATGTTTATGATTACCACTATTTATCGTGAGGAATACCCACGATTTACCGGTGAGGTACCGATCAAGTGATTTATGGGTTTAATCGAAGTTGGTTCTTAGGCTTCTTCCTTCCTCGCGTGGAATCGGCGATTTTCCCTATTCATCGTTGATCACAACTACTATGGAATCCAATATGATTCATTTATTCACATCTTGTGAGATTCGAAATCAAGGGTATTTAGCCCCATGGTTTTCAATCACATGATTCATTTTATTTTAAGGGTGTTTTGAACATTTCAATTATTTAATGCCATTATATATATATATATATATATATATATATATATATATATATATATATATATATATATATATATATATATATATATAGAGAGAGAGAGAGAGAGAGAGAGAGAAAGAGAGAGAGAGTGTAAGTGGTCACAGCCTAATCGTTTTGAGCCTACACCTTGGCCGGCTCATGTTATTTAAAGAGGCACACCGATTCACGGGTTGTCCCTCTTGTTGGATTTGGGTCCCTTCCATGTGGAGGACCTAATCCAAGGAAGGTGAAGTGACACACTTCACCTTGCCTCTTTATTGAGGCTTGAAAAGAAGCAAAATAACAAGTGAGGGACTAAAATTAAAAAAGTGAAAAAGAAAGAAAAAGAAAAAGAAAAAGAAAAGAGCATGATGGCCCGTATGCTTAGTGGAGTCCTTTTGGGTTTTGCTCTTTAAAGAAAAGAGAAAAAGAAAGAGAGGGAAGAGGGTTTTCTTTCTCTTGTTTTGTGTGGGGCTTTCATAAGATTGTGAGAAAGAGTGGGAGAAAGTTGGAGAGAATGAGGAAGAATAAAGAAAAGCTTTGATTATTGGTGTTTTTCATCTTTTTTATTATTCCCTTCTTTTTTTGTAAAGATTAGGGCAAGAGTAAGAGGACTTTTGTTATGAGAAGGTCATCATTATTGATTAAGTGATATTCTTTCACTTCTACCTCTTTATTTGCTTTGTTATTTTCTTATTATGGTGATTTGTTGGCTTATTGTGGGTAGGCATTGTGTATGTCCCTTTGTATCCATTCTTTATATCACATAGTCGAGTTGTTGTTGGGTTGCTCTCAATCCCATGGTTTTTACCTCTCATTTTGAGAGGGTTTTCCACGTTAAAATTAGTGTGTGCCTCTTTCTTATTGTGTTCTTTATTTTTTTTATTATCTTTTGTTCTTGTGAATCGAAATATATATATTTTGTGGTATCCTTTGGATGATAAGGGTTTTATTTTGAAGCTCGGGTGAAATGAGTTATTCTATGTGTTATGTGCAAGGCATAAAAGTGTTCTTCTTCTAGTACTTTGTTGTCATCGTCTCCGTTTGAGAAGTCGTTGCATTCGGTTTGCGCTTCTTTTTTCCAACACCTCTCGCTCCTCTCCCTCTCGCTCTCCTTCCCTGCTTCCCCACTGTCGTTGAGCTCCTTCCTTCCCCACCTGTGTCGAGAGGCAGCCAAGCTCCTTCCTTATTGTCGTCGAGCAAGAACTTCAAACCCATCATCGTCAAGCTCCTTCTTCACCCACGTCGAGAGGCAGCCGAGCTCCTTTCCCCACTGTCACTGAGCTTCTTCCCCATTGCGTCAAGTATGTCCTTTCCTCTCTCTCTCAATAACCCTCTCTCTTGTTTGAGCCCTCTCTCTCTCAATCGAGGGCTACTCCCTCTCTCACACCTTAAACCCTAACTGCAGGGTGGGCACACTCAAACCTAGCAGGTGGGCTAGGAGGAAAACGATTAGCTCTTTCATGGAGGACTTCTCATGGCATTCTAAATTCGGTGGCTCGAGCCCTCCGAACTCGAAGACAAGCTTGGCCTCATGCCTCCATGGACCGAAGAGTACTACAGCTCAAAGGGCTCCCCATTTTTTAGAGAGAGTGCTCTTTCTCTATTTGGGTCTAAAGGACCCAAGAAGAGATCAAATAACTTATCTCTCGTATGTGCTTTATGGGCTTTCATTTAGCTTTTTTTTTATATTGACCATGATTTTTATATGGTTGAATTGGGGCATTTTTTTCTTTTTATTGAATTTAGTGATTTTGGTTTCTTGGTGTTCTTCTTTGATGGTTTATTTTGATTTTGTTTTGGTTACGAGATGATGTAGATTTAGAGCAGTGGGGATTGATGGTGTGTTTTCCTTTGCCTTGATTATTTTTAGATGATTTAGATTTTTGTTTGTTCCTCTTAGTATTTATGGGGTGTGCAACGATTGCATTTTTCTTCATTTCTTCTTAAAAACGTGGTGTTCCTTCTTGACACGGTGCTTGTTGATTTGGGACTACCATCTTCCTTTTTCTCTAATTAGACTATTTTTTTTGTCTTGTTCAGGGCATGATATAGATTTAATATGGTGGGCATTAATCAGTTTTATTTTTATTATTTTAGATGAATAAATTCTTAATATTACCCGTTTTATTATGTTTTTTTTATGTGGCTATTGCTAAACTCGCATAGTTTTTAGCTTTAGATTAATTGCATCTCTTCTTTTTGTCCTGGCTGAACAATTTGTTAGCGTTTGTCAAAATAGTGTTTGATGATTCTGGGTTACAATTTTTTTTTTTTAAATTGGATGAGCAAGTTGTCCATTTCTTTTCCCATTATGTTTCATCTCATACTAGTTGGCTCTGGTTCAACTCTTCCTCTAATCGGGTGTAAATGGTGATAAACCTGGTTAGAACTATTGAAAATTTTGATGAAATTTGTCCTTAATTTTTCATAGTTTTATGTTAGTCTATTAGGTGCCTGCAATTTCTTAATGTATTCTATGTAACGCATTTTAATCATGTTGAATTCTATTTTCATACATTCTTTTCATTATATTCAGATTTTAGGTTGCTTGTTTATAAGGTTGAAGAAGGCTGAAGCTATGGACCCAAGTTGCAGTTCTACAAATCTTAAGGTGGCAAGGAAGTTGGACATGTCTGGTAACATTGAGAATGTAGATATGTGTTTGATTGACGACATAGAGAATTTTGGTAATGTAGATATGTGTTTGTCTGTGGATGGTGATAAGGAATTTGTTAGAGAATTAGATGAATAAAATGATGTCAATCTTACTGCTACTGATGCAAATAAAGGTGGTGTTATAGAAAATGAAATAAGTAAAGAATTAATGGCAAGTGTGTCGTTAGAGAATATACCTATTAAGGGCATGGAATTTGACCGCCATGTGGATGCACGAGTTCTATCCATAATGTGCAATAGAAATAACATTGCATCATAGTAAGGTATGTGATTAACTTTTAATTTGTTATAAATAAAATATGTGTGATTATCTTTTGTATGTTGGGATATTTGAGTTTGTTTCTTGTGGCTTTTCTGTATATTTTGATAGAAGATTAGTTGACTTTCTTTTACTGCTTGCCAATTCGCATCTTTTTTTTTGTGAATTTTTTCTAAGTTATTCTAAGATGAGCTAACTTTCATTTACTGTGTGTTATTCTGAAACAAAGTTGTTGAACCAATTGATGTTATGATGCCCGTAATAAAAGGGATTCTTGTTACATTGGTAAGCTCGTGTTTTGCTTTTGCAACTAAGGTACAATGACAGAACTGGATGCGTTGGGTGCAGAGAAATGTTTCAGTTCGAAAGGAGTAACAAGAGTGTAAGTGATGGCATAGTTTTGTTTTGTTTTTTTGCTATTTTTTCTTGATCTGTTTTCTTTTTTTTTGCTGGATCTGAGGTAACTTATAAAGGTCCCCATGAGTATTGATTGACTTTTTTGGGATTCTTCTAATTGGAATTTTGGATCAATGACTTCAATTGCCTCACCCCTATGAACATGCTGATTGTCTACTTCATGACCTTCAATGGGTGAGTATTTGTGAAGGTTTACAGTTAATTGGTGTTTATAATAGCTTTCAGAAGATTTTCAGTTACTGAAATTATCTTAAGTATATGTAGTGAGTGGGCGAATCAAAGAATGTGTCTGTTGAATTGTGTTTAATATTGTTAATAGTACACTTTTTGCTTGTGGTGCATGTCATTTGCCAATAGCATCTATCTTTCAACCTGCAATGTTGTTGAGATCAGGATTGCTGCAATGCTATTGTTGGCTTTGTTCTGATTGGCGTGGCGGTCGGGTTCGTTCTCCGTCGAGTAGAAGCATCGCTTAAAGAAGAGTAATAATGTAAACAAAATGAAAAATATTGGTGCTATTTTGAGAAAGTTCTATGTTCATCCATTGCTAATTTGGTCTTTGACCATAAATAACATTGTTGATTTGTTATTATGCAAACATATTCATTTACAGAACTGCATTTTTATTGAATAACGTCACTTGTTGAAAAACTAATTTGTAAATTACATTCAAATCCAAGCAAGAAGAATTATATATCATTTCTTTGTTTCTTTCTTTTCTCAGATATTCGTCTTTGTGAATGAAATGCAAGACACATTTGTTTTGGTCACAACTGTGATTCATCAGCCTATTGTTGGTTGCAAATTTATATTTGTGAATGTCATTTCCTGCTAATGCTACTACATTATCATTCTCGATTGAGAAACTCCATGGATGGAGAGATGGGCTTTGCTACTTCGAAACATATATGGGATATGGTATCATTTCTTGTGGAGACTTCCTGGTAGAGTGAAGATGGTATTGTGTGAAAATGAATACTGTGTTTTAGCCATACAGATGGGCAACTCAAAAAATCCTTGTATGTTGTACATCTCAATCTATTTCTCAGCATATAGGAATGACAATCAACCAATCAATGCAAATTCATAAAAATGTGCACTTAGAGAAGCAACCCAAAAAAGAAATATCATTTCTAAAAGTACTTGCACGCTGTTGTACATGAGCATTAATTTTGTGATACAAGCTTAATATTCGCTACAAGCTGCATAGGCCAGCACTGAATAGCTGCCAACTGATAAACGCCACCACAAGGGATGAAAACAATTCAAATCCCACTACCCTAGGAAAGTGCCACCCCAGGCTTTGTCTCGTATAGCTGCAAAAATATGCGCAAGGGTTGTTTTTCATGAGCCAAAAGGAAACAACAGAACTCAACTGTTGGTAAATAATCAGAAACTGCACACCGCAGATCCTCATTGTACATGTAATGTTATTGTCAACTACCATTAGATATACATTTGAAATAAACACGAACTGGGTACAAAAATGCTCATTGTGCATGTACGCCAGCAGCATCTATCTTTCAACCTACAATGTTGCTGCTGAGACGAATGCCTTTTGACCTGAACTGAACATGCTGATTCAGGAAATAAGATTAATCACACTATTTCACATCTACAAAACAAAAAAATAAAAATAAAAAATTCCTTCCAACTCAATGAATAATACACTTGTAAGAATGATTTATGTCCCTGATTCACAAGAATTTTGGAGATTCAAGTTTAGGGAAAAAAAGCTTTAAAGATATGCTATCAACTACAAGCTATGTCAAGATCCATGAAAATCCTAGTGGAGTTTAGTTTTATCTAGAACTAGCAGCGTTTTTATTCACAGATAATAATGTAGTAACTTTCATTGAACTCCCTTTATGTGCATGTACCAATGCATCTGGTGTAGCTTAACACTATTCATATTATTGAAATGAAGAGCGCAGAGCTGATTGATAATGTTGGTGCAACAATATCTTCGAGCATGATCAACTTATCATATGCTTAAGTATGGTAACTGAAAAAAAAAAAATAGACAGAGAGGGATACAATGACTACCACCATTATAGATGAAACTAGGTTTAATACTGGTTTCACTTGTACAATGGAACGATTATCTATATTCTTAAAGACGAGTTTCATATGTATTTAAAAACAAGTTTGTTGGTGTTTTTGAAACTAGTTTCAGTTTTTTTATACTAGTTTGATACCAGTACTAGGTACTGGTATACCTGAAATGAGATACGCAAGGCAAAATAGAGTTTCTATGAAACTATGATGCAACCAATGAATAATTAACACCTATCACAGTTACATAATAAAAAAGAAAAGGGAGAACAAAAAAATTAGATTTTGTAAATAAGTAGTGAAGAGCAAACAAGTAGCAAGAAAAATCATACAGCATGGTATACTTAAGGTGGCTTCTCCTGCCGATCAAAATGTTTGCCCATGATAGGGAACTCTATGGGACCCCATTCCTCTCCTCAAACACATTGCCAAGGGCAGCCTTATATAACTAAAAGATGACAAAAGCAAATACCCGATAAGTGAACACAGAAAAGAACACCCATCAAGAGAAAAAATGAACAAAATTGACATGAATCACAATGCCAACCTTTGTATTATTAGTCAGCAGCTTTGTTCCAGCAAGAAAAGAAGCATAGAATTGTACTCTTCTGGAAATTCCAGCTCTTGTTTTGCAATTTTGAGCACAAAAATGTATGCTGGAGTCACCCACGTAATGTGGGCGTTACCCACATTAAGGACTCCCATAAAGGTGTCCCTATCGGATAAGCCCTACGAATTTTGAAGGGGACAGTTACGTAACTGTTACATAATAAAGACTGATGTTATAAAAGGGGTTGTTGATGAGAGACCCCTGTGCAGAAAAATAAAGAAAATCATATGTGTTTTCCATTGTTGGGATTGGATCCTGCTCACTATCGCTGGAGGGCCTGTGCTCATCAAAGGGCTGCGATCGACTGAAGATTCGAACATCTCAAAGTCGTTGATTCAGGTTCACTTACCGGTTGTTTGTAGTTCGACATGACCACTTCAGGTATGCCATCGCTCTTCTCTTACGCAAACCTCAACATTGGGTTATGGGCCCACACTTACGTTGTGCCTATGCATTTATGTCTGTATTTTTTCTTCATTGCATTTTTCTGACAGAGCCGTCATCTGAACGGTGGCGCTCCTCTTCTCGACCTCAACCGGATCGGTTTCTTGAAGAAGGGAGGCACCAACACTGTATTCAGGATTCAGACGGGTATCCCCTGCCAGTTTTAAGAAAGTTAGACGTTGTGCTCGTTGTTTCCCAAAACACCCAAATCAAAAAGGGTTTTGCCTACAAAGGATGCTGGCAGTCGACACCAAGTCTCTGTGGGGCGACATGGTGTCTCCGGTAGACGACGATTGTCATTTTGGGACGACAAAGTAAAAAAAAACACATAAGGTTCAGTTTTTACCTATGGCCATCGGGCTGCAGGGTGATTAGTTGTCGTTGCGGTTCAATGTTGGTGTCTTTCGCCAGTCTCCAAAAAGGGTTTTTAAAACACCTTTTCGCTTGTTTTTTCCTCTAGCGTCAGGCAGTGGGGGTTGCCCTGATCGTCAGATCCTGTGGATGTCGTGGTTGCATCACCGGTAAGAAGCGGCCTTCGATGACCGATTCACCGATGTCAGGGACCATCCAGCAATGTACGACATCCGAGGCACCATCCTTCTGCGTTGTTTCTTTCAACAATGGGGTTGCGTCGGGCGGCAAGCCTTGCCGAAGGAGCGTCGCCGGCTGGGCTCCTTGAGGGTTGTCTGCAGGCGACGTCGATCGTCGACAGGCCGAATGGGAAAACCTTTTCCTGAAACATAAAACAGAAATCGGGTTTTCTGTTTTATGTTGGATACCCGGATCGGGTCCGGCATTATGACCTAGTGACAGGTCTGATCCAAACCCATTTTGGGTGGATCGAGTCTGACATTTCCACTGGATAACACCCAGACCTATAAAGGTTTTGGGTTTGGGTCTGATCCGGAAAGACCGGGTCTGACCCAAATTATGACTGGGTCGAGTCAAACTCAGATATGGATTATAACTAGGTCAGACCCAGATCTGGATTATAACTAGGTCAGACCTAGATCCATTTAGAATCGGGTCAAACCCAAATCCAGAAAGTACCAGGTCAGACCCAGATCTAGGCACTATTTGAATTGAACCAAATCAGGGACCGATACGGCCCTTTTGGGGACCGGTTCGAAGCCATTTTTTACCGATTCTTTCCAGTTTCTCACCGGTTCTGAGATGCTAAGACCTTGTTTTTGTAAATACAATAAGATATAGGGATTTTGGCATATGGTTATAGGGTTTTATAAACTTTTGTTCATACTTGACACCGGTTCAAAAGCGGTTTGGACCCTTGGATGATCGATTTGGGGTTGTTTCAGACCAGTTCAGAGTGTTTCAGACCGGTTTCTGCTTGAGGACCCCGGGTTTTGCCCATTTAAGCATGGCTTTTGTTATTGTTCATGCATTTTATTTGTAATTATGCATACATAAATGAATGTATAATATTGGCATCAAGGATGGCGAGATGACTTAGTGAATTCATGTCACCAAAGTGACTGAATACATGTATGTTGTCAAATTTTTTGTTCTATCATATAGCTTTAGCCAATATTACTGTTGTACTTAGATTCATGAAACGATAAACGATCCAAAGGTAATTTTATCGTGTTTGAAATTTAGGTAAGGTAAAATGAGGCAAATGTGTTGAGATACATCGTACATGTGTATCCAAAGGTACCATGTGTTGATGGTCTAGCTTCATATGAGCCTTAGTTTTACCAATTGTGGTCAGTAGGCGTAGTGATTACGCATGTCGAAGCTCTTACCGAAGTAGGACTTCGGTGACCCCCCTACACTCACCTGAAAATAAGCATAGTTAAGGCCTTTTATTTATTACTTTTTTCATCAGGTTTGTCTCGTATATGCTTTCTTTTGATACATGTCTTTTGTCATGCAGTTTCTAGTTTTGTGATTCTAGATGACTCAACTTTTATTTCTTTTCTTGATGGATCTAATTTTAGTGATTGAAAAGAATTTATCATTTTCACATTAGGGTATATGGATCTAGATTTGACCTTAAGAATGAATGAGTTTGCTGCCCTGACAGATTAAATCATTGTTAAACAAAAGAGTGATTTTGAGAAGTGAGAGCGCTTGAATAGACTTAGTTTGTTGCTTTTTCAATCTAAGGTGGATAAAAATATTGGTAGTGTGATCCCACAATGCAAGGCAGTGAAGGAATTCCTGAGTGCCGTTGAGGCACATATTGTCAGTTTCAATAAGGTCAGGGTCAGTACCCTAATGTCAAAACTCATAACTATGAAATATTCTGGAGGGTATAATATTCGCCACCACATTTTGGGAATGAGGAACATAGTGTGTCAGCTGAATGACATGAAGCTAACCATTTTTGACTTATTCCTAGTGCATTTGATTCTGGTGTCCTTACCTTTGGAATATGAACCTTTCAAAATCTCTTATAATACACATAATGATGAATGAACATTCAATAAACTTATATCTAAGTGTGTTGAAGAGGAAGAGAGATTGAAAGGAGAGAAGGTGCAAAGTGCACATATGGCTTCTCATGAATCCAAGATAAGACCAAAGAAGAATGCATTTAAGAAAACTGCTAGGAAGAAGTCAGCAAGAGATAAGATATCTCAGAGCAAGCAACCTGATTCTGCTCTCATAAAGTGCTTCTTTTGCAAGAAAAAGGGACACAGAAAGACAAATTGTATAAAGTACAAAAAATAGTTAAAAAAAAAGGTAATTTGTTATTTGTTTCTCATTAATATAATTTATCATAAATTCTTGAAAATAGCTGGTGGATTGACTCTGGTGCTACTGTTTATATTTTCAACTGTCTACAGTTGTTTCAGAATAGAAGGGAACCAATAATGCATGAAAAGAGCATTTATTTGGGGAACAAGATGTGTTTGCATGTAAAGGGTATTGGGACCTATAGGATCATTTTAGATACAGACGTAGATTTGAATCTTCATGATATCTTTTATATTCTATCATATAGTAGAAACTTAATTTCAATTTTAAGATTTGATAAATTTGGATATTGCTTTAAATTTAAAATTTTCAAGTTATTCATTTACAAAAATTCTATTAAAGTTAGTTCTGCATTAGTTTATGATAGTTTGTATGAATTAAACGTGAAGATCCAAACTCAGGAGTCTTTGACTTCTGAATACATGTTGGTTGGCAATAAATGTAGCATGATTATGATAAGTTTTACATGATTTGGCATCGAAGGTTAGGTCATATCTTAAAAAAAAGAATAAAGAGACTCATAAATGAAGGGATTTTGAAATCCCTAGATTTTATTCATAATGACCTGTGTGTTGATTACATAAAGGCTAAGCAAACAAACACATATAAAGAGGGTGTCAAACGTAGTAGTCAGATATTAGAAATATTTCATACGGCTGTATATGGACCATGTACCCCCTATTACACAGGCAAAAGAGATTTTGTCACTTTCATTGATGACTATTCTTGATATATGTATCTCTACTTGATTTATGAAAAATTTAATGTTTTTCAAATGTTTAAAGAATTTAAAAAAGAAGTAGACAAATAAACTGATAAAGTTATTAAGATAGTCAGGTCTGATAGAGGTGGTGAATATTATGGTAGGTTTACTCAGATGGTGTAAAGAGAATGATCATTAGCGTGATTTCTCAAAGAGGAAGGCATTGTGCCTCAGTATACCATGTCTGGTAGTGCCTACCAAAATGGTTTAACTGAAAGGAGAAATCGCACGCTTAAAGAAATGATCAGGGTCATGTTGAATTATTCAACACTTTCCATGAAGTTGTGGGGTGAAGCCTTAAGGACTTTTGTGCATATTTTGAATAAGGTTTCTATGAAATCTGTGCCTAAAACTTCCTACGAGTTGTGGACAGGTAGAAAACCATCATTGTCTTATATGCATATATGGGGATGTCCTGCAGAGACTAAGTTGTATAACCCTTACATTAAAGCCTTTGATACAAAAATAACCAGTGGATATTTCATTGGTTATCCAGAGAGATCAAAAGGATACAGGTTTTAATGCCCATCTCATTCACCACAGATTGTTGAAACGCATAAGGCAAAATTCATTTAAAGTGGTTTAGTAGGTTTAAGTGCACTTTAAAACCTTGGTTTTGAGGAAATACAGGATCTAATCTCACCACCTGTTAAGGAAAACACTGAGAGATACCATATTATTATCTCTAATGATGATGAGGTTGATCACCCGGTTGTTGATGCACAAATCCAAAATAAACCTATTGTGGATAATGCAGAAGAGTACGAGCAGGATGAACAGGTTCAATCTGAACCTGTAGAATGACCTGTTTGGAGATCCATAAGAATTAAGAAATATGTTATGCATTCTGACTATATGGTGTACATTTAGGAGCCTAATGATTTCATAGATATAGATGATGACCCATTGACTTTTATGGAAGTTGTTGAAAGCAAACAATCTTTGCACTGGATAAAAACCATGAAAGAAGAGTTGGACTCTATGGCTAAGAAGCAAGTGTGGGATCTTGTGGAGTTACCTAAAAGAGTAAAATTCATAAGGTGTAAATGGGTCTTTAAGACGAAAATGGACTCCAAAAGTGATATAGAGAGACATAAGGCAAGATTGGTTGTTAAAGGGTTCACCCAAATAGAGGGCATTGACTATAATGAGACATTCTCTCATGTCTTAACTAAAGAGTCAATAAGGATAATTTTGACCCTCGTAGCTTATTATGACTTATAGCTACATCAGATGGATGTGAAAACAGCATTCCTCAATGGGGATCTAAATGAAGAGGAATACATGGAACAACCTCTTCGTTTCTCTGAAGATGATTGCTTGGTTTGCAAGCTTAACAAATCAATATATGGACTTAAATAGGTCTCCCAACAGTGGTATATTAAATTTTCTCAATTCATCGTGACTTTCGGGTTTACAAAAAACATTATTGATGTTGTATGTGGATGACATTTTGCTGTCAACCAACAATATAAAGTTACTTATAGAGACAAAACAATTTCTTGCATCACATTTTGATATGAAATATATGGGTGAGGCTGCTTATGTACTTGGCATAGAGATCCGTCGAGACAGAGCAAAAGGCTTTCTAAGCCTCTTCCAAAGATCCTACATAAATAATGTATTAAAACGATATAAGATGGAGAATTTTTCTCCTAGTACAACACATATATCAAAAGGTGACAAATTGAGCCTAAAGGATTATCCACAGAACGATATTGACAAAGCACATATAAGTGCTTATCCATATGCATCAGTTGTTGGCAGCTTGCAATACGCGCAGACTTGTTCATGTTCTGATATCTCTTTCGCAGTAGGGGTGCTTAATAGATTTTAGTTTAACCCAGGCATATCATATTGGAAGGCTACTAAGAAAGTCTTGTGGTATTTGTAAGGGACAAAGGACTATATGTTGACGTATCATAATATTAATCACCTTGAAGTCATTGGTTACTGAGATGCGGACTTAGAAGGATGACTTGATAGTAGAAAGTCTGCTACTGGATATGTCTTCACATTTGATGAGGGAGCGATCTCTTGGAGGAGTAAGAAACAGACAACCATTGTTGCTCACACCATGGAGGCAGAGTTTATAGCATTGTATGAGACTACTTCGCAGATTGTATGGTTGAAGAACTTCATATCATAGTTAAAGGTGGTTGATTCCATTAAGAAGTCATTGAAGGTCTACTGTGATAATGAAGCTGCAGTGTCCTTTTCGAATAACAATAAAAGTACTGTGTCATGTAAGCATATGAAATTAAAGTACTTTGTTGTTAAAGAAATTACAGAGAATCATCTAGTGTATATTGTTAACATTGGTACCAAAGAAATGATTGTTGATCATCTTATTAAAGGGCTAGCACTGGGATTGTATTATGAACATGTATTAAGGATGGCCTTGTTGAACTCTTTTTGACGTATGCATATGAATAAAGTGATCACATACAGTGTTTTATGATTTTCATTATGGCTGTTTATTGTTAATCTCATAAGGATTAGAGATTTAACTAAGAATCTATAGAATAGATTTTAAAGGCCAATCTATTCATCAAGTGATTCCCATAAGGTATTTGATCGTAGGTTTATCGCTGGAACAAGTGGGAGAATGTTGGAGTCACCCACGTAATGTGGGCGTTACCCACATTAAGGACTCCCATAAAGGTGTCCCTATTAGATAAGCCCCACAAATTTGGAAGAGAACAGTTACGTAACTGTTACCTAATAAAGACTGGTGATATAAAAGGGGTTGTTGATGAGAGACCCTTGTGCAGAAAAATAAAGAAAATCATGTGTTTTCCATTGCTAGGATTGGATCCTGCTCACCGTCGTTGGAGGGCCTGCACTCATCAAAGGGCTACGATCGGTTGAGGAGTCGAACATCTCAATCGGTTGTTTGTAGTTCGACATAGCCGCTCCAGGTATGTCATCGTTCTTCTCTTGCGCAGGCCTCAACAAGATAAACTTCCAGATTGCATGAAACTAATAGAAGGGCAAATTGTTGTCATAAAAACATGACCAACGAGAAGGAACATGTGGTTCTCGTGTATGTATAGCTCAACATGGCCATGAAGTAGTAGAATCTAGTACATGAAACAAGCCTTCTGAATTTTTGGATCTTTAGAATTTGTTTGTATGACTCCATGTATTATTATATGTATTATATACATATTATATATGTTTCATATATTATTAACGTTTAAAAACACTTTAAAACCATTTTTTTCTTTAAAAAAATGTGTCAACTAACAAGCTTGAACTCGTCTCAACTTGTGATAAGGTACCAAGCTGAGCTTGAGCCAGAGCAGGAGCTTACCATTTAGGGGCGTTTGATTCGCGATTAGCACTGGACAAGGACACCATGTTTTGTTCTGTCTTATCTTGACCCTGTCCAAGACAGTGACATAGTGTCCCTGTCTAGCATTAGCATCGACCATGTTAAAACACTACTATCCGCATGTTTGGTGCTTGATTTATAAAAGTGGACAACTTGAACACAAATGACTTGTGTATTTTGATTTAAAAAAAATTATATTCTAAGCAGATCAAGATACAAAGAACGAGCAACATAAGAAAAGAGGGACAATCCAAATGACAGGATAGACTCTGACAAGGGTAGATCCAAAGAGGCAAGTGCTCATGGGCCTAGTGAGCAAATCTCGGGCTGAGCACTCGCAGAGTGGATGGCCCATAAATTAATGAGATGGGCCAGCCCATTGACCTGTCAAATTGACCAGCTGGGCCAGCCCATTGCTCGCCCCTACTTTTGGAATAAAACACTCTGGAGATATCGTGACAAGCCAAATGCATTTCGTTTGAAAGGCTTACACATCTAAAAACAACAGGTTCCTAGGAACCACACATATTTTTTTTTCAACAAAATGTTTCCCGAGAGGAAAGGACTGGAGGAAGGGTTTTCACATAGAAACCTCAGATCTCATGGGAAAACATGGGGCACGTGTGGGTCCCATGAAGAAGGCGTGGGCAAGCCCATTTTCACATAGGGGTGCCAAGGGGTCAGGTTTACCCAAACTCGACCCCAACAGCGGAGACAGAGGTGGGCATGGGTGGGTGGTCGCCCACCCAGAATTAGAAATTGAGTCATCTCGGGACTCTACCGAGTCAACTCGACTCGGTGCCTAACCCCGAGTCTACTGCGACTAGGCCGAGTCAGGAGTCGGGACATTTCAAAAAATTAGGGATTGAGGGATTGAGGTTTTCCATTTCATTTTCACCGTTTCATTTATGTTGTTGCTTCACCCATGCCCACCCCTGGCTCTGCCACTAGTGGCGACATAAAGAAGCATCACTGTCGTCCGCCGTCACGCCAGAATGCTGAAACTTCGGTTAAAGGCTTGAAGCAGGTCGGCATCTCTCTCTCTTCCCCTTCTTCTTCTTCTTCTTCTTCTTCTTCTTCTTCTTCTTCTTCTTCTTCTTTCTTCCGTTTTCTTTCATGTTTTCTAAACGGTCCCTTTTTGGGGTGTTTTTGGATTTGTTATATATAAAGAGCTAAACAAAAAATACACAAACACCATCTGGGCTAGATGGTGTTTGTGTATTTCTTGTTTATATTCTTCTAAATTTTGAGTAACTATTAATTTCTTTTCTATACAAATCTCTTGGTATTTTATTTCTGATTATGATTTTGAGTAACATAATTTGATACCTAGCCTCATAGAAGATTATCATTTTTATTTTGCTCGATCATGTTTTGTAATGAGATTTGGCTCATAGAACATTGTCTTTTTTTTTTGTTTCATAGGAATGGATATGTTTATAATGAAGAGGTCAATCTTTGATAAATCTTCTGTAACTCGAGAAGGAGAACCAAGTTAGAAAATAAGCAAAACTGAAATTGATGAATCAGAGTTACCTGCAGACCCTGCACTTCGTCCTTCTATTTTTAGTTATCATCCTAATATCCAAGATAATGTTCGTAGAGCGTATATGATCTGAGGTCCTTGTCAACCTCGAGATTGTATGTTTCAACTAAACCACCAAAAATGAAGGTTCATTCCAGTTTGGTATGATGAGTATAAGGATTGGTTAGAGTATAGTACAAGTAAGCATAAAGCATATTGTTTGCAGTGTTAGATTTTTAGGCCAAAAAGCACAGAGAAGATTAGTTCAGAGGCATTCGTATCTGAAGGATTTGATAATTGAAAAGATAAGAAGAGGTTTGATAAACATGTTGGAAGCTCTAGCAGTTTTTACAATTCAGCACGAATGAAGTATCAAAATTTGATGCAACAAAAATAGCATATTGATGTTATACTTTATAAACAAAGTGTTCGACAGAAAGATGAATATAGACTTCGCCTTTGGGCAAGTGTTAATGCAATCAGATACTTGTTAAGTCAAGGATTGGCATTTCAAGGGCATGATGAAGCTGAAGAATCTCTTAATAGAGAAAATTTTATTGAGTTTTTGAAGATATTTGCAAAGATCAATGATGACATAAATAAAGTTGTATTGAAAAGTGCTACAGAAAATAACAAATTGATATCTCTTGATATACAAAAGGATATTGTCAAGGTTGCTTTTATGCAAGCCACAAATGCTATTATCATGGAACTTGGAGATACTTTTTTTTCTATTTTACTTGATGATTCTCGTGATGTATCAACTAAAGAACAAATGGCTATTGTTTTACGGTTTGTTAATGAAAAAGGTCGAGTGGTTGAGTGATTTCTTACTCTTGTGCATGTTCTTGAAACAAGTTCTATGTCACTCAAAGAAGCAGTTGAAGAAGTATTTTGTAAGAATAAATTAAGCATATCAAGTTTGTGTGGACAGGGTTATGATGGAGCAAGTAATATGAGAGGGGAGTTTAATGGGTTGAAAAGTCTTATATTACATGAAAATGCATCTGCATATTATATTCATTATTTTGCACATCAACTTCAATTGGCATTAGTTGGTATTGTTAAAAAAAAATCATTGCTTGATGTGTTTTTCAATATATTAGGCAGGTTGTCAACTTTTTTCTTCACTTCATGCAAGAGATCTGAGTTTATTCGAGAAGCAGAATTTATGTGAATTGCTGAAGCACTTGCATTGGGTGAACTTGAAACAGGATGAGGATTAAATCAAGAAATAAGTTTCAAATGACCTACTGATACTCGGTGGGGTTCTCATTACGATGCTTTGGTTAATTTACTCAGTATGTATTCTTTTGTTATTCAAGCATTAGATTTCATTACAGAAGATACATATTCAGGAAAAAGTTTAGATGCAATTATTTTATATCATCGGTTACAAGATTTTGAATTTTTTTTTCTTACATTTGATGTGTAAAGTTTTGGGAATAACTGATACTTCAGTGAAAAGATCAAGACATTGTGAATGCTATGAGTTTTGTCACTACATCAAAACAGTGCCTTCAAGGTCTGGGAGACAATGGATGGGACTCTCTCATAAACAAAGTGTATATATTTTGTAGGAGATTTGATATTCTGATTCCTGATCTAGGGTACTCATATACACCTCAAGGATGACCAAGACGTTAGGTTGAAAAGATCACTACATTGCATTATTATCGTATTGATGTGTTTTATGCTATTATTGATTTGCAACTTCAAGAGTTGCATGATCGTTTCACAGAAGAAAATACAGAGCTCCTCCTTTCAATGGCATGCTTGAGTCCAAAGAATTTTTTTCCTGCTTTTGATAAAGATAAGTTGATTCGTCTTGTTGTGCTTTACCCTAAGGGCTTTTCTAGAGTAAACATAATTAGACTTGAAAATCAATTAGATATATATATTGCCGAAATATGAAACAGTGATCCATTTTCAAGTTTAAAATCTTTAGCAGAGCTAGCAGAGATGATTGTAGTAACTCAAAAGCATATTGTATTTTCGCATGTGTATCTATTGATTAAGTTGGCATTAACTTTGTCAGTTGCAACAGCAAGTGTTGAAAGAGCATTTTCAGCTATAAACAATATCAAATGTCGTCTATGTAATAGAATGAGAGACGAATGGATCAATGATGCTTTGGTTACTTACATAGAAAAGGTGACATTTGATACCATCACTGACGATGCAATTATGAATTGTTTTCAAAATATGAAAAATAGAAGATGCCAATTGTAAAATTTTCATGAATTTAGTTATTTGTATTTCTTAAGTAAAATATCTTTATTTTAGTTTAAAAGTATAATTTAAGGTTTTATCTTATTATGTTCATAAATTTAGTTGTTTGTGTTTGTAACAACTGTTATTTTAAGTTTTATCTCTCCACGAACGATTGTTCCTCCAACAAAAAAAAATTGGCTCTGCCACTGGTCCGAATAAATGGATCGTCCTTCAAGACCATAGCATTGTCCCCGAGACCCGAAGTCTGCCCACCCAATGAAAAACTTCTGGCTCCGCCACTTCTCGACTCGAACCAAACACTATAGGATTTGGGTACGATGATAAATAAGAAGACCCGAGTCCGGACCCAAAAGTCTGATTAATAGATGGATTCAGATATAGTTTGTGAAAATTTATACCAGACCCAAACCCGACCTGAGTTCTGATTACGACATGCAATTTTCAATGTAAAAATGATAAAAAATAGTATTTTACAGGGTATGGCCCGGTCTAATTCATGTAGTTCTTATCGGGTCCTGGTATGATTTCTCTTATGGTGGGTCTGATTAAACCCAGATCCAGACCCGATACCATACCCCAAAAATCGAGACCAGGTCTGGTTCTACCTGGATCCAAACCAAAACCGACCTGTTGACACCCTTATTTTCACATGGATGGCGTTTGTTTTACGTCCTGAAATACTATCGAAAGATGGATTTGTCCTTTGAGTAAATTACCAAAAGCCATTTCAATCCATCTTCTATTTACAAAAGGTTGTCAAGCTTTCAGTTATTATATTCTTGCTTCATCATAATCGATTTCAAGTGCCTGCTTAAGGTACGAATCCACTTTCCTGGCTTTTGTTGATTAAGTAAGTAATCTTGTGTGTTTTTGTTACCAACAAACAAAATTTCATTTATAGTTAATCTTTTGCCCTTAATTTCAAATATAGGCCTCTATTTTTCCTCAAAACTGCCGAACAAGGTCCTGAGGAAAATCAACTTTCATCATTAACAGATCAAATGTCTACTTTTTCTCTTTTTATGTGCATGAATGTGTACTTTTCAAATTTCAAAGGATAATAAAAGAAACCAAAAAAGAATAATGTTTTTCCAAGATGGTAGATGTTGACCTGAGGTCCCTATTTTACTGTTTTAAGAGAAAGTTTAGTTTATATTTGGAATTCCTGAAAAGTGTGACCCTCAATGGAATTTCGGATAAAAAAAAGTACTCGTACCAGACCCTGAAACGATTTTCAAGAAGGGAATCGACTGATTCGCCATTTTTTTAACCACCAAATGACGTGTAAGAAAAATACTAAAATAATATTTTAAACCTTTTTAAGAAATTATTCAAAAATTAAGTCAATTCAACTCGTTTCGTACCGATTGCCAATACAATACGATTTGCCCGATACAGACAACATTGGTCTTGAAAACAAAAGTGAAAAAACAGAGGATAAATGTAAAAGCTGCAAAGTTAGCCCCAAGGGGGGTTGGCTGTTAGACGGGCAGTCAAGGTTTGATTTTCATGGGAGCCAAAGCCTAGCATAAGCTTCAAGGTAGGGGGGGCAATAGTGTCTGGTTGGTTGGCGGATCGATCCTACGGGTTGGCAGGTCAGCATACCTCAACCCGAACCTGACCCATTTATTAAACGGGTTTGTCTGTGGCAAACGCGAACCCGGCCCATTTAATAAACGGGTAACCGGACATGACCCGCCAACCCATTTAATAAATGGGTTGGGTCGGGTAAATGGGTTCGCGGGTCGGGTTGGCGGGTTGACCCACCCACCTAACCCGTTTATTAAACGGGTCAGCTGGGTTGGCGGGTTGGCATACCCCTAACACGAACCCGACCCGTTTAATAAACGGGTTAGGCGGGTCGACCTATTTATTAAACGGGTTCATTTTTTCCAAACCCAAACCTGCCTAAGAGGCGGGTTGGCGGGTGGTAGGTTTTGCCACCCCTGTAGCTATGGCAGGTTGAACCAGTGCGATCAGGTCTTAACATCTGCTGCCATTTTTTCAGGCTATAAATTAATAAAAACTTTTTTTGCAAAGTTTAGCTAATGAGTTGGGTTATTCTTTTACTTTATAAAAAAAAGTAAAAAAAATTTACGTAAACCAAACCATGAAATGCAACATGTTGGTATAAACGAGATGCTCATCTACACTTGAGTACAACTCTCATTTCCCCCATGTGCAATCTGTACATCAGGCTCTATCTATATCTTGAGACAGGATCGGGTGCAATATAATTGCACAAAAAAAATGTGCATTAAGTACCATATCGCCATCCATCACGTCTTGGCCCCACACCTGTCCTCAAGATAGAGGTGCTTAATCTACAAATATTTGTGCAATCATATTGCACCTGATCTTTTCACCTTAATCTTTTACTGTGCCCACCAAAATGATCTCATTCTTTAGCCTCAGTCCTAATGGCCTCCAATCTAGCAATTATGGATCAACCAAAGAGGGCTATTCAACATTTACCGGTGGCTAGACGGTCACCCAAAACTCAACCTGTTCTGTGTTTTACGTTAGTGGCTGTGTTTCACAAAAATCACTTGATATACCAACGAATCTTTTCCACCCTATCTGTGACTACATCACCATTAGGGTATCTGTGACTACATCACCATTAGGGGTGTCAACTGGTAGTGATCTGACCCTTACCAAACCCTAGGGATGGCAGTGGGGCGGGGGACAAGGTTTCCACCCCCGCCCCGCCTCAAAATTTTATCCTCCACCCCCGCCCCGCCTCCGCGGCGGGGATGGATTTTATCCTCCACCCCCGCCTTCATCCCCGTTTCATGTCCTCCACCCCCGCCCCGTCCCCGTCCCCGCCCCGTCCCCGTCCCCGCCCCATCCCCGCCCCCGTCCCCGACCCCGCGGGATGAGCGTGCTCGTCACCGGCGCCGCTGGCTTTGTCGGCACCCACGTCTCGCTCGCCCTCCGGAAGCGCGGTGACGGTGTCGTCGGCCTCGACAACTTCAACGACTACTACGACCCCTCGCTCAAGAAGGCCCGCCGTCGAATCCTCGGCGACCACGGCGTCTTCGTCATCGCCGGCGACATCAACGACGCCCGGCTCCTGGTCAAGCTCTTCGACCTCGTCGCCTTCACCCACGTGATGCACCTCGCCGCCCAGGCCGGAGTCCGGTACGCTATCGAGAACCCGGCGTCCTACGTGCACAGTAACGTCGCCCGGCTCCAGGGTTAGGAAATTAGGGAAGGGAGTTAGGGTTAGTAAACAGTTCATCTGAGTTGGGGGCGGGGATGGGCCGGGGCCGTGTAAGACCCGCAATTTTTCAGTATCTTTCTGAAGAAATTCACGAGGCATTTTCAAGTAAAAATAACATCTGAACCCGAAATACAAATCAGATCGATTTGTACGAGCCAGTTATACTTAGGGTATTCGTCGAATTGCGAATATATGCTCAAATACTCGGGAAGCCATAACTTCCTAACTAAACGAAATCAATAGATTCGTACGAGCCAACTTTCTTAGTTACATCAATACGAAGAAAATGGCGTACTCAGAATTTTTCGGAAAAAATCGCCGGAAACCCGAAATTCTTGCGGGACCCACGGAAATATTGGTGGGACCCACAGAAATATTCCTCAGAAAATATCTGGTGGGACCCACAAAAATATCCCATGGAATATCCAAGTGGGCCCCACACCAAGGAACCTCTTGGAATTAAAAAGAAGCTAAGGGGGTAGTTTGGGCATGGAAAAACCCAAGAGGAGGTGGGCTTGGGCTATAAATAGCCCTCCCCACTCTCTCTCTTCTCATAATTTCGACCCCCCCTCTCTCTCTTGCCTTCTCTCTCTCTCCTAAACCTCCCCTAGTGAGCCCAAGTGAGTCTGAGCCCACCTGACCTGGCCTGAACCCACCTGACCTGGTCTGAGCCTGCCTGACCTGGTCCTAGCTCACCTGACCTGGGTCTGAACCCACTTGACCTAGTCCTAACCTAGTTGACTTGACTTGAACCTAGTTGGGTTTAAAGTCAAAGTCAAAGTCCCTTTTTGTCCAGATTCCGGTTTGGATTTCTGAACCCAGACTTAGCCTACTTGAGCTGAGTTCGAACCTGCTGAACCCAGTTGACTTGGACTGAACCCTGTTTGGTTCAAACCACTTAGGTTGAGTAGCTTGACCTGCTCTACCTCTTTCTCAACTAAGTCAGCTTCATCTGACTTAGTCTGACCTCTCGAAGGAAGGCTCGAAGCCAAAGAAGCAACCCGGAGCCGTTTCTTCCACGATTTGAAGTAAGTTCGCTTCGTTGATCCATCTCTCTCAAGTATTTGACTGTTTGTATATAGAATATACTTTCTGAAGTAGTATCTTGCTTTAGTTCTTGGTTGAGCCCTCTAGGACACTTCGGTGTTCACGCGCTCGCCTCGTAACTATCGTCGGATATATATGTTCGAATACGCAGTATATGCGTTCTTCAAAATAGTATCTCACCCTAGTTCTTGGTTGAGCCCTCTAGGACACTTCGGTGTTCACTCGCTCGCCTCGTAACTATCGTTGGATACAGATCTAGGTGTATATCTGCTGATACTGCCGACGCGTCTTATATCGCACAGGCCATGTAATTTACCTTTGCCGTCGCGTCGTATGATGCCAAGGCTCCCTGCTTTCTGTACTTCCGATTACTGCACTTCCGATTATGCATTTACTTACGCCGTCGCGTCGAACGATGCCAAGGCTCCTGCTTTCTGCAATGTCTTTACTTACGCCGTCGCGTCGAACGATGCCAAGGCTTCTGCTTTGTTATATATGTAGAATATTTCGTTCAGTTACACACCCTGAACAATAGTATATGCATTTCCTTTACGCCGCCGCTGTATAAAGCACAGGCTTCTGCTTATATTACATATATGGCGCGTAAGTGAGCGTTCAAACGGAGATCAACTCCAAAATCGCCCATGCGATTCCCTTACCGCTCCTCGTACAAGATTCTGCTTGACGAATGAAGCCCCTATTGGAAAGGCTTCGCCTTTTGGCAAAATGCTCTTTACGTAAAGACTAAATCAATTACGTATGGCCTAGCTATGGCCCAAGGTTCCTGCAACCTTGATGGATGCAAAGTACGCACAACGGTGCGCATCCATTTTCCGAGTTAAGCGTAGCGATTTCCCACCAAAGAGGGGAGATGCCGCTGAAATGGATAAAAGAAACGCACGCTTTCTCCGTAAAAGAGAGGAAGTGCTGCTGAAATTCCTGAAGGAGCTAAGAATGGCTCAGAAAGAACGTAGCAGAAGTGCTACCCAGTTATGAAACGCCTTCTACAATGTAGAAAGGTTCGTCGCACCACTGCCGGTAGAGCAGAGAAGGTGTTGACAGAATGGTTGGCAGAAGAGCTGCCAAAACCAGTTAGGTGGCACAATGATGTCCTTTGTTGGAACGATGTCAGAATGACTCGTCTCCCTGACACCTGCAAGGGCATCATACTTGTAAGAGCCGTTGCGCCAAAGTAGTGGTAGCGCCTTGACGAGGTCCTGAGCTCGTTGCGTAAAAATACGCCGAGTAGCCGATCCGTAGAGATCGAGTCATGTGCATGCTCATTGAGAATTATCAGACAACCAGACTCGTAAGGGCCGCTGAGCCGGAGTGTGTTGTTTCCACCAAAAGAGGTGAAGTGCTCGTCGAGGCCGAAGTGCCGAGAGCAGAGTTAAGCATGCATATGAATAAAACCTTTGTTCCACGGTGAAAACCGTGTGGTTGATTGGGGTCGGGTACATACTTCTCAAAGGCTGCCCTATAGGCATGCAATGTTCCTCAAGTAATTGTAAGACCGGCAGGCCCCTTTCAGAATTTCTCACCGAGGAAGACGGTGATGGCGCAGCCTTGAGTGACATATATTTCACCCGAACCTGATAGAGTTCATTGATGGCCTTCGTCACTCAGAGGTATGGAGGTCGTGGTTATCCTTAAATATCTAAGGATTGAACCCAACTACTGCAGTAGCAGAATGCATTCGGATACCTAGTAAGGATCTCTTCCGGTATGCTGTACCGTCCTACTAGGGGGATGGGGTCAACAGGCCTCTGGGGTATCTAAAATACATAGAATAATCAACCCCCAGATCGTCGCGTTGTCGCCCAGATATGAGTCCCCTAAGCCCAGGGGGAGGTGCAATTATCGAAACAAAGCATTAGCTTAGGTACAGCGCTACTTTGAATGTATAAGTGGATGACGTTGTTGAGTCAGTCCTGCATAACCTTTGTGAAGGTGTCATGGTCGGTATACTACTGGACCGATTGGGAAAGA
Organism: Nuphar pumila; assembly: GCF_984573655.1. NCBI lineage: Eukaryota > Viridiplantae > Streptophyta > Magnoliopsida > Nymphaeales > Nymphaeaceae > Nuphar > Nuphar pumila. The sequence continues at coordinate 3,842,238 of NC_143262.1, forward strand.
ACCCCATTGATATCCGTACGACTAAGTGAAGCTCGGAGAGCTGTCCTTAGATTCGTAGGATACGGATGTGCCAAGCATAAAGGCTTGAGCTAGACATCCATTCGTGACTCTGAGGAAGTCAACGCTAAGTCGTAGAGACTTGAGAGGTTATTCTAATTCACAGCCCTGAAGAGGCTTATGCGAAGTCATGACGACTTGCGTGGATGTTCAACTCATAGCCCTGATGAGGCTTGTGCGATATATGCTAAGTCATGGAGGCTTGAGCGTCGTATTACGAACTGCGACCCTGAGTGGTCTATGCATTTACTTGAGTTGAATAGATAGGTGTTTGCCTACTTACCAGACCATCAGTGGTTCTGACCCCGTTTAATGGGGATTTCAGGTGTTGAACCTGCGTGGCGATATGCGGAGCAAGGCGGCATCAAGTTCCAGGGTTTCTCTAGACAGAGTTGTACTGCTTCCTTTTTATTGAACCTACACTGCTTTTCTAAGCAGTAGTGTTGTAATAAACATGAGTTTTCGATAAAATGGAACACCTTGGTGGTCAATGAATTGCTTGGCCACATACCTGCAACGTGCTCGGAGTTTTCTAAAACCGACGACTCATTATCGTCTTATTCCGCTGCTAAAAGCTTTTCTAAGTTCCGCTGCAAAGAAAAAAAAAGAAATTCATGAAAATTTTAACTTAGCTTTGTTTTGGAAATCCGGGGCGTTACAGAATTGGTATCAGAGCATGAGTCTGAGAAACCTGGTTCAAGATCCGTCATGTTTGCGGTATCGCACTGTAAGTATAAATCTTATACTTTTTCTAATTTGGGTGTATTTGTGTGAATAGATAAAATGGCTCCTAGGACGAGGAGAACCATGCCGAGCGAGGAGTCCCATACGCAGGGCTTCCTGCTGGAGACACTCAACAGGCTTGTGTCTGCCATTCGTGAATCAAGGCAAGCACCAGCCCCACCTCGCAATGAGAACCTTGGAGGAATAACATATGAAAGGTTCCTCAAACTCGACCCACCTGTTTTCATTGACAGAGCCGATCCTGAGCTCGCGGAGAGTTGGATCGAAGAGACAGAACGTGCCTTCTCAGTACTGGGAGTACCAGAAGAGAAGAAGACCAACTTTGGCACGTATCGATTAAAAGATAATGCACGTAAGTGGTGGGATACCACTAAGATTATCCAGTTCTCGGAAGTTGAAGTCATTCCTTGGACTGACTTCCGGAGAGCTTTCATGGATAATTACTTTCCATTACACTCCAGGAACAAGAAGAAGATGGAGTTTCTGGAATTGGAGCAGGGTGGCATGAATCTGATTGACTATACCACCAAATTTCAAAATCTTGAACGGTACTGCTCCCGGTTATTTGAGACCGACCAAGAAAGGGCCGACAAGTATATCAATGGATTTCGGGAAGGGCTACGATCTCGAGTCATAACTAGCATGCCCCAAACATTTCAAGCCGCTATGGCAGCAGCTTCAAAGATTAGTGCAGACTGGGAGCGATGCAAGGGGGTCGTAGTAAAGCGACCGGTAGCAAGTAATGGGAACAACAAGAGGACGTTCCCCGGTGGCCAAGAATCACGACCAACTTTTTATAAGAGGGATTTTCAGGAGAACAACTTTACTCCTCCGGCCGAGCGGCCATTACAGATGGTAGAAGCCAATCAGCCCTACCGACAGTCTAATTTTCGATGCCCGAGGTGTAGCTCAGATCATCCCGGAGGGGTTTGTCCTCGCGATACGGGAGGTTGCCTGTATTGCGGCAAACCAGGGCATCGTTTAACAGAATGCCGCAAGAAGGCCTCAGATCTTCAACGAAGAAATATGGGATCTGGAGGACCCTCTCAACAAATACAACAACAACGACTGCCACTACCCAGGATAGAGCAGAAACCTGTGGCAGGTCGTGTCTATGCGGTGACAGCCGAACAACTCACGGATAATGATCGTATCAAGGAATCTGAATACCTTGATAGATAGAGTTGTGTTGGGTAGGAAGCAATTGAAAGACAAGATCCAATGAATGCTTGAGACAAGTGGCTTATGACCTTGTGTACGGTCATCTGGATAGATATGTATCCTTGCTCTGTAAAGTAATTTTGGATTTGTCAAATAAAAATCTTAAGTGCTTATGCCCAAAATTTATGGCTATAGACCCCATGATTGAAAAATTAAGTTTGCGTAATTAGAACGTTAAAAGTTACTTAATAAAATAAACCATCGAGGAATTGTTCTCAAGAAGAGAGTCCTGTGAGGTTTTACATATTCAAGATCAGATCGTCTAGCCAGAGTGAGCCTGTGAGGGTATACAGCTCCGTGCGAGTGTATATGTTCCAAAATCAGTAGCTTAGCTAGTATGATTCTGTGAGGGAGTACTGATCCAATATCAGGTGAGTCTGACGAGGGCGAACCTGTGAGGAGGTACGTTTCCAATACCAGGTAGTCTGACAGGGGACTTATTCCAATATGGTTAATCTCTAGAAGAATGATCTATGTGTATGGAATAGTTACACAAGATGGCTATATTGATAGCCGGTTGGAAGAACATTAATTCAACAAAACTATCGTGGTTGTAGCATAATTTGAACTCAGATATGAGAAGCATACCTCGATTGATCGAGAATCATGATATGAGGTTATGATTGAAATAAATATGATGTTGAACTAAGTGAATAACATTATGAATCTAACATATGGGAGAAATATCCCGAGTTGCGCACTTAGTACACTTAACTGAATTTCGCGGACGAAATTCCTTTAAGGGGGTAATGATGTAAGACCCGCAATTTTTCAGTATCTTTCTGAAGAAATTCACGAGGCATTTTCAAGTAAAAATAACATCTGAACCCGAAATACAAATCAGATCGATTTGTACGAGCCAGTTATACTTAGGGTATTCGTCGAATTGCGAATATATGCTCAAATACTCGGGAAGCCATAACTTCCTAACTAAACGAAATCAATAGATTCGTACGAGCCAACTTTCTTAGTTACATCAATACGAAGAAAATGGCGTACTCAGAATTTTTCGGAAAAAATCGCCGGAAACCCGAAATTCTTGCGGGACCCACGGAAATATTGGTGGGACCCACAGAAATATTCCTCAGAAAATATCTGGTGGGACCCACAAAAATATCCCATGGAATATCCAAGTGGGCCCCACACCAAGGAACCTCTTGGAATTAAAAAGAAGCTAAGGGGGTAGTTTGGGCATGGAAAAACCCAAGAGGAGGTGGGCTTGGGCTATAAATAGCCCTCCCCACTCTCTCTCTTCTCATAATTTCGACCCCCCCTCTCTCTCTTGCCTTCTCTCTCTCTCCTAAACCTCCCCTAGTGAGCCCAAGTGAGTCTGAGCCCACCTGACCTGGCCTGAACCCACCTGACCTGGTCTGAGCCTGCCTGACCTGGTCCTAGCTCACCTGACCTGGGTCTGAACCCACTTGACCTAGTCCTAACCTAGTTGACTTGACTTGAACCTAGTTGGGTTTAAAGTCAAAGTCAAAGTCCCTTTTTGTCCAGATTCCGGTTTGGATTTCTGAACCCAGACTTAGCCTACTTGAGCTGAGTTCGAACCTGCTGAACCCAGTTGACTTGGACTGAACCCTGTTTGGTTCAAACCACTTAGGTTGAGTAGCTTGACCTGCTCTACCTCTTTCTCAACTAAGTCAGCTTCATCTGACTTAGTCTGACCTCTCGAAGGAAGGCTCGAAGCCAAAGAAGCAACCCGGAGCCGTTTCTTCCACGATTTGAAGTAAGTTCGCTTCGTTGATCCATCTCTCTCAAGTATTTGACTGTTTGTATATAGAATATACTTTCTGAAGTAGTATCTTGCTTTAGTTCTTGGTTGAGCCCTCTAGGACACTTCGGTGTTCACGCGCTCGCCTCGTAACTATCGTCGGATATATATGTTCGAATACGCAGTATATGCGTTCTTCAAAATAGTATCTCACCCTAGTTCTTGGTTGAGCCCTCTAGGACACTTCGGTGTTCACTCGCTCGCCTCGTAACTATCGTTGGATACAGATCTAGGTGTATATCTGCTGATACTGCCGACGCGTCTTATATCGCACAGGCCATGTAATTTACCTTTGCCGTCGCGTCGTATGATGCCAAGGCTCCCTGCTTTCTGTACTTCCGATTACTGCACTTCCGATTATGCATTTACTTACGCCGTCGCGTCGAACGATGCCAAGGCTCCTGCTTTCTGCAATGTCTTTACTTACGCCATCGCGTCGAACGATGCCAAGGCTTCTGCTTTGTTATATATGTAGAATATTTCGTTCAGTTACACACCCTGAACAATAGTATATGCATTTCCTTTACGCCGCCGCTGTATAAAGCACAGGCTTCTGCTTATATTACATATATGGCGCGTAAGTGAGCGTTCAAACGGAGATCAACTCCAAAATCGCCCATGCGATTCCCTTACCGCTCCTCGTACAAGATTCTGCTTGACGAATGAAGCCCCTATTGGAAAGGCTTCGCCTTTTGGCAAAATGCTCTTTACGTAAAGACTAAATCAATTACGTATGGCCTAGCTATGGCCCAAGGTTCCTGCAACCTTGATGGATGCAAAGTACGCACAACGGTGCGCATCCATTTCCCGAGTTAAGCGTAGCGATTTCCCACCAAAGAGGGGAGATGCCGCTGAAATGGATAAAAGAAACGCACGCTTTCTCCGTAAAAGAGAGGAAGTGCTGCTGAAATTCCTGAAGGAGCTAAGAATGGCTCAGAAAGAACGTAGCAGAAGTGCTACCCAGTTATGAAACGCCTTCTACAATGTAGAAAGGTTCGTCGCACCACTGCCGGTAGAGCAGAGAAGGTGTTGACAGAATGGTTGGCAGAAGAGCTGCCAAAACCAGTTAGGTGACACAATGATGTCCTTTGTTGGAACGATGTCAGAATGACTCGTCTCCCTGACACCTGCAAGGGCATCATACTTGTAAGAGCCGTTGCGCCAAAGTAGTGGTAGCGCCTTGACGAGGTCCTGAGCTCGTTGCGTAAAAATACGCCGAGTAGCCGATCCGTAGAGATCGAGTCATGTGCATGCTCATTGAGAATTATCAGACAACCAGACTCGTAAGGGCCGCTGAGCCGGAGTGTGTTGTTTCCACCAAAAGAGGTGAAGTGCTCGTCGAGGCCGAAGTGCCGAGAGCAGAGTTAAGCATGCATATGAATAAAACCTTTGTTCCACGGTGAAAACCGTGTGGTTGATTGGGGTCGGGTACATACTTCTCAAAGGCTGCCCTATAGGCATGCAATGTTCCTCAAGTAATTGTAAGACCGGCAGGCCCCTTTCAGAATTTCTCACCGAGGAAGACGGTGATGGCGCAGCCTTGAGTGACATATATTTCACCCGAACCTGATAGAGTTCATTGATGGCCTTCGTCACTCAGAGGTATGGAGGTCGTGGTTATCCTTAAATATCTAAGGATTGAACCCAACTACTGCAGTAGCAGAATGCATTCGGATACCTAGTAAGGATCTCTTCCGGTATGCTGTACCGTCCTACTAGGGGGATGGGGTCAACAGGCCTCTGGGGTATCTAAAATACATAGAATAATCAACCCCCAGATCGTCGCGTTGTCGCCCAGATATGAGTCCCCTAAGCCCAGGGGGAGGTGCAATTATCGAAACAAAGCATTAGCTTAGGTACAGCGCTACTTTGAATGTATGAGTGGATGACGTTGTTGAGTCAGTCCTGCATAACCTTTGTGAAGGTGTCATGGTCGGTATACTACTGGACCGATTGGGAAAGAACCCCATTGATATCCGTACGACTAAGTGAAGCTCGGAGAGCTGTCCTTAGATTCGTAGGATACGGATGTGCCAAGCATAAAGGCTTGAGCTAGACATCCATTCGTGACTCTGAGGAAGTCAACGCTAAGTCGTAGAGACTTGAGAGGTTATTCTAATTCACAGCCCTGAAGAGGCTTATGCGAAGTCATGACGACTTGCGTGGATGTTCAACTCATAGCCCTGATGAGGCTTGTGCGATATATGCTAAGTCATGGAGGCTTGAGCGTCGTATTACGAACTGCGACCCTGAGTGGTCTATGCATTTACTTGAGTTGAATAGATAGGTGTTTGCCTACTTACCAGACCATCAGTGGTTCTGACCCCGTTTAATGGGGATTTCAGGTGTTGAACCTGCGTGGCGATATGCGGAGCAAGGCGGCATCAAGTTCCAGGGTTTCTCTAGACAGAGTTGTACTGCTTCCTTTTTATTGAACCTACACTGCTTTTCTAAGCAGTAGTGTTGTAATAAACATGAGTTTTCGATAAAATGGAACACCTTGGTGGTCAATGAATTGCTTGGCCACATACCTGCAACGTGCTCGGAGTTTTCTAAAACCGACGACTCATTATCGTCTTATTCCGCTGCTAAAAGCTTTTCTAAGTTCCGCTGCAAAGAAAAAAAAGAAATTCATGAAAATTTTAACTTAGCTTTGTTTTGGAAATCCGGGGCGTTACAGGCCGGGACGGGGATGGGCCGGGGCCGGGACGGGGATGGGCCGGGGGCGGGGCGGGGATGGGCCGGGGCGGGGCCGGGGCGGGGATGGGGCGGGGCGGGGCGGGGCGGGGGAACGTGCCAGTCCATCCCCGCCTCCACCCCCGGACGGGGATGGATTTTAACCTTCATCCCCGCCTCCATCCCCGTTTCATACCCTTCATCCCCGGTCCAAACGGGGCGAGGCGGGGCGGGGCCCCGCTTTCCCCCGGTCCACTGCCATCCCTACCAAACCCTATAGGGTCAGGTATGGTGATAAATAAGAAGGCCTGATTAAGACTCGGGTCTGGACCCGAAGGTCTGATTAACATATAGATCTGGGCATGGTTTGTGAAATTTTTTATACCAGACTCGGGTTCGACTTGAGTTCCGATTAAGGCCCACATTTTTTCAATATAAAAATGATAAAAGATATTATTTTACAGGGTATGACCCGAGTCTAGTTCATGTAGTTCTTATCAGGTTCGGATATGTTTCTCTTATGATGAGTCCGATTAAACCTAGGTTCAGACCCCGTACCATACCCGAAAATCTAGGCCAAATCTGGTTTCCCCTGGGTCCTAATCAAACCCGTTCAGCCTTATGACCATATTTCAGAAGCTCTTGAAACCAAGCTTCGAATGGAAATGAATTGGCCAACTTTAACCATCAAACACCACGTGTTATGAAATATTAAAAATATAAAAAAACGATTTTATAGCATTTTTTGATTTATTTTAAAAAAAAAATCTAGAATTGGGTCAGCAACCATCAAATTTTCATTAATTGATTTTGGCATCTTCAACCGTGGCATTCATTTCTTTCAGTCATTGCCGGAGCATGGGAGCCACATCAACAGCTGTTGATTCTTTTCCTTGATGACCAAGAACCTTCCTAGAAACGTAGGTCACTTATTTTGAAATGCAAGATTTTTTTTGAGGTAAGATTTTTTTTTTTTGAAATGCAAGTTGTGGTTAGACAGACCCCACCATTGGGTTTTGAACTTGCAACATCCCAACATACGGCGACGTGCACTAACAGCTCCTACCAAACAAGCTGAGCCCCCATTGGTTCTATGAGGTCAGATTTGATCAAAAGAAACTTGAATAAGTGATATTCTAAGATGGGGGGTATAAAGATAAGAATGACGTAGGGATGAGTAGAACTGATTTGCACGTAACGTGCCTACCTCTCTACAAAGTAAACCTGGAGTAACCACCGACCACCATGCCTTACGGTATTGTTTTTTTTTTTTTGACAGAGAAAGCTGGGGTTAGGCAGGCCCCTACCAGTTATACAACCATACCATTTGGGGTTCGAACTTGAAACGTCCCAACACCAGGTGACGTGCACTAAGTGCTCCTCAAAACAAGGGGAGCCCCCATTGGTCTCATGGGATTGTTTTTATAATGAGCGGTGAAGATGAGAAAACAGGGACAAAAAGTATTTTGGCATATCACTTGATCTGTTGTCAACATAAGATGTGGGTGCAGAACGAGTAGCAAAATATTGCTTCTTCCATGCCTCATGAAAAGCAGTCTTCCAAACACGCCTCTCAGATGTATTACTAAAAGTATTTTTTGTAATTGTTCTTCTGTCCTAACAAGGCTGGGGTCGATCTCTCATCGTCGTAAGCTTTGAGCCTTATTCATAAATAAAATTTATTTTACTCTATTAAAAAAAATACAGGTTAATTATCATATAGTGGATATTTCACAACATTCTTAATTACCAATAAAGATTCCCTTGAAAAAATACCAATAAAGAGTATGACCGGGCCGGCTCAGGTTGGCTAGAATTGCACGTAGGAAAATGCTAACCGGAGGATTGAAACCACTTAATTACATGCCAAAATAATGAGAGAGAGAGAGAGTTAAATGATAATAAAGATTAGATAAACGACCAGCATTAAAACGAACCACCAATTCCTTTCCCAAGTCGCCCTACAAGAAATAGCTTTTTACATATTAAAATATCTTAGTTTTTCAATTGAAACAAAAAAAAAAGCGATAGTAGCCCAGTTTCGAAAAGAAATATTTCATATTCCTGTTTCGAACCTGTATCAAGTCCCCCCTCCGTGTGTTCGTGTTGGAGGCTCCCAAAAAGTTAATCCACAAGGGCACTTGATGAAAAAAATTCTAAGATAAAAAAGAAAGAAAGAAAGAAAAAGCTCTCACCAGAAGCAGCAAGGAGAGGGAGCAGGATGCCTTACAACCAGAACAGAAACAACAATGATGTGAAGCAACAGTTTGCTGCCACCTTCAATTCACTCGATGCAAGCGGGAAAAAGTTTTCTCCAGCAGAGACTTCGTCAAGAAAACCTCTAGGGAAAAGAAAACCATTCCCGACCTGCACCAAGCGAATTCGAGGAAACAGCAAAATCAAGAAAAACTTGTAGCCGGGCAATCCATTCGCAAGTCCAGCACGCTCTTCGATGGTACCCTAGCTCTCGCTTGGGGAGGGGTATTTATAGACCCATCCTAACCTGTGTGGGGTGGAACCTCAATACCCAGGGGCTTGTTAGCTTTATGGCAATTGGCACATATAATAACAAAGTCCACTCTAGTTGGGCAATATTGGCTCCGCTTTGGGACGTTGGATCTTGTCAATAAACACCAAACTCTTGTGTGGGGACAGCTTTTTATTAGTCCTGGATGCGTCTGCTGCACACCTTTGGCTGGAAAAATAAAAGAAAGAAAGAGTGAGCAGAGAATATCAGAAAGGAGGCTAAAAAAGCAGAGCAATGATTCAAGGGAGCGTGTGGTGGTAGATAGACCATGTGCTGGTTCGGTACGGAGAGGGGGGGCATGTGGGTGTGGTGGTTCGGGTGGGTCACGTGTGCACAGGGATGGACCCTGGAACTGCATGTGGGTTTGTGGTTATGCACTTGATTGATTAAGCTGTATTATCATATACCCACAACGCATGTGGATTCTGGTGGTATTTGCATGCTATGATTGAAGTGCACCTGCCATAGATGCTTTTCTGGTGGAAAATTGGATGGAAGTTAGGTGGTGCAGTGCAACCTTCACAAAATGGTAACTTGGGGGATCCTTATCATAAAAAAAAAAAAACTGTGTCATGGAAGAGGGTTTTAATCCTATTAACACTAGCACCTAGACATAATTAGCAATACCTGAAACAGTAAAAATATCGTTTAATGCTGAATACAAGTTTTTTCAGAGAGAAAAATATCAGACTTTCTAAATTGATGAGGTACAAGCAATTGCAAAGAGTGACGAGATGTCACTCCTTACAAGAAGTAGCATACAGTGTTTAACGCTGAATACGTTATTTGAAAGGTTTTGCATTCAAAAGGACGGCTGGGAAAAACGATGCAAAAAAGAGTTGCAAATAAAAAAAAAAAGTGCAAACAGTAGATTCGGTTTTATATTTATAAGAAGAGGGGTAAAAAACGGACATATATATGAGATTTTCCTTGAAAAACAAGTTAGGATATAAAAACTATGAAATTCAGGGCAGGGGTCCTAGCCTCGGAGTTTTACGCTGCCGGCACGACCATCCTAGGTATGGCAGGCTGAGCTAGCCAGCACGACCAGGTCTTCTGCCGGGTGTGGTTTCTTCGGGTTATAAATCTAAAAAAAAAAATAATCACTGTGATTCAAACCTAAGATACAATCCAAATAGATCAATAATTGAGTTTTTTTCTGAAAAGTACCTTTTTAAAATATATATAGATGTCGTGTTCTAAGCGTTTCTCCAAAAAAAACACGTTTTTCTGCCAATGTTTTGAAAAAGATGAAGATTCAGATCTCTTTTTTTTTTCAAAGTTTTATTGAAAAAAGACGTATTTTAAATGAAGTTTTTGCTAACTATGGTCCTAAACTTGAATTAAAAAAGAGTCTTCTATAATCATCGCTACTTTACGAATGATAGTAAAATACAACCCTATATTATTTAATTTTTCACCATCATCCATACATTTCAAAATGTTAAGACAAGTGCACTCTTCCCTCACGTGGCATTTAGTTACCTTAAGGATGGGTTTGCCATGATTAGCAATAAGAGGGATGTATTTAAAAAATGCGGTAGGGTTTGCCATATAAGGGAAGGATGATATGAATAAAACTGATAGCTAAATAAGTTTTGCAAATTAATGAAATGGGAGAGTTATTTTATTATTTGTTTTTTGATAATTAAGGAACCCTCACCGAGGTGGTTATCCCATGTGGTAAGTGGGGTCCTGTTCCAAGCCGAAGGCCTAGGTTCAAATCCTGCCACATGAGGCTTAAGAGATATCTGGTAGGGGTCTGACTAACCCCAGCTTGCCTCTAAAAAAAAAGTTGGGGTATTTCTAAACTTCTTTAGGGATTTAGTTTTACAGTTACAAACTGATTAATGTGACGTATATGGGGCATAAAAATGTAAATTTCAGATGTAATGTTTTTGGCTTGAATAATGTGAGAAATAAGAAATTGGAATCCGCTTTTTTTATTAAAAAAAAGAAGAAAGGGCCACCACTTGTGATTTTATTTTCTTTCCAATCCAACCTTATATGCTTCATTTTTTTTTAATTTATAACCCGAAGAAACCACACCCTGCACCAAGACCTAGTTGTGCTCGTTCAGCCTGCCATACCTACCATTGTCGTGCCGTGCCGGCCGCAGAGTAAAACTCTGAGACTAGTACCTCTGCCCCCAGGGCCTATTACACGCATTGGCTTGTGCAGAGGGGCGACAGCCATGAGAATCGAACCTTGACTTCCTGTCTAGCAGCCAAGGCCCCATCCCACTATGCCAACCCCCTTTGGAGCTTATATGCTTTATCTGAATTAAGATTTTGCTTATCTGCTACTGAAGCGATACACCCGATCCCGAACAGCTAAAATACATGGGGATTTGGATCAATTTGAGCTGGATTAGGCAAAAAATTTGCAAAATCCAAATCCTGTATCCGACCCATTTGCATCCCTAGCCCAGCATACAGAGTAGAGTGTAATTGGTTGCATGTTCTCCATACATTTTTTTCTTAAGTAGGCTATATGAATTGAAATGCCACTTATTAGAATTTTTTTTCTTTCTAAAAAGAAGCAAAAATGATGGAAAGCTGCAACTAGCTTACCTCTAAAGATATTCAATGCCGTGGCCTAAAAGGGCTCTGGCTTCCTAGGTAGGGGCAACTATGATTTGTCATTCAACATGAGATGACCATAGTTTGAAACCCGTAGGAGGCATCCTAATTCAAGGATGAAGCTGGTGTACTACCTAGTGGGTAGGGTGACTTCAAGGGTTTTAATAACTGGAGGCTTGTTAATATTTGCTGATTTTTTTCTACTTTTTTTTTATTTTTATTTTTTTTTTGTGGGGTGTGTTTTTGGAAGGGGGCGGGGTGGTTTGGTTTTTCTCCCTTTGGTCTAGCAGAAAAAAAAAAGAAGATATTCAATGTTGTGTATATAATAAGTTACTCCTAACCGTCACTCTTTATGACTTCCACAGTTAGCTTCTACAAAGTTGTTTGCATTTTCATTGAGAACTAGACATGGTAGACAGTTGGAAGAGCATGATGCTGAATTTTTTCATTGAGAACTAGACATGGTACATATTTGCTGATTGTTTTTTTCTATTATTTTTTTTTTTGTGGGGTGTGTTTTTGGAGGAGGCGGGGTTGGTTTGGTTTTTCTCCCTTTGGTCTAGCAGAAAAAAAAAAGAATATATTCAATGTTATGTATATAATAAGTTACTCCTAATAGCAGTCACTCTTTATGACTTCCACAGTTAGCTTCTACAGAGTTTGCATTTTCACTGAGAACTAGACATGGTACACAGTTGGAAGAGCATGATGCAGAAGGAATCCGAGGCGATTTATAAACACTGCCAGATTGGTTTTTCATGGGTATTTGCTCATTGGGATTATACAATAGGACTTGTTAGTATCAAGGGGCTGCCTAATGGATACAACAGACTCCAAGGGAATAAGATAAAGCAACTATATATATTTTTCAATTACTTTATTGGAATCACATTTGGTGGCGCCAATCAATTCAGAGCAACATGCATGGTGACATTTTAAGGAGATTCGATTCCAAAAGAAATTTGATAAGCTGGACAAATTAATCTGTCCCGAGAATGTTTTACACTTTATCAATTCATACATTTTTAGGAATTACAAGTTTACAACTGTTGTCTTTTCCTACTTGGTGCATTCTTAGGTAGGGAGTGCTGATGTTCAAATAAGTAACTGGCATTTTACCCTTAGTTGCAAAAATAGGTACAGGTGCTGGTACAGGTAAGAGATACTCGAGCTGCTATGTGAAGGTCTAAAAAGTTTCAGGTACATATTTACTTGAGACACATATTGACATGGTCTAAAAAAATACTGATGCCAGCTTCTAATGAACATTGATGTGGTTTTTAAACGAATTGGTACGACTACTAGATTTTAAAGCATTGATATAGAGTAATATTTTTCATTACTATACCTAAGAATTAATATATATATTTGTAAAATCAATTAGTTTTGTATTATATTTCTTTACAAGTGATAATACTTCAAATTCTTAACGAAAATATTTTTTTCTATAATAACATTGTCATTTGTATGCAAAGATGTCAATATAAACAAGTTTCATATATACTTGTTTATAACATTCTTAATGAGTTTCTTCTCCTAGAGAACGATATCAGTTTATGAAGTAATTGGGATGCGTTTCCTTAACATTTGATACTTTTATTTATGGTTTCTAAAACAGTTTTGTATCAGCATCTAATACGGTACAAGGTGTATCGAGTACCAATGCAGCTATGCTTTTACCCTCCTACAAAATTTTAGCATTTTCTTGTGTAATAATATCAAGATCTCTTGAAATGAAAAAGGCATAACGACAAATAGGAAAATATTTTGAAAATATCACGAAAAAAACTCGATAGTTTGGTCACTGTTTTAACTGACCAAAAATATTGTTTTAACAAAAGTGTTATGATTTTGTCTTAATATTTTATGTTTTTAATGGTTATTTTGCAGGAAAAGGAGGAGTTATTTTTTTATGCATTTCTGTTTTTGTTGATTCTTATTTTTATTCTAATTTTTCTAATTTATTTGTTTCATGATGTTGCTGACAGAAACATGAGAAATAAAAATATATAATTTCTCATGAGATTTTCACCGATGTTATTCCCGGTTTTAAACTTTTCCCACTATGCAAAAAGATAGGTGGAAGGATAAACCTCCCAATAAAATTTAGCACCATCTAATGTAAATGATATCAACATCTCTTAATATGAAAATCAGATTGGGGCTTAATATTTTAGTCCAGCAATTCATACTTGTCTGTCTATATCAAGAGGGTACACCAGGATCTGGTTGTTGATATTTTTATCAATCTTTTTGAATGGGGAGTTTTTCAAAAAAATGGATGGTTTTTCAATTTCTATAATTCCAATTCTTGTTATGTTTTTATTTTTAAAGGCAAGCTGGGGTTCGGCAAACCCCCACCAGTTATTATTCAACGTACCACTGGGTTTTGAACCTGCAACGTCCCACTACATGGAGACGTGCTTTGACAGCTCCTACCAACCAGGCTGAGCCTATGGTTCTTTTATCAAGAAGAGACGGTGTCACTTTGTCCTCTGACAATCATGTGAACGTGAGGGTGTTACTTTGTCCTCTGACAATCAAATTGGGTCGGATATCCGATAAAATCCAATTCATTGACATCCCTACTGACAATACACTGTGGGGGGTAGCGATAAGGCATCGTCCGTAAATGGCATCAAACACTGTAGATGGATAGCTTATGTCTCAGATGGGCTCCACAAAAAATTTCAGAGCCATTGATGCTTGGGATGAACGGCATCTACCATCTAAAGAATTGAAGGCTAAGACAAAAGCAAATACCATGGTCGTCCGATGTTGTTCATTGCCATGGATGAACGGCATCGAAGGGACCTCTGCATTGTCAGGGGTACGCCTGACCAGATCCGCGTTCGAGATGCGGACATGGCCAAAGTGACCTCTGTTTTGAGAATATTGCTATTTGTCAAAGGACAATACAGTTCCGAGAAAGAAAAAAAAAACGCAATATTCTCAAAATACAATATATTTTCGAAAATATCATGTCTTTATCATGATATTAACAGTTTTCGTGTGCTTTTAAATTATTTCTTTGTTTACTTTTATATATCTTTTGAATCTTTTTTATATTTTATATCTGTCAGATTCTCCTGAGAACCAAAATTTAAAAAAAAAATCACGAGATTATCTTGAAAACGAGTTTTGTGACATTTTTACAGCTTACACGTTTTCCCGTATTTTTGGTCCTTGAGAACCCGTTTAAAGATTGTTGCGTTGCTCTAAAGATTTAGGAGAGAGAGAGAGATTCCCCCCCTGGCACTAATAGCTAAACTTCTATAGAAAAACATTAGTCCTTTTCTGCAAATGTTTCCAGTACCCTCAGAAACTTAAAAAAAATCTTGGAACCTTTTGGATTTCTTGTTGCATCCAAACGTAATCCCTTGGGCCCGGTTCTATATCAAGAGAAAAGTGAGGGAAAATTAATGGGCCTTCGTCCTGTTAATACTATTTTCATAGGCCTAGTTTGTTTCATGCAACTTTCGTAGGAAAGTGCTGAGATAGCAAACCTGATGTAATCTTTTTTCACCACGAATGTAATAAATATCAAAAAGTCATGGTTGGAAAGTGTCATGCTGGCATAAGCATAAGTAGGTTCTAGTTTTTTTCACCACCTACCGCTTTTTATGGGCAAATCCCTTTGTACTACACTCTTTGCGAAAGCCTTCTCATAAAAAAGGCTGAGCTGGTAGGATTTTTTAGAAATCCATGTCCATTTGTATGAAAAGTTGAGAATGAAATAAACAAAGCCTTAGTAAAAAGTTAGATAAGAATTGTGCATCTTATGCCTACACAAATAGGGATGGCAGTGGACCGAGGGAAAGCGGGGGCCCACCCCGCCTCGCCCCGTTTGGACCGGGGATGAAGGGTATGAAACAGGGATGGAGGCGGGGATGAAGGTTAAAATCCATCCCCGTCCGAGGGTGGAGGCGGGGATGGACGTGCACTTTTCCCCGCCCCGACCACTTTTCCCCGCAATATCCCCGCCCCGCCTCATCCCCGTTTGAACCGGGGATGGAGGACATGAAACAGGGATGAAGGCGGGGGTGGAGGATAAAATTCATCCCCGCCGGGGAGGCGGGGACGAAGGTTAAAATCCATCCCCGTCCGAGGGTGGAGGCGGGGATGGACGTGCACTTTTCCCCGCCCCGACCACTTTTCCCCGCAATATCCCCGCCCCGCCCCGCCCCGCCTCATCCCCGTTTGAACCGGGGATGGAGGACATGAAACGGGGATGAAGGCGGGGGTGGAGGATAAAATCCATCCCCGCCGGGGAGGCGGGGCGGGGGTGGAGAATAAAATCTTGAGGCGGGGTGGGGGTGGAGACCTTGTCCCCCGCCCTGCCCCGCCCCACTGTCATCCCTATACACAAAGGGGGATTCATGCCCTTGATGAGCTTGCAGAACATTAGCTGGGTCCACTCTTAGAATTTTGAGCTCTGATTTTAAAAAACGACTGGATTTGCTAATGGCATTGTTTAGAGTCTTTAGACCAAAGAAGCATGATGCATTGAGCCAAGGGCACTCGGACACTTTAAAGGGGCATTTGCATGCTGCTGAAACCCCGGCTTTCCACAAAAAATGCAAACAATTCCATGCATTTCACCGCACACACCTGCTCCTCTTTCCCCACAAGAAGACACACTCCATTCACCCCCACCATTTTATGTGGTAAGACTTCCCGCAGGTGGCGGAGGATTCGCAATCCATGGAAGATAGCTCGCAGGAGATGTGATATGGAGCTCTCTTTCCTCGGTAACCAACAACACACTAAGGGCTCGTTTGTTACACTCAAAGTAAAGTGGGGGCATTTTTCCTTGAAAGAGTGATGTAGGAGCTAAGCAGAAGACCTCGTTCTATAAGAATTCATTTGAATCCAATCTATATTTTGGTCTTTTTTATCAGTTCAATCATTTTATAATATATACTAAATTTACAATATCCGGGTTTCATTAGATTATGAAAAGTTTTGTCTTTTAGAGATTTATATGATTCTTTTACTATAAATATCAGCAAGGCATAGGAGGGTTCAAGGTTGAGAGTTGTAGATCATAAATTGTTATTTTCAATTTATGCCAGTTATTTCTTATTTTGGTTAATTCTTAATAATTTATTATTATTTTTTTAGTTTTTTCTTTGAAATTTTTGTTTTTCTCTATATAAAAGTTGATATGAGAATCTCAATTACGTTTTGTAAAGTTTTCAGTTTCTTCCTAGACATACAGTAGAGATAATCGTAGTTGGTAGATTTTCTTGTAAATGAAGCCCTCCTGTCTTGCATCAAGGAGGCAAATGCCATCAAAGTAGTTCTCCAAGGGGAGGAAGGGCAGGGGGGTGCCGGAAAGAGGCTCACTTTCCCTTGAAAGTGGTGAAACAAACTGTTCCTTAGAAAAGCCCATCTTTCTTAAGAAATTGGGTAGGGAAAAGTGATACCTGTTAGCTAGAGAAAGGTAGGTCCTTCCGGTATGGGCTGTGGCCCCACAAGATGCGATTTATGTTTTCATGGGCTAGTAGACAAAAGATAAGGACTAGCCCATCACTCTCACCTTTTCTTGAGCATCAAGAATTGAAAGCATCCCAATATTCATCTCCAGAGCAAGCAACTGCCGTACTCAATGCTGAGCTAATATTATTCCGCTTGGAGTTGCCCTATGCCACCTAACGTGAAATGTTGGCATTCCATGATGATAATGGAGTCGATCAAAAGGAAAAAAGTTATGCATTGAAAGCGGCGGAAGAACGATGAATAAAAATCATCAAAACTGGAAAATAATTTAAAATTTTGAAATACTTGAAAGTTACTGAAAACTCCATTTTGGTGTGTGATGACCATAGTTAGCAAAACTCGGTTTAAAAGATAATCACAAATCTCGTTATCGGGATTTGCTCAGAAGAAGAAAATCTCAGCATAAAAAAAATATTTTACTCAAAAAAGAAAAATATTGGTATATTTAAATTTAAAATATAAAAATATGAATATCACATTAATAATGTAATGATATCTTGATATATAAAGCATAATATTTTCAATAGGTGAAAATTTGAAAGTATCATGTTTTTATCAGGATTACCTCTCTTTTTGAAAATCTCATGACAAAATCAGAAGATTTTCAACCATGGCTGATATTTGTCACTATGGTTGAACATGTCTTGGTGGATAAAACTTTAAAAACCAAAAAAAATAATAAAAAGAAGCCCCATCTTTTCAAAACATGAGGAAATTAACAAAAACTTTATAAAATCCTGAAGAAATATTGGTCTGCATGAAATTCAAAAATACATTAAAATATAAGAAAATTTAACAATATTAAAAAATACTAAATTATTAAAGTGTTGAATATCATGGTAAAGTCATAATGTTTTCAAAATAAGCAAACAAAGCAAATTTTTCATGCAATTTTGAGATTATACCAGCCTTTCACGATATCACAGTAAAATCATGGATTTATTTTTTCAAAAAATCGACTATATTTGTGATTATGATTTATATTGTAGTAACTGAGGGAGAGAAAAAAATCTATTAATGGAGGAATACCCCCCATTATTTGTAATTTTTATGAGGGGTGGGGGGAATACTACGAGATTCAAACCTGAGACCCCCTCTATCACGATAGTGTGATCTAACCATCCAACAAATTCATTCTCAGTCGGGCCATAGCCAACCAAATGTTTGGATTTAGCATTTCCTATTTGAAGGATGTTAGAGTGATCGGACCGAGTACCTTTTGCAAGGTACTCGCCGATCACTGAATCCGGTCCCCATTTCAAAGGGTATCAGGCCTGTATCAGCCGATCGTATCCGCAGAAAATCGACACGGATCACCTGTGAAATAGCTATTTTTAATAAATATAAAAAAATATTTAAAATTATTTTAATAACTTTAACACGTGTCACGTTCTGATTGACATGTAATATTTTTTAATTATTTTTGTCCAATTCAGAACGATTCACTTAAGTATCGGTACAGGCGGATTCACCTGAATGGTTGGCCAAACGATACAGGGCCGATGCCGATACTGATAACATTGGGTATAACATCCATCGTCATCCAGCCTTATTATTACACTTGGAAACCGGTCGGATTCAGGATGAATGTTTTGCAATTTTTTACTGTTCCGGATCTGATTTTATGCATTTAGTTGTTTCGGATCCGAACCGTTTGCATCCCTACTGCCAAGCTACGACCGCTTGCCTAATGGTGAAAAAACCCATTAATGCTCCCGTGAAAGCCTGCTGCTTTGGCTTATGCGTAGGAGACACCCACGGTGTGCTTTGAACATGAGACGTGAAGATGTCTTCATTAAATTAAGAGATTTTGATGTTTTAAAAAGGTTTTCAAAACAAACTAACAATTAATTGCCTACAACGCACGGTTTTCATAATAAAACATTCAAGTTTATATAAAAAAGTTAGAGAGAACGCATGCTCTTGAAGTAAAGAACCATGAAAATCACATATGCATGACGCGATTTAAAACATTAACTATATATATATATATATATTTTAGGTGGTAGCTGCTTACCATTTTTTGGCATCCCATGAGACTACCCTGCT
The DNA here is from genome assembly GCF_984573655.1 of Nuphar pumila. Taxonomy (NCBI): domain Eukaryota; kingdom Viridiplantae; phylum Streptophyta; class Magnoliopsida; order Nymphaeales; family Nymphaeaceae; genus Nuphar; species Nuphar pumila. The sequence goes on from NC_143262.1 coordinate 3,861,373, forward strand.
TTTGAAGGCTTTTTCTACATTTTCCTTAAATCTGACCACAGTGCGCCAATTTTTCATAACTCAAAAAATCACATTTTTACAACAGAAAAGCAGGATCCAAGGCTTGATCCTTAATACCAACAGGGGCCCCGTTTGTCTGGTAGGAACAGCTAGTACTAGCACATCACCTTGTGTTGGGACGTTTCAAGTTCCAATCCCAATTGTATCATTATATAACTAGTAGGGGTCAGACTAACCCCAGCTAGTCTTTCAAAAAAAAAAATCTTGATCCTTAGCAAACAACCATGTTGAACACATTCATATTGTTAGATTGAGTCGATACAACTTGCACCTATGATTTACAGCTCATTAGTTTTGTGTGCGGGTATATATATATATATATATATAAAGTGTTAACTGCCTATCACTTTTCTAGCCACGCAAATAAGTGTTTCAAATTATTTTTTTGCAAATCTAACCCTGCAGATGTGTTCTGGGGTGATGTCCTAGAAAATGACACTTGCATCATGCTTTTTTTGACTAAATAAACAAGCTTTTTTAGGCATTAAATATTTATGAAAATCTTAAACTACCCTTTTTTAAACTTTATAAAAAACTCTTTGCGTGCAAGTATCAGACGATTCAAAAGTCGTTTCCTATAAAATCAAGTATTTAAATCACATATGTATGTTCAGTTTTAAGGAAAATATAGAAAAAAAGCTTCAAAAGCCAGTTTGGCTGATGCTAGGCCAACAAAATGAGCACATTGAGTTATATATATAGTTATTGGTTTCTCCTAATGGTAGGAGCGTGTGAACGATCTCTATTTTCATCTGATTATGACATTTGAGTAGGATTTTATAGGATTCAAAATCAATGGCTTAAAATTTTTATAAATTTTAAAGCTAATAAAATCATACTTTTCCTTGAAAAAGTATGGTGTCGAAGCGACCAATTATGTATACCATCCAACTGAGGAAAGGTCCAAAATCTACAACCAAAGATAATCAAAGGTGTTCATCCATCAAACTTTACATATTGGATTTTTATCATCCATTTAGTGAGTGACATGTTTAGGATTATGAATTTTTGATATTTAGATATGTTCTTGAAAGCGCTAAAAATCAATAGCCCACAACACTTTGTATTGTAAAGATGCATTGTGAGCCATCATTTTTTCACATTTCAAAAAATATGTCCATATATCGTAAAGTCTTCGTGCAAAGCTTATTTCTTATAAAGAACAAATATATAAGGTCTGATGGATGAGATGTAGTGATTTCATCGCTCTTGATTGTAGATTTTTTACCTTTCTTTGGTTGGAAGGTTTCCATATATATTATTTCAGTATTTTAATGGTTTTTAATAAATTTTAATAAGATTTCAATAAAAATGTATTTTTACATCAAAATATAAAAAATTATTTTTTTATTGTTTAAAAATCTGTCTCCTTAATATTTTTTTCTTTTAGTTTTTTAATTTGCATGTCATACTCGTACCGTGTGTCGGGTCATACCCATATTTTTATAACAGTCTTTCACTCATTTAATAGGGCAACTAGTGAAAGTCATCAAGTTAGTTAATTGAAGGGATGTCATGAGTTTAAAACCCGGCAAGAGTGACACAGGGTTACCAACCGGGGAAGATGGGCGGCTCTGATCCTTTGGTAGAAGCAGTTTGTGCAAGTTACCATGTGATGGGACCTTGCAAGTTCAAAACCCAGTGGTATATGAGTTGTTGAATAATTGTCTGGTAGCATGGCCAGCCTGTCCTCCCCCACCCCAACCCCCAAAACAATCACACTATATCCCCATGTTATTGTTAATTATGAACCCTGTTATAACTCAGGTTAACCATGAGTTTGTATAATAAAATTACTAAACTGCCTCCGTCACCTCCATCACACAACAAAATAAGTGAAGCACACATTTTCAAACCAAAGTTGAAAAATGATATTCTGTGTGGATCTTAACTATGAGATTAACCTTAAGTCTCTATTTGATAGTTTGACTGAAAAGTTGGAACCTTAATTGTTTTTTCAGAAAATATAAAGACTTTTTTAGATTATCATCAAAGAGTGGGGAGCTAATTGAAAATTTTCTAATTACTAATTGTGAACACACGATGAAACCATGGAGGTCAAATCAGGTGATATGCCAAAACATAAAATTTGTGTTTTTGAAATCAGCACCTGCCGTGGCTTTCATCTTTGTTTTTTTGAAAGGCAAGCTGGGGTTAAGCGGACTGCTACCAGAACAACAGCCACCCCCATGTGACAGAGGGATTCGATCCTAGGACTTCAGCTTGACACAGGACCTCCACTTACCACATGGGATATCACCTCGGTTGTATGGCTTTCATCTTAATTTGTGTAATGACAACACCATCACTTTGTAGTGGGTCCGAAGGCCTAAAATGCCGTGGTTAGGGGAAGCAGATCAGGTCATGCTGAACATGAGCTTTTTGCTCATACCAACATCATGGCCGTCTGTTTGCATTTTGGATGAATGCCACGTAGCATATAACTGTTGTGTTGACTTTTTAACTTTTTCAAAATACAAAACGAACGGCCACGATGTTGGCATGAGCAAAAAAGCTCATGTTCAGCATGACCTGATCTGCTTCCCGTGGTTAGGACCCTCTCCCCTAAGGCCTAGGATGAGTTTCAGTTTATGCAAGGGGGGTAGCACCCGCTGAAATCAAACCTCAATTGATGGTGTGCCAGTCAAGGCCCGCTCCCACAAAACTTCAAAACACAAAAAACTTTGTGTTTTAGGAAAATCACTTAATCCTACCTACTCTTTACTTTCCCATTGGAACATGTGATTAGATTTCACTTAAATCAGAACTTCTATGCCATGGAAGGGCTGATTAGGTGTTAGGGATGGTAGCAGACCAGAGTGAATGTGGAAGATAAGGTCTCCACCCTCGTCTCGTCTCAAAATTCTGCCTTCCATCCCTGCCTTCATCCTCACACGGGTTTTGGTTTTAACCTCCATCTCTGGTCCAAACGGGGTAAGGCGGGGTGGAGCCCCATTTCTCCCCGGTCCAGTGTCATCCTTAAAGGTATTTTACTAACGAGATCGGGAACAGAGCGGGGTGGGAGAAAGCGTAAGTCTATCCTTGCCTTCATCCCCGCACGAGTTTTGATTTTAACCTTCATCCCCGCCTTCATCTCCATTTTATGTCCTTCATCCTTGGTTCAAACGGAGCGAGGCGGGATGGAGCCCTGTTTTCCCAAGTCCATTGTCATTCCTATCGGGTGCAGTCACATTGCACACTTTGAGTGTCCCGCTGCACCTGACCACGCTCCATATCTGGGGGTAAGCCTGCCAGCTGTGAAGCCCAATAGAAGATGGAGGGCAGATCAGATGCAGCGGTACACTTTAATGTGATCTGCTGTCCTGCCACGGGACCAACCCTGTCCACCTTTCACAGCCTGTGTCCGGCGTGTGGAAATTGCACAATGAAAGAATCTCTGACCAACTTGTCTATGATGTTTACTGATGATTTATGGCTGTTGGGGGAGAGAGAGAGAGAAAAGAGATAGAGAGATGGAACTCAGCACGGTCCCTCTCTCGGTGCTCGTGTGCTTTCAACCAAGATCAATTGTTCTCTTATCTCCTATACGTGCACAGCCAATCACATGGCACAGAAGAGTTCAATGTACCGACTGCAATCCATGGTCAGCGTGACACATCTCTGCTCGTATAGAACATCCAACCCATAACAGCGGTTTCTTTTTTTTTTTTAAAGGCAAGCTAGGGTTAGGCGGACCCCTACCAGATAACTCTTAAGCTCCATGTGGCAAAGGGTTTCGAACCCTTGGCCATCAGCTTAGCACAGGACCCCGCTTACCGCATGGGATACCACCTCGGTGGTGATAACAGCGGTTTCTTCATGATGCATAAAAAAGAAGAGATTAATAGAACCTACTGCTGCCCCGTTCTCATATTGAAAGATTGGATCGTGTGATCGGGCATGATCATCAAAATCACTTAAGCATCCAACCGCATTCAAGATCACCTGATCCTGTTTGATGAAAGGCCTGCACAGCGACAATTACGAGTGATATTTTTTAAAATATCACAAAAAGAACTCGATATTTTGTTTGCCAATTTCAACTGTCAAAATGATATCATATTAAAATCTCATGATATTATTCATTTAAAGAAACATATACAGTGATTAATTTCCTGAGAAAAAGACCATGGTGGTGGTTACCCATGTGGTCAACGGGGTCCTGTGTCAAGCTGAAGACCCAGTATCGAATTCCACTGGCACATGGGACTGGGTGGCAGTGTCCTCAACCTAGAGTTTTTACCTTGCAAGGTGGCGGGCCCATTAAGTGACCCAGTTCTTGGTGATGGTTCCTTAGTTATAAAAAAGTATTTCTTGAGAAAAATGTTTTGTTTCATTCTTTTATATATATATATATATATATATATATATATATGTGTGTGTGTGTGTATTTTTACACATTATAATCTTTTAATTTACTCTTTTGTTGATAGCTTGTTATTTTAATTGAACTTTTGTCACTACGGTGAAAAAGATATGGCAAGCTTAATTGAAGGATTTAGATTTTTTGTTGTTGGGCCACCAGCTAATAGGGTCTTTGGTGCGTCGTGGTTTATTGGGGGATGTTCAACCTGTATAATATTGAGCATTATCATATAATAGTAAACTTCTTTTGTTGTTTCATTAGTTTGATGAGGCTAATCTTTCTATTTTATTTTTTGTTGATATTTAATGAATTTTCTTCTTCAAAAAAAAAATCCCGTCTTGGTCTTCTTCGAAAAATAAAATCCCTGCTTGGTCCTATAAATAATTAATATTTGTTCATGTCGCCGTTACCTACAAAATGCTAGGATATATATAAAACATGAATTGCCAAATCAGTTCTGGGATGAATCGCGTGATATGCCGATTCATGGGTGTTTTGGCGTCCTCATAATTTTGCAAACAAACAGTGCCTATAATGATGGTATAGTCATCAGAAGCCTTGCTAGCTTGCGATGATTGCTAGAATGACGGCCTTCAATGTCAAAAGCACAAAAAGTTCGTGCTTCGGAATATCAGCTGATGGCAGTCACACCCCACGATCACCGCGATTGGCTTTTCGCTTCCCCTTTTAAGCCGAGCTCTTCTCCTCAGACACCAAGAAAAACATCTCCATCCCCCCTCGTTTTCTCTTTTTAGGGAGCGAAGGATAGAGTCAGCACGAGATGGTGACTGTGTGTTTACTGCTCTACTTCTTCTCGCAGGTCTTTCTGGCCGAGCCATTCTCCCCTTCTGCAGAGCCCTTCCTACGAGCCACAATGCCTGCCACGGTACCGTCGCTGCCGGAGCATCCGGGCGCGGAAGGGTGCCCGCTCGACCTGCCGGAGGAGCTCTTCACGGGCATCGGTTCGGCCTGCGGAGACGGCAGCCACCCGGACCGCACCCGCTGCTGCCCGGTCCTCGCAGCGTGGCTCTACGCAGCCTACGCTCGAACGGCGCTGGCCCGGACCGTGCGGCAGTCGTCGCTCGGCAACGAAGACATGCCCGTCCTTCCCGACGACTCGGAGGCGTGCGTGGAAAACCTCCAAAGGGCGCTCAAGCGGCGCGGGATCGAGATCGAGCAGCCCAATGCGACGTGCGACGCCTACTTCTGTTACTGCGGGATCAGGCTTCACAGGCCGACGGAGTGCCCCGACGTGTTCTCTGTTTCGGAAGATGGCAATCTCGAGGCGGGCCCTGAAGCGGCCTGGCTGGAGAATGACTGCTCCAGCTACAGCTTCGCTGGCTGCACAAAGTGCTTGCAGAGGCTCTACAAGGTTAACAGAGATGATCACTCACTCAACCATTGGCATGGTTAATTAATTTCCTTTCCTTACTATTGATGGGAAATTTGATGGTGGTTTCCTTTTTTTTTCTTCTTCTTCTTCTTCTTTTTAGTTCAACGGGGACGAGGATGAGGAACAGGGAGGGAGGGTGGGGAACTGGAGGAGGCAGATCTGGGAGTGCGAGATGGCGGGGTTCGATTGGCTCCTCGCCGGGAACGCCATCAAGTACGTCCCAACCGTCGCGGCGGTGCTGCGCGCGTTCATGAACGACACGCGGGTCGATGACGAAGGGCGGGGCCCGCAGACCTGCATCTTGGACCCCGACGGAATGCCCCGGGCCGTCGATTCTGCTGAGCTGGTCTCGTCGGACGCCATTCGCCGTCCGACGCGCTTCGCGTGCCAGTCGCTCGCCTTCCTCTGCTCCTTTAATTTTCTCTTCTTTTGGTTCCTCCTATTTTAGACTGATTTCGTGTCCGGTTTTATGTTTGATGATGTGGGAAATTTTGGTCGTGGACACTAGTACGTAAATAACGAAGCACAGATGGATCTTCCCCCCTCTTTAATTTGGCTCTTGGTTGAGGTTAGGGATGTCAACGGGTCGGATACTGTTAACCCCACATGACATCCGACCCGAATCTGAATCCAATTAGTAGGATTCGGTAGCCAAATCCAGATCCGATTAGAAATTAGATTCAGGTTCAGTATTGAGTTTGTCATTGAAACCCAACCCTAATCCGACTAAAATCTGAATTGGACTGAAACCTAAACTCAATTAAGTGTAAATATCGGGTTTTAAGTTAGTCGGATCCGGATTCGGTCTTAACATTTTCCATCACACTCTGAATCTGAATAGAAATCAATTAGGTTGGATCCGAATTGGGTTTTTTTTCATTCAAATCCTGCCCGTTGACATCCCTAGTTGGCGTTTTGGTTGCATACATGAATTTTGCAAGGATCGAGACACGTTGAAGTGCGGACTTATCAAGAAAAAATAGCAACATGCATTGGTTGATGACTTGGGGTCGGTCATCCGCCAGAATTAGGTGGATTCGGATCTGAATTCGACTAAGAGGTGATTTGGGTGCGGTCAAATAAAAGACCCGAGTCCGATACAAATTACATAAACCAAATCTAGTCTACAACCAGTGAAATAAAATTTTTTTTTTTTTATGATTTGTTTACATTGGAAAATTTTCAAGGCTTAATTGAACTCGAATCGGACCAAAGCTCGATATGATATTTTATGAATCATAAACAGGTTCCATAGGCTAACCAGACCTCACAAATATCTTGGTGTGGCACATTTGTGGAAAGGAAAACCAATGAGTTGTGTTGGTATTCTAAGTTATAACTGTTAAATATGGCGTCACTAATCACTCAGATAGCAATGGCATTGCAGCAGAAACCGAGTCTCCACTATTTGCGCCCCTACATTTCATTCTCTTTGTTAGCATTTTAGCATGTCGGAACTTTTTGGTTATATATGGACTGTTTTATTTTTGAAGGAAAATTATTTCATAGCTTCAAAAAAATAAAAAATTGTCCATATATAACAATGTTAATCTACCTAGTAGCAAAATATAATTAATTGTCAGTTCTTGGACTAGTTATTTTGATAAGAAAAGAATTGTTTAACTTTAAACTATATATACATAAAGAGAGAAATGGGTACATGCAAAATGGGTTTTTCTGCTCTTCGGTTGTTGTTTTTTTGCAGTTTCGACCCCATAAAAGTGTTGAGCTGATCGATTTACAAGGAATCCACACCTTGATCATGTGTTTTTGATAAAAAAAAAAAACTGATATTTAGAGCCTCAAAAGTTTATAAAGATTTTGGACCGTTGATTTTTCAAATGTTATAAAACCTCACCCATGTGTCTAAATAGAACACTTCAAGATCTGATCCCTATAAAATCAAGTACATATATTACATATGTACGACCAAATTTTAAAAAAAAAACAAAAAAAAAAACTAAAAGAATCATTTAGCATATTTCATTTAACACATACCCATTATTATATATATATATATATATATTGAGAGAGAGAGAGAGAGAGTAAGTGGTCCCTTCGTAATTGTTTGGAGCCTACACATTATGCATGGGTCTTGGCCCTTGGAGCTCATGTTATTTAACAATCCGACATATTCACTGGCTGTCCTCGCTCCCCTCCCTTTCTTTCTTCTCTCCCTCTAGCTCTCCTTCCTTGCTTTCTCACCATCGTCGAGCTCCTCCACCTCGTCAAGTGCATCCTTTTCCCTCTCTCTCTCTCTCTCTTACACACAATCGAGGGCTACTCCCTCTCTCTCTCCTTAAACCCTAACTGCAGGGACGGCACACCCAAACTTAGCAAGTGGGCTAGGAAGAAAAAGATTAGCTCTTTCATGGAGGACTTCTCATGGTCCTCTAAACTCCTCAAGACAAGCTTGCCTCATGTTTTCATGGGTTCAGTTGAGCCTTACCAAGAGTACTACAGCTCAAAGAGCTTTCCTTTCTTTAGAGAGATTGTTCTCATTTTATTTGAGTCTAAAGGACCCAATATATGCATGAATTTTATTAATTTTAATGTTAAAATATTCATTTTTTATGTGAATTTCATCCAAATCAGGTGCAATTCGAGCATTCTTGAGTTATTTCAAAGTAGTTGGAGCGAAGATCCAGAGTCAAGATCCAAATCTTACATGCTTTAATCTCAAATTCATCTAGGCAAAGGTTAAAAAGTCCCAAATTGCCCTCCATAGGGGACGCAACCTTAGAATTATTATGAAATAATGGTATTTGCATTATAGTTTTAGAAATAAGATTACTTTTGAGTGTTTTTTATAATAAGAATATTATAAGTGTTTTTAAAAATTTAGAAATTATTCTTTTTAGGTTATCATTATAAATAGATTAGGAAACCTAAGAAGAGAGGTTCTTCTCCTTAGGAGCTGCCCCCCCACACCCCCCACCCCACACACACACACACACACTTTTTTTCCAACTCTTCCTTCCCATCGTGGGAAACTCTCTCTCTCCCTCTTTCTTCTTCTTTCTTCATTTTTTCTTTCTTCATTTTTTCTTTCTTCTTTCATTCTTCCTCTCCACGTGAGTTTCATGTGCAACAGCTATTTGGCATCACTCCTCACGTTGTGGGCAATTTCTGAGATGCAGCACCATCATAGAAAAAATCTGTTTTTTTCTCAACCCAATCCAAAATCGGGAACTACTACCGGTATGTTCCTTTTTTTACCTTTTCTTTAGATTTTTAGAGTTTCTTGCATATAGATCAGATTTTGTTTTATTCTTCTTACATTTTTAGATCTACTCTATTATTTTTGTGTATTATGATTGTTTAGGATCGCTTAGATTCATTATTTTAAATTTTAGAATTTTTTTTGGCTAAAAAACTCTTTTCTTCACCGGCTTGATTTTCTGTGTAAAACCTGAATTTTTTGGTCTGATAAACAGATTATTTTGGCCGATCCAGAAGGCGTTTAAGGCTAAAATTTTAATATGTGTTAGTTGTACGTGTCTAGAGTATTATCTTCAAATTTCAGCTCAATCCGACTAGGGGTTGGGATTTTACGACCATTATACTGAAGCTAGTTTTTTGGCTCCGCAGAAATCTGACTTCCGATTTTAGTTGCAGTGAATTTTGAAAATTATTTTTATTTTTATTTTTTAATTAAGTATCTTGGAGTGTATTTGATGAGTGTTTGGTATCTTAATTGAGTTGTTTTATATATGTCATGTGTTGGTTTTTGTCAAAAAATCAAAACCTAAAGTTAAGTTTTGAGTGCTTAAGTTAAGTCTAGTTGAGTCTTTGTCGGGTTACTATTATAGTATAGAAATAGTTTTGTCTTTTGGGTTTTCATTTTGTGTGATTGCATGTAGTGGCCTCGACAAACACCAAGGTGGACAAGGTGATTGAAGTGGATGCACTAAAGTTCATTGCACATAAGTTGAAGAAAGCTAGCTCGTGGTTATATTTAGAATTTTTATAGTTATGGCATTACGTCATTTCTATCATCTTTGAGTTGTAATCCATTTAAATTTTATTTTCACTCATAATTTTGTAATAGGCTTTATACACGTTTGCAATCATATTTTTTTTATTTTTGAGGCAATAAAGAGTATGATTTTCTTGGAATACTTGTTTTTATCCTGTTCCATGTGGTTCGACCCAAACTTTACCACTTTTGTGTGAGCCAGTTATTTAAATTTGGTGTGCGATTTATACTTGATTTTTATTGAAAATATCTTTTAAAATATTTCAAAAAAAAAAAGTAGACACCAAAGAGATCAAATAGCATATTTGTTGGTATGTGCTTTATGGGTTTTCATTTACTTATTTTTGTTTATATTGAACATGATTTTGATCTGGTTGGATTGGGGCATTTTTTATTTTTTTTATTGAATTTACTGGCTTTGGTTTCTTGGTGTTCTTCTTTGATGGTCTATTTTTATTTTTATTTTGATTTGGTTAGGAGACGATGTAGATTTGGAGCAACAGAGATTGATGGTGTCTTTGTATTAATTTTTCATCTGATGCAGGAAAGGACGTCGGCCTATTTTTCATCTACCTAGCAGAGTTTTTCATATGAAAATAAGACCTCCACAACCTCTCATAAACTATTATTATATATGTAGATCTATCTTACTTTCATTAAAACCATCATTTGGCTTTTGGCATATATATTAAAATTGGAACCGAAATGCAAAAATTGACAAATACAGGTAGACGTCATGGACGAAATGATGTGAGGGTGCTCGATTCTCCTCAGCCTATCAACGCCCATGATGAGCCCAAGCCTTCAAGTCGATGGTGAGCAGGATCCTAAACCCAAATGAAAATTACAGGGAGACACACAGGCTCCAGCCTTCCCTCTGTATATAGTGGAGGATAGGAGGTGTTATAAAATGTGAACTTCTTGACATTCATGTAACCCTTACCCTACTAAATCCCACTAATTGTCCACTAACTTTTCGTTAATGTGAAACCGGGTCAAACTATGTGTTGGACCCAAACCCAAATGTCCAACATTGGCTTCTCACTTTCATTAAGGCTGTCATGAGAGTATATTTCTTTTTTTTTAATCTAAACCTGATTTTTGTACTTTTATAATAATTTTTTGCTTGAGATTTGAGAATACACACAAGATATCTTGCTCATAATTGCATGTACTTTGCACAAAATCTTGTAAGAGGCAGCCTTTACGTCGTTAACAAATTATCTTGAGCTTGTTTGATTATTGTCTTAAAAGTTAAAAACATTTTGCTTTTACGATACATTGGCTCATTGATATAGCTATAGATGTGAAATTATGTGATATTTGATTTTTAAAGTTTGTGCTTTTCCTTTTATTCTTAGCATTTCTTTTATCTCAACATATATGATGTCATTATTCTTACAACACAAATGTTGAGGTCTAATTTTCGTAAACTCGCATCAGTTTTATTAGAAATATGTATCATCATTAAAGAAACCACGAACCATAACCTCGTATCAATGTCTATTAGAAACTCATACTAAAATTTTTAGATACATGTTACAATGAAAATATACCCGAAACTTTTGAGGCCCTTATGTACCCATACCCATCTCTGGAAACTATGGCTTGCATTAGAGGTCTTTTTAGCCTGAACGGTGCAAAAATCTTTTATATCAAAAAAAAGGTGTTTTTGTCAGATGATCACAATTGTGTGATCTTCCTTATCATTGATAGTAAAATCTTTACTTGGACATCTATCTTCCTTTTGTTCTTATAATGAACAGAATCTGAAATCTAGAACCCATTATACGTGCTTTTGTTTGGAAACTCTCAAGTGAAGTAAAGTGGAGTCTTGTTTGGATGCATTGTTTGATTGTTGAACATATAGGCTCCTATTTGAAGTGGTTGTTTTCTATATATATCCAGCAATACATGGTTCATCTTATTTCTCATGGACAGCTTGATGGGAGTGGCTCACACGGTTGATTTTCTTGGAGTGACAGAGCAATGTAGAAATTGTTGTTGAATGCAACATTTCAAACTGTGGCTGTCGTTTTTTATTGTATGCAATTTAAACAACTTTATAGAGCGGTAGCAAAACTGTGTGGTAGTCATTATCTTGATACATACAACCACTTCCAAGCAGTATATCTCTTTAATGGCTTCCTTTTCTTATCAAATTTGGGTTCGAACTTCCAAAGATGGCCTTCTCCATTACTTTCTCCTACCAATAGGATCACTATGGATAGTTTTTGTTGGCCTTTGTCGTTCTATTCTATGCTTATGTATGTGTTCCTTTCTATCATAATTATGCTGGTACTTGATTTCATGAGAGGATCAGTTCATGCCTTGGATGTCCATCTTAAAAATGAATGGCACCCATCAAACAGTAAAGAAGGCTCATTGTGAGCCATTCATTTTAAATCATTCAGATGCCGTCCATCCGAAACATGAGATGGGCCTCTCATTCATACAGGTTCGGTCATTTGGATGCAATTCATCTTGAGATCAATGGCATTACTCTGACCTGGTCCCATCTCCTTGATTTCCTGCTACGTATTCCAGTCTCATTCAAACGGAAGATATTTTTCTCTTAAGTTACCTATTGCTTCGGGACGCAGTTTAACAGAACCATAGCGTTGATTTGTCACTTTTTATGTGAAAACCTGAACGTCTTCTCACATTTCATTTTTCCCTAATGTACTTTTTAAAGGTGTCAATCAGTCAGGTTTGGTTTAGACTCAGGTGGAACCAGACCCAAATCTGATTTGAGATGATGGTACCGGGTCCAGACTCAAGGCCTAATCGGACACACCATAAGAGAAACCATGACCGGATCTTATAAGGATTACATGAACCAGACCCGGACCATACCTGATAAAATAATATTTTTTATCATTTTTACATTAAAAATTTGAGGATCTTAATTGGGCTCGGGTCTGGTATGCAATTTCACAAACCATACCGGGCTCTGTATATTAATCGGACCTGTCCGACCTGGATTCTAATCGAGCCTTCTTATTTATCACCAAACCCTGACCATATGGGGTTTGGTACAGGTCAGGTCCGGGTTAAACCCAACCCATTGATGCCTATTTTTTTTCTGTTCTACGTACAAGCATGATGGCAGCCAATTATGATCGAGTATCTTATTGGGAATCTTAGTCAGATATGTTGTCCACATCATGCAGGAATTGGGGGCTGTGTGTATCTCGATGGTGCTAACCCATATTTCAGGGGCCTGGGTTATGAAACACATCTGCTCGCATACCTTGGTTGAGTCACTTGACGTTTTGGGTTTTACTCACGTGTGATATGGATACTAAGAGGATATACAAGTGTTTGGGAGCAGGATTTGAAGTGTAGGGGAGGAATGGGGATTCACTGAATCCCCACCCTGGCAGCCCTTTGAGAGCTCAGAATTGGGAGATGGGAGTGAAGATTTTAGTGAAGTTGGACCGTCTTTTGATTTGAAGAAGCAAATTCTTCACACAAGCTATGTGAAAAGCTTGCTGTAGATAGATACAATAGAGGCTGTTGTGCAGACCTTGGGTATTTGTATCCGATGGATTCAGTGGCACAATTCCACGAAGTTGCAGAACGTGTTGGGACCTAAAGGCATATAGTCAAGCCAAGTAATAATTGGGATTTTAAATTTTCATGGTATAATATCCAAACCAGATCTAGATAGATCTCGATCAAAGATGTTTCACAGGAATCGAGATCTTTTAAAAATCTTACAAGGTCACTTCAAAGCAGGATCGAGCTCTCAAAGACCCCATTTTTTTCGAAGACTGTCTTTAAGACAGATGATGCCTTCCACTTTGTATGAATTGAATATGTAAAGGGTTCTTAACATCATTTTCTCCAGAATTAACCAATCCGCTGCACTGCTTGTTTTTGGGTTAGAGACAAGATTGGCTTATTTCAAGCCAGCCCGGTTGACTCCAGCCTAATAGTCTAATTAACTACATGTAAAAATGGTCAATTCAGATGAAGCAACAGGTTCTAATAAGAACCTAGTCTAGCTCAAAAGGAACGTTCCAGGAATGAAACTAGGTTATGATGAAGGGCCCAAACTCAAAAGATACAATCCAAATTATATCCCAATAGAATCAGATAATCCAAACTAATTAATGACCCAATAAGAATCAAATTCAAGTCAAAATAGCAACCACAATGGATCGGTGTATCCAAAATCTCATGGTTTTTCTTGGATGAATGCATACAAATCCTCACCACGAAATCCAGATCTCATTAAGAATCAATAGATGCCCACAAGGGCTCCGCTCATCTGGTAGGGGCAACTTGTGAATGTCACCAAGTTGATGGGACATCACAAGATCGAAACCCATGGGTGGCATCCCTTGCCAAAAGGTCGAAGCTGGGTGTACTCCTGGGTGGGAAGGGGACCTCAAGGGTTTTACCAACAGGAGGCCAGCCAATGTGCAATCGGTCTTGGTCGGTGTTGGATAGTGTTGGTTTTCCCTTGGATTATCCAAAAAAAAAAAGAATAGATGAAACCCAAGTCTCACTCTCACACAAAGAGACGCCCAACACACCTTACATGGAAATTCTTTCTATCTACAAACTATCAGCAACAAAATAGTGAACCTTCTTAGTTAATGTTTCATGCAAAATAGGAAATAAAGAAATAAGAGTAACGCAATTAATGGAAAATAACGTCCATTTTATACATTGGAAAGAAAAAAAAATGCAACTCCCCCAAGCCTATCATCATCTCGAAAATGAATATATACAGTGACATCATTGCTCTAAAGCCAAAACCCATTTCAGCTTGCCATCTTATGATGAAACAGTATCCTAAAAGTTACAGCTAGTTATGACATCAAAGGAAAACACTCTGGAAGTAATGCAGTGAATAAACCCTTAGTAAGAGCAACAAAATGAAAACAAGCCCTCAAGCAATTGCATTCATCCAGCAAAAAACATTGCAAGAAAACAGAAAACCACAGAAAAAAGTTGGGTACTACTTAGTAACCTTAGAGACATATACCAGTGCACGAATGGGTTTGTTAGCAAATTCCACTATTAACAAGGATATGTTGCCTCTATATCCCCTTCCTCGATCCATGACAACAATTTGTTCTTTTACAAAAATCAGCAGCATGACATTACCTGAAATTGCCAAGGTAAATAGATAAGACTAACATCTTGAAAAGACTAAACTGTAAATTGTTTGCTAGATCAAACTACATGAACAAACATATTGAAGTGGAAAATGTGATCTAAAATAAGACTCAACCAAAAAAAATGAATGAAAACAGGACGAAAAATATGAGAAGGCAAAAAAGTTTTGTTGCGTTCACCTGCAATCACATATTGTAAGTTAACTGTGAAAGGTAATAGAGTTTATGTACAAAATATGTCAAGAAAGCAGATAGTTGACATTGAGATACAGCATGCAATTTCATTGTTAGGGGTGTAACAGGGTCTGTTCGGGTCGGCTCAGCCCAATCTAATTCGGGGTTCGGGTTTGGGTTCGGGTTTGGGTCTAGGTGTGGCTGGAAATTGTGGACCCATATGGGTTAAAGGGTTTGGGTATGTATCGGGTTGAGCATAATCAGTATAAGAATAAGACCCAGACCCTACCCATTTTGACTCGGGTCTGGGTATGGCTGAAAAGACCCATATGAGTAAACAGATTCGGATTTCAACTATGGTCTCAATATGTAAATTAATGGAATCAGCTATTAATTAAGAAGGTTATGTGTTAACAAAGAGAAGCTTATTAACTATTCTAAACAATAACAGATCGGGTTTCAACGAGTTCAGTACGAGTCGGTTCATGTATAAATGATTTTGGGTATATAATCGGTTCGGGTTCGGGTCAGTTTGGATACGAAGCAGGTTTGGGTTCGGTACGGTTCAATTGTAATACAGATTCGGGTTTGGGTCAGTTCAGTTTTACATTATGTGAAACCATTTGGGCAGAGTATAAAATGCAGTCTGGATCCAAGCGTGTTCGGGTCTTCATTTATAATACCCAAGACCCAATCCGAACTCATGTCTATTAAATTCGGGTTGGTATAATTGGTTAGGGACAGTAACCTTATTCCTTGTAGTCTCTCTCTCTTGTTTGTTTGATCTCTTCCATTGATATCTTGCAGGAACATAAACTCCAGTTGATATTTTTTATATTTTCACATGATTAATTGAAAAGAAGCAGCTTTGAATATATTAGGTTCAATAATGAACCAATACACATGCACATGAAGTGCGAATATACCAACCCACAAAGGGGCAAAAATGCCTATAAGGCATAAGTTAATATCATTGAAGAAAATAAGGGTGTAACACCCATTACATGGAGCAAAAGCTCCTCCAACAAGTGGTAAATACAAAGGGGAGAGCCCCTATTTATACACACTCAAAGGGACCACCTTGGGGGCTCCCAAAGGAGACGTTGGAGAGCCCCCAACGGTCACAAGGCTCCCAAAGGAGACGTTGGAGAGCCCCCAACGGTCACATTTGTGACCGTTGGGGGCTCCCAACGTCTCTATTGGGAGGCCCCCAATATGGTACGAAAATAAAAAATAAAAAAACAGAAAATAAAAGAAATATGACAATGCATATTCCAATTGGAATATGCGTAAAATGACAAATTACAAGAATACCCTTGAGAGTATTTTAGGAATAAAAAATATATATATTTATATATATATATATATAAATAGAGATACGTATACATATATATGTATACGTATCTTTATATATATATATATGTACATTTAAGGATTATATTTCAACATACATATATGTGTACGAGTACACATATTTTAACACCCCCCCTCAATCTTTGCGGGGAAACGAAAAGAATAAAAAAGTCGCAAGACTCCAAGAGGATTCGGTAAGGATGCTATTGAAACTTGTAAATGCCTTCCTCCAAAAGCCTTCTAATGGTGAACACATTTCCCGATCCATCCAGGGTACTTCCTTTTATCCTATCTCCAAGATCCTGTGGAATAACAACAAAGAACAAGTAAAAAATACCTTTGCACTTTACTCAAATGGATCATTCCTAACAATGTGCAAAATTATAACTTGTGCATAGGAATTTAAAACACATGATAGGATAATTACTTTAGCATGAAAAGAAAATTTAGAAAACCAAAGTTTCAAAATCATATGTCATGTTAAAGAGTGAGCGGAAACGAAATGCAAAAATGCATAATGCATTCATAAGGTCCATCATTGGACAAACACAACCTCATAATGGGGAATAACAAAATGGTCCACTAAGGGACACCACAATAAGCATACGAAAAGGCATAAGCTACATATGCTTTATTGAATGAGGGCCTAAGAGGCAATAATGAGCATATGCATATACTATCATGAAATGAATCAATACTTAAAAGAAACATTAATGAACATGCTCCAAACATATAGAAAGACAAGGGTTATTGATTTTAGCAATTCCTTTGAAAGCGATTTCAAGAGGGAAATGCTTCAAGAGCATAAAAAGAGTGAATGAAGCACAAGATTTCAAAAAGATTCTAAATCCATTTAAGAGGCAAAATAATGAGTGTTATTTGAGTAGAGAACCTCACACTTTTAGGAAAATCTCACTCAAATGACAAAAAGACTCATTTTGCATATCAAAAAGTGGCCAAAACAACCATAAGCACTTAATATATAGATTAAATGCCAAAATATTGATTTGATTTTAAAATATGCAGATCAAAGATATGATTCACTTGTATCTAAAAGAAAGCAAAGTATGAATGAAATTTCATAACTTTCAACAATAGTTTATCTACTACAAGCAACTACCTCATTAGTCCTTCAAAACTCATAAATCAAGTTTATAAGCTACTAGATCAAGAATATAAATATAATGCCATTAAAGGCCAAATGACACACACAAAGGTATGTAAAAGAACCTTTTGTCTACATGTAATAATACTTGAAATGACTGCATCAACAATAAGAACAAGAGAATACACACCAACATGGACCAAAAGCATCTTTTGTCTACGTAAAAATACACTCAAGACCAAGTATGTTCAGCTACTAGAACAAGAGTATCAAGTCAACCATGGGCTAAAACACAATACATCTCTTGTCTACATAAAATGGCACTTGAAATGAGTGAAAGAAGCTAACCATGGGCATACATCTTAGCGACTAGAACAAGGACACAAATGCCAACATGGACTAAAATCACACACCGTGGTGTAAATCAACGTCCTTGTCTACATAATAATAACACTCAAGACAAGTGTGTTCAGCTACTAAACCAAGAGAACAAAGCCAACAAAGGGCTACCAACACACAAAGGTGTAATAAAATTCTTGTCTACATATGATGACACTTAGATAAGAGTTATAAAAGGAGAAGACTTTTGAGGCAATAAAACTTTTAATGACAAACATATATATAAATAAAACCTTGAATCAATAGAACAATATTCTTCAAAAATAATACCCATAAAAATAACATTTTGGAATAAACTTATGTAAAAGTATCTTCAACAAGACACTACAACCGTGTAAAAATATCTTCAACAAGATATTATAATCGATAGCCTGGAGAATAAATGTGTGAACATACACACACACCAAGAACACTTGGAGCACTTGTGCACAAAAAGCTCAAAACACGAAATCACAAAAGTGCAAATGCACTCATAAGTTTCATAAGCACTAAAAAGCTTGGGCAATAATCCCCAACACCCATGATCTTAATATACCTTAAAACATTTAAGGTTTCAAACATCATATATCCATCACATTTATATATAAATGAGAGCATCCATAAGATCAATGGCCAAAATTAAACGAGTGACACACTCATAATTAGAGATCATATACCAAATCATTCTAGAGTCCCAAGGTGCCCATAACTCACCTCAACCACCATCTATAATATGGCAAGTGGACAATCTAAAATGACATAACACAAGGTGCAAATAACTCACCTCAACAACCATCTCTAATATAACAATAGGGCCATAAAAAAAGGATTGATGCATCATATAACATGTGATGGATAGAAGATAAAATGCCATAAAAAGGCAATGAACTCTTAGGGAAAACATTTTCCAAATATGTGATTTTACAAAGAAGGTCGATTCAAAGGTCCAACATAATTAATCACAACAATATGCCATATAACAATAATGTTGCATATATACGAAATTATGTTCAATCATGATCATTATAAAAAGACTTAATAAACACAACATAAAATTTTTAAGTTATGTCATGTGTGAGAAAGGATTTAGAATAATCCAAGAAACAAATCAAGCCTTTATAATTTGCAATTATATGTATACCAATATGTAAAATGGCAATAATCTTAAATGTGCAAATTTAGGACAACATGTACCAAGATATTGCGGAAGCATTTATAATGATAAAAGAAACAATCTTACAAGTCCATTAAGGGGTAAAAACAAACACAAACCCTAAAGAAGGCAAAAAATATCTCTTTATTGAAAAGAGAGTACCATGTGAAAATGTCTATGAATAGATAATACGCATATAAGCATAAATATTTTATAAAAGAAGTGTACGAAGACACTCTCACAATCACTTGAACAAAATATGCAAAAAGCGTAATAAAGGCAAACATGCAATAATGCATGTATTCCATAAAAGAAGCAAATGCTTGAGTCCCTCAAGCTTTCAAAAATGATAATATTTAAAAAGTCTCATAAAAACCGAAATTAAAAAAAGATTTATAACAATCATGAAGTCTTCTCAAAGAGCATATACTCATAAGAAGACTCACAAGGATCAAAAAAGCCTCTCAAAGAGAGATCCAACAAACAAAATTCTCAAATGAGGGTACATACGAAAAGAAGAGGGAAAACTTTATTAAAGTGGAGAAAATCCCAAAGAGAATACTAGAATTGCGTTATGGCATAAATCTATAAACAAAAATTCATAATATTATATGACTTAATAGATTATAACCAACTCCTTATAATAAAACATATTCTTGAAGAATGATAAGAGAATAATCATATTTCAAGAGATCATTTTTAAAACTTAATTCAACCGATATTATAAAAATGCCTTAATCAAACATTGCTCGTATGAAAAAGAACTCATTAGGTAGAAAAATAAGACATCATTTTTCAAAAAACACATGTTATTATAAAAAAACCTCATATAGGACATTTTAGAGGATAAACACATACTTTTAATATGAAATAATTATGAGCAATGCTACATAACTCACAAACATTTTACTTTTAACATAACCTTCCCTTTTTAAAACAAAACTTATTTTTCAAGAAAAGACATACGAGAGAGAATAATATAAAAGGTTTAATGGAATGTTAAGAATCCAAACTCATAATGACAAGGAAAACACATGCAAAACAATATCTAATTCTTTATAATGCACAATACTTAAAGAAATATAATGCATACCAAATATTTAAAAGAGAGAAACACATATGCAAAAACATATCTAATTCTTCATAATGCACAATAATGCATACCAAATAATTTTAATAAGCAAAAGAGAGAAACGAGAACTTCACCATTCTTTTTTAAAGTTTTTTGAATAGCACGCTTCCCAATGCAACAAAGAGCAACTCGATCCCAACCTTGCTTTGATACCATGAAAAGAAGCGGCTTTGAATATATTAGGTTCAATAATGAACCAATACACATGCACATGAAGTGCGAATATACCCACTAAAGGGAAACCACAAGCACATAATGTGCTAACACATAAACCCACAAAGGGGCGAAAATGCCTATAAGGCATAAGTTAATATCATTGAAGAAAATAAGGATGTAACACCCATTACATGGAGCAAAAGCTCCTCCAACAAGTGGTAAATACAAAGGGGAGAGCCCCTATTTATACACACTCAAAGGGACCACCTTGGGGGCTCCCAAAGGAGACGTTGGAGAGCCCCCAACGGTCACATTTGTGACCGTTGGGGGCTCCCAACGTCTCTATTGGGAGGCCCCCAATATGGTACGAAAATCAAAAATAAAAAAACAGAAAATAAAAGAAATATGACAATGCATATTCCAATTGGAATATGCGTAAAATGACAAATTACAAGAATACCCTTGAGGGTATTTTAGGAAGAGAAAATATATATATATATATATATATATATATATATATATATATATATATATATATATATATATATATATATATATATATATTTATATATATATAAATAGAGATACGTATACATATATATGTATACGTATCTTTATATAAATATATATATATATATATATATATATATATATATATATATGTACATTTAAGGATTATATTTCAACATACATATATGTGTACGAGTACACATATTTTAACATTAATATGATGGCTTTAGGGTTGAATGAGCTAGTATCCTAGTAGGACAGCAAGGTTGCAAACTCGCACTTCATAACAGAGGGGCCTTGGGTTCGAATCCCGCGGGGTTATCTCCAAAGTTTCCTATCAAAAAAATTTGATGTCTTGGCCTTTGAGTAAGAGTTCGGTGATTGTTATTTGATACAAGGTGAATGACAAGTGTAATTGCAATATACGAAATTTTAAAGCATGATTTGGGTTGAGTGTAAATTCAAAATGTGCTGAAGTATGGTTTTTTTTACTAGTTATGACAATTGTGAGAATAATTCAGAAAATAGGCATCTATCATTTTGATTTGAAAATACACAACAGATAACTAAAGGGGGGCGTATATACATAACATTTGCTATAGTTCCTTGGTATAGATCTAAAACAATCTTCAGTGCCATGAAAATGTGGATCATGCAGGGTGTAACGGACCATTCATAAAACAATCTTCACGGTGCTATGAAAATGTGGATAATGTAGGGTGCAACAGATCATTCGTTGTGCTCTAAGGCGCATCTTGATGATGGCAGTTGCTTAGGGGTTATAGACCTTTGAAGGAGTTGGGTCAAACTCTTAGGAATAAGGATGTTCAGGAGAATCATGCCACCGAAGGTGGTCGGAAGTTGAAAGAGGTAGTTGCAGGATTTATGCCTTTGTCAGTACAAAAACTGATTCGCAAAACTCTCATGAAGAACAGATATTTGTGGCACGCCGGAAGTGGATGCTCCCATTTCTCCAACAGAGCCCAAGGGTAATCAAGATGGGAAATTATACAAGTTTCTGTATGTGATATTATTACAAGTTTAGTACATTAGTCTATGAAATTAAAAAGATTTCTCAGAGCAGTTTTATTTGTTTCTTGAGGAAGGAACAGAGAGGGATTGATTTCAACTTCAAAATAAAGCAAGGAAAGACAAAAATGAGATCAACAAGAATGGTAGAAGGAATGGAGTGCGCATATCTATTCTACACAAGAAATAGAAACAAAAGCACCCATGTCACATGGATACAGATGTAGATATGGCAAGATGGTCATTTTTATGAAGTTTTTCAATATGACTATTATATAGAAGGCACTGGAATAGGATTAAAAATGGAGAAACAATGTGACATAAGCAAAAAGAAAATAAGGAGATATCTATGAATATATAGGACTCTGGGACTTGGATAAGTTACCGCTATGATAAGCTACCAAACATTGCAACCATTCAACTAAGCAAAATGCACATTGTTTTGACACTTATTGTCAATCCAAGTGATTGATTCCCTGATCCAAAATGTATTAAAAAATCAGTACCTACCAAGTTGACTAAATGGGTTGATAAAACCGTTATAAAGTTGCCAGCAACTCCATAAACCTACCCAAGTTTTTCCTGAATTCTATGTAAAAGGGTCAGTGCCTCAACTTCAATCAACTCAAGTTACTCAAACAGTAACAAAAATGTGAATAATGAATCTCTACTCCAACCTACATCCCACATCAAAACCAAGAAACAAAGTGAAATAGTAAAGAGACAGTACAGTCATAATGATAGAAAATGATATCTGTTAATAGGTAAACTGACAAAGCATTCAGAATATCAGAGACTGTAAAATTGCAAGCACAGACCATCAAGCCGATACCTTAATAATCTAGAAGATCCTCTTAAATTGCAACCTATAAAGCTTCAATAGACCATAGCCTGCTCATGACCCTCATATCAAGCTACTGCAAATTCCAATTTCCAACTAAATTTTCAGGTAAGATCTATAAATTCAGGCAAAAGCTACAAGATGATGCCCATTCAAAAGGATGTTCATTAGCAACCGCATATCTCAGCCCATGCTAATTGTAGCACCTACATGACAGCAACAACTTTAGCAGGCTCAAATGCTTAAAAGACTCATTCACAATCAAAGATTATACAACACCATAATGCCAAGACAACTATTGTGAAATCAACAGCTAGGCATCTGAAATATTTAATTCCAGATTTCAGTCCATGCCAGGTTATGTAATATACTACTTCAGAAGACAGTATGCTACTAGAGAAATGGAATTAGCAATAAAGGAAAGGAAAGCAACAGAAGCGTTCACTCATGAGAAATGACAGCCCGTGAAAGAAAAAAAAATCAAACAAGCAAAAGAACAATAGAAATTGGTACTTGAAAAGGAAAAAGTAAAGGCAACAAGAGAAAAGGAAAAGACACCTATGATGTGCGTCCTTTCGATTTCTTTGATTTTTTTCCAGGTCTGCTACTTTCTATGCTTAGACTTCTCTTTGAATCACCAGTAACTAAAGCACTGTCAAGGGGTCCACGTGCATGCACCACCTCCAATGGCACCTTGCTTCCCTGGGTTGATGGTTTTGCTGACACAGCACCTAATGCTTGATCGACTTTTAAAACAAAAGCACCCAATGCTTGATTGGATCCTTGATTTCGATTACCAGCTGAATTAGATGCTTTTTTCTGCAAATCGCTCATATCTAAAGCCGTGTTAGTTTCACATGCAGGCACAGATTCAATTGGAACCATGCATTCTTGGTTTGCTGATTTTGCTAATGCATCATTAGTTGCTTGATTCAGTACATCCATTCCATTACTAGCTAATCCCATGACAGTTGATCCAGAAGTCACTTCACCTGAAAATTCAACTTTAGGTTTCTTAAGTTTCGCAATGGGCTGTAAAGGAAGTGGTCCCATCCCCTGCTCTGC
Source organism: Nuphar pumila (assembly GCF_984573655.1). NCBI lineage: Eukaryota > Viridiplantae > Streptophyta > Magnoliopsida > Nymphaeales > Nymphaeaceae > Nuphar > Nuphar pumila. The sequence goes on from NC_143262.1 coordinate 3,885,199, forward strand.
AGGTAAACCTTCTGAACATGCCACTGGCAAACTACTGATTTGAGAAGAAATCTTTGCTGAAGCCACTGAAACACTTTCCTGATTTCCTTTAGGGGTAGCATTTTTGTTCAAGGGAGCATAAAGCTTAACCTTGGATTTTATAATTTCTGAGAATAGTTTCCTGTGATCAGAGTTACCTGCATAGGTCATTTGAAAATGCTTAAAATAAAGTTTATGGCTCAGAAGTAGAAAAAAAAATTGTTTCCAAATAAAATGTAAAAGCTCTTCATAAATGATAACATTTAAAGCATTACAAGCTAGTCCAAGGACAATTTGAATAATTTTTCGTGCAGCCATTTGTTCTGCTTCTTTCTTGCTCTTTGCTGCATCACCAGTGTATGTCACCCCATCAAACACCACGGAAGAGACAAAAGCTGAAATCAGACCTTCAGTTTGGACTGTGGAGTATGATGGCTTCTCCATGTTCATCTTGACCATGAACTCATTAAGGATAGATTTGCAGAATATTGTATCCTGAAGCAAAATATAAAAAACACAAACATAACCAAATGATTCAATAAAGAAATTAGAATGCAATATTATGTTTTGCACATCAACAAAATTTTATTCCATCACCAGCTTGCGTTTTTCTGTCAGCATATCTAAATCAGATAAAAATTTGGAGATGGGTTATTTCTTATCTAATTTGGCCTAAAGCTGACCCAATTATTGGGCTTAAGAGCATTCATTCAAATAAACATCCAACCACCAGTTCTAACCTGTGCCAAAGCCACATATTGATAGGAGGAATGGTGCTCTCCAAGATGGTGCTGACTTGACCAATTTCTGGCCATGCCTATTTATGGCCAACCAACACCAAAATAGTATCAATCATATGGTTAGATTATTTCTAATGAAATTGGGTCTAAACTCTAAAGTGTATTTTGGTAATCTCTATCAGTCGAATGTTGCTATTGTTAATATAAAGGGTTCAATGTGTACTTCAGTTTACAAAATTAGTGTGGTGTACCAAGTGATTCCATGTTGTGCCTAGATCTTACATTCATATCTATGTAATGTAGGAATGAATACCAGTAACCAGATCGCCTACGTAATCAGGACAAAGCTTGATAACAATGACGATAATAAATGACTAGAAAATCACAGATATATCTATTAAGTCAAGCTGAGAGGTAACCTCTAATGGTATATGACATCAAAACACCTAAGCTATATCATGAGTTGACCAATTCAACTATCAGATCTTACCAGGCGACCTTGGTAAAGCACATACAAATCAATTAGTTAATAATAATTTTAGATAAAAATCACAGTAGGCGCTTAAATAGGTGGTTTCAAAAAAAGAACATCATAAAACCTCCTTAAAACACAATAACGGTTGACATAATCATAAAGAAAATTAGTATGCCAACACAAACAAATGAAAATAATGTTTGAAAAAGAAAACACAAACAAAAATGACTATGAATTTTTACTTGATCATCATGATATAAACCCTAAAAGAAAAAAGGAGGTAATGAGGATAATAAGCATAAAGTGGGATGGAAAACTTTTACTTCAATATTTATGCTTAAGAACATACACTTAATTAGTTCAAGGTAACACAAAGCAAAGCAACAATCTACATAATCAATGCCTTAGAAGAGTTTGACACACAGGAACTATGATTATGCTTTCATCCTGCATCTTCTTCGATATAAACTCAAGTGCAACCCTTGCAACATCCTGTTCAGCATCCTTTCGATGGTTGAAACCTTGGTGTGACTGGTAGGTTTCTCCATCAACAGTCACAGTAGCTACAAACAGAGGCGCGTGGTGAAACCCTTGATTAACCGTTTGATATACAGGAAGCGGAAGACCCAACTTTTGAGTATATTCTTGCAAGCGATTTTTGAACATGGCGGGCACAGGAGCACCTAAACATGATTCAAACAGGATAAATGCCAACTTTTCACAAAAAAAAAAAGGAAGTTGAGAGTTTGCATAGAAAATACACATACAAAATATAAGCATATCATACAAAATCCAGAATATACTAGGTCATATAGAAGACAAAGAACTAAAACAAAATCTAGAAAAGCTACACTACTGTCACTTTAAAGCTGACAACGGGCATCTAGGTCACCAAAAACCGGAACTTCTGATACAGTTACAACGTGAGGAACCATTAAGGAGGCGTTTGGATGAAAATTGCCAAAATCGGTGAAATCAGGGATTTTGTTTCCTTGTTTGGATCACAAAACCCTTACGGGAAATGGATGTACAAGGGTTTATATGTGATGAGTTCATTTTCCGAAGGAAAAAAAAACAACAAAAAGAGAGAGAAAAAAGAAGGGAAAAAAGGAAAAACAAAGCGATCTCACCAGAGCTCGACGGTGCCGGCGCGGCCATCGCCGCAGATTGAGGACCGGAGCAGAAGGACGAGCGGAGAGGGAGAGAAACCGGCGTTGATGTACGATTTAGGGTTTCTGTGAAGAACGAGAAGAGCGTCTGCCGGAGGAAGGCTCACGGATTTACCGGCTCTGGCCGTCGGAAGTTTTGCAAGGAGCACGACGAAGCCACCGGAGTTTTTCTCCGCCCTCTTATTTTCTTTCCCTCGTTATTTTTAACCCTTCCGAACGATGGACAAAATCCCAGTATTGGAAAATTACGAATGTATCCAGTTAAAAGGAGCGATATGACGAGGATGCCCTCTCGTGCATTTCCCTCGAAGCGCCTTTGCATCGTGCGAAAAAAAAAAAGACGAGTTTCTGAAGAGAAGCAGAAGGAAAGGGAAAGGGAAGATCCTGAACGAATTTTCTGCAGTCGTCGCTTTTATCGCTGCAGAGGCCGTACGGTACTACGATGACAGTATTCTGATTCGTGGGTTGGTAAAACATATCACCATATTCAGCGTTGGTAAACGAACCGAGCAGCTCGTCGTGAACTCGTTCACGGTCGGTTCGTATAGCTGGTGAGCCGAGCCACGAGCAGCTGGTCTAGCTTAAACGAGTCGAGCCCGAACACAGGCTGTTCAGTTCCAGAGAGCCTATATATACTTTTATTTATTTATATCTTAAGTATAAAAAATATATACTAAAAATATAAAATATTAAGTATAATATATATATATATTTAGTATAATATATAAAGAGCAATAAAATGTTTTTACACGAGCCAGCTCATGTTTGGGTCGTCTCATTCAGGGACAAGCAGAGCCCATTGGTAAACGAGCCAAGACCAAACATGCCCTGTTGGGTTCGCTCGACTCGTTTACCAGTCCTAACCATATTTGATCTCCCGTAAATGTTGATCATAGAGATAGATGGTCTCAAATGTGAGACAGCTGAGGTCACAACTCTGATCCCTGCAAACCGTTGATCTCAAAGATGCATGCGCAGAATTACTGTACTGGATCCTTTGCAGTAAGCTTTGTTTTTCACTCACCATGGGTTGTCCGGGACCTACCTATGCTTTTATCCTTTGGACACGAATTCCATCATGTCACAAACTCCATAGTCTAGGTTTGACCTAGCCTGAGCCAACCTGGTACTAGATTAAGCCCATGTGACCTGTACCTTCTTTATGGCTTGCAGGGCAAGGCCAGGGTTGATAGAGGGTCCATCCTAAACCGGATGCCATCCTTACACAAATGTGTTGGCTTATCACAAGGGCTTTGCTCATCGGTAGGGGTGACTTGTGAATATCACCAAATTGATGGGATATATCACGTATCAGTTTCTCCGTATAATGAACCAAAAAACAAAAATTAAAAGATACACCTCTGTCTTAGCTTTTATAAAAATCAAGTATCAGTTTCCTGAGTCGATACCTTATGCATCTCTATATCCACGTCATATAACAACTTAAGGGCACGTTTGCAAGCACCTTCTTTCAAGCTGTGAAAATGAACCACTTTAGAAAGTTGTGCCCTAAACGATACTGATGTTTTCTATCACAAACTTTACATAACAGAGGAAAACATATTCTCCTTCTGTTAAACATAAGAAATACAAGCAGGTCTTGAAGATCAAATAACTTAACCTTCCTCATATCAAGCTATTTAGATATTGAGGTAGTGCATACAAAAAATTAAAGGTACAGATTTGTGATCTCTCTCTAGGTAGTGCATACAAAAAATTAACGGTATAGAATTGTGATCTCTCTCTCTCTCTCTCTCTCTCTCTCTCTCTCTCTCTCTCTCTCGTTAACTATCATGAATCCATGATGACGTTAAGGTTCCAATATTGATTAGATTTGTGGGTCAGTATTGCAGTTGGGGGAGAAAATAGTACAATGGTGTTTAGGATGATCATCTGCAACATGAAGCATCCCCTAGACAAAGGAGGGGGGCAGCAACAACTCCAAATGGTACCCCAAGATGATTCACGGATGAGCATAGCCAGAATACATTGCTGATACTTTCTGCGACAGACCATCAACCATCTCATCCATGTTCTCATTAATGAGCTCCTCCTGCGCATCAGAGATATTCAAATTTAGAAACTATTTACAACAAACATGTAGCTCTCACACAAACAAGAGAAAACTTTTCATACAAAGTTCTCATAGGAAAACTTTTCATACATAAAATTTTCTTTCCCTATGATATTTTTCTCACTTCTCAATGTGCCCTAAAAGTAATGAATCTGCAAGCTAATGACACATTGGAACTTACAAATTTTCATGTTTAGCCAAAAGTAAATTATCTAGACAAAAGAAGTTCAAGGAAATTGTCAATTTGATGGAACCATGATATTTCACAAACCTCTCGTTCATTCTTAGGCTTCACAGTCACACACTTTGATGCACTGATGCTGGCACTCTTCAACAAGTTCCTTGTGCTGTGGTTTGCTTTTATCGAGCCATTTGCTACTGCCATTCCTGCACCTTCACCTTGATGGGGACCTGGAGGGCTTCCAAGGGTTGTGTGAGCAACAGATTCAGTGGTTCGCTTTTCATTTTCATTGTCGTCATTGGAACTACCATCTCTGGGTATGCACACGCGCTCTCTAGGAGGAACAGGAGAATAGTCAAGATTAAAAAGAACCTTGTACATAAGGGTCAATAACTTTACTAGGATCCGAAATGTACCGAGGCAATGATGCATGTTGCCTCTGTAGTGGAGTGCTTCTTTCGCCCTTGCCATAATGATCCTCTAATTGTGCAAATTGCCTCTTGAAGCGATCAACACCACTGTTAAGACGGACAAAGAAATGGAAACACGCCCCACTTATTTTAGTAGATATTCATCTAAACAATAGAATGCCTCAAAAAACTTTGCTAGTATGGCACATGCATTTACTGGAAATTTTCAACAAAAACCATGACAGCATAAACGCAATCTTATTCAAACTCATGATAGAGTAGCAATTTTTCACCAACTAGTAGTCTCAGAACAAAAGGTTTATGATATGGGGCAAGCAGATGGACAATATATATATATACATAACAGACGAGGCAGCAATATGTTCCGAGTATTAGTCATGCCCTGATCACATGAACATTACAACTCTCCACCACTCAATATAAATTTTACGTTGGTGGAAATGGCACTGTCAAGCTTGCCTACAAAAATGCACAGCAGAAAACACATCATACAGCAATACAAATCTCAGGCAATAAATTGCAGGCTCTTGAATACATCTTGCACCGAGAACTGTGAAATAACCCTTGGACGCTTGATCCAAACTCTAGGGTGATGTCCTTTCTTTTATATAAAGAATACTTACAGTAGATTACACTATTACCCTTTAGAATATAAAGTAAATACAAAAATACAGATTTTGAATCTGGATCCATCTTGATAGTCTTAACACACCCCCTCAAACCGAGCATTGTTAACAACCATGGACAGTTTGGATTTCAAGTGTCAGTGGCGATGCAAAGTAAGTACTTTAGTAAAAATATCAGCTACCAGGTCCTTTTCTCGAATAAAAACATGTTGGATTTCTTTGGCTTCTCTCTACATGTTTCATCTTACCATGTTGAACAGGATTGGTAAAGATGGCCACTGCACTTGGGTTATCACAATATATGTTGATGTAAGCTGAATAAGATATGTTTAATCTACGCAACTTCTATAGTAAGTGTTGCCACAGCCCGATATTCTGCTTCAGTGTTTGAACGAGCCACCGTTTTCTGCTTTCGACTAACTCAAGATACTAGGTGTGAACCCAGATAAACCTCATAACCAGTGACAGAGCGTCTTGTAAAAGGATCATGTGCCCAATCGGCATTGGAATATACAATCACTTTAATAGATACTTGAGTGCTCATCGAAACAGGTCTGACATATAAGGCCATCTAAAAGGGTTCTTTTAATATATCTAAGAATTCTTTTTACAGTTTTCATATGCTTCACCTGGGGCTTATGCACAATCTGTGATACTTGATTCATTGAAAAGACCAAGTTTAGGGGTGTGAAGGTTGAAATGAAATGAGGATCTTCCAAACACGAACTTAGATCCGCATGAGAAGGTGTCTAAAAAGACACTAAAGCATAACCTTTAAAAAGGGTATAATGGGAAATAAAAATTATTCTTTATTGATATGAAACACCAAATGCTTAAGAAGCATTGGAATAAAATACACGAGGGGATGCACCCCTTTATATACAAGTGGGAGAGGAGAGCTCTTAAGGAGCTCTCCTTGTAACCGTTGGATTAGTCCAACGGTTATAAATGTAACCGTACGGTTACATTATTAGTTAAGTTCCAAGTGGAACTTAACTAATAATGTAAGTCTAGTTCTATTAGAACTAGACTCTCAAAAAGCTAAAAAGAAAACAGCAAAAAAATACATAAAAATAAAAATAAAATTACATAAATATATATATATAATAATATGAATATTATTATTATATATATTTTACATTTTAACGCTCTCCCTCAAACTTACGGTACAATGAGCAAAAGTTTGTTGAAGAGGAAGTGAAATCTGGGAGCAGCGAGAGGCTTTGTAAAGAAATCTGCTAACTGATATTCTGAAGTAACATATGGCAGATCAATTGTCCCATGTAGATATTCCTCTCTGACGTAGTGACAATCCATTTCAATGTGCTTGGTGCATTCATGAAATGTTTTGTTGCTTGCAATATAGATCGCACTTTTGTTGTTGCAGCACATACGTGAAGCTTGTGTTGCTTCTGCTCCCATATCAGCAAGCAGGTGTCTGAGCCAAACTACTTTTATGGTCGTGGTTGTCATGGCACGATATTCAGCTTCTGTGAACGAGAGAGAGACCTTCTACTGTTTTTTCATCTCCACGATATCAAAGATTCACCTAAAAAGATACAAAAACTAGTGGTTGAGTGTCGGTTGTTGGGATCACCTCTCCAATCAGCATCAATGTATGCAATTAAATCAAGTGAGGAAGTAGAAGACAAAAAGAACTCTCTCGAAATAGAGGTCTTGAAGTATCTGATGATACGCAAAACTGCTCCCATATGAACAGATGTGGGGGCATGCTGAAACTGGTTTGCTGTGTGCACAGCATGTGCTATGTTTGATAATGGATAGATAGAAAAGAGCTTTGACTAGTTGTCTGTAAAGAGTAGGGTCTTCAAGGAGTTCTCTATCATCAATCTTCATTTTTACATTGACAACTTCTAGAGTATCTACTTTCTTATCATCGATAATGTCAGACCTGAAAACAATATCAGAAGCAAATTTAGTTTGAGATAGTAGATAACCCCTAGGAGAGTAAGCAACTTCAATACCTAAGAAATGTCTTAATAAACCTAAATCAGTCATTTCAAAATGAAATTTAAGAAGGTTTTTTATGTTTTCAACTCTCTGTTTATCGCTTTCAGTGATGATCATATCATCCACGTATAGAAGAAGCACAATGATCCATGCATCAGAACTCTTAATAAACAAAGCAGTGTCAGTCAAGCAGAAGTGAAAACCAATATCAATCATAACATGACTAAACCTGTCATACCATGCTTTGGGTGCTTGCTTAAGGTCATAAAGAGTTTTTTCCAAGAGAAGAACTTTACCCTTAGGAATATTGAGATCGGGAGGGCCTTCCATGTACACTTCTTCAACTAGGTTTCCATTTAGTAATGCATTTTTTACGTTCATCTGAAATATGGATCATTTCTTGATAGAAGCTAAGGCAATTAAGGTTCTGACTGTTGTCATACGAGCAACAGTGCAAAGGTTTCTTCGTAGTCAATGTCATATTCTTGGGCATAACCTTTGGCCACAAGACGGGTTTTATATCTTTCAAGAGTACCATCACTCTTACTTTTAACCTTGTAAACCCATCGACATCCTATGGGTTTCTTCCCAAGTAGAAGGTCTTGTTTTTCAAGTGCATCTAACTCAGTTTTCATGGCTTCTACCTATTTGACATCATTCTTTGCTTGATAGTATGAAGATGGTTCTTCATATGAGTGAATTAATGCAATAGTTGTCTTGTACGTGGGAGAGAAAGATTCGTATGACACAAATTTTTCTAGAGGCCTTGAGACTCGAGATGACCTTCTGGTTGGAATTTCAAAATATCTTTCAAGTGCATATGGAAGATTAGGCTCTCGTCGTCTTGAATATTGTATACTAGTATCTCTATGAACTTCTTCATTGTCAACATTGTAATCAAGGTCAATAATACCTTGATCATCATCAAAGTTATAGTCATGATCCTATTCATCAGATTTTCATGTTAGATCTAACAAAAAGGAGTAATATATGACTTCCTTTGGTTTTTTCAAAATCAAAGAAGCGCTCTTTTTCTAGAAAAAAAAACATTTATTGATACATATAACTTATTATTTTTGAAGTCAAAACACCTATATCTTTTTTTATTTTCAGCATATCCTAAAAAGGCACAAGGAATCGCACGGAGAAAAAGTTTATCATTTTTGTCCGTAAATATGAAACATTTGCATCCAAATACTCTCAGTCTAGAGTAATTTGGAGAAAGGTTCACAAGTTTTTCGATTGGTGTTATATTTTGCAAAGAAGAAGAAGGCATTTGATTAATCAGATAGGTGGCAGTCAAGGCAGCTTTTGCCCAGAAATCTTTTGGGATTTGATTTGCTATTAATAGAGTCCTAGTGGTTTCCATAATATGACAATGTTTTCATTCTACCAGCCCATTTTGTTGAGGTGTATATGGACAAGACCTTTGATGTGTGATTCCATGCAAGTTAAGGTAATTTTTAAAATCTGTAGACAAAAATTCTCCCCTCGAATATGTGCAAAAGATGGGAATTTCATTTTGAAACTTGTTTTTAACCATATTATGAAATGTTTGAAAGTATGAAAATACTTCAGACTTATGTTTTAGAAAGTAAATTCATGTATGTCTGTAATAATCACCAACAAAGATAACATAATAAGCAAATCCTCTTTTAGAAATTATTGGTGCAGGACCCCAAACATCCGAGTGAACTAAGTCAAGTGGTCTTGACGAGACAAAAGTTCTATTCTGAAATGATAATCTTTTCATTTTACCAAGAATACAATCTTTACAAGTAAATGTTTCAGAATTACAAAATTTTCCTAGATTTGGAAAATGTTGGATTTTGGCAATATGAGAATGACCGAGTCTTTTGTGCCATAACTCCAACTCATTTTTCTGAATGTTATAACAAAAAGATTTCTTTGGCATTTCTAAAAAATTCATGTAATAGAGTCCTCCTTCTCTAAGGCCTTCCCCAATCAGCTTTCCTGACCGGCGATCTTGTACCCAACAACCATGTGAAGAAAAAGAAATATTACACCATGGTCAGATATTTGAGAAACGGATAATAGATTCAAATTTAGTTTAGGAATAAATCTTACTTCTGGAACAAAAAAATTATCAGTTTTATAGATTTTTTCAAAATTTTATATTCCTTCTATTTCAAGAGAAGTTCCATCAACTGTAAAAACTTTTGACACACTTGTTTTATTTTTAACACATTCGAATAAACTTTTATCATTTATGGTCATATGAAATGAAGCACCAGAGTCAAGAAGCCAAGGGAAGTTACCTGGATCGAAAAAAGATGAAGCAGCTACCCCAGTCAAAGCTTCTGATGAGGAGAAAGCTCCTTTGATGAGAGGTTGGAGAATCTCCATTAACTAGGCCATAGAGACTGGTAGATCTTGATCTTTGGGCTCTGATCCAGCAATCGCAGCTCTCTTTTCTATAAGCTCCTTAAGCTTAGGACACTGAGGCCTGTAGTGTCCCGGTTCACGACAATGATGGCAGATAACCTTTTTCTTGTCATAATCACTACCTTGGCGGTTAAAATGGGGTGGTCTATATGATCGTACATGATTCCCTAGTCTGGATACAGCAAGAACATAATCATCTTCAGCCTTTGGAGTATATTTATTGATTCTGTTTTCCTCCATAGTTAACTCCTCTATAGTGTTGACAATAGAGGAAACTTTTCCTCGATGAAGAAGAGTCGATTTCGTTGACTCGAATTTCGGTCCTAGATCGTTTACAAATTGATAAAAATGCTCCATATCAAGTTGTTTTTGTCGGAGCTCAATATCTTCTGGACAATGCCATTTTGGCTCTAGAATAGCCAACTCACCCCAAAGTTCGGATAATTCATTATAGTATTCTCGTATAGTTTTGTCACCTTGGGTCATTAATCTAACCATTTCTTGAAGATTGCACACATGTGCAATATCTTTTAGGGAATACATATTTTTTAGATATTCCCATGCCTTGTCGGCATGCTCAAACTTGGCAAGATTAGAACATTTTTTTATGTCAACGCTATTGATTAGCCATAACATAATTTTAGCATGCCCTATTCTCCATTCTTTCCAACACTTTTCATAGTTGGCTAAGGCTTTGCTTTTTTTCACCTTGGGTCAAGGGAACTTCTTTATCACCTTCTATTTTGGTGAGAACAAGTTTAGGTTCCGAATCGGAACCATCTACTATGCCCCACAACTCTTTTCCTCATATGTGGTGCTTCATTATTAAAGCCTACATTACATAATTTGTGTTGTTTAGCTTCATGGGTATGATGGTGATTTTATCTTGATTATCCATCGTTTACAAAGGTGATAAAACAAGGAGAAAAAAAATAAAGAAAGAGAGGGTAAGAGAAAGCAAACACGATATTTTGATGCAACGAGCCTTTCTTTTCTCTCCTTCCTTCAAAAGAGGCGTTAAAAACCCCAACCAAGGTGATAAAAACATCTTTGCAAGCTTGCCACAGAAAACGAGGCAAGAAACTCTACTTTTAGTTGATATATCCTAGGAGTAGAAATCTCCTCGCACCACTCATAGGTATCTCATAACTCTTTCGCGCTGGAACTCCAGATGGGATGTGTAAAAAGACCCCACGGGAAAGAGTAGTTGTAATAAATGCTACAACTGATTGATCATTCTTTTGCCACGCAATAAACTCTGGGTTTCTGATCATGATCTTCGAGGCTTTCTTTGTGCTTCCATCCTGCACTGAAATTGTTTGGGAAACAAGTTTCAAAGGCACAAGAATCGACCCATCAAGGTGACCCATCAGATCATGGTGGCAAAGAAAACGAATAATATGTTTCTTTCGGGTGATGAAACCAGAAGAATCAAGTTTCTCAATGACTAAATGACTAAGAAAAGAGGCATTGGTGGCGGGCATTAGGATATGATGAAAAGAAAGGAAGGGAAAGAATGATCAGTCAGACGTGCTGAATCTTTCTAATGATTTTGTATTTCTGGTTATTCTGATCTGAGTGATTAATGCAGTTTTTTTTTTTTTGCAGATGATCAGAAACTACAAATCAGAGAGATATTGGCGCTCGTTTTTATTGATCCAGAAATGCAAACATATATATATAAGAGAAAAAGGGAATGAATCACGACAGAGCTGATCTGACGTGATGAACAAGACAGAAGAAATCATGTCAGATTTGATCTGACATGATGGGTAAGAAAAGAATTTTTTTATTTAGGAAGATCGATAGACTTTGGGAAAAATATTTTTTTTTATTAAGGTCGTTAGATCTGATCAGATCTAACGTGATGAATTGTCAAATCTAGATTTATTTGATCTAACAAGCTAGAATGGAAGTAGATCTGATTTGTTTCAAATCTGACACAAAAATAAAGTAGAAGAAATACTTTTAGGTCTGTTAAATTTTTTTTTTTTACCTGAAGGAAGGATTTTGATTTAGGAATAGGAAGAAGGGAGTAGCCAGGATAGATGAGACTTACCTCTTCTAGGCTGGCGATACCATGTGAAATAACCCTTGGAAGCTTGATCCTGCACAATAAATATACAAGACAAAAAGAAGAGAAGAAAAGCAATGTTGGAGGCTGAATAGACGTCTCACCGACTCTAGGGTGACGTCCTTTCTTTTATATAAAGAATACTTACATCAGATTACACTATTACCCTTTAGAGTATGAAGTAAATACAAAGAATACAGGTTTTGGATCTGGATCCATCTTGATAGTCTTAACAAGAACAACTTCAATATCCGCTACCAGAAAGTGCATTAAGTGAGACGAAAGGATTTTCAATTTCCTAGAATCAAATTCAAAAGAAATCAACCATAATAAAGCGAAAACCATAAAGGAAGCATAAGCTCCCCCCACCACGCCCCCTGAGGCCTGACCCCACCCCCCCCCCACCCCCCCACCCCCCTTTAAATATTCTCAGTAGCAATACACTTGTTAACGAGCTTCAGTGTCAAGTTAATGTAAGGATCTAAAACAACTCCTATACTAAATAAGCTCAATTAGAGGTAATCAACTAGCTAACCCACCAATACTAAAACAAGCAATTTCCTAATTGATCAAACAAATCTAATACAACAAAATTATCAGCATATGAATTTAATCCTTTTTTTGTCAAAGCTAAATCCAGTGCCAACTTTATCAGGTAAATGGAAAAAGGCCCCAACCTTGGATACATGAAACTAATCTGATCTGCACCACGAAGATATTCCTGAAACATCTGAGGATGGTACTCTAGGATCTGTATGCTTTACAAGGAAACCGTTGTAATTGAGCAGAAGCATATTTTCATAAGGTTAAACTGCAGTATAGAATACTAGTTCCAAGCTGTATGCATTTCCATACCTCTCGATAAATCAGCTCTCTAACATCATCCTTTGTTAACTTTCTCCTTTCAAATTCAAATTCAAGTTTCGAGATTGGCTGTGTTGAAGGTTCACGTTCCACGTTTGCTAATCCACGAAAATATGGATCTGCCAGTGCCTAAAGAAGCAGATGAAAAGAAAAGAAAAAAAACTCAAGATGGCTGCAGTGTCATTAAATTCAGTGATAGACCACTGTGTTCTACAAGGATTTCAGCAACTAAATCTGACCTCTTCAGCTGTAAGCCGATCCTTAGGATCAAATGCAAGCAATCGTTCAAGTAAACGAAGAGCCAAAGGATCAGCATTAGGAAACTTTTGCGTGAAAGGAACTGGTGGTTTTTTTCTCAGGGTGCTTAGGTATCTTCTTGCCTTCTCATTTCGAATCTGTAGATTTCATCAAATAAACAGACCATGTGTTAGAGATTTTGAAAATTAAGATCAAGATGGAAAAATAAAAATGGGAAATGTCCCCTAGATAGGTTAAAACAAGTAAAAATAAAGTCCAATTGTATATTGCAGAAAATAGTGACTGGATAGACAAACTTGAATGCTGTTAGCCAAAAAATCTTAAGATGAGAGAACCAACCCTAGCAATGGATTCTGCAGAAGGAGTGCCAAGCAGATCAGTCATGAGATCCAGTTGATGCACAACATTCTTTCCAGGAAATAATGGTTTCCCTGTCAGCATTTCTGCAAATATGCATCCTATGCTCCAGATGTCAATTGCAGGGGTATACTGTAAAATAACAGGAGATGTTAAAATTGTTAAGATATATAATATCATATTGTATTTGTTGTATGTACCTAAGTATACTTAGGTATACTTATTGGTATTTCTTTTTGTATTCTTATTCTTTTGTATTTTTTTCTTTTGTACTTAAGGTATACTTTTGGTATACCTATTGGCTTTTGTCCTTAGTAGTGTAAGTAGACTTAATAGGGGTAGAATAGGTATTTCTCATTTGTTGCATGTATTTTCAGTCATTATTAAAATGACTGATTTTTGTATTTTTTGTTTTGTTTTTATTATTTTTCCTTTTTTTGGTCAAATCAGGTTGACCAAAACGAGCCGTTAGGACTGTGCCTAACGGCTAGTTGGAGGGAGGTCAGTAAGGTGATATTGTCTAATTTTTTGTACATTTTTCATTAATAAAATATTTAATTTTTTATGTCTTGTTTTTCTTCATGGTTGTACATGGTTTATTGTATCTAGTCAAATTCATTTTAATAATGCATTTGGACTCCATTTATGTTGTCATTTTCGTGTTTCATGTGTATCGGGTTCCATGCAATTTCATGACAAAAACATGTGCAGAAGTACCTTGCACAGTTTCTCATGTCCACCAAAAAGAAAAAGTGAAGTGAAGTCAATCTAAGAACAAGAGCACCAAACATAATCCATCAAGTAATACAAGCATCATAAACTGGCAGCAAGAAATAATACTTATCAAGTAATAGCATGAAAGTTGTTGTGACTGCTTCAGCCATAGGCTCAAAAATGCACATAACACATGGATGTAACCCAGTTCGATGCAGGAAATGCAGAATCCTAAACAATCAGACATGGCCAAACCATGCTTGGAGTCAGATTCTGACATGAACTACTAGCCATTTGCCTTAATTGTTTTCACACGCAACTGGGTTCAACTTAAAAAATAATTTAATGGGAAAATTGAAAATAGAATTACATTCCACTAATTAGATCTGAAAGACCTTATCAAGCCCAATTAAATTGATTCAATTCAGTGAGATATCCAACCAGAATCTGAACCCTTGATATCCTAACCAAGTGCACAATCACACCGACACACACATGCATGCATAAACACAGATATATATTATATATATAGATATATATAGATATATATATATAGAGAGAGAGAGAGAGAGAAGTTCAGCATCAACTCTCCAGAAATGTGATCATCACTCTTGTACAATGCGATCTCTTCTAGTGAGTTGAATTTCCTCATTTTGGTTTAAGCATGACAAAGCGGATAGTATTACTCACATAACAATTTGTATATCCTGTTTAAGGAATCTAAATTGTTTTTTTATCTTGTATGTAAGCATGAGACATTTAGCACTTGCAAATTCAAAGATACACAGAACACCAGATTTATGATTGCAAATTGCTACAGGATAGGTTGCACTATAAAATAAGAAATTTGCCAGCCACTGGTATCATGAATCCAACATGCACTTGAACAAGAAGACTAGCATAAAAAAATTTACAGCTAAGTCGTAGCTGGCATCACTAAGAACAAATAGTGATGGTTATGCGACTGACAAGCAAAATACACAGCCAATTAGCCATTGGAAAAGCCAGTGAAAGAGATAAAGGAACCGTATATTAAAACTGCACATCAAGGGTAACCCCCTTACTTTGGAGAAAAATGAACCACAAAGTTCGGGAGCTCGGTACCATCTGGTTGCCACATAATCCTACAAAACATTAAAAATATGTCAGCACCTACAAACAAATGTAAACTCAATTGAGCAACAAAATAAAAAAATAAACTGGATGACCAAAACAACAGAAAGCAATAATAACAGCACTGATGATAATGACCATATCAGAATCCAACATCATGAATTCTGCCATGACAAGAAACAGCAAATAGATATAGGTTGCATGAAGAAGGAACCTACTGTCCAGAAAATAGCTGATGGGGCATCATTAAATGACACGCGAGCTAGGCCAAAATCACAAATTTTTAGCTTGCAATCAGCATTGGCGAGTATGTTCTTTGGTTTTAGATCCCGATGGAACACATTTGCTGAAAACAGTGAATATAGCAACCATCAAACTTTCCATCCTAGTAAAATGTCTACATACGAAAAAACATATGTTTGCCAAGGCTCATAGTAACCTGTATGAATATACTTCAACGCTCGAAGAAGTTGGTACAAGAAAAACTGATAATGTTCAGGGGTAAGATCATCATTCGCTTTGATTACTTGGTGGAGATCAGACTCCATCAATTCGAACACCACATATATGTCTCTAAATTCTCGGCGTGATGGAGGAAGCATGATGTGCTTTATTTCAACAATATCAGGATGTCGAAGCAACCGAAGGAGCTTGATTTCACGCAGAATGCGAGTGGCATCAGAAACATGCTCGAAAACATCATTTATCTTTTTTATAGCTACCCTCTCCCCAGTATGGGTGTCAATTGCAGATGCCACAACACCATAGCTTCCCTTGCCAATAACCTCCTGTATATGGTATCTGCTCGCCTCACCGTACTCTGTGAAGAAGTCTGTGTCTTGCATGCTCTGATACCAAAAATAATGAATCATTGGAGGCCAGTTATGTGACATCAAATACCAACAAACCATAAATTACTCTAACAATCAAATTATCAATAATCACAGAAAAGAATGCAATTGAAATGGTGCAGTATCATATTAAACTTTTTAAATAGTTATTTTGGCAATGCTAAATACAATTTGCAGGGCCCCTATTTATACCTATAAGCAGCAACAGTAAACAAAATTTTACACATTACACAGTGAAAGCAATTCCTATGAATGAAAAAAACAAAAATAGCAAATTTTGGCAAATTAAAGAAGAGATATATCATATACCCCTGTTAAAATATGTTGATCCTTGAATGTACATATATATATTTATATATATATTTATATATATATATAAAGATACGTATACATATATATATATATGTATACATATCTCTATTTATATATATATAAATATATATATTTTATCTTCCTAAAATACCCTCAAGGGTATTCTTGTAATTTAGCATTTTACGCATATTCCAATTGGAATATGCATTGTAATTTTTGTCTTATTTTTAGTTTTTTGTTTTTTATATTTTGGGTTTCGTACCACATTGGGGGCCTCCCAATGGAGACGTTGGGAGCCCCCAACGGTCACAAATGTGACCGTTGGGGGCTCTCCAACGTCCCCTTTGGGAGCCCCCAAGGTGGTCCCTTTTCATGCTTATAAATAGGGGATTTCCCCTTTGTATTTTGAATTCTTGAGGGAGCTTATGCTCCATTGTAATGGGGTTTTCACCCCTTCTCCATTATTCTTCAATGATATGTAACTTATGACTTTAAGTCATATTTTTCCCTTTTTATGGGTTTTATGTATTGGCACATTATGTGCATGTGTTGTTTCCCTTTAATGGGTATATTTGCACTTTACGTGCATAAGTATGGGTTCATTATTGAACCCAAGGTATTCCAAGTCACTTTCTAACATGGTATCAAAGCAAGGTCACGATGGGGTTGTCTCTTGGTGCAACGGAAAGCGTGTCGCTCAAGAAATGGTGAAGTATTCATTGCTCTGATACCACACACGCACATATTGCTCTTCCTAAAGTATTATGCTTTTGAAGTTATTCGGTATGTATCCCTTTTCTCAAAAAGTATTATGCATTTGAAAGTATGTTTCTTGCATATAGTTTGTTTGTTTGATGGTCATGATAGTTGAATTATTTCTTTTCACATTTCGTGTGCTCATATATTTTGAAAATATCTCCTAAATTTGGTGAAATCGTTTGTTGTCCAAATATAAAATTCGTGTCTATTTATCGAACTACTCATAGCATATAATAGTAATTTATGTTTTTAAAAATTACCTTCAATTATGTGAGATTTATAGTTCTTAAATAAGTATTTCATGATTGACCTATAAGTTAACTTTTAAAATTATATATGATCTCTTGCTAAAATAATGATCTTTGCTTAAAATTTCTTAACTCTCATATGAACCCTAATTTGATTTGAGTTCCTCTCTTGATTATGGATTTTAGTGCATTTTTGAAAAATTCGATATAATCATTATATGAGAATCTCTCACATCTAAAATCTTTGTTGAATCCTAAAGTAGTTCTTGTTAATGATAACTTATAAGAACTCCTAAAAAGTTTTTCAATGTTTCTTTTTTGAAAAATTATTTATGATAAACCATTAGGAAAGATTGTTTTTAAAAAGGAATTTCCCACATAGAATGCATAGTTCATCTATTGCATCCTTTTTTGGTATAAATGATTTCATTTTTCATCCTTATAAACTTGTTGGTTTGTATTTTTCATAAGGTTTCGAAATCTCTTAATAATATCTTTAAAAATGCCTACATTGGCCATAATATAGTTTTAGTTGTCCTCAATTGCACTTGTCAAGCATTTAATTACATAATTAAAACTTGAGAATTTCAAGCATTGCTCTTTTTATAAAGTGCATACTTGCTCACTTTTGTGTATTTTTGTATTTTGTGCACATTTGCTTCTCAAAATATTTGCGCTTGTATGCATTCCCTCTTTTTTATGATATACATGCCTTAGTGCATGTTTGTTTACACCTTGGTGTGTATTTGTTCAAGTATTGTATGAGTGCTTTCGTGCACATCTTTTATAAAGCCTTGTGTGCTTACATGTGTATTGTCTCTTCGTAGACATTTTTGCATTATGGAGCATTTATGCACATTTCTTATTGTGAAAAACATAATGAATTTAGATATTGAGTCCTTTTTAAATCATTGTAAGTGCTTATAGCACTTTGTACGTTTCCGCATATCTCATCTCAATCAAAGAATATTTAAAACTTGTTGTATGGGATTTAATCCCAAATCTATAAATTTTCAAGTACTTTTTCCTTGAGTATTGTGTTAAAGCCTTCTTTGTGAACCATTACGGTTATTATGATTTCTTTGATTAAAAGCTTGATTGTCTTGATGAATTCTTTATGTTGTGGTTTTTTTGATACAAGACTTCTTTTAAAGATTAGGCATAATTCGTGTTTATGCAAAATTGTTTTTGATGGATTATATTGGACCTTTGATTCAATTTGTTAATCGGTCCTCTTTGTAAAAACTTTTTGGAAAATGATTCCTTATGTGTTTATTGCCCTTTTGTGGCATTTATATTTGTCCATCACATGTTATTTAATGCATCATTTATTTGGCCTTATTATTGTCATATTAGAGATGTTTGTCGAGGTGAGTTATGGGCACCTCGTGTTGTATCATTTTAGATTGTCCACCTTCCATATTATAGATGGTTGTTGAGGTGAGTTATGGGCACCTTGGGACTCTAAAATGAGTTGTTATTTGATCTCTAATTATGAGTGTGTCACTCATTTTTTCTCTTGTGGCCATTGATATTATGGATGCTTCTATGTAAATGTGATGGACATATGGTGTTTGAAACCTTAAATGCTTTAAGGTATATTTAAAATCAAGGTGTTTTGGGATTATAGCCCAACCTTTTATTTATGAATCTTATGAGTGCATTTGCACATTTGTGATTCCGAATGTTGTGCTTATTGTGCACATGTGTTCTTGTGTTTTTTCACAAGTGTTCTTGGTGTGTGTATGTTCACACATTTGTTCTAAAAGAATATTATTTTATCATCTTGTTGAAGATACTTTTACATGCATTATTCCAAAATGTTATTGTTATGAGTATTCATGTTTTAAAAGGAATATTGTTTCATTCGAGGTTTATTTTCAATACAAGTTTATTGCCTCAAAAGTCTTTTTCTTGTATGCCCATTATCTAAGTGTCATCATATGTAGACAAGAATTTTATTACACCTTCGTGTGTTTTTAGCCCTTTGTTGGCTTTTGCTCTCTTGGTCTAGTAGCTGAACAAACTTGTCTTGAGTGTTTTTATATGTAGACAAGGCACGTTGATTCACACCATGGTGTGTGATTTTTAGCCTATGTTGGCGTTTGTGTCCTTGTTCTAGTCGCTTAGATGTATGCCCATGGTTGGCTTATTTCACTCATTTCAAGTGTCATCATATGTAGACAAAAGATGTATTATGTTTTAGCCCATGGTTGGCTTATTTCTCTTGTTCTAGTAGCTGAACATACTTGGTTTTAAGTGTATTTTTTACGTAGACAAGAGATACTTTTTAGTCCATGTTGGCATGTATTCTCTTGTTCTTATCGTAGATGCACTTATTTCAAGTATTATTATATGTAGACAAGAGGATCTTTTACATACCTTTGTGTGTGTCTTTGGCCTTTAATGGCTTTATATTCTTGATCTAGTAGCTTATACACTTGATTTATGGGTTTTGGAGGACTAATGAGGAAGTTGTTTGTAATGGATAAATTATTATTGAAATTTGCAAAATTTCATTCATGACTTGTGTTTTTCAAGTAAATCATATCTTTGATATGCATATCAAGTTGATCTCTTAGCATTTAATCTATATATTAAGTGCTTATGGCTTTTGCCACCCTTATATACAAAATGTGTTTTTTGTCAATTAAGTATGACTTTCATAAATGATTTTAAAACCTTGTGAACTCTTGGGTTTATTTTGCCTAAAGTATGCTTGGAGACTTCGTTTCTCTTGTTTGGCACTTCATTACATGTTTAAAGCATGATCATTAATGAGTTCTTTGAGTATTAATGATAAGTATATGCATATGCTCTTTATGCCCTTTTTTGGGCTCTCATTCAATAAAGCATATGTATGTTATGCCTCTTCGTAGACTTCTTGTGGTATCCCTTAGTGGATCATTTTTTTATTCCCCATTATGGGGTTATATTTGTCCAATGGTGGACCTTATGAATGCATTATGCATCCTTGCAATTTATTTTTGCATAATTTTGCTTCCGCTCATTTTGTTTTAACATGATGTATGATTTAGAAACTTTGGTTCCATGATAAAGTAACTATCATATTATGCATAAATTTTGCATCTTGTTAGGAATATTCCTTTTTGAGTAAAGTGCAAAGATATTTTTTACTTGTTCTTTGTTGTTTTCTTTTCTCAGGATCTTGGCAATAGGACAAAGGGAAGTACCCTGGATGGTTCGGGAAATGGGTTCATCATTTGAAGACAATTAGAGGAAGGCTATTTCAAGTTTCATTGCATCCTTGCCGAAGCCTCTTGGAGTCGCCGAAGCCTCATGGAGTCTTGCCCTTTTTTCAATCTTTTCGTTTCCCCGCAAAGATTGAGGTGTTAAAATATGTTGATCCTTGAATATACATATATATATTTATATATATATATATATAAAGATACATATACATATATATATATATATGTATACATATCTCTATTTATATATATATATATATAAATATATATTTTTTATCTTCCTAAAATACCCTCAAGGGTATTCTTGTAATTTAGCATTTTACGCATATTCCAATTGGAATATGCATTGTAATTTTTGTCTTATTTTTAGTTTTTTGTTTTTTATATTTTTGGGTTTCGTACCACATTGGGGGCCTCCCAATGGAGACGTTGGGAGCCCCCAACGGTCACAAATGTGACCGTTGGGGGCTCTCCAACGTCCCCTTTGGGAGCCCCCAAGGTGGTCCCTTTTCATGCTTATAAATAGGGGATTTCCCCTTTGTATTTTGAATTCTTGAGGGAGCTTATGCTCCATTGTAATGGGGTTTTCACCCCTTCTCCATTATTCTTCAATGATATGTAACTTATGACTTTAAGTCATATTTTTCCCTTTTTATGGGTTTTATGTATTGGCACATTATGTGCATGTGTTGTTTCCCTTTAATGGGTATATTTGCACTTTACGTGCATAAGTATGGGTTCATTATTGAACCCAAGGTATTCCAAGTCACTTTCTAACAACCCCAACTACCAAGAACAACATGCAAAAAAGATCAGACGAAACCGAAAACGAGTGAGGCTGATGAGCATAAAGTCCAAGACTTCAACAAGAAAAACACAGTTTTCTGAAAGAGGCAACAGAAAGAAATTGGGTGTCGCAATCATGTGCTAAGGATCCAAAGAAAAATCGGGAAATGACTATAATTTCAGCTTTCAAGTAGCTTGGCAATATTCTCAACAATCCGACAGACGAAGATAACATCTTATAACAATCAAAATCCAGCTCAATGATCAATTGAAATGAAATGTACCCACCTTTTTTCACATTCATCATTAAAGCAAAAAATGATAAAAAAAGGGTCAGGAAACACATACAAGATCACACCTGTGCCTAAAATTGCAAGAAAAAACTCGTAGAAATCATAGTGACAAATATCGCGAGATTTATGAAAATCTAGTGTGTGTTTTGTGATATATATTCCAAAAGTTAAAAACGGTATAATCTCGTGATTTTATCATTTGTAACCAAATATCGTGAGATATCGCAGGTCATTTTGTAACAATTTTTTTGTATTTCGTTTTAACCAAAAGCCCCCACAGCTGCTGACTGAGCCGAGCACTAAGTTACCCAGTTACCCTAAGTCCCTAACCTCTTTCTCTCTCAGATTCTCACAGCTCTCTCTGTCTCAGATTCGCACAAGAGAAGACAATCTGCAGCTGCAAGTGTGCCATCGTGGTGACGGTGACTCTCTCTCTCTCTCATCTTTTTCATTCTCCTCTCCACATTTTCGCCTACTTCTTCTCATCATCATCTTCTTCTTCTATGGCTGGGAAAGGAAACAGACTTCTCCGTCCTATTTTGTGCATCAGCAAGAAAAGGGCTTCAGGCTGGGCCCTTTTTGGGGTGCCATCTTGTTTTATGGCCCTTTTTTGGGTGAGTAAAGGAAGATTTCATGGTAGCATGGTTATAGTTGTCGCTCTGTTTTTCCCCCCTTTGAAGGAGATCTGGGATAGCCCATGTGGGTTATGATAGTGTGATCTTGCCATCCATCCATCTTATTTGATCCCTAAGGTTGTGGGTCTTTGAACATATTGAGATTTGCACTGTCTGACCCATGACCACATGTAGCTGTAGTTCTATTTCCTGTTAATGTTTCTGTCAAGATGACTCCGTTGCTGCTCTTGGTTCATATATTTTCGTAAATATAAATTGAAGAAATGTATTTTATTACTGCTGGTAACTTTTTACATGTAAAATTTTCTGGCGAGTAGGCTTCTACAGAGTAGATGATTTTATATTTTTTCCATTTTCATACTTCATATTGACATGATACCAGCATTTTGTATTTACAATTTTTCACCTGCTGGTTCTGTGTTTAATCCTCTTTAATAATTGCTGGTATTTGATTTGTTTGATGTCAAGCATAATGGGGTAATTGAGTTTGGAGAATTTATCAGATCACTGAGCATCTTTCACCCAAATACTCCAGAAATTGACAAAATTGCATGTAGGTGATTTTTATTCTCTAATGACCTAGTTTTTTTACATTCCCGTTGTTATGTTTTGGGAAACTCTTTTGTATGAGAAATATCTACTTTTTTAGAATAGTAAATTTAGACATTTTTTAGATGTATCCATTCACATTTATAAGATGATTGCTACTATCTTGCTAATTTTGAGCAGATAGTACTTCTTTAAGTTACAGGCAAAATACATTTGGTTTTAGCTTGATGGAATTTAGGAATACACTCACCTTGCTGAGCTGGAGCTGAAAGTTGATAATTTTGATTGGGTGAAACCAGCAAATGTCTCCAGACTTTTATATATATATATATATATTTGAATTCTTTCTTCATACATGTTTTGTCTGTGTTATTGTGTGCATAGTAACAAATGTTTAATCATTATGGTTTTTGTCTATGATTTATTAGTATTGACAATTTTCTCTATCTATTTTTTGATATTTATTCATATCATATATTTTACACCGGTCGTTCTATGTAGGCAAAAGGATAGGGAGACCTAAAGATGCATTATGGACCCATGCTACACTACTATCAGATGGTTGATTACGTTGTCACTTGTAACATAGAATTTTATGGTAGAATAACACAATTTAAGTATCATATTGCGGGCATACCAAATAGAGATGTTGTATGTGAGCACTTAAAGTCAGACGTGAAACATCTAGCATTAGCTTCAATTCATAAATTTGAGTCCAAGCCATCAGGAAATAAATCAAAGATCACAAGTTATTTGTCTCCTACTAGAAGCGGCTCAGACTGTCACATGGGTGCGGGTGCGGCACTTTCAAAAAACCTGGGTGCGAGGGTGCGGCAAAAATATAAAAAATTATATATATATATATATATATATATATATATATATATATATATATATATATATATATATATATATATATATAGTCCAAAAGTTGAACATAAATGACCTTAGGTGCATTGGCTGCACCCAGGGTCAGGTTGACCGCATCGGGTGCGGGTGCGACATGGGTGCGGCACCTAGTTGGAGAATCCTTGTGACATATAGGGCAAAAAAAAATCTTGGCAAATTTTTTTTTAAGTCCGAGAATTGGACCAAAATGACCCTGGGTGCATTGACCGCACCTAGGGTCAGGTTGACCACAACCGGTGCCGCACCCGCACCGGCGTCGAGTCGCGTTGACGCGGGTGCAGCACCCTGCTAGCCGAATCCCTGTGACATAGGGCTCAGAGTAGGCACTTCTTCTACTTCTCCAGCTGTAGGTATGGTACATATGTCAAGGTTCGGTGCATTAGATCAACAACATATCATAAATGCTTTGATAAAGAAGGAAAAAGCACATGCAAATATGTGTTGCAAAATGTATTGTCATGAACAATTTGCCCTTTATGTTAGCTACAGATGATGCATTTAAGGAGATGGTTAATGTCATTGCAAATTCTGGACTTAGTTATACATCTCCTAGTAGTTAAACAATTAGAGAAAAATAACTTTAAGACCTAAAAGGGCAAGTCGTAAAATTTGTTGATGAGGTGGTTGTAAAATTTGTTGATGAGGTAAAAAAACCTTAATCTATATCAGGATGCACTTTAATGTATGATATATGGACTGACAAGAAAAATCGTCCACACAAATATTTTAGCCTCATGCCCTAAATACACTGTCTTTTTGAAATCTAAATGTGTTAAAGGGCTAAAAACTGCTAAATATATTGAGGAGTATATATCATCTACTATTAAAGAAATTAGATCAGACAAAGTGGTTCAGTTTGTGACAGATAATGGGTCAAATTACGTAAAATCAAGAATTGTTGTTGAGGTAAGATAGCCTTATATTTTTACATCATCTCGTGTTGCACACTATGTTGATCTAATGCTTGAGGATTGTGATAGATTGCCTAATTTTTTTCGTACATTATTGGATGTAAAAATGATTGTAAATTTCATGTACAAATCACAATCCTTGATGCGGCACATACAAAAAAGAGGAATCATCTTTAGCCAACAACTCATACTGATTTAGTGTCTGTGTGCATGAACATGCACATGCAAAAGACTTCAGTTGGAAAAGAAACAAAAGATTACCAAAGGGCTCAGCGTGGTTGGTAGGAATTGACAGTCACTGTCTCCTTGTGGTGGGACATTGCAGGTTCAAACCCTAAAGATATGTTGAATAAGAACTGGTGGGGGTCTGCCTAACCTGAGCTTTCCTTTTAAAAAAAAAAGAAGCAAAAGATTCTCGCCCTATTGTGTATAAAGACATTGAAGCATTTGTATATGGATCAATTGAAAAAATGAATGAAAAAGAG
Source organism: Nuphar pumila (assembly GCF_984573655.1). NCBI lineage: Eukaryota > Viridiplantae > Streptophyta > Magnoliopsida > Nymphaeales > Nymphaeaceae > Nuphar > Nuphar pumila. Next base: position 3,910,620 of record NC_143262.1, read on the forward strand.
GAAATAGAAGATGAGGAGGAGGAGGATGAAAACATTGAAGGCCAAGAAATGGATGAAAACACTTTTTATTACAATTTTGATTTCTTATCTAATAGTAAGTGAATGGTCTTTTTGTATAAACTTGAAACTTTATAATGTTTTTTTTTCTTATGAACGTGTGATCATTTTACTTTTGTTTGATACTTGATTATTGATACTTAATGTTTGATGGTTTAGTTGATGCTTCTTACATATTTTATTTTGATGGTTCAGTTGATACTTCTTTCATATTTGATGATTGATGGTTTAGTTGTTACTTACATATATAAGTTTATTGGTTTAGTTGATACTTCTTACATATTTGATGTCTGATGGTTTAGTTGATAATTCCATATATAAGTTTATTGGTTTAGTTGATACTTGATGTTTGTTGGTTTAGTTGATACTTTTATATATATATATATATATATATATATATATATATATATATATATATATATATATGATGTGTGTTGGTTTAGTTGTTACATATTTGATGTTTGACGGTTTAGTTGATACTTACATATTTAATGTTTGATGGTTTAGTTTTACGATGTTTGTTGGTTTAGTTAATACTTGCTAGTTGCTATATATTTGATATATTTTATGTTTGATAGTTTAGTTGATACTTATTACTTATTTGATGTTTGACACTTCCTAGATATGGTTAGTGGAATTGAAAATAGATTTTTTTCATGTAAAATTAATTGTGTTATTTCTATTTGATTTTTTTATTTTTTTAGAATATTTGAGAAATTATTTGATTTTTTTATATTTTTCTCAAGATTTTTCCAAAAAACAACTTGATAAATATTCAGAAAGTTGAAAATCTCACGATAAATGCACAACCGAGAAATTGCCGTCACTATGGTCGAAATCTATTTCTTGTTGAGATCAAAACCAGCTGAACCAAAATCATATGGTCGACGACCCATACCAATTCATGAAGTCTCAAAACAGACAAAACCAAGATCTTGTGTTCTTAAAGAGATAGCAATCGACCACCAACATTAGAAAAAAAGACAAAAAAAGGCTATCCCCAAAAGAGGCAAAAAAAATCACAAAAAATATCAGAAAAAAAAAAAGAAAAGAAAAATGGAATCACGAAATCAGCATAAATTCCGAACATTTTTCTCTTTCTATTTCCCCCAACTTTTACCGGTGCCCTTGAAAAAAAAAGAACCCAAAATTTTTCACGAAATAAGAGAGTCCACACACCACCACCACACCACCACCACACCACCACCACACCACCACCACCCCACCACACACACACACACACACACACACACGTAAAGACGAAAACATTTCACCGACTGATCCCCTAAAATCATGGCCAACCAAACGAGACAGAGAATATTACTCCGACCCCCGTACCTTTTTCTGAAGGGACCCGATCCCCGCCATCCGGACGCGCTCGGCGACAAGGATGGGCTTAAGGGCGGCGCGAGAGTCGTGGGTCTGCGATCGCAAGCGAGGGTCGCCCTTGTGGTTCAGACGGCGTTGCAACCATCGACGAATGCCTTCCACTAAAGCCCCCCCCATATGCTGAGCAACCCCAACCCACCTCTCCTCCTACGCACCTCCCATCGCCACCACCACCGCCACCGCCACCGCCAAGCACCACGCGACGCCTCTGGGCTCCGGTTGCTCGTCTTGCGCGTGTTATTGGGTGAGAACGCGCAACCGTTTCTTCAGATTCTTTAAAAACAAGGGAAGCTCGTCGTTCGGTCAACTGGCTCTCGCAGTCTCGCTATTATATTCGGCCAGGCAACGCGGTTTGACGTTCGTCACCGTTTTTGAGGCGGGACTGAAAATCACGGGCTGTAGGGATGGCAGTGGATCGGGGCGCCTCAAAATCCTGCCCTTCATCCCGGTTTTGATTTTAACTTCCATCCCCGCTTCCATCATCATTTCATGTCTACATCTCCGATCCAAACAGAGCTATCAGGGCCGGGCGCCTTTTCTCCTCGGTTCATTGTCATCCTTAAAGAAAGATTGGGAACGAGGCGAAGCAAGGGAGGGAGGGAGACGGGCGGGGCAAGCACGGATTTTGATTTTTAACCTTCATTCCTGCCTTTATCCTCGTTTCATGTCTTCCATCTCCAGTCCAAACAGGGCGAAGTGGGACGGAGTCCCGTTTCCTCTGGATCCACTGTCATTCCTAACGGGCTGTTGGTATCGAGTTTTCGTGACCGGGGTTTGGGCTTCCTTGGTTGGTGAGGAATCTGATATTATTGACGAGTAGAGTCGTAAACTCCAACTAGAGATGTCAATGGATTGGATTTTACTCGATGTCTGATCTAACCCAACTTGGATTGGATTTTACTTGATGTTTGATCGAACCCAACTTTGCTCAGTTCAATTCGGTAAGCCTAAACCATACTCGTTTTTTTTATTTTTTACAACTGAATCTCATGAATATCCGGATTTGATCGAGGGTTGGTAGCGCCTCTGTGTTGAACAAAAATCGCTTAATGAAAAAATTAACGACATTGTCGAATTCCTTCAACTCAATGGGATTGATGTGCTTCGAATACCATTTGACCATTATTTCCTCCATACTGTGAGGGAAGCAAAGGAATAAGGCTCGATTGTCTCGCTTGAACTTCCTGAGAAGATTGTCAAGACTGTAATCGCCGTCTAGTCCATCATAAAAGTCTTCACTCGTGAAGACCTTCTTGCTCTTATCACGAGCTTGCAAATCCTTAACCATTTTGACCACGTCTTTGAGCTGTGGCTGATCAGAGTCATTAACAGATTGATCATTGGACTTATAGGCCGACCCTTGCCCCTGAGTCTACTTTCGAAGTGTCTATTGAATATCATACTCTTCATCGGTGTCACCCACTGATTCGGCTTCATCAGAGGTGTCTTCATGGTGACTCTGCTTTTTTATATCTTTATATGCTTTTTCATTGTCCGACCCTTATCCTTTTTTTTGACTTTACCTGAACTAGCCTTTGCTTGCTCAGTCAACATCTTTTTTATCATTTTCTAAAACAATGCATACATCTAAGGATCCACATCATCACTGTCTCGCTGACTCTGACTCCGCGGAGTTCGTGGAGACGACATTTCCTGTTCAGATGCGGAAGAGTGATAGATATGCTGGATAGATGCGGTCTTCTTGCCGGACCTGGTCTGAACCATGTAGGATTGCCTGCAAAATAAAATGGGCAATTAGATTTGAAGAGTAGTTTTAGGATAAAACAAATAGGGAGAAAATGTTTGAAATAAGGAATGTATCTAGTAGAACTTAACTAATAAAGCAATATTTACCTGAGAAAGTGTGTTAATACCAAAGCCGCCTTCGTCTCTTGGGCTACAAAGAAGCTCCCAATTAAGTGAGGCACTTGTTTATGTTCAGATTCCTACCAAAGGAACTTGCTCATGATTGTTTCCAAATTTTTAATGTTAGTTTTAGGGATCTTGAAGCATAACATAAGATAAATAGGCATGGATGAGAGAACTGAAATGATTAAAATAACTTTGTCTGCCATTAAAAGCAGTTTACCACTCCACGATTGAAGATTTTGCTTCATTTTAGAAAACAAACCACTGCAAAAATATGCTTTAATCTACCAGTGAAAACAGGAGCTCCAAGATACTTTAAAGGTAAATACTCCTGATGCTAAGCATAAATGCAATGAATATAGTTAACTCTATCTAGAGAACAACCAAAGGTGAGAAAAGATGATTTCTCAGTGCTAACAAGGAGACCTGAATCTGAAATTCATGCAAGATCAATAAGAAATTGCGCACACTATCACCTTTATCCCTTATAAAAAAAGCGGTCACCATCCGCATAAAAAATTGACTCTAAGAAAAGTCTTTTATTGACGCCAATAACATTTGTTTTTGCTGCCCTGCTGTAACCAATCTCCTAGATAAATGTTCTATAATTATGAGAAATAATAAAGAAAACTAAGTGTCCCAAACCCTGCCTTCGGAACGGGGCATGTGCAGTGCTAAACTCTACTGAGCAAAAAATGCATCGAGTGTAGAAACGTGTAGTATGTGTTGACTTGATCAGTGACGTGCAGTGATAGCACTACACGCGATAGGCAACAGTATCATCATTAGTGCATCGTTGTGTGGCAGCACAAACATAGAGTGTTGTTTAGTTAAGCAGTTCCAGCAGAACAGAGGATGTTGCCTTTAGAGATTTGGTTAAGCACTTCTCCTTGGAGGAGTTTCTCATGCGTAGCGTTTGGACGCACGGAGTGCATGTAGGTTATGGCTAATTTTCTCAGAGATCACCTTAGGTGATTTCAACCGAGTATGCTGACTTGGAGCTAGACAAGTGAATGCCTAGGAGCCAGCAAATGAGTCTGGGTAGTGTTCTTCAGTATAAAGTTCAATCATCAACTGGTCTTCAGACTGGGGGCCGCAAGGTCTTATTTTTTTAGTGACGAGGTTTTATTGTAGCGTGCGCATGGAACCGCAATACACTCCATAGCACAAGGCTAACACAAGTTTGTGCTCTTTTCGAAAGTGATAGCTGGTATGAGACAACTATGCATAAAGTGGCATGGACTAGATAGAATATGCATTTGAATATATGATTGATCGACTTTTGCTAGCTAGCTGCGTACGAGATGGTACGTAGGGCCAATGAAATGATTCAGCACATGAAAAAGTGTTGGTGTGCGGCCTTTGGTCACCATTAGGCTTGTCAGACTGGGTAGTCTGGCATATCGCAGGTTTGAAAAAAAAAATTATACTCATAACAAATTGACATTAGATCAAAAGGATTCACGGAGACTTTATTGTTCATTGAGTGTGACACTGAAGGCGATAGTGATGGTTTATCCTGGTTGCGCAAATTTGTGCAGCTAAAGTGTTGTTGACCGAGCACAAAAGCAAAATATCGGTAGGGTGGTATGGGTCATCTTGTCGATGGCAAGAATAAGTGTAAAGTTGTTATTCAGTTGACTAAGGGAATGTGGATGATCCAAAGATTTCAACAAGTTATGTGTTAAGCTCGCAAGTTGAGCATGACATTTGCCTTATGCATGCAGAGAATGCACATTATATTCAGTTTGATGGATTTGCATCTTTGGGTATGGGAGACTCAATTGAACTTCTATATTCTCTCACAAGATTGTGGGTTAGCGGAGTGTTCATCTTAAGCAGAATACTCGTTGTTTTGGTTCCTTGAGTTGGAGGTTTCTCTATAGATTATCTATGCTGAAAAAGTTGTTCTTTGTGGCTCATCGTTTAGTTCCTGTGGGAACATTTTACTAGCTCTGGATGATAGTTACAGCATGCTGGCTCCGGATGAGAGTTGTAGTGTTGGGTTGTGTTTCCCCTTGTGTGGACGAGTGCCCAGGAAAAAGCTTTGAATGACTGCTTTGGAGTGATACGCAAGTAGGCGTCTTCTACTTGAAGACTAGTTTGGACTGTTGGAAAACCGTAATTTGGTGCCTTAAGGGAGTTGATATCCCTGTGGCACGTGTTGGTAGTTGTCTTTCTCTGCGAGAACCACGAAAGGTTTATAATTGCTCTTCTTGGGATCAGAAGGCACCCCAACCATGAGCATGAAGATAACAAGTTTGTTGTTCGGACGAGAATGATCTGCTTGTGTATGGAACTGTACTGGAGTCTCACAAACAAAGAATGCTCGATGTTGATGTTGCGAAAAACCATTGTTTAAGTGATTGAAGGTGCATTAAGGAAAGAGACTTGGCAGATTAAATGTTATGGTGATGGCGGATAAAAACCATAACAAGTTGAGTAGGGTGAAGAAAATAAGTAGACCAAAGATAAGGGCAAAGAAAAATTGACATATCAGTTAAGACTGTATTCTTACCTACACCAGCATTGTTGAGGATGACAATAGTTTCAGTGGGGGAGAATGTCTCGGATTGAGCCTTCAGAATGGGGCATGTATAATGCAGAGCTCTACTGAGTGAAAAACTCATCAAGTGTTGAAACGTGTAGTATGGGTTGGCTTGATCAGTGATGTATGGTGATAGCATGGCACGCGATAGGTAACAATATCAACGTTATTGCATTGTTGTATGACTGCACAAACATAGAGTGTTGTTTGGTTATGCAGTGCTAGCGGATCAGAGGATGTTTCCTTTGGAGATTTGGTTAAGCACATCTTGACTTTGAGAAGTTTTTCATGCATAGTGTTTGGATGCACGGGGTGCGTGTGGGTTAGGGCTAATTTCTCCAAGGTTTACCTTAAGTGACTCAGGCTAGACGAGTAAATGCTTAGGCATCAGTGATTAAGCTCGGGTGGTGCTCTTTGTTATTGTGTTCAATCATCAACTGGTCTTCGAATTGGGGGTCGTAAGGACTTGTCCCTTTAGTGGCGATGTTTTGTTATAGCGTGCGCATGAAATCGCAATACGCTTCATGGTACGCAAGGTTATATACCCTTTTAGGAAGTGATAGTTAGTATGAGACGACTATACACAAAGTGGCATGGACTATATAGAATACACATTTGGAGATGTGCTTGATTAGCTTTTGTTACGCAGCTGCAAACTAGATAGTGTGTAGGGCTAATGAAATAATTTAGCATATAAAAAAGTGCGCGACCTTTGGCTGGCTGTTAGGCTGGTCAAACTAGACAATCTGACATATTGCAGGTTTGCAAAAAATTCTATGCCCATGACAACACCATGTCTAATGCCCCCAAGTATTATGTAAAACCTCTCAGGCCGGTTATTCTTGAAAATAGAAAAGCTTGGAGTTTGTACACATGTCATAATAAGAGCAATTATCATTAAAACTCAACAAATTAAGCGAGCTACAAAGAAATGGCCAGTGAAACCTATCACATGCTTTCGACATATCGTATTTAAGGAGCACATGACATTTAGAACTATTATGGAAATAACGTCCCAACTCGTGAAATCTAATACTTTCTTGTATACTTCTGCCTCTGAGAAATTACTTTTGGTCGCGTGTGCATTCTGTTAACAGTAATATTAGAAATTATTTTGTAAACACAATTGCAGAGGCTAATCTGCCTAAAATCTTTAAGCTTGTTCGCACCAGGAAATTTAGGAATCAAAACAATGTTGGTAGCATTGATACGCTTCAGCAATCTACCCGTACGAAAGAAGTTCTTAACTGCATTACAAACATCCTAATGTATGACATGCCAGAAGTGTTGATAGAAAATACCTAGAAAACCATTTCGTCATGGAGCACTTTCACTTTTAATTGCAAATGTATCCATATCCTTTGAAATAGATAGAAATTTGTATGACCCAAGTGTTGCCAGTATCTAGCCTGAATCGAATAGTATCGGCCCAAAATCGATTCTATAAGGGCCAATTCAGCTCTCAATTAATTGATTTTTAATATATTAATATTAAAAAATTAATAAATTTTAAATATTTTAATATACATTTTAATTTTGAATGTTTTTTTACATTAAAAAAAAAGTAAAAATGGCTGATTCAGCTAGATTCAGACTCAAACCGAGAAGGGATCGATTCTCTTAATCGATTCAAGTCTGAAACCGATATTGACAACAGTGGTATGACCAACTAAATTCTCGCATCAAGTCACCTAAGATAGATTTGATATAAGAGGGACCTAGGGTGGCACATGAGCCGAGCTTAAAAAGCAAATGTACATGGTCCGCTCGGCTCAAATTAATCATTTTTATTTAACAAAAAATTTGTGTAATCAGCAGATACGTGCTGGGATTCGCTCAATAAAGCCCACAGTCTAACCCAGAAGGGTAAGGACGTTTGTTTTTTATTAGTTTTCTCAACAAAAATGGTACATATACTGAGTTAAGGCATCATATACCTATATATATGAACCGAGCTTAATCGTGCTAATCGAGCTTTACCAAGTTAGACTGCATATTCTAGCTCAACTCATTTATCTATGTCGAGCCTAGACCACTGTTCAAGCTCGGCTAGTTAAAAATTTTAGATGAGTACGAGCCGAGCTTAAACCGGTCAAACTCGACCTAGCTCGGGTCAATGTGCAGCCCTAGGGGACCACCAAAGAAAGCACCTGATTTTAATTGAGCCCAAAGAAAGGAAGACTCGGTGACAGACACGTGTTTATCCTGTGACCAATTTGTGCGCCCCCGTCTCTCTCTCAGTTGACCAACCCAATGACCTGATAACCGTTTTAAGCTGCAGCCCATTTGACTCAACGAGTCAAGGCAAAATGACTCGGGATTTTTTTAATATAATGAACTTAAATATAAAAATACATAAAATCGTTTATAAAAATAAAATAGAATTATGATTGAAGAAGAAACTGAAAAAGATGAAACCAACCCCCAAAAAGTTAGCAAGTGCCACCTAGGAACTAAATTTACAGAATCCACTGAAAAACAATAATGGCAATGAAGTAGCCGTATCTAAATACTAAAATATGACTAAAATAAAACATATTCAATATTCCAAAAGGAAAAACCAAAAGAAAAATTAAGCAAAAAATTGACAATGAGTATTCAAACTAAACAAGAAAAAAAGAAAGATGGGTATTAGCTAAACGGAAAATGAGTGTAATGACAAAAATGATGAGTTTTATGAAATACCTTGCAATTTTCAAAATCTCTTTCATTCCCAAATTCTCAAATTTTTAATTATAAAAATACCTTTTTACCTTTTGAACGAAGGAATTTCCTCCACATATGTGAATTTTCTTTCAATCACGAGAATATGTGAATTTGCTATAAAATATATATTTTTTCAAATATATAAACTTTTACTCAAATACGAGAATATATGAATTTTCTCTCAAATATGTGATTTTTCTAATGATTGTGAATGTTCCCAACATTACTCTTCCTACATTTGCAAATGTCCTCTTTGTGCCTTTATGTGATTTTAGTAAAAGAAGTTCACACATTTTGATAACCTTTGCAACTCATGGTTGTAAATGTCGTAATGTATTTGCAATCGTCATGTTAGGCAAAAGGCCGCATTTATAGTATTTGCAAAAGTATTGCTAAAGATTAACAAAAGCCACCTTTAGTGGTACTTCAAAAGCATCGCTAAAGCCTTTAGTGATGCCTCTTTTTACCAAAATCGTATAAGGGGCACAGTTGGAAGGACGTTCCCAAATGTGTAAGGGCGTACATATGATGTGGAAGTATTTAGTTAAAAAATGTGTGCATATTTTGAGGACCTTCACAAGTCATGAGTGAAAATATCATATTTGGGATGAAGTTGGCATATACTCATATTTGAGAGAAAATTTGTTGTGAATTTGGACATCAAGGGGATTTCAAAATTTGAAAGACATTTTAAAAAAACGTGTCAATTATTCTGTGTGGTCATTTTTTGTTATCTAAAGCACTAAAATAACAAGATTATCAACCAGAAAGAAAAATAATAATAAAAATGTATTAAGGAGAAAAAAACACTCTCACCAAAAGCAATCATAGAAGCCATGATATATCTTATTAGGGCTGACTATTGGTACACCTCAAAGTTTTTTTTTCTTAATGACGAGGAACCCTAGCCAAGAACAGAGTCGCTTAATGGGCTTGCCCCTTCGAGGCAAACCCTGAGTAAGTCACCGACGCCCAAGCCCTTACAGAGCCCACTAGTTAGTGGCACCCGCACACCTGGTGGGAGTCGAACCTGGTACGAAGGGGTGAGCATCTTCTCTCCAGGCCCACAGCCACTCGGGCAACCCGGGCAGGTGTGGTACCCCTCAAAATTTGCCACTAAAATTCGCTCAATTGGCCTTCTTTTTTTTCCGACAGTAACAGATTTAACCGACGGAATCCATTCAGGTTATGTTGGGTCAATTATGGTCCTACCAAACCATTCCCACAAAGAAAGAGAGAGAAAGAGTTGGCAAGCACTGATACTGAAATGAAAGGTGCAAGAAAGATATTGACCAGAACAGGAGACTAGAATACACTTGACTTGAAACATTTCCTTTTCTTATTAAAATCCTAACTAAGCCAGTTCAAATCAACTTGAAAACAAGCCGAGTGGAGCAAGTTATGACCTACTATACACCCATTGTTTATGTTTCACTTGCTTACGTGGCTGGCAAACGAAGGAGGATCAGGTGCAATGTGATTGCACACTTTTAGGGTGCTTCTGCACATGACCGCACATTATCTTTGGTATGCATTCTGCCAGCTGTGGGGTCAAATAATGATGGACGGTGATCAAGTGAAGCAGCACGCTGAAGGTATGCCATTATGTCGCAACTCATCCTGCCTCTTGGCAAACTCGGTAACTCAAATGAGTAACGACCACCAACAGTTCACCAAGTGCAGAAAAACTCGGTTTTTCCCAAAACTTATGGGTTATTGCTGGGCTCGGTAAGGGATTGTGATGCAGGAGCGGAGCAACACATATCTGGATCCGTGCAGTCTAATGGATCATTTGAGATCCATGATAGTTTAGTTTGAGTATTTTTATTTTGGATTATTATAATGAATATTGGATTTTAATAATTGATCCATATCTCCTTGTAGAATTAGTATTTCTTTCTTAATTGGTGTTTATCAAAATGATAAATTGAGTCTATTAGGATTAAAATTCTTCTTTTATAAATACAAAAAAGTTTTCAGATTACACCAGATAATTGAAAGTTGACGAATGAAATTCTTAATTTGGTTGACTTTATGCAATTTCTTTCAGTATTTTTTATTTTTCTCACTTTTTCGTGCTTAAGAGTAAACATAGTTTTCTAATAAATCGAGCCCATGCAATACAATAAAGAGGCCCAGTGTAGAAATTTAACTTCACTTGCAAAGCCCCCCCCCCCCCCCCCCACCACCAACCACCGCGAGTGGTACCAACCCTGAGAAGAAGGTGCTGACCCCTTTGTTTCAGGTTTGCCTCTCAGCAGGCGTGCAGGTGGCTTTCACTGGCAGGCTCACTTAGGACTTAAGTGTCGGTGACCCCACTCAATGATTACCCTGATTCGGCAGGGACATTCATCATAAAAAATAAACAAAAAAGTAAAGCAGAAAGGCAGAAACTGACCACTACTCATAATCGTGATATAATAATGTTTATAACAATGTATCAGGATAAACAAAACCCTGATCCTACAAAAGAACAGACTTTTACAACTTTACATAGGGAGGTACAAGCCTTTTTTACAAAATATGCAGATTTTCTCTCACCAAGCAAAGCCCATATACTCAAAATGGATCAATCTGCGTTTGATCTCATTATAATTGAATGAAAGACCCATAATCGTCAAACTCTGCTTGTCCCCTGCAGTTGCTGTAGGCTTGTTGATACAAAATTGACAGCAACGGCGTGCGCTAATTTTGCTTTTGCTGTCAAAACTGAGCAACTTCAAAGATGCCCAACCGGAACACTACTTGAACCTTGAAGCTTTGCATTCCTTATTAACTTTTAAGTTTGGGTTCTCCAGCAACTGTTTAGCAGAAGGCCTCTTCATAGGCTGAGGGTTCATCATAACCTAATAATTCAAAAAAAAATGTAAATGCTTGTTCAGCTTAAACGATTCAACAAAAAGTGTGAGCCAATTATGGATGAATCAAAAAAATATTTTAATGAATTTGTTGTCCCTGCAAGAAATATTTTACAAAGAACCAAAACCAAGAGCTTAAAATGGCTTCCAAATTTTGCTAAGGCACGTCTAAGTCAAAGAGCATTTCTAAGTATCACTGTATAGGGAGAAAATTAGTCCTTGATCAAGAAGAAAACTACTAACTCAACAATGAAAGGCAAAGAGAGTAGAGACTTCTTGAATTTTGCAGTTCTATTTTTTTCTTGAATTTTACTGTTTTTTTTCATAAAAAAAACGCATACACGCACAACTATCGGTATTTATTACATATTTCCAAGCCCATTTTAGCGACTTTGGGACTTCTTTATTTAGAAGTAACGCTAATTACAAATTTGCAGATCAATGCTCATGCAAGACTTAATAACCGCGAAGGATATGCTGACACAATGCATGATAGTTCATATTCCCACTGCATGCATATTTAATCACAACTTTAATTTTCCCCATATTTATATTACCCTTGTATATTTGCATAAATTCATTCTCTGCACATGGCAATTTGACAAAAAACTGAAGCACACACTAATATTTGACACTGATATGTTTTATGTTTACTTCCAGGAAACAACAATGACAACAATATACTCGAGGCATCAGGCAGGAACAAATTTTACCTTCAGTAAATTTTAAAATTGCAGAGAGTAGCCAGGAAGCAAAGATAATTTTTCCTCCCTAAGCATTGAAAACTGTGAGCCAGAAGTTGGCAATGGAGAACCTTTCAGAAGCTCGTATATAGAGGCTTCCAATGAAAAGATATCAACCCTGTCCAAATACTCATGTTTGTCATTTAGTATCTCTAATGGCATGTAACGTGCATCTCCTTCCTCAAAATGAAGGCTCCCATCTTTGAGTGATGCACATCCAAAATCCCCAAGCTTATAGACACCATCTTTGACATAAATGTTATCAGGTTTTATGTCCAAGTGCACAATTCCACGCTCATGTATAAATTGCAAGGCATCAGCGATCTGTAAAAAAGCCAGAGATGTGGAAATTATAGTTATTTATCAAGCCCAAAATCAAGGGAATTTACTTTAAATGAATAAAACCAAACTACACAGTTTTGAATCAATAGTTCTGAACAATAACATGAGAAGTGGATTTTTAAGAGCACAATTTATTTCCAAATTTTGAACACTAGTATTTTCAACTAGTTGCAAATTGAATATGGTTGATGTTATATCCATAGTCACAAATATCGGTATCGGCTATATCTCGGCGAGGCTATTTCTCACGATATTACAGATTTGGTGATAAATCTCAGGAAAATCATGGGGCTTAAAAAATATAAAAAATAACAAAAATAAGTAAGAAATATCATATTTAGACAAAAAATACATAAATAATAAAATAAATAAGTAAAAATATAACAACTACGCCTTCATACCAAAACAATTGGGGTCGGCGATATGAACCAAAAAAGAAAATCATTCTAGGTCTTCCACATGAATCCTTCTCCTCCAATCATTTTTATCCAATGCCATGTCCTCGGTGAGGTTCAAAGCATTCATATCCTTTCCTGTCATCTCCATTCAAGTCTTCTTAGGCCTACCCCGACCTCTTTTAACTAATATATTTTCTCATTTCTCCATCCTTCTAACTGGAGCATCATTAGGCCTTCGCCGAATATGTTCAAGCCACCGTAAATGATTCTCTCTCATCTTATTTTCAATGGATGTAACGCCTACCTTCTTACGTATCTCCTCATTTCGAATCTTATCTTTTATTGTATTTTCACACATCCATCTAAGCATACACATCTCAGCTACACTCATTTTTTGAATATGATGTCTCTTGGAAGCCCAACATTCCGTACCATATAGTAAAGCGGGCCTAATTGTCGTCCTATAAAACTTTCCCTTCAACCGCAATGGCATTCTACGATCGCACAACACTCCAGTTGCATTTTTCCATTTCATCCACCCAACCTTTATCCTATGATTTACATCTCCATCAATTTCTCCATACTTTTGAATGATAGATCTCAAATATTTGAAACAGTCATCCACCGATATTTCTTGCTCACCAAGCTTCACTACACTCCCATCACTACTTTGTTGCTTACTAAACCGACATTCCATATATTCTGTCTTACTCTTACTCAACTTAAAACCTCTTGCTTCCAATGTCTGTCTCCATAATTCTAACTTAGCATTAACCCCAGCTCTAGACTCATCAATCAAAACAATATCATCAGCAAACAACATACTCCACGGCACATTTTTTTGAATTAATCTCGTAAGCCCATCCATCACTATAGCAAATAGGAAAGGGCTTAATGCAAATCCTTGATGTAACTCAACCGTTATAGGAAAATTGGTTGTCACCCCCGGACATTGGTTACTACTCCTTCGTACATATCTTTAATTATACTAATGTACTTAGAGAAACACATTTCTTCATCATTGTCCACCAGAGAACATCCCTAGGTACTCTATCGTATGCCTTCTCCAAATCAATAAAAAACATATGCAAATCTTTGTTCCTCTCTCTATATCTCTCAATAAGTTGTCTAAGAAGATGTATATCTTCCATAGTTGATCTAACACAAAGAAAAAATATATTTAAAATGTAAAAAATAAATAAAGCAGTAAAACTAATTGATAATATAATGATAATATCGTGATAACATCAAATTGATGATATTTTACCTATACTATCGTTTGCTGAATTTACAACAATAATATTGTGATGTTTTGGAAATATCAGCGATATTTGTGACTATGGTTATATCATAGTCGCTAATTGTTGATGTACTTAACTATTTTCAAAATACAAACATTGCAATGAGATATTCCTGCTTTCCTACATAACCAATTAAATATCAAACATGGATAAGGCTGTATGACACATTATACCAAGTCTTTGCCACACAAGAAATAATTTTTGAGGTTATACAAGTTGTGTGCATGCCCCAGACTCCTAGTGCACCATGATTGCATGGATTATGAAATGAATTTGCGGAAAAGAAAACAGTTGCTTACTTTGGCAAAGATAGACCAGTGTACTACAAGTACTGCAAGCACTCCTTTAAGCCAAAAAGTTCAAATCACAAGTTTTTTGGGTTGAAAAAACACCCAGATGTAACAAAATTCAAACTTAATATTGAGCAGCCAGGTGCAATCAAGGTTGCAATAGGAGTTAGTGAGCAAGTTGCATTTTGACAAGATACACCAGAATCATACATATGCCCATAATCAACACTAGCTCAGGTACCTGTCCTTTCAAATTCGTTCTGATAAAAGCCTCGAGTTACCAAATGATTGGGCACGGAATGCAGCCATCAACTTTAGAAAGTTTATAAATTATAACTTGTATTTGCAAAGACTCAAGGCTTAGCCCTTACACAAAGGACATGGTGACCATATGTGCCTTATTCCTTATATCATAATTAATTCCATTCATCTTAAGCTCAATTGCAGTGTACAATGTTGATATACCATGCCTTTTTTATATCTCGTACTTTGTGTTGTGGCATTAACTTCCACAAGTTTCATATGATGAGAGTGCAATTCTAACGGGAGAGACTGTAAGCAGATTGCCTGGGAATAGAGGATTACATTCTGCACATAATCATGATTCAGACAAGATACTTAAGAAGCACATGATATCATATGTGGGGTTCAACTGCTCACACATGGAACCTTGACATGATACAGCACATACATACTTTTTACGGCGTACATGGGAGCTGGTTATCATTCATTTTCACAACATGCTCGACATAATGCTAGAATGGGCAGAAATTGATGGAAAATGCAAGATACATGAACGTCATCACTACACATAGACAATACGTGTTTTAGCTGTAATTTCTAACAAGATTAACATACCCACTTGCTGCATGACAGAAGACAGATATATGTGAATGTAACAGGACACAATTTGCACATTAAACATTGACCATAGAACAGACAATCTATAACACTCACATCAGGAAACTTTAAAGATTCAGCACACAAGCATATGTGCATGCATATGCACGCAAGCAATGGACAAGGACACATGGAGAGAGAGAGAGAGAGAGATGGCTATTTGTGTTTCTTTTATTCTGATTCCTGAGGTAAGCAAACTAAATCTTGGAAGATTTTAAGAGCGATCAGATGGAGATATCGAATTGACTGATAGGAAGCAACAGATTTAAGAATGATCAGATGAATGAGAGATCAAATCGACTGAAAGGAGACAACATTGAGAATGATGCAGGTCATAAAACCCCAACACAGAGGGTCAACCACTAATAACAGCATTTAGAGGAACATCATGGACAATGCCCTTGTAACCTTATGAACAAACAATGTTTGTGATATTTATTTAGGTGCAGAACCATGCAACTATCTAACAAGACAATGCATAACATGTCATTAAGGAAACAGGATTGAATCCAAATGGAGAGTCATATTAAAAGAATGTGTGCTTCCCAACAATATATACACAATTTACCTACAATGAGGTTATGAAACAAATTACTTATTTATCAGTATCAAATTGAAAGATCAAGGTTCTCTTAACACATAAAATCAATAAAAATATAGTAAAAGTTTATCACTAACAATAACATATTTCTCTTGGGTGTGAAGAAAAAACATGGTCAAGGACCTGATGCATGGCTTTGATAACATCCCCTTCTGACGACAACAACGATCCAGCTTTACTTAATGATAGGCGGTGGTCACAAAGCTCCATCTGGATATAGAGTTGGTCATTCTCAATCCACGAAGTGTAGTACCCAACTATGTTACGATGAAACCCTACACGATTCCCCATGCAAAAACAGAAAGCACATGTGAGAAACTATTCACGCTCTTATGGCAGAAAACGCATTGTTTCTAGTTTTGGAATAATATTATATCTCAAAAGGTACTTCTATTCGCATACCTATAGTTGCTAGAGCTTGAACTTCCATTAATGCATGCCTCCTGCCAAATTAGTGAATGAGTATGTTGTGTGTGTTTCTGCAACAACCAGAAAGAGATTCAAAGGCCTACCTTTCAGTGTCTTGGTGCAGCTGCCTTATGCTGCGCTTCACTGCATACATACAACCATCAATTCTCTTCAATACCTTAAAGACACGGCTAAAGTTTCCGCATCCAATCTCCTGAAAGAAAGAAGGAACAATTATAAGCCACAATAGTATAGCTCCAGAAAGTATAAAAGGAGTAACTATTAATCACAGCAAGAGGCTGCAGATGGGAATTCAATTACACCTCAAGCTCATGGAAGTCAGTATGATACCGTGAAAGACCATCACCACCAACAACTGAGGGGAACAAAGCTGCTTCACGTAAGAATCCGCATCGTTAGATGTGTAGAAAACAAAAAATAACAAGAAAAGCATTACCGCTACAAAAATAATAGCAACGACAACGACAATGCTCAAACTAGATACCATCACAAAGGAGAACCATAACAAATCATTAAGAATGATGCCAAGCTTCTTCTTCTTTTCGATAACAGATCTGAGGGAATTAGGGCCCCTCCCTTTTACAAACAGCCTTTAAGCCAACCACCCATATACCAGTGGGGTTCGAACTTGCAGCATCACGTCACATGGTGACTTGCACAATCTGCTCCTATAATATGGTCGGAGCCCCGGATGACTAATGATGTCAAACTTCTATTTAGTAGCTTTTGTTGAATTGGGGTATTATGATAGGGCATTAAGCAGGCATTCTCCGTTTTTTTTGCGGATAAGTGGGTGAGTCCAGTCAACCCCCCAATTGTATGACAGAACTATGCATATTTCACATTTTAACTGAAGATATGTGTACTAGCTGGTTCAGAATTCCAGCTGCAGGTTTATATTTCTGGGTGCAAAGAACGTCCGGATTCACCCCCCATGTTTCCACTTATGGGTTCTTGATGCATAGGGGAGGCATCAGTCGAAACCGCAGAGCCACCGCTGATCGGGAGACATAACTTTGCTTCCTCTGTGTTCCATGAATCGATTGCTTCGCTGACTTTGAATCCTCTAGGGTTGAAGTTTCTCTGTGAAGTTCTGCTGCCCGTGAAGGACATTGTATCTTGGACTCAAATTTGTTGTTCGGGAAGACCACTAGAATTAACCCCGAAAAATAAATAAATAATGAAAATTATTAGAATGCCTCGATATACATCCATTCATCACATTTTCAACTGGAAGGAAAAGAAAATTAAACAATAAATAAATAAACAAAAGTATACGATAAGCAAATCATACCAGTTCGGTGTCTTTTGGTTCTGTTTATGCTTGATTTTACAGGTGATCTAGGGCACGGAACATTTTCCTGAAAACCAAACGATAGAAACTACGATAGGAAAACAAAGGTATGTGCTGCTCTTGATTCAAACAACCGATTAGAAAATACCTTATCAAAATCTGAGATCCGGCAGATTTGTTATTCATCCGGGGTGATATAATTCGGTGTCCTGAAAAAGAAAACAATTAAGAACAAATGCTAAACTTTCCAATACTATTCCAAATCAAACCCCTTTATCATTTCTGGATTGAAAAAATGGTAAGAAAAGGATTGACTGACTGACCGACAGGAAAGGCAGGCATGACTGACTTACCCACTACCACTAGCTTGCTTACTGAGTCGGGAGCAGGAGCTCCCTCCACCTAAGAAGGCAACAACGCTACTAAAGGTAAATGTCACAAAAGAGACACTCTTACCGGCATAGCATGACTATAGCGAGCTGTTCCCATTTCCTACCTTCCGTCCCAAATCTCAACACGTTTTTTTGCATAAATGAAATTCTTTTCATTCCATTCTTCCACTCGTCGGTCTCCTGTCTACTATTATCCCGGAGGGACAAAGGAATGGGGATTTGAATCTATTCACTCATCCAGGAAAATCTGGTAAGTGGGGATACTGTAACAATACAAAAATCCCAACTTACCCAATCTATCTGGATAACTCGGTGCATCCAAACACGGTCGATGTAACAAAATGCAGAATCAAACGTTGTGGACATAAGAAACCCTAGATTAGAAAACAGTCATTTCGATAATTGATTTTGAAAATAGGATATCAGGCGGCCGAGATGAGAAGGTTTACGCAATCGGATCAAAGAAATTTTCGAAAAAAAAATGTCGGAATACAAAGAAAGCGAAAGCTACCAGAAGAAATCCTGGCTGAGGATGAAATCCTTGTCGTCTTCGTCGGCCGGAAACGCGGCGTCGTCGCCGTCGGGCAGCAAGAACACCTGCCCGAGATTCTCGGTCAGGTTGCTGGTCACTGAGCTCGTCATCTTCCACGGCCTCTAGATGCAAAGAGAGATGCTGCCTTGAGAAATGATACCTCTCTCTCTCTCTCTCTCTCTTCAGGGAGAAGTGAGAAAAGGCTCGCAATTCTCCTCCTTTTCGTTTCAAAATTCCCGCGCTTTCGAGATGCCGTATTTCCGAATTTATCCTTTGATAGTTCTCGAGGCTACGGATATGTCCTACTCATGAGCAATTGAGCATCGCTAGTTTGTACAGCTGCTTTGTGTCCTTTTACCATGGGCAATATGGGAATGAAATTCTCATGGTAAATGGGGATTGGAGCGTTTTGCCACTCAGGTGTTTGGCTGTGACCGAGAGACCAGGAAATCCTGGGAAATTCTCGATATTTTACCGTTTTTAGTATCCAGCTATGATTGAAAGTCCAATTTGGTTGTGAGGTTTTGGGGAGCCAGAATCAAGTGCCATCACATGGCTCACTTTGAGTGTGCCGCTGCACCTAGTATCGTCCATCTTTGACTGACAGTGTCACTTGTAACAGATAGAGGGCAGTCGGCCAGGTGATCCTGGCTCGAGTTTTGGGTGGGTTGCAAACAGGCCGAAGAGAAGAAAGCTCGATGATTTGCGAGGACTCAAAAATATGTGAGAAGGTGACCGGAAATAAAACTTATAAATCAAGGCCACAGCTTTCATGCCTCCGTTTGTATTAGAGCAAGGGCGTTTGGGGAAGTGAGAAACATATGAAGGATATTTTGGGGAAACGAGTTTCCATAGCTCTACCAGCGCCCTTGTTTTTTTAAGATGTCCAACAAATGTCGCCCACGTCTTCAGTAATGGAATTTTATCGTGATATATTGGGGGCACTGATAAAAAATTGAAAGGATGACGTCATTTATATGATATTGGCTGTTTAAAATTTTCACGATATTACGTTATGACCAGATATGTTTTCAGTGAGACAGTTTGAATCTTCATATTTGCAAAAACATACCTACTTTCTATTTAAAACTCAACTTCATTCCATGGTTAACCAATAGTCGTTGAGTAAGATTCGTAGAGAGAGAGAGAGAGTTAATGTTAATGTAATAACCTATAATTTTTTTGGTATTTTTTATCGATCATAATATCTATATTTTGGATACTTTTAATGACCCATTTTATGTTTTTAAAATGCGTGG
This sequence comes from Nuphar pumila, assembly GCF_984573655.1. Lineage (NCBI taxonomy): Eukaryota > Viridiplantae > Streptophyta > Magnoliopsida > Nymphaeales > Nymphaeaceae > Nuphar > Nuphar pumila. The sequence continues at coordinate 3,930,528 of NC_143262.1, forward strand.
TTGCATCCAAAAAAAAAAAGTGATTTCATCGAAATTCAAGTACAAGTCCTCAATGTGCCTAATAACACGAAGGGCAAAATCATAATTTTTAGTGTTTATTTTATAATTTTTGAACACATGAAAACATTTGTATAAAAAATCTAAGATTAGTGGTTTTGATTTCTTTGAAATCAGAGTTGAAATTCTTTCATAATAGGCTGGGCAAGTTAAGGACATAATAATAATTTGAATAGATTTCAAGGTTGGTAGCTGCCTTAGAATTATAGTCGTTCAAGCCTTTGTTGACTAAACTCAATCATCTATTTAAAAGAATTATGTCAAATCATACCTTTACAAAATCATCATTTTTATAAATAAAATTATATTTTTTTATAATTAAAAGGAAATTATGCAAGTGTAAGGATATAGTTAGAAAAAACTAGACCCCTAGATAAAATCAAACAAACTTAAACTAAGCTGAACCGACCGAACTTGGTCTGGTTGGGTCAATATCAATTAGATCTAGATCTTACATACGATCCAGATACACAATTTCAATGCTCAAAAGTATCAGGGTTTTGCTTGTGTACCCATGTTTTTAAAATATATTAACAAGTGTTAAGAATTAAATGCTCTTTCCCTCCCCTATTTAAAGAGCACCCTCACTCCCTTTATTTTAACTCATTAGTAGCTCTCTCCCTTCTATTACTAAGTGCTCTCTCTCTCCTTACTACATCCTTCTCTTAGCTCCTTCTTAGTCACCACTTCAACCCAAACCAGTGTCCATAACCTTATCTCGGTTCACACCTCTTTGACCCGATTCAACCTTTTAGAAACCCAAATTCATAGTTAACTCATTGGCTTTGCCTTGTTTCGCATAAAGTGAGTCCATTTTGATTCATCTCATGCATCACTCTGCGTATCGGTATAGCCATTGGTGGCTCGACTCCATTCTATTACACTTGTCAGAGTTAGGTTTTTTAGGAGAATTCCTTCAAGATATTTTTGGATTTTTTTTGTCTCTTTCTGACACACTCTACGAAGTATGTTCCTATACCAAATGTTCATAGTTCAATGTTAAAATTAATATTCTTGTTGCATTTATATTTATATATGATTTGTTTATGTTTCAATAACTTTACATGCGTTCGATATGCTGTATAAAATAATATATATTTTCTCATATAAAATACATGAGTAAATATATATTTATAACATATATATTAGGAAAAATATGTAAAAATATATATATTCATAGGAATATATACACATGAATTTCATTGGAAAATACATTATATGTTCATATTTCTCAAAAAAATATGTTATCATTGATTTATGGAGAAATATATTGGATGTGTACTTGCGTTGTTTCGCTACACATAAAATTATAAGTTTATTCACGTGTTTTAGTTTATGCAACACATAGTACGAGCTTTTGACCTGTATTATAAAGTTTCAATCTATATTATAAGTTTTTTAATTGTATTATGGACTTTCAACCTGTATTCTAAGTTTTCACAATGTATTATGAGCTTTCAACAAACTTTATTAAGAGTTTTAAATTTGTATTATAAACTTTTAAAATGTATTATAGGCTTTCAACCTATATTACAAGTTTCTAATCGATATTATGAACTTCTAACATGAGTTTTAACCTCTATTATGGACTTCGAATATGTATTATGAGCTTTTAACCTGTATTATGAGATTTCAACTTGTATTATAAGTTTCTAATCTGTATTATAAGCTTTTAACTAATATTATAAACTTTTAACCTATATTGTGATATTTTAAAATGTATTACGGGCTTTCAACCTGTATTATGAGCTTTTAAACTATATTACAGACTTGCAACCTGTATTATGAGCTTTTCAATCTATATTATGAGCTTTTAACTTGTTTTATGAGCTTTTAACCAATATTACAATCTTTTAACTCATATTATGAGTTTTCAACCTATATTACGGGCTTTCAACCTTTATTACAAACTTTTGACTTGTATTACAGACTTTCAACCTGTAATACGAGCTTTATAACCTATATTACAGGCTTTCAACATGTATTAAAAGCTTTCAACATGCACTGTGAGCTCTTAATATATATTACAAGTTTTTGACATGTACTACAAGTTTTCAATATATATTACGAGTTTTTTTACATGTATTATAAGCTTTTACCCGTGTATACAAGCTTTTACGTATGCTTATGAGCTTTTTGACATAACATATATAAATTACTCCAAATGCGTAGGAATTATGAATGCTAAAGGTTTATATGTTTCACATTTTGAAATATGCATGTTTTGAGTTATGTGATAATTTTGTTTTTCTATTAAAATGTTGCATCATATAACTGATATATACAATGAATAATTTTGCTCAATAAAGCGATGGGTCACAACACCCCACTGACTGTGTTAGCATGTTGAAATTTCATAACATACATGTATAAATTGGTATGGCTCATGTAGGAGCCTGGAGGCTCAAGGAACATCGATAATGTCATTAGACTCATTTATGCATATGACATTTTAATAATTGATATTGTACTGTAAGATATCAAGACATGCTGGTATAATGAGTGGGGGTTCGATAAGAATCCATGAGGTGCGAACATGCACTAAGCTATAAAAAACACATACATAATAAATGAGTGGTTATTCACCTTCACAGACAAGTTGCTCAAACAGGCTAAAGACATCAGAACAATACCACATGGGTTGGGTACATATGAGTGAAACAAAATTGAGGGGTTACCTTGAATGGACACTTGGGTTACTCAACTTTGATATCTGCCTATTGTTTCGAGACATAAGAAATGATGAATCTCGTTAAAAATACAACTCTTATACCCATTCAGAGTGAGTTTACCTTGGAGATGGTAGGTGGTGCAAGCCTCGAGCGATGTTGATATGTTTTTAGTAACAAGACATCCTAGTAGTCTCAATTCACACGTAGGTTTTTGAGGCTCGAGCTATGAATGTGTCTTAGGTGATAGATCATCAACTACTACAATAGTATAAGTTGCATGCATATTAAGTGAGTGACATTTCAGAATTTCTCTCTCGATTACAAACTATTTTTCTTAGTATTTGTTCAATTAGTCATTTAGGATAATTGAAAATACATGGCATAATAAACACTTGAATGATCTTCACTAATACGACGATGAGTAGCTTTGCGAATACCTGCATAGAGAATAAATATCAAAACACAAACCTTTTGAATCACGAATTTTGATACGAAAATATATCCTGATAAAAAAATGCTTGAGTGAATATTTGCATTATAACAAATGCATGAGTGATCATCTATATTATATTCTTTGAGTGAACATTTGCATTATATTAAATGCATGAGTGGTCATCTTTATTATATGCTTGAGTGAACATTTGCATTATATCAAATGCATGGGTGGTCATTTATATTATATTAAATACTTAATTGGTGATTAAAATGCTTGAGTGAACATTCGTACGATACAAAATATATGAATAGAAGTTTACAATAATAGTTGCATAACTCAATAGTAGAGCCTAGAGCTGCTGCAGACGATGAGTTAGTCCATCAAAAAATAATATTATGCATAAAATGAAAATATGTCTCATAATGCAATTATTTAAATATGTTCTTTCATGTAATTATCAGTATTATTATTGTAACACATGCACTTTTTTGTGAAATAAATCTATGTAAAAACTGTTGATCAACTGTGGCATCTGAGTTGCACAAATAGATATAAATTGTGGTACTTGAATATGCTTTTAATATCTTGAGTTATTTGGAATTGATATATACCTACTAGACTGTCACAAGTTTGACCCTTTTTATGGGCAAATTATTGCTTGTAAAGATTATGATGCAGAGCAAATGCAGTGTTATTGATCGAGCTAATCATTTTTCTTTATCGATCACTGAATTCAGCTACATAACATTGTATTAGTTTTGTAATATTTTAAATAATTTATCATTATTTTGAACAAAAGTATTTTATTTGTGTTATGTTATCATATTTTAAATTTAGTATAATCTTTTTTGTGTGCAACGTAACCCATCAAGGGTTTGATCCCTATTAAAAAATGTTTTTGCTGGCAATTTTAATAAATTTTTATAGTTTTTTCAAAAGTCGAAAATCTCCAAGGCTTTAGAGATAATGAAGGTGAGTGAAGAGTTTTTTTTTTTGTTCTTTTTATTCTAACACTGCTAGGGTAATTCCCCCAAAAAAACAATCAATGAATTATAACACCGTACCACTTGATATGCCCAAATGTGGACACCAATCCACCTATTTATTCACGTTATTGATGACAATAAACAAATCAGACATTAGAGAGGAAGGCCCTCCAAATGAAAAATCTAAGGGCATGTTCGGCAGCTCCCAAATCGCAAATGTCTAAGAGATAAAAACTGTTTGCGAGCTAATGAGATTTTCTCTTGCCGAGATTTTTTCCTAATAATGTGATTCGTGACTACAAATGACCGAGCCCACTTGCGCCTCCAGCAAGTGAACGAGCCAACAACCGAGCCCACTTGCGACTCGTTGGGCTCTGCCCGTTCCATAGTCATATAACTGCGTTCTTAGCCTCTTCGCTTTCATTCTCAAGCAGTACCGGATCGTCACCGTCGCTCGTCGCCGGGAACCAGACTCTCCGACCCTCCAGAAGTGGTTTTCTATCGACTGTAAGAGTGGTTTTCCGGCACAGGTAAGCATTAGGAAGCCGGACCTATTCACCTTTATACCCAACCACTTAGGGTTCTTCTTCTTCTTGTTATTCCTTTTTCATGGTTTTCCTCTCTCATCTCAACCTGCAAATTACTGAATCGTTGAAATATCTGACGTAGTTATCGTTTCTTGGTTATCTATTTTCTCCGTCTTTCTTTCTCTTCCGCTTTCTTTTTCTTGCGTTATTTTCCCGATTTTTGTTGGTAAACGCGAGAAAGATAATGTCTGTAAGAAAGAGGGACTCTAGTTCGTTCTCAGACGAGCTCTCGAGACGTGATGGGTACAAGAAAACCCTCACTTCATCTCTGGCGACTGCCTCTTCTCCCTCGCTCGATCCCGCCAACAGGCTCTTCAATCCCGCGGCGGCGGCCGCTCCCTCCGCCTCCACCTTGCTGCGGAAGAAGCCGGCGTTCACTTCGTACCTCGACTCACCGAATCTGTCGCTGAAAATCAAGTTGCTGTGCGAAATCGTCGCCAACACGCCGCCCTCCGGCGTGGAGGCCGCGCTCGACGATTCTGGGATTAGGGTTAACCATGAGGAAGTGGAGGAGGTGCTGAAGCTCTCGTACGGTTTCCCTGACGCCGCCTTGAAGTTCTTCCGGTGGGCGGGGCGGCAGCTCGACAACACTCTTAGCCCTTATGCCTGGAATTTGGTAGTGGACATATTGGGGAAGAATTGGCTGTTCGACGCGATGTGGGACTCTGTGAAAACCATGAGAAAAGAAGGGATTTCGTCGTTGGCGACGTTCGCCTCTGTCTTCGGCAGCTACGCCGCGGCCGATCGCGTGAAGGAAGCTATCATGACGTTCGAAGTTCTGGATCAGTACGGTGTTCCTCAAGACGTCATGGCTCTCAATTCTCTTTTCAGTGCGATTTGTAGAGATGGGCAGACTTCAAAGGCTGAGGAGTTCTTAGAAAAGGTGAAGGGTAGGATAAAGCCGGATGCGGATACATGCGCGATTCTGTTGGAAGGTTGGGAGAATGAGGGGAATTCTGTAAAAGCTCAGATCACATTCGACGTGATGATTAAGGAATTTGGTTGGGATCCGTTTAACGTTCCTGCATACGATTCGTTCCTGACCGTGCTGGTGAAGGATTCAATGATGCGAGAGGCTATGAGGGTTTTGAATGAGATGAGAAGCCACAATTGTTCCCCCGGGTTGAAGTTCTTCAGAACTGCATTGGAAAAACTGTCAAAGAATGATAATGTTTACATGGCTTTGTCACTGTGGAAGACGATGCTTGCAAACAGCATCATGCCAGACACTCCAATGTACAATTCAATGCTAGCGTTGCTCTGTCATTCACATGAGATCGGCTTGGCTTCCCAGTTTTTCGATGACATGGTATATTATGGAGCTTGTCCTGATTCACATACTTATAATTTGCTATTCAAGACTCTTGCAAAGGATAGGAAATCACGTCTGGCTGCAAGTATATTTCATGAAATGGTCAAGAATGAATTCCAGCTTAGTGACAGTAACTGTGACCTGGGAATTAAGTTGTTTCTGGATGAATCAGATCCGGATATGGCCATCAAAGTTTGGAAACATGTGCTGGAAAAGAACAGCACATTTAGGGATGAAAATGCTAACATTTTAATAACTGGTCTTCGAGAGCAAAATAGACTGCCTGAAGCATGCAAGTATGCCGAGGAAATGCTTGAAAGGGGAATTTCCTTGAGCTCCAAAACATTGTCAAAGTTGAAACACAGTCTCAGTAAAGTAGGAAAAGAAAAAATGTATGAAAGACTTGCTAAAAGTTGAAAAACTGAGTGGAAGAGCGATTCAGATGATTCCGATTATTTGAAAAGGAATGCTATTAGGAGCATTCCACTGAGGGTTCACGTGGCCTAGTTGAACACACTGCTTCTCCACCTTTCTTTATTGAATCTTGCAAGATGCCATCTACATCAGATCAGTGAGGTCATTGATGAGTATGCATACTATGCTGATTTTATCGTGCATTTACCTCTGCTGTTTCTTTTCTGCACTTGTCACAAGTAATGAAAACCCCTGTTTCAGCCAATTCTAGCAATTCACTTTTGCAATTTTTTTTCTGTAGTTTTATTAGAAATCCTGTATGAAGAGTTTGAACTTTTGATTCTCAAAGTACTAATTGTAGTGCTTATTGCTTATACTTATGACATAAAGTGCTTCCTCAAATCGGGTCTCTTGGAATTCTCCAATTCCAGGACCTTAGCAGCACATCATACATTCTCTCAAAAATTTCCATCACCTCTAAGTTTTGGAAGAAAATAGACATTTCCAAGGCAATATATGTTTTCTCTTTCTGGTAACTTCCAGAAATTCAGAAAATGATCTAATATGTTTCATTGCATTATTGTTGTTCTGACCATTACACCCTTAAATATCAACATTATACAATATCAGCGGCTTTGGGATCTCAGTGACTGTAAGTGCAGTATGATTTGGTATAGATGCTTATGAACATGCAACTATTAATGACACATAACCAGAATAGAATGAAAGTATCTCATGAAAGACCTTGAGGTAATAAAATGTAACTAAGTGCAACTAAGTGCACAACTATGTCACAGGGACTCTCCAACTAGGTGCCGCATCCGCATCCGCATCCGCATCCGCATCCGCATCCGCATCCGCATCCGCATCCGCATCCGCATCCGCATCCGCATCCGCATCCGCATCCGCATCCGCACCCGCACCCGCACCTGCATCTGCACCTGATGCGGTCAACCTTACCCTGGGTGCAGTCAACACACCCAAGGTCATTTATGTCCAACTTTTGGACTTTATATATATATATAAATTTATTTATATTTTTGCCGCACCCAAGTTTTTTGAAAGTGCCGCACCCGCACCCATGTGACATAGGTGCACAAATGAATTTCTTCATGCACCACCAGAATAGAATGAAAATTTCTCATGAAAGGCCTTCTGGTGACAAGACATAATTGTCATCATGGGAAAACATCAGACTTTTAAACACTTTAATTGCGTAATAAACTTCTCACACGGCTGATGGGAGTGTGTCTCTCTGCAACCATGATTCTATATTCTTTGGGCTGCTGCTGCCACAACTAGCACCTTCTCATTTTGACCATGATGATCATGCGATGCTGCCCTTCTGTTGTTTGTTCAGCATCCTGGTGTATGACTATGCTTAACATCTAAATCATTATCTCTGCCATTTCTTTTTTCCAACTGAAATTAATGAAGCGGGACTTCATTTGGTGTTTATTTTCTGTAAGCATTACACATGTTCCTGCAGAATTACGTGGGAACCTTTGATTTCTCTTCCATCTCATATGGTGATGCTTTTGTTGCTCAGAAGTCAGAACCAAGTTTCACATAGAACTCGTTAACAAATATCCTCGGTGATGTTCACCTATACCTTCATGCCTCTAGATGTGTCCAAATTTGGAAAGGTTATGATAGAATAGATGAAAATTTCTTTTTCTTGTGAACTTTAAGTTGACTTTGCAAGCTGTGATACTTCTCTCAACAATTCCTGTAGGGTGTCATGGAGAAGTTAGACTTTCTATGAATTCATCCTGTAGATGCTTTTCTATCTGACATAACATTATATTTCAATCTATGGCCTTTGCTGTTAGCGCTGAGCTGTTTTGCTGGTTGATTTGCACTATGACTCTGTCATGGAGAAGGCACTGCTTGGTTAGAAAGTCTTTCTCTGTGGTTATGTTAACAGAGTGGTGCTTTATCTATTTCTCCTATCACTTCTTTCATATTGTACAAAGTTACTCGTCTTTGTTCTTCTGTTTGAGAGATGGTGTCGCACTTTCATCCTAGGATTTCTGGTTTGGATTTGAAGATATGCACAGACTTAAGTATTGGCTTTCTTGACTATGTGAAGGATTTTGTTGGAGAGAATAACTTTTGCCAATGATGCTGAGTGCAATGGTGGCAGCAGGCATCCGCAGTGCTTGAAATCATAGGTTTTAGTGGCCATACTTCTAACAGAAACTGCCTTCTTGGGTTCTTCACTTTTAGTGGGTTTCATTAAGCTCCATGAGCGTTCACGATGATGCTTTCTTACTGATTTTATTTCACCTCTGGTAATTATCCATCTTTTTGTTTCTTGGCATAGAAACATCCAGCATGCAATGGTAGACGCATAGCTCTCTATGATTTAATTGTCATATTTCCAAATTGTATTCCAGGCCGTCCAATTTAGCCATAATACAGATCTGATGCCATGCTTTTTGTTGTTTGTGACAAATGCTTTTCTGTTACATTGGTTCACTATCCAACCAATATTATGTGTTACATTATCCATTGTTTGCACCTGTACTTGACTAGTGTCCAGCATGTTACAATGACAGCAGCTTTAAATTTTTCTTTCAATCTGTTGAATTATTGACACTTACCGTTCCATATCACAATTAGAAATTAGATGGCTTCGGGTTTCTGCCTCTCGAGCACAACTTTGAAATAATGGTCTTTAAATTGTTATTTATTGGTTGCTTGTAAGTAGCTGTGAGCAAAATGGGCTGGGCAGCCCACCAGGCCAAGCCGAGCTGGCCCAACTTGGGTCAAGTTTTAGGCCCTGACGGTCCCCCCCCCCACATATATATATATATAGCCACTAGAATATGAGAACTAGAGTGTGAGCTGAGATTTTGACGGGCTTTTCTTTTTTCTGTTTTCTTAAATCTGACTGTATGGATGCGATCTACATGCTTGGTTTTGAAAGGATCGGCTCGAGTCCATCCAATTGCTATACATAAGATTTTTAAGGGTTGAAAAACGGCATCTTAGAGTTTTTATAAATATTTGAGTATATAATTTTTTTTTGTAAAAAAATATGATCCAACAGTCGAGTCGATTCCTAGCAAATAGACAGTGCTGAACACATCTACATGGTCAGATTTGCAAAAAAAAGTATTGGAAATGTCTAGTTCACACCCTAGTTATCATATTTCCAGTTTTCATATTCCAGTGGTCCATATATATATATCTATATATCTATCTCTCTCTCTCTCTCTATATATATATATATAGAGAGAGAGAGTCACTAGAATATGAGAACTAGAAATATGGGCATTTCCAACATTTTTTTTTGCAAATCCAACCATGTGGATATGCTTGGCATGGTGAATTTGCTAGGAATCAACCATTGAATCGTGTATTTTCGATGAAAAGATGTGATTTTTTAATGCTTGAATATTTATGAAGGTTATGAGCCATTGATTTTAAAGTCTTAAAATTTTTTTGTTTCTGCATCAAAATAGGATGATTCAAGAGCGGATTCTTATAAAACCAATCCCTTAGATCACATCCGTACGGTTAAATTCAAGAGAAAAGAACAAAAAATACATGAAAATCATAGTTCACACATTAGTTCTCATATTTTCAGTTCTCATATTCTAGTGACTATATATATATATATATATATATATATATATATATATATATATATATATAGAGAGAGAGAGAGAGAGAGAGAGAGAGAGAGAGAGAGAGAGAGTAATGTGTATCTTCCAAACCATCTCAGACCTCTTTAAAAAACAGTCTATTTCACAAAAAATATTGTTTTTTAGTTTATCAAATTTTGGTGCAATATGTACCGTTGATTTTTATGTTTAGCTAAAAACACATCTATACATGAAAATAAACAAACTAATACATGTTTTCTACTAAACAAAGCATAGAGATCACATCTATGGGTTTAGATTAAAATAAAAACACATGCAAGTATGTTATTTAAAGACGTATGGGAGATAAATGGTCTGGAAGATACATATTACACACTCCCTCTCTCTCTCTGTATATAGAGAGATAAAGAGAGAGAGGGAAGGGGAACCATCCAACTACAAAACCACTTTTAAAAATAATATTTAAGGCATTTTTTGGCAGATCTGACCGTTCCAATGTGATCTTCATGAAAAAAAAACTAAGAACTGGCTCTTATTGCAAAGCTTTTTGATGTATAGGTTGGTTTTTTATGACTTAGAAAACTTCAAAAATTTTCAAAGTGTTGATTTTTAGCACATTATAAAATCCTATGTACACATTGAAAAGAATTGCTATAAGAGCCTGTTCTTACATTTTTTACCATGGAGATCACACCGGTTGGATTTGCCAAAAAAAAAAACCACTTCTAAAATTGATTTTTGGAACTGGTTTGTGTGGTTTGTCCCTTCCTTTGGTTGGGCGTTATCTCTTCCCATATATATATATATATATATATATATATATATATATATATATATATATATATATATATATATATATATATATATATATGAGCGAGAGTTCTGGATTCTAGAACTAAGTTTTGGGTGTGACCCTGCATGAGCCGTTGACCAATGTGCCAGTGGGGTGGGTATCTTCGGGTTTGGGTTACTCTAAATTCTAAAACTTGTCAGGCTAAGGCTAGATGATGCTCAAGTTGGGTTAGCCAGGCTCCTTGCTCACCCCTGCTTGTTCTACAATGCTGGAAGGACATGTCCTTTTTGTGTTCTCTGAGGCTTCTCAACATGTATCATTGAAGAGATTATGTAATATGAAATATCATTAGCTTAGAGCAGTTGAGGGATTGCTACACCGAGTCTTCTACACAGATGTTTCTTATTTACCAAGTTCTATTATTACTACTTGCTTAGTTGTGTACTTGTGTGCAATACTTCTAGCCGATCACGCTTTTGGTTTTAAAGCAGGATGATAAATGGGGAAAAAGAAGAGATTGCAGGAGTCATCCCCTTATTTTTGGCACCACTGTGGTGTAAACATGAAAACCGCATGTGTCACTATTATCATCACATCCTACCATCGTGCACGGTCCGATGCCTACCATTGATATCATTGTTCAAAGAACTGAAATAGCGTGGCATGTATTGCATATATCCATCAACGAAGTTGTGCAGTTTTTAGAGATACCAAGAAAGGAAGATCTATAATATACAGGCGTAATGCAACGGCCTGAATACCATACTTGCTTGATGGGGCTCTTTATTATCATGGTCTTGATGTGCTCCACCAGATCCTTCTTGATAGTGATAGATGTGAGGCCATGGACTTGCTATACATGGCTGGAGTTAGGTTGAGACTACAATAAATCATGTTTATGTTTATCCTGGTGCAATCATTGTCATCATCGTACAATCCATATTAAATTCATAAGTTAGAAAATCAAGTTTCATATCAAAGCAGTAGATTCAAGACATGTTTTTTGGTGTACAAATCACTGTAAACAGACGAGAGAGAAAGAGACGTAGATTTTTTTAATTTTCTTACAATATCCATGCATGTTTTCTTTTTTTGTCGCGAGGAAAGTGCTCGGGGGTAAGCACTCTCCCCCCCTTTTTATTGAAGGTATGTACATCTAAAAATGTGGTCACACTTTACATCATGATATTGTCTTCAGACTTAAATATCCCCTCACTCCGGAGGCCTATTCCTCCATTGGATCCCAAATGACAAAAATACAAAAGGCAAGTATGAAGATCAGGAACTAAATCCAAAACTCTAATCTGAGGGGCAAAATCCTTAACCCTGCATAATCCTATTATCACCTCTCTACTACCAAAACAAGCAGCCTTCCACCAGTTCCTGCTCTCTCAGTTAGAGCAGCTAACCCATATGATCCGAGCTGCCAAGTTCAGATAACCCAAAACGAACTCTCAATTCCAGTTCTGGAACAAAAATATCCCACTGACTAGTGAAAACAAACAGAGATCATGTCAGAGGAATGACACATCAAAACAGTGAACAAGCTCATTGTGAGCCATATATTTTAAATCATACGGATGCCGTCCATCCAAAACAGAAACATCGAAAAAAAAAGAGTGGTGCCCATCCAAGCGATAGACATCTCATTTGTACAGGTTCTGGATGCCGTTCATCTTGAGATCAATGGCATCCAGAAGTTCTCTGACAGAATACCATCAGAGCACACTCTGACCTGATCCCATATCTCAAAACAAAAGACATGAGGTGGCTCAAAGACGTTAAATTTAGGCTTTTTTATGAGAACGGACATTCGTGATGCACCTACCTTGGATATCATGTTTTTAAGTTGAGTTTTTTCTGGCACTGAGCACTAGAATGTTGATTGGAGCTCGCACCAATTACAGGCATTAGGAGAAATCATCTTATTGATTGATACAATCACATGATATATTTGCCTGTTTCCAAGACCATAACACGAGCTTAACTTGATAATCTCATTGTCTGAGACTCTGAAGCCACAGAAGAGTTGCCATTTTAAAGGTTCATAATTTTTTTTGCCAGGCCAAGTGAAAACCCCACATCACTGACAGCACAGTGGCTGGCATCCAGTTGGTAAAACCCTTGAGGTCCCCCCTACCCATCGGGGAGTACACCCAGCTTTAACCTTGCTGCAAGGGATGCATGCTCCCTGTGGGTTTTAAATTTGTGACACCCCCACCGACTTGGTGACATTTACAAGTCGCCCCTACTAGATGAGACCTTTAAATGATTTAGCAGCAATACAAAAGCACACTCTTACCTTTCAACAGTGTTTTTCGCCGAACAGATTCACAATCACTGGTAAACCTACAATTTTACAAATAACATAAGAAACTTTAACCTACTTTTGTTTTAAGACACCATTAAGCTTGGGAGGTTAGTAATTAATCAATGGACACAAAGCAGGTCGGATCTCATGCAAGGGCCTCTGAAAGATGGAGGCAGAATTTGCTTCTTGTACAGCAGGATATAGAGTACGAGAGAGAAAGGGGGGTAAATGTACCCGCCATTTTTTTTTCTCCAAAAAGTGACGTGAATGTCACCTTTAAACAGGAATTCATTTTTCTTTTTTCACCCGGTGACCCTGATTCTGTATTTTTCTGTTTCTTCATGTACAGAAGAAATACAAGAATGGAACTTTTGGTTTTCCTATACCTTACAGTGTCAATATATCACAACCCGCAGCAGTCCTGGCTGTGGCTCACTGTACTCCAGACGCTCTTCTTCAAGCAGGTACCTTTCAACTGCTGTTGGCAGCCTTGCAAGTGTACGGGATCCTTTTGTGTGGTGCCCTGTTCCTACACAGATGTACACTTGCAGGCGTTGAGATGCTGATCTTGCAGTGTTTCTAGCGATGCTCAGCTCGCGCTTCAGTACATGCAGGGCTTCACTAACATGCAAACCGTGCAGATCAATCAACCTCTCCTGGCCTTTTGCATAACCCTGGGGGTTAGATGCAGATGGATTCCTGTATCAAATAAACAGTAAGCCTCTTAATTAATGGTGGGGGGGAAGGGAAGGACCATCATGTGACCAACCTCTGCCGGAAAATTGATTCTCTAGCTTTCCCATGAGCTGCCTTCATATGCATATTGTGTAGTTGCCCTTTTATGCTCAGCTCCTTAGCCAAGGCCTTGTTTCCAATAAGATAAGCCTGCCTTGCCTGCCAAAGTACACATCAGAATGTATAATGAAAAGTTACTTCATAGCAATTTCAAAACTTTGATTTGTTAAGTGGAATATAATTAGTTTTCACTAGAATGAAATTGTGGTCCCAGTAAAAGTGATTACTTTTAGTTGGTAAATATGCACTTGAAGGATATAAACGGCACCATCAACCAAGTATACACTCCAAAATGTCCAGAAATCTATGTTACTGCAACACGGCACCCAAGGTGCCGTACCCATGTCAACACGGGTACTGGTACCTGGACAAGGCATTTGCCATGTCCTATATTATATTTTAAATATATAATATATATTTTCAGCATATTTTAGATATATAATATATATTTTCAGTATATTTTAGATATATAATATATATTTTGCATGTCCCTGTACCCATATTTTTTGGAATTGCCATGTCGTACCCTCCGTACCCGTACCCAGGTGACAGCCAGAAATACATTTATAGAGACAACCACTCAATTATATTGAAATGCTTGGAAAAATACATCTTGTGCAACTCTCACAGGTTGGACTACATGCATCCTGTGAGAATTCCCTCTGGCTGGAAAGATGGTGCATTAAGTTGAATCCTGAAATGGAAAATCACTATCCTTGCTGCACGATCATAGAGTTGTGGTTGTGGATCAATATTGGTGAGTGTCACACTTTGCCGGATGAGTTATGATAAGATCGGTATGGAAACACTAACATAACAAATCATGAACCATTTCCTAAAGGGCCCCTTGTTTCAAGGGTGGTGCCTTTCATATGAAAGGCCCACCTTTCGAAACAACACTGACTGGTGACGTAAACACCTTCCGAGAGGGAATGTGTGAAGGGTCTTCTGTAGGAAAGGACTTTTATAGGAAATGAGCTGTGCGACCCACATTAGTGGGCATATGGGTGTTTGTTTCATCCATGACGGGAAACAACCCATTTCTGGAAATGGGTTGTTTTTCATGTAACAAATGAGCCATAAAAAAAGGACAGGAAAAGAAACAAAAGGATTTGTGACCTATTCAACTAAGCATGTGTAAAATGATTGTTGTCCACTAGCTCTTGCTATCAGTCAACAAAGATGTCAGATATCTGACATAAATAAGAGTCGATGAATTCCATCAAAGTCTTAGCAAACAAGTCTCGCATAATAATTACCTGTTCAAAGTATGAATTGCGGATGCGTGCATGATCTCGAGCTTCTTCTCTAAGTTCTGAATACATATTGGCTGCCAGCCATCCCAAATGTCAGCATGTGCAGATGCAAACCATAAGTTAAATAACCCCTTAAGCTAACTTCGAAAAAAAAAAAGACGAAAAAGATGCTATTCATGATTATTACCCACTGCATCTCCAGTCTCAAGCCAGACAGGAGCTGACCGTGCTGTGCCATAATTCAGCAGCCTATCACCATTTAGAGATCTACCATTTCCAGTGTAGGAGCCAGCTAGAAGCTGTGAACCCCTACTTGTCCCTATACTTGTATCTGTTGAACCCTTTTTTTCATACTTCCAATTACCAGATTCAGATGAGGCTAGTTTACGCACTGCTGAAGCAAAATCTGTTGCATTTCTAGATGTACCAGAAAAAATTGATTTTCCAAAAAGGAAACTCTCATTGTCACTTGATCTATAAGGATTGACAGCTTGCACAAGATCATCCCCTGCATACTTGGGTAGGCCGTTCTGAGAATCTGCCACAGGAAGTGCAGGGAAGTCCAGAGAACTAAGGTTTGGAGCTGACAAGGTTTTTGAACTGATGCTCTGATTAAGCCCAGAATCTACCTGAAGCTGCAAATTGTACACGAGAAGAAAAAAGAAAGGAAAACACAAATCTAAATTAGCAATATCTTCATAGCCGTACAGAGGAAAGCCAGAACTAACCAAGTTGAGTACACAATGAGAGAGTTGACGAGGCTTATCAAATACTACCCTTCGGAAGCCATATATCTGAGATGGCAAAGCATCTCTGATGTACCAC
Organism: Nuphar pumila; assembly: GCF_984573655.1. Classification (NCBI taxonomy): domain Eukaryota; kingdom Viridiplantae; phylum Streptophyta; class Magnoliopsida; order Nymphaeales; family Nymphaeaceae; genus Nuphar; species Nuphar pumila. The sequence continues at coordinate 3,946,586 of NC_143262.1, forward strand.
TGATAAACAATATGCACAAAAGCAAAAAGCAGAAGCAATAAGGGATGAGCAAATGCTCCAATAAAATCATAAATCAATAGTCACTTTCCCATTTTTGTTACCCACCTTTGTCATATCACTATTAAAATTCAAGGGTACATCTCGTTTAGGCAGTTTATATAAAATTCATTACCATATTTTCTTTCTTTTTTGTTTCATTTTTGACAGCTATCCAGAATTCGTGCCAATAAAATCCTAAATGACTGTTTTCGCAGGCCACACATTGATCATAGCCAGATCCGACATTTTACAACTGCACTGAGCCTGGACTGTACACACATATGCTTACGGGTTTGGGCCTGGATCATAGTCGCATATGGTTCTTGCAGTTCCAGATGCAAGTTGGGCCATTCCATTGCCAGATCTGGATCCAGCTAGTGACACCCATCAGAACTAGATCCAAACTGCTGTCGAATCAGACCTGAATTGGTCCTACATCCAGTTGTTTGGGTCTTGGCTGGGTCAAAATGTGAACATGAATAGATAAGGCACTTGAATAAATGCCACAAGCCAATTCAATGAAATGAAAAGATTTTGGCACTATTTTACATATGCTTGCATATAAACTGGAAATAGATAATTTACAAATCCAATTTAGGGTATTCATGCATGAACAATTAGCTCTTGCAGAGAGTCACCAACTTTCATACCTCAAGTTGTGTAAGCATCTCAATAGTCAAGCTCAAATCACATCCATTAGTATAGTAAACCTCTGCCAAGCTTTCAGCAGCAAAACCAGGAAATTCTTTAGCCAAGACTTCCACATGGCTAGCCACAATGTCATCAAGCCCCACCCGTTCAGATGAAAACTCATTCAGGAAACTAGCATTTGAATCTCCATCGAAAGCATGCCCTTCCCTTCCATTGCCCAAATGCTGATCACCATTCAGTAACTGCTTGTCCCATGGGTTTGTTGGCAAAGTCAAAAAAGCTGATGGTGACTGCTCTTCTCCATATGGAGGAACATAGAAAATCATATTGTCATTTGAACTCACATCACCAACACCATGAGAAGAAATTTCTTGTGACTTGTTCAACAACTGAATGCCACTCATTGACGAAGAAAACCTTGTTAGATCAATGCCATCGTGCAAGGACATACCAGAAAGTGAGATATCACTCGGTCCTGGCTGCTCATTTCCAGCCATAAACTTGAAATCTGGAGTAATATCATCAGGAAGCTGATGACACCAGTACTGGTGGGCCTCTTCATCTGAATTATTTGAAATAGTAGAATCTGCCCGATCTAAGATTGCCTTGCCCGAGCTATCAGAAACATCAACTCTTAGAACCTCAGGTAAATTGCTACTTTCAGAAGAAGCCCTAAGAGCAGAAGGAACAAACTCTACAGCATTTGGATTCAATGTTGTGGTCTTGTTAAATGTATTCAGCTTTGTACTCTTGGTACTTTGAAGATCTTTGGGAGACAAATTCATCTTTAATCCTAAATTTAATATAAGACTGTATTGCAAATACAATAACAAAAAAAACCCTCCTGAAAGGGTAAGATGAAGCAGCCACGAACTGTTACCCTAAGCCTGAAAAATAAACACCAAAATTACCACAATCAGTCCAATACACTAAGCAGACGGAATTTGCAATGCCACAGTTCTAACATGGCAAATCAAATGAAAACACAATTGGGTACATCTTTGGGAAATGCGCAAAATGCTTAGAAAATTGAGTGACAGTTCCAAAAGCATTATGCCACCATTTTCGGAAATTTTGAAACCAACAGGAATGAAGTCCTGTCTAGGGTGGGTTTGGGGCAATCTTGTCAATAGATAATCTTGGCAGTTACCAATATTCAGAAATGGATGTGGCTTTTTCCAAAACTTGTGTCACAAGGATTAGTGGAGGTCTTCAATCAGTTGTACTTCAAGAAATAACTACTTCCACAGATTAAATGAAAAGGAACTTTGCTTTCTTTTCAAGAAAAGAAAAGAATGAACATAGTCTTCCTTTAAGGGTGAGTTTGGATTTAGGGTTGACCAGAAAAATCAGACCCAACAAGGCAGAGTAGAAAGCTATGGGACCTAGAGTATCATTGTAATCACTGCCAACACAAATGGTAAAACTAATTACCATGGTGAAGGCTTATATGTATCTTTTGACATTAGGAATTTGCGAGAAACCATTGAAGTTGGATTCTAGCAGAACACCACCACCCAAAATTTGTGGGGCCTGGTGAGAAACTCATAGGAATTCTCACCTCTCTATTTTCCTTTTTTCCTGATAAGCAAGCAATTCTCACCTCCATTAAATGGTTTTCTCTTTCAAGTGTGGTAGTATCTATGAATCCATGCATGGATACTGCAGAAGTACAATCTTCTTATTATGAGTGAGCAATAGGCCTTGAGCAAATCTCGACAACCACCGGAGGACTTAATGTAACCTTCACAACCTTTCTTATTTACATGCCTGAAGGGAATTTAGAGACTTTAGACAGCTTGAATCAGAGTGCAAAAATTTTGGCTAGATTGTGGCAGGTGAAGGAACATGTATTTCCTTCTATTACTAGAAGCATAGATAAGCTTGTGGTTGCAGCGCTGTATGTGAAAGAAAACACCAATATAATCCTTGCTGGACTTTTAAAAAAATAAACGAAAATTACACTACATAGATTGCTGATTATGAATAAAATGTAGAGGATAATTTTCTGTTACTTATTCAACCTACACAAGACTTATGCTCCCAAACAGGTTTATCTAGTTGTTGAAGTTGAAAATTCTGCTTGTAGGGTGGCTGATGTTGAGCTCAGATAAAAAAATTGACAAAATTGTTTCATAATAATCAATTAAGCAGGAGTTTAAAACTGATATAACATGGATGATGCAGAAAGAACAAGGGAAATTTAGGGAGATTTGGACATCACAAGGCAGCGAGGCTACTGTGTTTTATTTCAAGAAAGAAACACAAGGCCCATATCCGTTACAAAGTTTGCTTAAGAAAATTGGGATTTGCACTATGTCTTTCAAACCACTGCCCTGTAAACCTTAGCCAGTGATACAGCAGTCACAACGTTCAACAGTATCTGAAATTAACCCAACATAGATGTTACCAGATTAACTGAGTGTCTCACAAGAAGGAAAAAATACTAATGGCAACCCATCCTTTATACCACATACAATGTCCGCATATCTTCTAACAGAGCAAAAACATGACTATGAGTGGCCAAAACAATGATTAACAGCTAATCACAAATTATTAGCATCAGTCAGGAATCATAACAAAAACCCAATAATTCTTACGTATTATAACGCGACAATCCGTACAACCTAAAACTTCCAACAAAATAGAAAAATATCATATCACCAAAGTAAAAAAAAACAATCTTAACAGCACATCACACCACAACAACAAGAAGACGACGACGACGACAACTACTGAAGAAAACTTTAAGATCGACATGAACACACAGCAATCAATCCGACACCATACCATGAAAACTCGAAAAATTAGAACCAAAACAGAAAAAATTACTTATGAATCTACCCGAGACGGGCACAAAAAACAAACAGAACCAGGAAAGGAAGCTTCTGCATCGGATCGTAGGGGTGTACGACGCCGGCGAACGATAGAAATTAGAGAAGAAAGAGCTATCGGAAGAAGAGGGCTCGGATGAGAGAGAGAGAGAGAGAGAGAGAGAGAGAGAGAGAGAGAGAGAGAGAGACCTTTCCGAAGCTCAATCAGAGACGAGATTGCCGCGAATACGAGCGAAGGGAGAACGTCCATCAGAAATTCACCAAAAAAAAGGAAAAAAATCGAATAAATTAAGAGAGATCGCTTAAGATTCAAACCCTACATCGTTATTGCCTCCACTAAAAATCCCCGAGATTTTCTTTTTTTCTTTTTCCCCCCTTCTTTAGAAAACCCTTCTCCCTTCTCCCCACCACCACAGGAAAACGAAAAGGCTTCACAAGAAAAACCTCATCCTCTTCCCCTCATCTCACTCGTTTAATAAATAACGCAAGACCCTAATCGACCAGTATTTATGTATTCCATTTTCCTAATGCGCCCAGGTTCTCAAAATGCACACGGTTGAAGCCAAAATTTCAGGAACACCACCGTCCGCCGAAGTCCTTCAAGTTATCAGAATACCCTTATGAATAAATAAAATGACAAAACAACCTCAGCGCTTAATCAGGGCAAGCTGGTGTCAACAGCCAACTCGTTTCGTTAAAAGCTTTGCTGGAACGTGCGTGGTTCTCTTGGTTAACGATTGATACAAAATCAGCCACCGGATTGGCAAAACTATACTACAATTACACTACAAAAATTAAATATTTAATTAATTAAAAAAATAACATGAGAACAAAGATACGAAAAAGAAGAAGTTATAAACTAATTTCACCATGCCTCATTGAATTTATAAGAAAACCCTAAACTCAATAATGCATGAACTCAAAGAGTTGTCCTTTGCATGGATAGTGGGATGAGGCGAGGCAGGGCCCCATTTCTCCAATCTTTGGCTGCCGCTGCCGCTGCCGCTGCCGCTGCCGCTGCCACTGCCGCTGCCGCTGCCGCTGGAGAAAGGAGAAACCAGAAATGAGAACTCACACAACTCATTAGAAAAAGGAAAAAATAAATTAGCTAAAGGATTTTAAGTTAGGATTATATATATATATATATATGATTTTATACTATATATAAAAGTATAATAGTAATTTCCTTAATGAAGATCACCGATAGGGCAAAGTGAGGCGGGACGTGAGCAAGAGTAAGTTCATTTCTGCTTCCATCCCTGCATAGGTTTTGATTTTAACCTTCATCCCCGCTCCATTCTTCACTTCATATCCTCCCGTCCTGGTCCAAACAGTGCATGACGGGGCAAGATCCATTCTCCCCCGGGTCCGCCTTGATCCACTGCCTTCCCTAGGTCATCTTTGATTATTGATTATGAGGGTGGTTTTTCTATGTAAATATAAAAAAAATAAAAATAAATGAACTCAAAATCCATTGAATCTTGTATTTGAATTGTTTTTTTGACCTCTCGTTCTCCGATGACCTTCTAGTTATCAGTACAAAATAATGGAGGAGCCTTGAGGATATGTGGGTTAACCTTTTCAGGCTTTCGGGTGGGGTGGTAGTTATCTGACCCAAGCCTGATACTAGGGATGGCAGTGGGGCGGGGGACAAGGTTTCCACCCCCGCCCCGCCTCCGCGGCGGGGATGGATTTTATCCTCCACCCCCGCCTCCATCCCCGTTTCATACCCGGTCCAAACGAGGATGAGGCGGGGCGGGGCGGGGATATTGCGGGGAAAAGTGGTTGGGGCGGGGATGAGGCGGGGACGGGGCGGGGAAAAGTGCACGTCCACCCCCGCCCCGCCTCCGTGGCGGGGATGGATTTTATCCTCCACCCCCGCCTCCATCCCCGTTTCATACCCTTCATCCCCGGTCCAAACGGGGCGAGGCGGGGCAGGGCCCCTCTTTCCCCCGGTCCACTGCCATCCCTACCTGATACCTATACTTCATCTTTGAATCGATTATTTTTTAATAAATGTGAAAGTTATTTAAAAATAATTTTAAATTAACAAACGTAATATTTTTTAATTATTTTATGGCCTATTTAGAATGATTCACTTGAGTATCGTTATCTGCCCGATTCACCTGAATAGTTGACCAAACGATGCAGGGTCAATACCGATACAGACAACATTGGTCAGGCCTAGCTGCTAGAGTTAGGTGTCAATTCGTTTGGTTAAAAGTTTGCTTGAATGGGCTTAGTTTTGGTTAATAATTGATGCATTTTTTACATCATATTCGCAAAACTACACCATGATTATACTACAAAAACTTAAAATTAAAATTCTGGTTGTTATGGATCGTCCATGCATCAACAATCCAAGAGTTTAAATGTTGATGTTGAATTTGATAACTAACCAGCACAAACTTAAACACCACCAAGTATATATATAGTGTTAATCTAACATTAATCTAGTTGTGTTTAGTAATAGATGAATTCAACCATAATAAAATGATTAAAATACTCTTAAAAAGTAATATTTTTGAAAATACGTTGTTACTTTTTGAGGTAAAAATGATAAATTTTATGTATTTATAAAGTTATTTTTTTGAAAAAGGTGTTTGGCTATTCAATTCTCTTAAAAATCAAAAGACCTATAATACTGAAAAAGTAGTCATGAATTTTTAACTTTTAAATATATCTTAGTCATTTTATAAGGTTTGAATGTATCAAATGCTAAACACAACTAGTTTAATATTAAATTAACTCATATATATATATATATATATATATATATATATATATATATATAAAGACTTCTCGGTAAGTAGGTGTGTAAGCTATCAATAATTTGAAAACTTCTATTCAATTTGATTCATTCGTCATGGCTAAATTGCTAAAGATCAACAGGTGGATCATGTTTTGCAACTCCAAAAAAAAAAGAAGAGTTAAAATACGAACAGTGATTGTTTTTTTTCTTAATTATTGAAAAAAATATGTCGCACATCAGAATATGGCTACCGAAATCCCATTGAACTAATAAAAATGTAAACCTTTTATAAAGTATTAGCAATATTCAATGGAACTGATTGAAAATAGCCAAAAAAGTGACGGCAGAAAGGTGTTTTTTTAACAGAAAGACTTGAACTAAGGAAGTTCAAAAGTGATGAAACTAATTAAAAAGAATACATTTATTAGTTTCAAAGACATTTTATATCATTTGTTTGGAAGGAAATAAAAAAATCAAATATAGTTTCAAAAGGTTATTTTAATAATATGATTCGTGGTATTGAACCCTATGTAAATTATATTAATTTCAAAGGAAATAAATATAATGGGTCAAAGGACCTGAATTTGACAATGCCTATTCAATTTCAACCCGAATCCGAATAGACCCGTCCATATGTTTCCATATCTAACTCATATTTGAATGTATATTTTTTGATATGATATTCTGGCTCGATCTAGTTCATATCCAAGTGATAACTTTCATCCATTTGCATCCCTACGATTCGAAGGTGTTTTGTCCATTTAAATCAATTGACACTGCTAACAATAGCATAGAGGGTTTAAAGTTGAAATACTCTTATACAGGTTTCGAACTTTTTTTATGAAGATTTATTGCATTTTTCAGTTGTAAATTTGTGTTGTTAATTTTACCATTAAACACAATCCACTGTTGATGGAAAATTCACCAATAAGAAAAAATATTTTTTTAAGATTTTAGAAAATAATTTTTATGATTTTTTTTCTCTAAAACCCACCTTCAATTTTGAAGTGATGGGATATGCCTGCTCAATATGAGTTTAGTTGTTCTCTTTCAAATGGCAACATGTAACTCTATCAAAGTTGAGATCTTTAAATTAAAAAGTTTTTTTTTTTTTTTTAAATTTTCTTGAACTCCTTAGTGCACCTGTGAGGTAGTTTTGGATGGTGAACCCACCCAAGTAAGATCAAAGACAAAAAAGATGTATATGCATGATAGAAAAAATAATGTTCAATCAAGATCTCAAGAAAATGCAAAAAATAATTCAGGAATCTAAAAAAATACAATCAATGGAACAAGAAAGTAAGGAGAGAAAACTTACTCAGGTTTCTTAGAGTGATTCCTTCAGCGTTTTTGTGTCCCATCAATGATCAAGATGAAATTTTGGTAGAGTTTCTGAGCTGGGACTGGATGAATTCTTATGAAAAAAGGGGTTTTCTCACAATAAGAGTGGATCTTAGATTTTTTTCGATAATCCAAGGAAAAATCCCCTTCCCCCCCCCCCCCCCCTCCCCTGCTCACGGGGCTGACCCACTTTCACAATGCATTGGCTGGCTTCCAATTAGTAATACATCAAGCTTCGACCTTGCGGCAAGGATTGCCACTTGTGGATTTTGAGCTTGTGATGCCCCATCAACTTTGTGACATATACAAATCGTCCCTACCAGTGAGCTGAGCTTTTGTGAACTCTTTCACTATGTCTGTCGCTATAGGTTGATGCCAACGTTTGTGAACATACTTTTCTTTCAATTAATAAAACATTATTTTATATTTATCAATTAAACATTAAAAATACCAGTGTTTTTCGTCACATTTTTCAAAAGTTCATTAAACTGCATCATGAACTCGTGTCATACGACAGGTGGTACGCGCATCTTTGTGACAAACTATATCACGAGGGTATATGAGTAATTAACTCTATAATGAAGCCTATCATTTTGCTCCAGGTACCATTGAGTTACCGATTGTGCACTTAATTTTACAACAAATTATTTTAAAACGGATTATGTTTTTCGTCCTCGACCAATAACTGTAAGCCCATTTCCGTAATTTAGTATTGTACAAATTATGCGTACGGCAAAGAAGTCCTTTCGATTGGAATCCGAAATGAAGAAGATTTCGAGATATTCACGGGGTACCCAAAATGTTGACGACCATTTACAAATTTTCATAAAATCTGGAGCTTTGTCCATCATTAAATGACTAAAACACCCCTGAATTCGTAGGGCCTAAGAGTGTCAACGGGCTTGGTTTACCCGGACTCGATCCGAACCAAACCCTATAAGATCCAGGTATCGTGATAAATAAAACCCGATTAAAACATAAGTCCGAAGGTCCGGTTAATACATAGACTCAGGTATAATTTACGAAATTTTATGCCAGACACAGATCCGACTCGAGTTTTGACCCACAAATTTTCAATGTAAAATTTTTAAAAAATATGATTTTTCCGGGTATGGTCTGAGTTTGGTTCTTGTAGTTCTTATCGGGTCTGCGTATGGTTTTTTATACTAGACCCGATTAGATCTGGGTTCAGACCCAATACCATATCCAAAAATCTGATCCAAATCTAGTTCCACCTGAGTGGAAACCAAACCCGATGACAACTAGGGCCACATTTTCCCATGGGCAAAAACCACGAAACGGGGAAGTCTCGGCACATTAAGATCGTACTCTCTCTCTCTCTCTCTCTGTCTTATGTGACGTAAAGTGCTGAAAAGGATAACAAATCAGTACACCTTTCAAGATTTTAAGTATAATAAAAATATGTTAGCTGACTCCAAGATGGTGAATCCCAACGCAGTTCTATTTTTTACATTGGTCTTGGAGCCATTCAAAATGTGGAATTTCTTGGAATTGCAGTTCCTGGATATGGTAAGGAATATCAAAAACTTGAAAATTCCAGATATTTTAATATAGAAAGGAGATGTGCCCTTCGCTTGGATGCTACCAACAATAAAATAGCAAACCTTTTCATAGTTTTTGGATTTCTCTCTTTATCTTTTATCTAGGTTGTCATGATCATAGTGACAAATATCGTGAGATTTATGAAAAATCTCACGGAGAAATTGCCTAAAAGTTTAAAACGGTAAATTCTCGCAAGGTTTTCAAAGTATCGTGAGATTTATGAAAAAAACATAAATACCGTGATTTAAACATGATATTTACGTTTTTAAATGGCTATTTATCATGAAAAAAACATGTAATTTTATTTTTAAATACTTTTTATTAATATTTTTCTTATAAAATTTATTTTTTATATTTTTAATTTATCTTTTTATTTTCGATATTTTGCTGAAAAAAATGCGAGATTTATGAAAAAATTTCAATTTCTTGCAAGCTTTTGAAAAACGAGATTTTTGCCTAAAAAATGTTTGTCACTATGGTCATGATCATCCAATGCTGTTTTAGGGATAGTTTTTCAAGCCAATTAATTCACGTTGCTATCTAAGTGAAGCTCTGAATTCTATCATGTCATCTCTCACTATCTCCCAACGAATTCATATTGTTTTTTTTTCTTCTAACTATCAAAACCACCTTTTTTTTTGAACGGTGCCATTCATGTCACCAAGAAAAAAGTTTAAGTTAGGGGCCATTTATTACACTTCCACTCAAGGGAAGTCTCTTTAGAGCCACTTTGGAGGAGGGAAAGTGGTTCCTCAAGGAGGTATCAACTCATTTTGACATAAAAGCTATTTTTTTTTTCATTTATTACGTGGGTCCCATCATATAAGCAGTTCTATTTCCTATGAAATAGAGCTTCTTTCTTAAGAAAGGGAATGAAACCAGCACCCCCATGAAGTTTCTGTCACGAAAACATAAACATGGGGACGTTATTATTTAAAAATTCTCCATTAAGGCTACGTTTGGAAACACGCAGTCGCAGGGTGCTGGGTAAGCAACTATGAAACCCACAAATGCTGTGAATTTAAAGGATCTCACTAGTTTGTCTGGCAGTAGGGGTGGCAAAACCTGATACGACCCGCCAACCGGCCTCTTAGGCGGGTCCGGGTTTGGCAAAAATGAACCCGTTTAATAAACGGGTCGATCCGCCTAACCCGTTTATTAAACGGGCCGGGTTCGTGTTAGGGGTATGCCAACCCGCCAACCCAGCTGACCCGTTTAATAAACGGGTTAGGCGGGTGGGTCAACCCGCCAACCCGACCTGCCAACCCGTTTACCCGACCCAACCCGTTTATCAAGCGGATTGGCGGGTCGTGTTGGGTTACCCTTATTAATAAACGGGTCGGGTTCATGTTTGCCACATCCGACCCGTTTAATAAATGGGTCGGGTTCAGGTTGAGGTATGCTGACCCGCCAACCCGACCCGATTGCCACCCCTATCTGGCAGTACCATATCAAGGATATTTTAGTTCCAGTAGTAGCTGTTTGGGATGGATTTTGGTACTCATTGAAAGCGACAGTTGGACAAGTTGTTGGAGAGTCGAGGACACCGTCCAAAGTGCAACCGGATGGCATTTGACAATTATCACCTCATCATGATGGTAGTTGATTTGAGGAATTGGCGTTGGCCACTTCTACATCAGTTCCTACTTTTTCCTGCAGTTTCTGGTCTCCAAACGTTGAAGGGTGTTGGGGATTCCATCTCTGACGCCTGTTTCCAACAAAGCTTAAAAATAGCGTATAATGGAACATGATAGTAAAGCTGAAAAATAGTCCTTTTTTTTTTTATATAGGTAAGTTGGGGTTTGGCGAGTTCGGATCAGGTGCAATCACATGGCACAAATTTTGTGCATTAACCACCTGATCGCCCTCCATCAGGCCTTGAGCCACACAACTGACAGGCCTGTCCCCAGGATAGAGGGTGATCACGTGCTTAATGCACAGATATTGGTGCAATCATACTGCACCTGATCTTTTCAGAGGTTTGGTGGACCTCTATCGGTTTATTGTTGCATTAAGTGATTTTACAAGATTAACAAAACAACTTTCCCTCAGTAGTGAACCTTAAGGTCAGGGTTGCTCTGTGAAAGTGTCCTTTTCCCCACATGAGACTAAAAATGTGGTTAAATCGTCCCTTTTCTTCAGTGGTGCTTTCCAAAAGAGTAAGTATAATCGTTTGGCATTGTTCAGGATTGCACTGGTTCCCAATTGGACACTTCCCCACCCGTAAGGAGCAGCATGTTTTAGCTTGGGAATCCATATGGATTTTGCCTCCAGATACTTTTTCTAGACTAGATCCACCCATGGGTTCTTAAATTTAGAAGCCACCGTCCATGCTAGTTTGGCCAATCCCACCTTGTTTAATTCCCCAATAGAGTGGATTCCTAGACCTCCCTTACAAGTAGGGGTGTCAATGGGTCGGGTTTGGTTTGGATCCAGGTGGTACTGGACTCGGTTTTCGGGTGTGGTATCTGGTCCGGACCTGAGTCTAATCGGGTCCACTATAAGAAAAGTGATACCCAGACCTGATAAGAACTACATGAACTAGACCCGTACCATACCCGATAAAACCATTTTTTAATCATTTTTACATTGAAAAATTGAGGGTGGTATAAAATTTCACAAACTATACCCGGGTCCATGTATTAATCAGATCTTCGGGTGTGAACTCGGGTCTTATTATTTATCACCATACCCAGACCCTATAGGGTTTGGTTTGGGTTGGGTACAGGTAAACCAGGCCCGTTGACACCCCCTAATTAGAAGTCAACTTGCATGTCTTATCCCAGTTAAGAAGGTGAGTGTGCTTCTTCTCTTCACGGTACTTCAATAGAAACCTCTTATATGATCACCTCTATGTCCATTATCGCCCCCATAGGTTGTAAAACTTTATGGGTTTTTCAGAAATGATACTGAATTATTTCTGATATTTTATACAAAAATCATCTACCGTGGATAAATCAATGAACTTTTAACAATATCCAATCCCACAAATAATTTGGATCCAAATAGAGATTCATATTGATAAAGGTAACAAAACAAGAATTTGATTTAGAAAGATGAACCCATTCTCAAAGCATATGAAACTTAGTTATATATATATATCAAACTAAATGAATGCTTATGTTCAGATCCAAGATCCAAACAAGACAAATATGGGTTCCACATAAAATGATTGGGATTTGGGTCCATTAGGACCCAAACCAACTAAGAACACGAACACCAATACATGAGTTGGAATCGAAAACAGAACTAGATCCGATCCAACTACAATCCATTACTTAAGTCCTTGTTTTAAGGTTATTTTTGGATTTGGACCTTTATAAGATCCAAATTTAAAACAATATATATATATATAGGTTTTGTTTTAGATTGGGTTGGGTCCATTTGGACCCAACTCAATCCTTTATTCTATCATATATATATATATATATATATATATAGAGTTGCACTACAAGAAAAATGTTAATTGGCTACAGAAATTTGCGACGAAAATAATCCATCACAAATTTGTAATAGATTAGCTAGAGAAAACTAGTCGTCCCTAAAATCAGAATTAGTTGCAGAATTAGCGTTGACGAAAAAATTCTGTCTCAAAATTCATCGCTAATTAACGATGGATTAGTGACAAAAAAATTCTGTCTCCAAATCCACTGCTAATTAGCAACAAAAACATTCCGTCTCAAACCCCGTCGCAAATTTGCGATGGATAAGCGACATAAATTTTCTGTCATTAATCCATCACTAATTAGCGACGGATTTTAAGACAAAAATTTTCCATCGCTAATTTTCGATGTAATACGGCCCATCTATGGCACAAAATTCTCCTTCTCTCTCTGATTACCTTTCTCCTCCCTCACTCCTCCTTTGTCGTCGACTCGAGCCACCGTCGGAGACCCAGCGAGGTCGCCATCCTCCTCAGGTACGTCGGGGATCAGTTGCCTTCTCCCCTCTGCTTTCCTTTCCCTTCCCTCCTTTTTTCCCCCTTCCTTTCTTTCTCCTGCATTTCCCCTTTCGTCCGAACGTCGACCATCGTCGATTAGCTGATTTTCACACCTTTCTAAACATTGGCCTTCGGCCATCGTCCGAACGTCGACCATCGACCTTCTCCTCTTTATTTCTTTGCCGTCCTCATGCGATTCACACCCAACTTCTCCAAATGCGTCACAAAAGCTGGTCTCCATGCCCAACTACACCAAACAACACACGACTAGCTAGTTTTCATGCATAGCTAGTCCAACACGATGCAATGGAGGGCACATCTACTCACCCAGCTCCAAGATGCCGGCTGTGGGGCATCCTAAACATTCTCTATTCTTGGACGAGTTCAAGTGGTGCTCCCATACCAGACATCACGATTTCTATAAGAGCCACAATTCATAAGTTCCTGATTTTTGGTTGTTTTCTTTTTAAGCCTCAAGCTTCTTTCAAACTTCCAATTTTTGCAAAAAAAAAATTCAGAGGTAGACAAAATTGTTTTCACATTTTTTCTTGAGCTTTTGTATGGGAGATGAGACACGACGTTCTCATTGGTCACAATAGAGGCCAAATGGGGGTGAGGCAGGGTGGGGCCCGTTTCCTCCGGTCCACTGCCATCCCCACTTGTTTTGCTAGAACCCCCTTTGCGTGTCCTCGTGAAATTGTCCACAAGTTTGACTCAAGTTCCTATTGATTGAGTTTAGGTGAAATTGATCTAGAGCCTAGACTGACTTGTCCCATCTCTTCAAATAACGTCGGGTTTGAAATCAATAACACAAGTACATTATAGAAATATTAGATATATATTATATTCCCTATATATTCGTGCATTGCAGGTGCGTACCTAAGCATATGCGCAATGCTTAATGCTAAGCATCGCATACAGCTAAAAAGGCCACGCAAAAAGAACATAATAAGAAAATGAAAAATGCAAATGCAAAAGAATGCAAATCGGTTAAATACCCATGGTGAGTAAGTGATGCAAGCACATCACATGTTATTTACTTTCTTGAATGCAACACTTTCTTGCTCACACACTCATTTAGTTGTAGATATCTAGGACTGTTTTGCTGGAGTTTGGAGATCATGCTGAGTATGATTTGAATGTATGAGAATAAAAGTGCTCTTATTTTTGTAGTTCAGATTCCATGCTACTCATGGTAGTAGTTAGCGGGATATTGAAGTGTGTTTGTTGCAGGTACATGTTTGACATTGTCGTGATATGAATGTATTGCAATGCTTGACATGACTATGCATGCTTGCATAAAGTTATTTTTTATTTGATTATGCATTCCATGCGAAATTGTATCATGAAAACATACTTAAAATGAATGTATCGTGATATATATATATATATATATATATATATATATATATATATATATATATATATATATATCAAATCATTACATCCACTATCAATGCATGATAAATTAAATATTTTCTTTATCATATCATTATTATGATTCTCTTTTAACTGGTTGAGATGATATCCATAACATCATAAGACAAAATGACTGCAAAATGTGAATGAATGTACAATAAGATAGTTGATAGTGAGGTGCCACTTGAATATATGGATGGTGTTGACAGTTTTATTGAATTTGCAATGACAAGTGTCAGTACGGTCGATCCCACCGGTTGGATCAGGTACCCCTGCACGATGTATAAGAACATTCGATTTGTAGAACCTCATGACGTTAGACATCACCTATACAGAAAGAGTTTTATGAGTGGTTATTAGAATTGAACGCTTCATGGTAAAGAATTTTGGAACAATTTTGATACACGGGTAGATGCGGTGCACGATAATTCATATGTGGATTTGATATTTGATGCTGCGGGACCAAAATTGGGTTCTGCTATGGGTCCTACTGATGTACCAACTGGGGTAGAGGAAGAACCAACAAACGATGCAGCTAGTAGATTTTATAACTTACTTAGAGCTACTGATGAGCCACTGTAGAATGGTTGCGAGAGTCATACTATCTTATCTGCAGTTCTTCAACTACTGAATTTAAAGTCAGAGTATAATTTAAGTCAATCATGTTTTGATCGTCTGTGCTCTATTGTGAAGAGTATGTTGCCCAAAGATGAGAAATTGCCACAAAATTTCTACCGTGCGAAGGTTATAGTCAACGCTCTAGGTATGAAGTATAAAAAAATAGATGCTTGTCCAAATCACTGCATGTTGTATTTCAAAGATTAAGAAAATAGCAGATCATGTCCGTCCAGTGGGCATACTCGGTTCAAGCCAAAGACAAGGGGCAATGCTAGCACGAGGTTAGAAGAAGTGCCATACAAGTCGCTCAGCTACTTCTCTCTCACCCCTAAATTGCAATGATTGTATATGTCTTCGAGGATAGCTACACATATAAGATGGCATGCAAATAAAGTTCAACTTGATTAAGACAAAATCACACATTCTGTTGACGCGGAAGCTTGGAAGCACTTTGATCGTACTCATCAGACCTTCACAATGGAAGTGAAAAATGTTAGGCTCAGTTTATGTATAGATGAATTTAATCCATTTGAGGGTAGATCAACCTCATACTCGTGTTGGCCGGTATTTGTCACCTTATCCAACCTTCCTTCAAACTTGTGTATGATACGTCAAAATCTTTTATTGTCTCTATTGATCCCTGGTCCGGTGTCTCCGGGCCAAAATCTTGATGTATATTTAAGGCCATTGATTGATGAACTGAAAATACTGTGGGATGACGATGTTCTCACGTACGATGCCTATAAAAAATAAAACTTCAATATGAAGGCTGCTGTTCTATGGATAATTAGTGACTTTCTTGCATATGGTATGTTTTCTGGTTGGAGCACACACTTGAGGTTGACATGCCCGTGCTGCATGAAGGATACAAAATCTTTTAGATTAACGCATGGAAGGAAGCCATGTTGGTTTGATTGTCATCGTTGATTTCTACCCAGCGACCATCTGTTTCGACGATAAAGGAATGTGTTCTGAGTAGGCACAACTGAAATAGAAGGTCTACCTACACGGTTGTTTGGCATAGAGATTTTAAGACGATTGTGATAATTTTCATATGGATTGTCAAATGCTCGTAGTACGATACCCTTCCTTGGATTTGAGAAGGATCATAATTGGACAAAGAAATCTATATTTTGGGAACTACCATATTGGCCGACCTTATTGATACAATATAATTTAGATGTGATGCATGTGAAGAAAAATGTGTTCGATAATGTGTTCAATATGGTAATGAATGTCAAAGGAAAAATGAAGGATAATCTGAAGGCCTGTATGAATTTAAAAGTAATATGTAAAAGACCATAATTGAAACTCCAAGAGTACAATGGTAAAGTACTGAAACCAAAGACAATGTACATGCTTGGACCAGATCAAGTAAAGAAGGTATGTCAGTAGTTGAGACGATTGAGATTTCCAGATGCATACGTCTCTAACATTGCTCGGGCTGTGAAGATAGACGAGCAACAATTATATGGGTTGAAGAGCTATGATCGAATGAAGGTAAAACTCTGATGTTTTATTTTCTTCTATTTTTCACTATATTTCTTCTGCATATGGGGGTCGCTCATGATATCCCTTTTACAGACACAGAGTGAGAGCGATTTACGTAACCGTTCCTCCCGATTCTATGCGAGTTTATCGAAAGGAGCATCTTTCGTGGGGTCATGGGTAACCACCACCACTTGTGGTGGTTTATCCCAACATTCTCCCACTTGTTTCGATGATAAACCCTTAACCAAAAAACTTTATGAAAATGACTTGATGAATAGATTGACTTTTATAATCTATTCTATAGATCCTTAATTGAATCTCTAATCCATATGAGAATAACAACAAACAAGTAATAACGAGAATCAATGAACTGAATGTGATCACTTTATTCATATGCATATGTCAAAAAGAGTTTAACAAGCCCATCCTGAATACATGTTCAAAATATAATTCCAGTGCTAGCCCTTTAGTAAGAGGATCAACACTCATCTCTTTGGTACCAATATTGACAATATGTACTAGATGATTCTCTATCCTTTCTTTAACAACAAAATACTTCAGTTTCATATGCTTGCATGACGTAATACTTTTGTTGTTATTCGAAAAGGACACCACAACTTCATTATCGCAGTAGACCTTCAGTGGCTTCTTAATGAAATCGACCACCTTTAACTGTGATTTGAAGTTCTTCAATCATATGGCCTGCGAGGTAGTCTCGTATAATGCTATGAATTCTGCCTCTATGGTGTCAGCAACAATGGTCATCTGCTTTCCACTCCTCCAAGAGATTGTACTCCCAACAAATAAGAAGACGTACCCAGTAGTAGACTTTCTACTATCAAGGCATCCTCCTAAGTCCGTATCTGAGTAGCCAATGACCTCAATGTGATCAACTTTATGATACGTCAATATATAGTCTTTTGTCCCTTGCAAATACCGCAAGACTTTCTTGGCAGCCTTCCAATGAAGTATACCTGGGTTAGACTGAAATCTACTAAGCACTCCTACTGCGAAAGAAATATCTGGATGAGAATAAGTCTGCACATATTACAAGCTGCCAACAACTGATGCATATGGATAAGCACTCATCTGTGCTTTGTCAATATTGTCCTGTGGACAATCCTTTAGGCTCAGCTTGTCACCTTTTGATATCGGTGTTGAACTAGGAAAACAATTCTCCATCCCATATCGCTTTAACAACTTATTTATGTAGGATCTTTGGAAGAGGCCTAGAAAACCTTTTGCTCTGTCTCGACGGATTTCAATGCCAAGTACATAAGCAACCTTACCCATATCTTTCATATCAAAATGTGATGTAAGAAACAATTTTGTCTCTAAAAGCAACTTTATATCATTGGTTGTAAGCAAAATGTCATCCACATACAAAATCAATTTAATGAACTTACTCTCACTTTCCTTAAGGTATGTACATTGATCAATAATGTTTTCTGTAAACCTGAAAGTCACAATAATTTAGGAAAATTTAATATACCACTGTCGAGAAGCATGTTTAAGTTCATATATAGATTTGTTGAGCTTGCAAACCAGCCGATCAATTTTGGAGAAATTAAGAGGTTGATTCATGCATACCTCTTAATTCAGATCCCCATTGAGGAACACTATTTTCACATCCATCTGATGTAGCTCCAAGTCATAATGAGTTACAAGGGCCAAAATTATTTTCACTGACTCTTTAGTTGAGACAAGAGAAAATGCCTCATTATAGTCAATGCCCTACATCTGGGTGAACCCTTTAGCAACCAATCTTTCCTTATGTCTCTCTATGTTACCTTTGGAGTCTTGGTCTTAAAGACCCATTTACACCCTACGGGTTTTACTCCCTTAGGTAACTCAACAAGATTTTACACTTGATTCTTAGCCATAGAGTCTAACTCTTCTTTCACAATAAATCTATTCAGTATGGAGATTGTTTGCTTTCCACAACTTTCATAAAAGTCAACGGGTCATCATTTATATCTATGAAATTATCAGGCTCCTGAAGGTACACCACATAATCTGGATGTATGACAGATTTTCTAATTCTTGTAGATCTCTAAATAGGTCGTTCTTCAGGCTTAGATTAAACCTGATCATCCTATTCGTGTTCTTAATCATTATCCATAAAATTTACTTTGGATTCGTGCATCAACAACTGGGTGATCAACCACATCATCATCATGGATAATAATGTGGTATCTTTCAATATTTTCTTTAACAGGTGGTAAAACAAGATCCAGTACTTCTTCAAAACCAAGGTTTTGAAGAGCACTTAATCCTACTAAACCATTTTCTAGGAATTTTGCCTTATCCGTTTCAACAATCTGTGGTGAATGATATAGACAATAAAACTTGTATCCTTTTGATCTTTCTGGATAACCAATGAAATATTTACTGGTTGTTCTTGGATCAAAGTCTTTAATGTGGGGGTTATACAACTTAGCCTCCACTGGACATCCTCATATATACATATAAGACAATGATGATTTTCTACCTGTAGAGAGTTTTAGGCACAGATTTTGTAGGTACCTTATTCAAAATATGCATAGCAGTCCTTAAGACTTTACCCCACAACTTCATGGAAGTGTTGAATAATTCAAGATGGCTTTGACCATTTCTTTAAGCATATAATTTCTTCTTTCAGCTACACCATTCTGGTAGGCACTACCAGGCATGATATATTAAGACACAATATCTTCTTCTTTGAGAAATCGCGCTAATGGTCATTCCCTTTGGCCCATCTCAGTAAACCTACCATAATATTTGCCATCTCTATCAAACCTGACTATCTTAATAACTTTATCGGTTTGTTTCTTTACTTTTTTCTTAAACTCCTTAAACATTTGAAAAACATTAAATTTTTCGCAAATCAAGTAGAGATACATATACTGTGAATAGTCATCAATAAAGGTGATAAAATATTTTTTGCCTATATAACAGGGGTAAAAGATTCACATACATCCGTATGAACTATCTCCAATATCTCACTACTATGCTTGATACCCTCTTTATATGTGTTTGTTTGCTTAGCCTTTATACAATCAACACACGGGTCATTGTCGGTAAAATCTAAAGATTTCAAGATCTTTTCATTTACGAGTCTCTTTATTATCTTTTCAGAGATATGACCCAACCTTCGATGCCAAAGCATGTAGGATTTATCATTAATCATGCTACGTTTGTTCTCAACCAATGCGTATTCAGAAGACAAAGACTCCTGAGTTTGGATCTTCACGTTTAATTTATACAAACTATCACAAACTAATACAGAACCAATTTCAATTGAATTTCTGTATATGAATAACTTAAAGTTTTCAAATTTAAAACAATATCCAAATTTATCTAACCTTGAAATTGAAATTAAATTTCTACTATATGATGGAACATAAAAAATATCATTAAGATCCAAATCTACGCCGATATCTAAAGTGATCATACAGGTTCCAACACTCTTCATATATGAACACATCTTGTTCCCCGAATAGATGCCCTTCTCATGCATTATTGGTTCCCTTCTATTCAGAAACATCTGTAGACAGTTGAAAATATGAATATTAGCACCAGAGTCAATCTATCAACTATTTTCAAGAATTTATAATAAATTATATTCATGAAAAATAAATGACAAATTACCTTTTTTTTTCTAACCATTTCTTGCACTTTATGCAATCCGCCTTCATGTGTGCCTTCTTCTTGCAAAAGCACTTTATGGGAGCAGAATCAGGTTGCTTGCTTTGAGATGTCTTATCTCTTGCTGACTATTTCCTAGCATTTTTCTTGAATGCATTCTTCTTCGGTCTTATTTTGGGTGCATGAGAAGCCATATATGCACTCTGCACCTTCTCTCCTTTCAATCTCTCTTCTTCTTTAACACACTTGGACATAAGTTCATTAAATGTTCATTCATCATTATGTGTATTGTAAGAGATTTTGAAAGGTCTATACTCCAAGGGTAAAGATGCTAGAACTAAATGCACTAGAAAAGAATCAGAAATGGTCAGCTTCATGTTATTCAGTTGAGACACTATGTTTCTTATCTCCAAAATGTGTTGACGAATGTTTTCCCCTCCAGTATATTTCATAGATATGAGTTTTGTCATCAGGGTACTAGCTCTGGTCTTATTTGAACTCACGAATTATGCTTCAATAGCACTTAGAAATTCTCTCACTGTCTTGCATTGCGAGATAACACTTCGAATATTCTTAGCCACCTTAGATTACAGAAGCAACATGCTAAGTCTATTCGAGCGCTCCAACTTCTCAAAAGTACTCTTTTGATCAACAGTACTTTGATCAGTTAGGGCAGCGGGTTCATCTACCTTTAGGGTCAGATCTAAATCCATATACCCTAATGTAAAGAGATTAGTCTATTTTCAATCAATAAAGTTTGATCCATCTACAAAGAGAATACAACTAGAGCCATCTAAAATCACAGGACTAGAAACTGCATGATAAAAGACATGTATCAAAAGACATTTGTACGAGACAAAACTTAATAGAAAAGCAAATGAATAACGGCCCTTAATATGCTTATTTCCAGGCGAGTGTAGGAGGGCATTGAAGCCTTACTTTGGTAAGAGCTCCAACACGCGAAACCACTTCGCCTACCGAGTATATTTGATAAAACTTAAGTTCTTTGTGAAGTTAGACCATCAATACAAGGTACCTTTGGATACACATATGCAATGTATATCAATGCATTTACCTTATTTTACCCTACTTAAATTTTAAACATGATAAAACTTTCTTTGGGTCATTTATCGTTTCAGGAATCTAAGTACAATATTTATATTGGCTAAAACTATATGATAGTACTAGAATTTTTTTTACAACATACATGTATTCAGTGACTTTGTTGACGTGAATATACTAAATCATCTAACTATCCTTGATGCCAATATTATACCTTCATTTATGCATGCATAATTACAAATAAAATGTATGAAAAATAATAAAAACTAAGCTTACATGGGTAAAACCCTAGGTCCTCAAGCAGGAACCAGTCTGAAAACACTATGAACCGGTCTGAAACAGCCCCGAACCGATCATCCAAGGGTCTAAACTGGTTCTGAACCTTATAAACCAGTGTCAAGTATGAATAAAAGTTCATAAAAACCCTATAACCGTATGCCAAAATCCCTGTATCTTCTAATATTTATGAAAACATGGTCTTAGCATCTCGAAACTGGTGCGAAACTAGAAGGAACCTGTAAAAAATGGTTCTGAACCAGTCCTAGAAAGGGCCGAATCAATCCCTGATCCGGTTCATGCCAAATAGTGCATGGACTCTTACTGGATCCGGGTATGATCCAATTATAACTTGATCTGGGTCTGACCCGGTATTAACCGGATCCGGGTCTGACCCGGAATGAACCAGATCAGGGTCTGACCCGGTACTAACTGGATTTGGGTTAGACTCAAAATAAACAGAAAACAGCAGGAAGGCATAGCATACCTGAAGCTGTCATTATTGAACCCGGATGAATGGCAGGCGGTGGCTGAAGCAAGGAAAGCTGCTGGTGGTCGCTGGAGAAGGGGAAAGCTTCTCCTCAGCCGAACAACTGCCCTCCACGAGCTCATGTTGCTGAATGCAGTCGGTGAGCAGGACCTGTTCCCGCACCGGATGGAAAAACACCGAATGAAGGTAAAACTTTGATGTTTATTTCCTTCTATTTTTTACTGTATTTCTTTTGCATATGAGGATCACTCATGATATCCCTTTTATAGGCACAAAGTGGGAACAATTTGCATAATTGTTCTCCCTGATTCTGTGCGAGTTTATCGAAAGAAGCATCTATCGTGGGGATGTTATCCACATCGTGGGTAACCACCACCACTTGTGGTAGTTTATCCCAACATTTGAATGATCAGAGAGTTGCTTCTTAACAATCGGAGTGCCTACTAAATGATTTTCAGGCATTTGGATGATCGGAGAATGAGTTTGAAGATGCCAATCTATAAAGATCACCAGATCCACCTCCACCATTGGGTTCCCGTAGCTATTGATGATCTAAACGTCTTCATGGCACTGTCCTTCACAGCCCTTGCCAGAGCGACGATGACAGAGCATCGAAATCCGGAGGGCTTGGTCTTGAGAGCTGGGGGGGGGGGGGAGATCTCCAGCGAGATGGAGGACTTGAAAGAGAGAGGGGGGGCCATCACTGGAGAGGACTGTAGAGAAAAGGGTTAGCATAGAGGGTTGCATCATTATCTTGCATTGAATTACTATCATTCTCCTTATTTGAAGAGCTGCCAAAGTGAATGGAGATACCCTTGGTCATGATTTTTTTGGGCTTCTTTCAATTTCTTCCTTTCTTTCAACATTTTCTTCTTTACTTCCATTGCTACCAAATGCTCATCCACATCAAAACAGTGACACAAAAAACTATATAGAAACCATCAAAGATGGATCACACATTAGAAAAACATTTTAACATACAAAGTAAACTACTACAGCGGTAGAGTTCCACGATCAAAGCATATATATGCAATGCAAGGATGATACTTTTATGTTATCTTCTAGGATATGAGTATAGAAAGGACCTCCATTGTTTAAAGATGAATTGAGATCATACCCAATATGATTACACTTTAAGCATGTTGCTGCACCTGATCACTCACCATCTGCTATTGGGCCCTATAGCTAACAGGCTATATTCCAAAGATGATGGGTGATCAACTGTAGCACCACACTTAAAGTGTGCACTCACATTGCACCTGATCACTCACCATCTGCTATTGGGCCCTAAAGCTAACAAGCTATATTTCAAAGATGTTGGGTTATCAGATGTAGCACCACACCTAAAGTGTGACATTGCACTTAAAAAATGATGGAGCTTGAGCATGGCTAGTTTAATAATAAATGAGCTTGAGTTATTTGGCTCATTACTCACAACCGTCACGTCTTTGTATCTGTAGAATATCATTCGATTTTATCATAACTTATGCAATCCAAAATGTGACAAAGAAACCTGTAAGTGCTTCCAGTGAAGGCAAAACATCACAAATTTAGAAACATAAAACCATATAAAGGATGCATTAAGGATTCTTGTTGTTTTAACAGGAAGCCTTTAAAACAACATTCCCAAGAACAAAGGTTCTCATCTAAAAAAATACAATACACTTTGTGCAGTGGATTACTTATTTGTTTGGATTCTGTATTTTTCTGCATTTGCAGACAAAAAACTAAAGCAACTTTACTTAAAAAGAAAAATAAAGCAACTTTATTTCAGGCTCATAATTGGAAATAGTAACCAAAGAAGGCTATTTAAGACATCCTCAAATCCAAGTCATCTCTATAAGAGCCAAATTATGAATATGCTCAGCTCTGAGCACCATCCATCTTGAAAATTGAAGGGAGGTCGGAGTGTGGGGTAGGAAAAACTCTGCAAGGTCTATGAAATGTGAAACATCAACAACAACACATAATTGAAAGCGATAAACAAAAGAAACAAGTGGTGATTGACATCTTTAAATACAAAAATTCAAGAGAATCCTTTTTCACCCTACAAGTTGTTTATTTGTGTGAATTTTTGAAGAACTCGAGTGCTTTGAAAAAGTACGAAAAGGAAATAGCCTATAACAACCACAACGAGTTCATACTATTTGCATTTCTTAGAGCACATTCAAGTTATCATTGGAAATTGCATCTTTTGCATTTCAAGTAAGATTTCATTCATAAATAAATTCAAGCACACACATCAATATTCTTCTTCTCTACGGTCCAAACATGTGCATCTGTCATCAAAACCCATCAAAATTTTGCATTCATTTGCCGTCATAATTTAAGGACACAAACTTTATCACAGGTTTATGCAAAATAAAGATCAAATACCGAAATCCCCACACTTTCTATAATTTCCTACCAATTAAGTAGAAGAAAATAAATGACCAAAGAAATAAAAAAAGATGTTACTCATGATTTCAATTACTTACAGAAAAGCATCATCCCTATTTCTCAGAAAGACACCCCTATACAAGAAAAACCAAAATTACACTATTCTTCCCTCGTTCTCATACACAAATTCTGCAACCTCCCTTCCGAAACCTAAACACTCAAGTTTCCTCAATTTCAGCAACCAACCAAAAGTGGAATTGAAAATAAAGGGAAATTCACAACAGAAAACAACAGCCTTTCACATCAGAAAAAAACATAGTTGCAGATTGGGTTGTACCTATTGAGTTGGGTTTTCGGAGAAGCGAGCGTCAAAGAGAAAGGAGGAGTGGGAATGGCCGGCGGAGGCAACGACATCGGGGTTACCAAAGTCGTGCGGGAGCTCGATGACAAGCCAGCGGACGACCTTGCTCATTTGCTCAAGGCGGACAATACTAATGTAGAAATTAGGATTGTGATGTGCACAGTGAAGGCTAGAGGAGAAGAGAGAAAAAGGTTGATATTAATGTACGGATCTCGTGTGGGCAATGGGTCTCACATGAAATCCAATGACCCACTTGAGTAGTGGGCCACTGAGATATAAACCAATAGGATAGAGTGGTGGGCACACTTCACATTGGATTCCAAGCATGTTTGAGAATCTAATGAGTTTCTTATGGCTGGGTAACGGCTACCCATGAGAGGATAAATATCTCAGCCCCTGAGCTCTCGATAATTCCTTCGAGAATTCTCCCTGAAAGAGGTCGTTAATATCAATCATTTTTTCTCTTCTCCTCTAGTCTTCACCGTGCACACCACGATCCTAATTCCTACAACTGATGAGGGCGAGGCCGGGGGCGTCGTGGGCGGGGATGGTGCCGGTGGCCTGCTTTACCAACTCCACAAACTCCTCTGCATGGTCGTATGCCACCTGAAAGAGCTTACAACGCTGCTTGAAGACTTTGAGGGAGGCATCCTTCCTTGACGACTTGTGGTCGCCGAAGAGCTTGTTGGACTCAGAGATGCCTGCTGCCGCCCCCATTAAGTCGTGGAACGCCTGGTTCAATGCCTCCACCATGCTCTCCATCATTCTCCTTCTCCTTTTGCTGCTGCTTCACCACTAGGGCTTCAGATCCCTCTGCTTATTCTCTTGCTCGCAAGAGAGAACAAGGGTTTTCTATTTCAGGAACGGGAGTTCCAGCTCATCTCCCTCTCATATTTATTTTGTTTTTTCACTACAAGATGAGAAGTGAGACAAAAGGAGTATGAGATTCAATTCGTCTTGCCCTGCCTCTCTATTCTTTTTTCCCTCTCGTCTTGTCTCCCCTCGTATCGCCATCCAAAATTTTTTATTACTTCACTAGTCGATTCTCTAGTGACTGTCTTGACCGTCACTATAGTTAAAAATTAATAGTGACAGAACCATAGACCATCACTATTTTTCTGTTTGCTTGTTGTGATGCCTCAAGCTCTTCCAAAATGACTTTGATTCGAGTGGGGATATGACTGATGGTGGATTTGACCTAGTTGCATAGATTTTGCTAACAACATCAAGCTTAGTTGCTAGTTTGAATATGGGACACTCACTTACTCGAGTCATCCAATTATCTCGCACCATCTCTTCATAACCTTCTAGACTTAGCCCAAAATTTGAAGTACTTAAGGGCATGTTTGATGGTTTGTTTAAGATTGGATGAAATCAACAAAAAAGACGGAACAAAACATGGTTCTGTTCATTGCGTAATACCTGTACCAAGTCCAACATTTGTTTGGACCATACTCTGATGCTATGTTCCAAATATTGGTTGTTTGATGACGATGTACGAATAACTTAGACAAACATAGATAATGGGTTTGATTATTTTGCTTTGGATAGTATAACCCAATCTGCATACCATTTTACATGTTTTAACAAGTTTATTATAGATTTTTGCCTTGGATATGGATCAAATTACAAACATATGTCTAAAAAATCATGAATTTTTGCCGCAAGTATGGATCTTGAATTAGATCCAAATATCAAAAAATAAGAAAATAAATTAACTATAAAAATCAAATCTTATTAAATCAAATTAACACTCCCACAAAATTAACTATAAAAATCAAATCTTGAAACTACCATCTTATCACACACAAACACTCCCATGAAATAGCATATGCTTGTATAAAATGGCCATGAAGAAAAGAGGAAAGAGAAAGCTTTTTGTGGCTATTTGCAACGAAAATCACTAGGAAATTGATAACATAGATGAGAGGGAGCACACAACCAATGAAGAGATAGAACAACAAAACAAATAAAGAAAAAAAAACATGGTGGTTTTGAAAGAGGGGAAAAAACTTCTGAGATAAAAACCAGAACATAATCATCAGAGAATCGAGAAATGGGTTCTATTTAACATCGCAGAAAATGAAAAAAAAATGACTCTACAAAACCCTAATTTTACTCTTCCGATTAATTAATCCCCTATTCAAGACAAAGGGCATGAGATAAGTTGAGGCCATCGTTAGAAGTTGATGATATGGTCTCTCTTTTCTCTCATTCTTTCTTCTATAAATGGTGAGTTTTGTAGTGACCAAAATCATGAAAGGGAGAGAAAATTTGGTGTTGAAGGTGGAAGTCTCAAAGAAGAGAGTAGGAGATATTGTCGTTAAAATTTGGCATTTCTAAGGCCTTTTGTTGGAAATTCATTTGGCGTATCCGATTCATAGTTCGTGTGGCTGTTGTTGGTCCTAACTCCTGAGAGAGACTATTTGTGGAGATATTTCTTGTTGCAGACATGATATTGTCATGCTTAAGGAACATTCAGATGATATGCCGAATCACCAATCTTTAGGTGTTTTGTCATTGTCGCCGTCCATTCAGGATGTTATGTGGGCCTGCTAGTTGAATAATGGATTGCGACAATGGATCTAATGGATGGCAACAATGCTAAATCATCAGGGTCTGGTGATTTGGCATATCACCTGATTCATTCTGGATTTTGAAAATATATTTTACATATATTTTTGCATGTAAAATTAATTTGTTTTTATTTGATTTTTATTTGTTTTTAGTTTTTTGAGAAATTATTTGATATTTTTACATTTCCCAAGATTTTGCTGAAAAAAAACTCAAGAAATGTTCAAAAAGTTGAAAATCTCTCAAGAAATTGACAACCGAGAAATTGCCCTTTAAAAATTTTGTCACTATGGTGCCAACATGAATCAAGTCATAGTCACAAACTCCATTCTTTGGGTTTTCTCCCCAAAAGAAATCACACGATAGGTTAAAATATTGTGCTTTTTTGTTGAAAAAAATATTGGTATATTTACAGTTAAAAACAATAAAATTTTAAACAAATATTAATAATATAAAAGTATTATAATATCATGATAATGACACAATATATTGGAATAGAAAATATTTTAAGCGATATCTTTGAGATTTTCATGGCTTGCGAAAATCTTGCAGAATACATGAGATTTCCAAAACATGTTAAGCTATTTGTGACTATGAACCAAATTCAACAGATATGCAGACCTAGACTAAATAGAAGTTTTATGTTCCTTAGACATTTTTATATATATAAGAAGGGAAGTTTTAAAATACTTAATAACATCAATGGTTAAGTTGTTTTTTTTTCTTTAATCACCTATGATGTATATGGATCAAGAGATTTATGCATTATCCTTTTAGTAAGAGATTATCAAGTAATTGAGTGGGAGGCAAGAGCACATCATGGCTTTAGGTTGTGGCATGTAAGGCTTGTCATTATACTTTCGTAGCGAAGAAATAGTGAATGCCATTCTTTATGGATTAGGGATGCAATTTCAGTTTGGATTCAGGTTGGATATCTAACTGAATCCAGACCTTTTAATCTAAATGCATATAAATGTTACATTTGACTGACTATTTTAGATCATTAGGTCCGAGCTGGGTTTTAGAAAAAACAAATGGAATTATGCAAGATGCAATTAGGTCAAATTTAGTAATGCCTACATCAGTGTCATGAGCTTACTTTTTTCAATAAGCCAATGCGGCATGACGGTCCTTCCTTACCGCCACAAGTGCAAACCCATGATGCGCCAAGCTGCCTAAGCTAGTCAGCTTAACGGCCAAAGGACACGTACCAACACCTTTTTATGTGTTGAATCATTTTCATAGGTCCTGCGTACCACCATGTGCACAGTTGCCTAGCAGAAGCTGATCAAGCGCATTTCTAAATGTTTATTCCATGTAGTCCATGCCGCTTAGTGCATAGTCATCCCATACTAGCTATCACTTTCAAAAGAGACACAAATTTGCCTTAGCCTTGCATGCCATGAAGCGTATTGCACCTCCATGCGCACGATATAGCAAAACCTCACCACCAAAGAAACAAAACCTTGTGGTCCCCAGTCCGAAGACCAATTGATGATTGAACACTGTAGAGAAGAGCACCACCCAGACTCATTCATCGGTACCTAGGCATTCACTCGCCTAGCCCCGAGTCACCATACTCGGTTGAAACCACCTAAGGTGATCCTTGAAAGAATTAACCCTAACCCACACACAACCCCGTGCATCTAACCGCTACACATGGAAAACTCTTGCAAGTTGAGAAGTTTTTAACCAAATCTCCAAAAGCAACATCCTCTGATCTGCTGACACTGCTTAACCAAACAACGTTTCATGTCTGCGCTACCATACATCGATGCACTAACGATGATACCATTGCCTATCGCATGCCATGCTACCATCGCACGTCACCGATCAAGCCAACACATACTGCATGTTTCTACAATCGATGCATTTTTCACTCAATAGAGCTCCACATTGCACATGCCCCATTTTGAAAGCTTGGCTCAGGACTTTCTCTCCTACCCAAAACCATTGTCGTCCTCGACAATGCTGGTGTAGGTAAGAACACAGTCTTCACTAATATGTCAGTTTCTCTTTGTACTTATCTTTGGTTTACTCTTTTTCTTCATCCTATTCAACTTATTCGAGTTTACATTCACCATCACCGTAACTTTTAATACGCCAAATCTCATTCTTTAATGCACCTCCGATCACTTAGACAACGGTCTTCTGCTTTATCAATATCAAGCATCATTTACTCGTGAGACCCCAGTGTAGTCTCATACATAAGTAGGTCATCCTCTCCCGCACGACAAACTTGCCGTCTTTATGCTCATGGTTGGGGTGCCTTTCAACCTCAGCATTGACAATTCTAAGCTTTTCGTGGTCCTCACAGAGAAAGACGACCACCAATGCGTACCGTGAGAATATCAACTCCCTTAAGCAACAACTTACGATTTTTCAATGATCAAAACTAGTCGTCATGTGGGGGACACCTTCTTACGTATCACCCCAAAGTGATCCTTTAAAGCATCTTCATGGGCACTCGTCCTCACATGGGCACCTTTGACCCAATGCTACAACTCCTCTCCCGGAGCCAACATGTTGTAACTCTCTCTTAGAGTCAGCAAATAGTTCTTACAGAAATCGATGAGCCACGAACGAAAACTTTTTTTGCACACACAATCCATAGAGGATCTGCCAACTCAAGGGATCAAAATAGTGAGCATTCTGCTCAACTTGGGCACTCCGCTAACCCACAGTCTTGAGAGAAAATTTAGAAGTTTAGTTGAGTCTTTCATACCTAAAGGTGCAAATCCATCCAGCCAAATCCAACGTGCATTCTCTGCATGCACAAGGCAAACGTCATGCTTCATCTGTGAGCCTAACACACAATTGGTAGGAATCTTTTGGCTTATCTATGTTTTCTTAGTCATCTGAACGACAACTTTACACTTTTGCTTATCATCGATAAGATGTCCCATACCATCCTGACAACATCTTGCGTATGTGCTCGGTCAACCATACTTCAGCTGCGAAAATTTGTGTAACCAAGATAAACCATCATTGTCCTCTTCAGTGTTGCACATAATGAACAACAAGGTCTCCGTGAATCTTTCTGCTCTGATGCCAATTTATCACGGACTTACTTTTTTCAAAAAGCCAGTGCGGCACGACGGTCATTCCTTATTGCAGTAAGCCTTTCTATCACTCTGTCATGGGCATAGAATGCTTCGCAAAACCGCGATGCACCAAACTGCCCAGCCTAACGGCCAAAGGTCACGTACTAACACCTTTTCATGTGCTAAATCATTTTCATTGGCCCTATGCACCACCCTGTGTGCAGCGCTTAGCGGAAGCTGAACAAGCTCATTTTCAATTGCGCATTCCATGTAGTACATGCCGCTTAGTGCATAGTCGTCCCATACCAGCTATCACTTTCGAAAAGGGCACAAACTTGCCTTGTCCTTGCATGCCATAAAAAGTATTGCAGCTCCATGCACACAACATAACAAAACCTCACCACCGAAGGAACAAGACTTTGCGGCCTCCAGTCAGAAGACCAGTTGATGATTGAACACCATAGCGAAGAGCACCACCCAGACTCATTTGCCGGCGCCTAGTTATTCACTCGCCTAGCTTCGAGTCACCATACTCGGTTGGAACCACCTAAGGTGATCCCTGAGAGAATTAACCCTAACCCACATGCACTCCCATGGGTCCAACCTCTACATGTGGGAAACTCTTGCAAGCCAAGAAGTCCTTAACCAAATCTTCAAAGGTGACATTCTCTTATCCGCTGACACTGTTTAACAAAACAACGCTTCACGTCTGTGCCGTCATACAACGATGCAGTAACAACGATAGTGTTGCCTATCACATACCATCCTACCACCGTACGTCATCGATCAAGCCAACGCACACTCGGTGTTCCTACAGTGGATGCATTTTTCACTCAGTAGAGCTCCACACTGCACATGCTTCATTCCGAAAGCTCGACCTGAGACAATCACAAGAGCCTGGCTTAATAGGTTTGTAGTCCGATAGGGAGTATCTGAAGACACTTATTACTGAGTCCAGATCCTATTAGCTATTTAAGGTAACAATATATGCCTTTACACATATTTGGATTCATATGTTAGTCCATTCTAGATATTGAGGAGCTTTGCACTGAGATGAAAACGCCGTTTCTAAACAAATCGAACAGCTCGTGACTCGGCTCGGTTGAGCTTGTCACAAACTCGTTCGTGATTGGTTTATATAGTTGCCGAGCCGAGCCATGAGCAACTTGTTTACAGCTTGGCTGATAATATATATATTTATAGATAATATATATATTTTGTGTAATATATAAAAGGAAGAATGAATAAAATATATATAAAAGAGAAATAAATGAAATATGCATATATATATATATAATATGAACTATTACGTGTAATGTATAAAAAGTTGTATATATATATTTAAATATAATATATAAAAATATATATACTATGTATAAATAACATGAAATGTTTTTACACGAGCTGACTCGTGTTCGCTCATCTCATTCAGGGACCAGCCGAGCTCGAGCTTGGCTTGGCTAAACACAAATATGAATTGAGTCACGAGCTCAATCCACTAGTAAACGAGACTTGCTCGAACATGCCTGTTCGGTCCGTTCAACTCTTTTACAAGCCTTATTTTCATGTTTTGCCAAAATATGTTTTTTTTACAAAAATCTAGCATTGAAGATGAGGTTTTTCAAAGCATCGGCTTTTGAACACTGCAACACAATGTTGTCAGTATCAGTAAGTATCGGCCGATACGTATTGCATAGGCAAAAAATCGATAAGCTTCGCTCATGAATCGGTTATTTTTTATAAATGTGAAAAATACTTAATATTATTTTAATAACTTTAACACATGTCCCATTCTGATTGACACATAATATTTTTTAATTATTTTTTAACCAATTCAGAACGATTCACCAGAGTATCCGTATCGGCTGATTCACTTGAATCATTGGCCAAACGATAAAGGTCCGATACAGATATTGACAACATTCCTGCAACATACCTCTCTGATCCAAGAATCTCAAAGAGGGCCTTAGTTAATCGGATTTAGAAAGCTTTACTTAATCCAATGACATGGAAACCAATCGATTGGTTATTTTACTTGATCCAATTAAATGGTGCTATCTAGTGGGCAGAGAGGACCTCCAGGGTTTTACTTAGGTTGTCAACGGTCGGACTTGCACAAGACCCGGGTCCGGATAAAGATACCATATTGCCAGACCTAATGAAATTTTAATTTTTCATAACTTTTGCATTGAAAATAGCAGATCTTATAATCGAAACTTGCACCAAACCTAGGTTAGATATGAAATTTCATAAACCATTCTGGGATCCATATACTATTTGAACCATATGGGTTTGACCCGAATAGGTAATCGGACTTTATTTCAATACCCTACGTTCCTTATTGAAACCATATGGGTTTGACACCGCTACCGCTACCGCTACGAGTCCAGCCCGGTCAGTCTCACCAAGTAGAGCTTTTCGAAAACTAGATATCACGAAAAAATTCGCGATTTTGCCGACATATATCAAGATATTATTATCTCCCACCGCCTCTGGAGTCTGCACGAAGATAAGACGGGGCAGAGGGTCTCTCGCTCAGCCGACGCTCATGGCGGAGACGATGCTGCATTCGTCTCTCTACCCCCTGCAATCGATTCTCTCGCTCGCCCTGAAGCATACTTCTGTTAACAACGCCTTCTTCGTTCTTCACCCATGCTATGGAGGAGGAAAAGCAGGAGCGTCGTTTCACGGCGCCACTCGCCTCTATCTTCGCTTCGCTCCCTCGCATCCGCGGGTTTCTCTGAGTGTTGCGGTTAATGATCGACCCAGCGTTCAATCGGTAGGTGGGTTTTCTCTTCATTCTTCTCCATCTTAGTTTTTGCGGAAGGATTCGAAGGAATAAAGGGAAATCGATTTCTTTTGATGCATCGGTTTTCAGGATTCGGCGGAATCCGTGGTGGTTTTCCGAGCACTAGAGCGCATCGGAATCACCAGAAGATCGGCGAAGATCCTGACTCGAGAAAACCCTTTCCTTTCCGATCTCCCCGAATCGTCCTTCGCGGCGACGGTTCTTGTCCTCGAGTCGTTCGGGATCTCCGATTCTCGCCTGGTTCGCCTCATCAAGAAGCACCCTCTCGTGTTCACGCTCGATCTGGAGAGCGCCCTCTCCTTCGCCGTTTCCGACCTCCCCGGCCTCGATCTCCAGAAGGTCGGCCGGATCTTCTTCTACTCGAACCCTAGCATACTCTTGTCCCTGCGCCCTAAGGCCTCCCTCCTCCTCCGCCACCGCCTGACGGGGTCTGACGTCGCGGGAATCCTCAACGGCGTCAATCTCAAGCTCTTCCTCGAGAAACCGATCGAAGATCTGGAGGCCGTCCTGGATTTCCTCCGATCCTTGGAGATCAACGACCAGAAGAAGCGGCTCCTCCTCCGGTACCCCTCGCTCCTCCTCCTAGACCTAGAGACGGATCTGAAGCCCCAGGTCGCGTTCCTCCGCTCCATCGTCCCGGACCCGGTCGTCCTACTGAGGATCCTCTGGCGCTTTCCGGTGAAGCGGTGGTTCTCCGTCGAGTACCTCCAGTCGCACGTCGACTTCCTCCGCTCGGTCGGGTTCTCCGGACAGAACGTCGGGGCGGTCGTCCGGCGGTACCCCCAGGTCTTCACCCTCAGCATCGACCGGAAGATCAAGCCGAAGATCGAGTTCCTGAGGCGCTGCTGCCTCGCCGACGAGGAGATCGTGAAGACCCTAACGGCGCACCCGTCCTTCCTGGGCCTCTCCTTCGACGACAACGTCTTCCGGAAGGCAGAGTTCCTGACGTCGTTAGGGTTCCGTCCCTACACGTGCGCGTTCGCCCGCACACTGAGCACGGTGACGCGGATCTCCTTCGGGAAGCTGCGCGCGACGGTGGAGATGCTGCGGGGCTATGGTCTGACGCACGAGGACATCTGCCACATGTGCGAGAGGCAGCCGCACGTGCTGCGGTACACGAGCGAGTGCCTGGGGCCCAAGGTGGAGTACCTGGTGGGGGAGATGGGGTGCGGACCGGCCCAGCTTGTGGAGTTCCCCACGTTCCTCGGGTACAGCCTGGAGAACCGGATCAGGCCGAGATACGAGGCGATGCGGTGGATGGTGGCTAGGGGGCTGGCCAAGGAGCCCTTCTCCATCAACCGCCTGCTCAGCATGTCGAACCGGGACTTCGCCGGCCTGACTGCCGGAACCGGTTTCTGCGAGACCGAGGATTGAGACGGTGTGCCTAGTCACTCGGAGCAGCGGTTCGATTCATCATTCCCCCGGATCGCCTGATGGTCGAGGACTCTTTTTCCCACATTTGGAATGTTGTAGAGCGGATAGACTTGGAGGCGCATTCTAACCCAAATGGCCGTGCACTGCAGTTGCTGCTGACGATACTTGTTTACGTGCAAGAGTAAGTTTTTTGAAAGCTTGTTTTTTTAAATGTGAAACCACATGTTTGCAGATGACGATACTTGTTTATGTGCAAGAGTTAGTTTTTTGAAACCTTGTTTTGGAAATGTGAAAACCACATGTTGCTTTGACGCGCTGAAAACTTTATGAGAAAGCTTTTCCTCAACATGGATAAAACGTTATTATGTTTTAATTGCACTTCTATATGTTGATAAATTATGTTTTTAATTATGTTATGGGTCTTTTTGTAACGCATATCATGTGAATGGTATATGATGGGCCTTATCACATATGCAAATCCTGACCGGCGATATCAAAATCTCAGGTGATGCCATGAAATCCAAACGTCCAGGATTGGCATATGAAAGGACCACTTTGGAGGGAAAATGCTTCCCTAAAGGCGGAGGTATAAACCCGTTTTGACTGGAAAGCTGTTTATTTATTTATTTATTTATTGTGTGTTGTTTCTCCGTATGTAGCAAAGATGCCCCACTTTCTATGAAAGAAGGCCTCTCTCATAGGAAACAAACGCCCCCTTTAGTGTGGGTGACTATAGTTGGTTGAGTTGCCTTTGCTTGGGCGTTTTGGATTCTTTGCAAACCAAACTTGATAGCCATCACGTCTTTTTCATCCTAAAAATTGGCCCTGCTTGTGCCTAAAAGAAACTTCTGCGTAAGAATTGTGCGCCTATTCTCACAAGTCAGGCCGGCATCCATCCATCACATTCCCATAGTTGTATACCGTTATCAAATATCAAAATGAACTGAATTTCACAAAGAAGTCTCAATTACCCAAATTCTAGATACTTTCAGCAAAAGAAAGGGGAGCAAATTTCCAGAGACAAGGTGACTGGGAAGGTGAGGGATTCGGCTGAGATCTTTCCAAGGCATTAAACTTCATCTCTTTCTTAAGAAAAATTCGTTGTAGACCTCAACATCATCATCATCATCATCAACTATTTGTTGTCGGTTGGTTGATCCGATCGTTGATCCGATGCAGATTTGAGCGGTTTTTGTCCATTTTGATGTACTTCACCTGTTCTGGGTTCGAAAAGATGCTTGTCTCCGGCTAGGGCTCAAATCTGAATCCAAATTCAATTAGGTCCAACTCACTAGATCTGTTATCTTTTGGGCTCAAGCTCTGACAAGCCAATGTGCAGAATCATTCTACTTTCAAGTGAATCTTGGCAACTCCTGTCTCCCAAAGGTCTGGTATTACTGCTGTAAACCAATCCTTTGTGATGAACAGGAAATTGTATACAACGTGGTACACTTGTATGATGGAGGCGTACGTTCTCATATCCAAATTATTGGAGTTCTCTGTCTTTGACCTCTTCATGAAGAGAGAGGACAATCTGCTAGGGACTTTTGGTGCATTAATCAATGTACTAGTTGATCAAGTCTCCAAAGTTGTCTTGTTGCAGTCCTATCAATTAAACGAGAAAGCAAAAAGAAAATTTGGCGGCCTTCTTTACATATTGTAAAGGGTGATTGAATGAAAGGAAAAGCAAGATCATGATCTCATGGTTGCTACCACAAGATTATTTTGATTCTCCAAAAAGGGTGCCAAGGAATTCTCTCAGCTACAGATGAGTGTCCAATCTTAATTGACTTCAAGATGAATCCTTTCTTGGTCACTGACACTAGGTGTAAAAAGTCTTTAAGACCATTTTATAGTGTTCCCCTACATATTAAAAAAAGAAGAGTAAAAAAGAGATCACTGGCCTTCATTACTCATATTAAAGAGTGTGGATTGAAATGGAAATCAAAATAGATTTTTCCTACATCAGAATCTGTTGGTCATGCAACTTGCAAGCATGATAGTTTGATTTTCTTTTTCTTATAAGAGAGAACCCACAAGGGTCCTATGGAATTCTCCATAGTCAGAGGATCCCATAAAGGTTACCCAAGCCAGAGGATCATTGAAACGAGGTATGTATGGTGCTCATTTTGGCACCCTATCAAAAATATATAAAAGTGTAAAAACTCTTATAATTTTAAATAATGTTCATACGTGCCGTAACATGTCTCATGGTCTGTGCACGTGTCACCTAGACACGGGATCCTAAATGGCATGTCCCTGCGACAGTGTGCCACCACATTACGGATACGATACATGAATGTGATTTTTTTTGTCTAAAATTAGGACAAAAGACACGATTTTTTTAATATTTAAATTATAAAAAAACTTTTTTTTGATATTTTAATATATAAGATATAGAAACCAGATGTGGATCTATTCGCAGAAGCTTTTCTGCACCAGCAGACAGCATACTAGTATCTAGTGTGACTAGTGTTATACAAATCAGATTCGTTTCTATCCATTTCACTTGTGTAAGTCGCACTTATTGTTTGCCATCACTAAACTATGCAACTGGGACTTGAAAAAAGGCATGGTGTATAGGCCCCGTTTCTGGCGGACGAGATATGTGGACATGCCACATGACACGCCATGACACGTTTAGATGTTAATTTTTTTCAAGAATAAATATATCTTATATATTTCATTGCATAGACTCGATAGAATCCGTGTGCAGAAATTTTTTTCTTTGGGAGAGATCTATTTAAGTTGGCTGGACCCTTGGAGAGTTATTGTTGGAAAAAGTTTCAAAATATACTTTATTTTGTAAAGTTTTGGTGCTTTATTACTTCTACAAAAACGCCCTTTAAAAATTTTTAGTCTCATACCTAAGAGAGGGAGAGATTTTTAAGGTGGTTTAAATAGAGTCTTTGTTCTCTTTTTTTTTTTTTTGGTAAATCCTGTTTGTTAGGGTGACTTGCAGCCGTTGCTGCACTTTGCACATGAACGAACGTGCTTGCGCAAAAGTGCTTGAGGCACAATGTGATGTTTTGATGGTGCATTTTACACTTCGCAGCGGTGTGAGACGTCGAGGTTCGCTTTGACCTTAACTTTTGACCAAGTCATTTGTGACTTTCTATTTTTTTTGAATGGTTTGATGGTTTGAAATACTTTAAAAAAATATTTATATAGTATTTATGAGTTGTTGTGATTGTTAAACGGTTTTAGATGTCCTTAACCATTGGTCAAAGGCAGGTGCCCATTTAAGATCATTTTTACCTAATTTTCAAACCATTGAATTTATGGCCTTTAATTTCATTTATTACAAAAAAAAAACTTATTGACCTTCTAAAAGTTTATATGTCTTTTCTTTTTCAGCTTTTGGTTCATTCAATTTTTTTGATTCTCAAGTTTTTTTTCTCTCTATTCTTTTGCTTTGGATTTGGCTTGCCAAGTTCACATGTGAGCGAGGTCACCTGATCTTACGAACCACTCTTGAGATCCAAGCCTAGTTATAACTTGAGAACTCAATCACTGAACAAACTATTTTAACATCTTTAAAATTTTTGAAGTGGGGCGATTAAGTTCTAAAAATAGCAATCTTAAGAACATGCATCTAAGCTTGGGATCTCGGTTTTTGGCCACTGTTTGTGACAACAAAGTCTTGAAAGGACCTTCCCCCTGATTGGCTCCCTGTTCATGAGTATTTCAAATTATTTTTAAAAACAATCTCAGCTTGCAAGAACAAAAAAAGAAAAGAAAAAAGGAATATGCAAACTAAGCTTGTATAAGCTCAGACCAGTCGGGACTCTTTGCTTGTATTCGGCTCGATATGAGCTGGCTTTTCCGCAGCTCATCAAGCCAGTTTTACAAGCTGGAACAACCACTTTTTGCCAGCTGAGCCATGAATTGGCAGCTCATTTCTATGGCAAATCAGATCACATTAATTATTTACCTATTAATTGGTTATATTCAATCCCCAGTGCATATCTCACTGGATTGAGATGAGTGTGGGTCCCCAATCTCACAGTTGCCAAATGAGGTGTCCGATCAGCTATATTTAGTAGACTTCACATTACATATGCAGCTTCACTGCATGGTAAACACGCAGCTTGGACATTTCTCGAGATGGGTGTGGTGTGGTGTTGATCTCGAAAAATGTTGAGATGGATGGTATGTAATAACTCGGGCATCTATTTCAAATGCATATCCCATTTTTGTTTTAAAGGGTTTTGATAATCCACGAGAAGCAACTGGGCGTATTGTATGCCCTAATTGACATATGGCTAGGAAGCTCGCGGAATATTGGAGTTCCACAAGCTGTGCTCCTTGATACTGTATTACAGTATTAGAGAGTTTTTAGAATCTCCTGCTATATGTTATTTAAACTTGTTCTTGGGCCTATCTCATGAACTTATCATAAATAGATTGACAAAAAAAAAATTATGGTCTAATCACCAATTCGTCTTGTGTCCAAATATGTGGATCATTTACTAAAGCTAAAATTTATGACATTTCAAAAAAAATTGTTAGATCCAATGTTACACTCTTACCATAATACATGGGTAGGGCGTACCCATTGAACAAGAGCGTGTCCTACAGATGTCCTGAAAATAATACCGTGGGATAGATGTAAAGGTAAGCAAATTGCTTCTGCACCAAGAATGGAGGACTATGTAGGTTGTAAGATATAAGAATCTGCTTGTCCAAACAATTTCTTAGGTACATGAGTTTATTTGTAATGGCATGAGACAAAGCTGTATAAAAAATGACCTCTGTATATTCAATATGACCTGATCTGCTTTTGCAGATTTGCTTACTATAGAACACGTTTTTGAGCTGTGTAAGAGCTCTCTGCGACACTTTGTTCTTGCTCATTTCCCTACCTTAGGATACGTTTGTGAGCTGTGGGAAGAGCGCTCCGCGAAGATAGTCTTCCACGGAATATAAGTCCAACCCTCCTTAGAAGCGTAACCGTGGAAAAAGGGGGGGTAACACTGAAAATGGGCTCCTTTTCCTCGGGAAAAGAGCAGTCGATGTTTACATAGCCACTGTGGACCCTACAGAAATGCAGGGGAGTGCATGCGTTTCCACAGAAACACATCCTTTTTCTGTGACATGCAAACGTGCCCTTAATGTTAGCTCCATCTATTAAACCATTATTTCAGTGCTGTGTTACATGGACACCCTTAAAAGGATACGGGACACTGCCTTTTTGTATTGTTTTCTATTAGAAGCAGTATACACTGGACACGACATGGGAATAAGTTTGAAGTATCCTTATTGTGACATAGTTTCAGTCAGATCAGATCAGATTCGATAACATGACAAATGGTGAAGTTCTGAGGTTTGAAGGAGTTTTACGCTGTCGGCATGAGGACCTTAGGTATGACATGCTGAGCCAGCACGACCAGGTCTTAGTGTTCGGTGCAGTTTCTTCAGGTTATATATTATAATAAAAAAATCCCACGGCCTGAAAAATAACAGTGCCCAAGTAGTTAAGCTCACTAAAATTATCTTTGTAAAGAGATAATTTGAAGGTATGCATAAAATTGTGGGTGGTGTTTCAACCTGA
The DNA here is from genome assembly GCF_984573655.1 of Nuphar pumila. Lineage (NCBI taxonomy): Eukaryota > Viridiplantae > Streptophyta > Magnoliopsida > Nymphaeales > Nymphaeaceae > Nuphar > Nuphar pumila. Next base: position 3,986,784 of record NC_143262.1, read on the forward strand.
GCTCATCAGAGTTACTTGAGAAGTCTGAAAACCAAACCTAGGTACACTCGGAAGAATTCTGTTCCCATGGAGTGAGCGTTCGGCTGTCTGCCTGTTAGGAGCCATGTGATAAACATAGCCAATTCCTACAATCCTCCCAAGGACATGTATGCATATTCAAGGACACAAATACACATTTTTTTTTTGAAAACTAGGACAATTAGACAGATTTTCTATGTTTACTTGAAAAGAAAGTATGTTTGATATCTTAATATATAAAAAATGTATATATAAATAAGTTTCAAAAACATTAGAATTCAATGTGGAACATGTCATGTCCGCGTTGTCATGTTATAACGTGTCCCTGTGATGTAACTTCCATATAGTGGATATATACAGGAGGTGCATTATTTGTAAATGTTTATGGCTTGTCAGCCTTTGTCCTCCATGGCCGAAGCAGGTTATATGTTCCCCCCCGGAACACACAGGTGCATGTTCTCGGGTCTGAATGAGCGCCACATATGTAAGCACGTGAGGCTCATTTCCTCGTGTGTGTCAGCATCACTTAGCATCGAAGTCTGGTGTGTTTGCAAAGACTTAAGTACCCTTTCTGTCATTAGTACCATAAAACAATGTTTTGAGTAAAGGACAAAAATGTCCTTCCGCCATAAATGGTTAAAATCATAATCATTTTTGCCCTAAGGAGTAAACTCCTTTGCTTTAACAGGAGCTCCTCGCAATATGTTGCCCTAAACATTCTGGATCACCCTTTGATGATGCACCATCTGCTGTAACAAGAGCTCTGATTGACGACACACCCTTTGCTGCCGTCTCTTACCGTCAAAGTACCCTTTGTTGCCGTCTACTGTCGTCAGAGCACCCTTTGTCATCATTTTTTCATGAGAAATAGTTGAACTACCAAAAAAATTAGCATTCTGTCTATTATTCATCATGATACGAGGGTGCAAACATCGATCTGAGTAAATAGAGAATAACGATTTACAACAAAGATAATAATGACAACGTCAAACTGAGTAGAGTAGTGATTTATAATAGAAATAAAATAAGAGAGTAGCGATTTACAATAAAAATCAAATCAGAGAGTAGCGATTTATAGTAGAAATCATATAAGAGAGTAACAATTTAAAGTAAAAATAAAATCAAAGAGTAGCGATTTACAATAGAAATCAGATAAGAGAGTAGCGATTTACAATATAAATCAAATTAGAGAGTAGCGATTTATAGTAAAAATCAAATCATAGAGTAGCGATTTACAGTATAAATCAAATAAGAGAATACCGATTTATAGTAGAAATTAGATAAGAGAGTAGCAATTTACAATAAAAATCAAATTAGAGAGTAGCGATTTCCAGTATAAATCAAGTCAGAGAGTAACGATTTATAGTAGAAATTAGATAAGAGAGTAGCAATTTACAATAAAAATCAAATTAGAGAGTAGCGATTTACAGTAAAAATCAAATCAGAGAGTAGCGATTTACAGTATAAATCAAGTCAGAGAGTAACGATTTATAGTAGAAATTAGATAAGAGAGTAGCAATTTACAATAAAAATCAAATTAGAGAGTAGCGATTTACAGTAAAAATCAAATCAGAGAGTAGCAATTTACAATAAAAATCAGATAAGAGAGTAGCGATTTATGGTAGAAATCAGATCAGAGAGTAACGATTTACAGTAAAAATCAAATCAAAGAGTAACGATTTACAGTAGAAATCATATCAAAGAGTAACGATTTACAGTAGAAATCAAATCAGAGAATAGCGATTTATAGTATAAATCAGATCAGAGAGTAACGATTTACAGTAGAAATCAAATAAGAGAGTAACGATTTACAGTAGAAATCATATCAAAGAGTAACGATTTACAGTAGAAATCAAATCAGAGAATAGCGATTTATAGTATAAATCAGATTTTTACTGTAAATCGCTATTCTCTGATTTGATTTCTACTGTCAATCGCTATTCTCTGATTTGATTTTTACTGTAAATCGCTACTCTTTGATTTGATTTATACTATAAATCGCTACTATTTGATTTAATTTTTACTGTAAATCGCTACTCTCTTATCTGATTTTTATTGTAAATCGCTACTCTCTAATTTGATTTCTATTGTAAATCGCTACTCTCTAATTTGATTTCTATTGTAAATCGCTACTCTTTGATTTGATTTTTACTGTAAATCACTTTTTTCAACAAAGAGAGAATAAAAAAAATCATGACTGCTCAGAGAGAAATCTTATTGCTCTTTTCAACAGTTACAAGAGAGAAAGAAAAGAAAGAATTTATACAAGGCAAGGGCGATGACCCTAAACCTAAAAAAATTGGGTTTGATCCATAAGAGACTGAGTCTCAAATATAAGCCCCAAAATTTTTTCTTTCGGGGGGCACTGCCCCCCACGACCCCCACCTGCTGACCGCGCAGCGGCACCCGCACCGTGGAAACCCTCAGACCTCTCTTTTTGTAAGAAAAAAAACTTTGAATCAGGCTCCACAACTCATTAGGCATGAACGAGAAGGCGACCATGTGTTGTAACACAAGCTAAAAACAAAGGGGAAACATGCAAATCTATTTACGGGGAGCGGGAAAACATTTTCATCAAACACATATCTATCTTATCGGAGGACATTTCCATCAAAAACATATCTACCGTGTTTTATATGTTATTTTATTATAAAGTCATCGTGGGCAACATTGGCATATAAATTATTGCGGGTCCCAAGATATTCCTTCGTACACATAGGAACACGCGAATTTGTGTTTCGGGGAGAACACACACCACCCTCCCCTCCATGGCTTGGGCCATCACTGTACTATTACCAGGGTGTCCTCTCACCTGCGTCCTACTTGCATAGAACATTAATTAGAACTCCCTGAAAATCTTTTTATTCATGCTAGCCACTATCACATGCTATTTCCTTTTTCTCTTCTCATACCATTGTCAGGTTTTGATCCCAAAAGCTGTTTGAGGTTACCAGCCCCCAGCCTGATTAGTCTCGACTCACCAGGCCTTTTGAGATTTCCCGGCCTGTTATTAAACGGTTTAGGGATGGCAGTGGACTGGGGCGGGGGCCGGAGACAAGGTCTCCACTCCCACCTCGTCTCAAAATTCTGCCCTCCATCTTCACCTTCATCCCCGTACCGGGTTTTGATTTTAACCTCCATCTCCGCCTTCATCCCCGTTTCATGTCCTCCATCCTCGGTCCAAGGTCTCATTTTTTCCTTGATCCACTGTCATCCCTAAAGAGTATTTTAGCATTTTACTAAGGGGACCCGGGATGGGATGGGGCAGGCCGGGAGAAAGCATAAATCCTTCTCCACCTCCATCGCTGCACGGGTTTTGATTTAAACCTCCATCTCCGCCTCTATCCCAGATCCAAATAGGGCGAGGCGGTGCCGGTGCCGATGCCGATGCCGAGCCCTGTTCCCCGTTCCACTGCCATTCCTACCCGGTTTTTAGGGATGGTTCATAATAGTCATAGACACCCTTTTCAGTAGGGGTAATTGGGCCAAGCAGGGTTTAAAACCCCCGAATAAATTGGCAACAAAAATATCATTATAATTAATGCTATCATTATTATCAAAACCGTTGTCACTGTCATCATAATCTTCAACCATTATTGTTGCTGTGATTTTGGTTTTGAGGCTTATTAATCAGCCTGTTGTACTGGGCCAGACCGGCCCGCGTTATAAATGGTCTTGGCTTTGGCTGGGGACAGGTCCGGTCATATTTCGGACAGAAGAAAAACATGGCCAAAATGCAGCCCAAGATGGGCCTTCTGCCCCACCCGGATCGGTCTTCATGGCTCACGCATTTCATTGTCCAGAGGTGGCCTTGGACATGACAAAGTTCATGAATTTCTTGAGCTTCATCTATGCAAAACATGAGTAGTTTGGGATAGAGGTTGGACTTGTTTTAGTTACCTCGTTTGGGGGTAGCCACCTACCTACTGCTGGCTCTTAAAGAGTCCGATTCCACTCATCCCCAAAGTCATCCCTATCTTCACACCCCTCTTTGGGATTTTGTTTTGACCAAATCCGACTCGTTAGATGTGATCTGCATCACCCATTTAGTGAAAAACAACATTTGAATCACCTGAATTCAACTTATAGACTATTTTTTTGGTAATTAAAAAATCAATGGCTGATAAAATACAAAATTTTATAATTTTAAAAACCATAGTTTTATTCAAAAAAGTATGATCCAGCTGATTCTTATTAAATCAATCATGTTGAATCCATATATAGGGTCAGATTTGATCAAAACAACTTATGAGTAAGATCTCAGAGGGGTATGAAGATGGGGATGACATAGGGGATGAGTGGAACCAAATTATTATATATGCATACCCATAATCTGGCGAACCCCCGAATGCACGCATGCATGGTCAATGGTGGGCGCACATTGCTCGCTCAAGAGAACTTTATAAGTGTCACTAAAGGTTCAACACCACTCAGTGATGCTAAGAAACGTCACTAAAGGCCTTTAGTTGTGCCTGTAGAGTGTGCCAAAAGGCCTAGGTGTGACACGAGGCATGATGCCACGCATCCATTTTTGTTGCCGGTTTGAGGGTAGACACCTCTCTCTCTCTCTCTCTCTCTCTTACACACTGTTGAAGCTCAGTATGCAATACATGTTATACGCATAGCAACAAAACTACGTTAGACATATTTTTCATAGTCCAAAAATGGAAACTGTTACAAAAAAGGCTTAAAAAAAACTATGTTTTTCGTCAACTTAATACTTATATTTATAGTTAATGAAAAAATAACAACTGTCCTAAGCTCAAATCCTCTTTCGAAGAGTTTTCGCCGAAAACTGACAAAGCTTGAACATAATAAACTTCCACCGTGAAAGACACCAAATCAAACTTGGTCTATAAATCTAAGAAATAGTGAGAATTCTTAATCTCTCTGCACTACTCCTCTTTACTTGGTTGTTTGTTTGGTTGCCGGGTCAAGGCGACTTACTGTTATTAATCTTCCTTCTTCCCATCAAAGGAGTAAAAAAGATATATTATATAATATTATTATTAATAAGGAAACTTTGTGCTTTTTTGAAAAGAGTGTGCAAACTATCTTAAACTAGCTTACGATAAGTCCATAGGAGAGCCTGGTCCAATCTCCTTTCCTATTTTCCTTCAACGTTTGGGACAATGCTGGCAAAACCAAGTTCTTTTAAACAAAACTAGAACAAACTAATTAAAAAATACTTTGCAAAAAACTCTAAAATTGGTCCGACTACACCATATCTCAAGTGTCACCAGATATCGGATTTGAATAATGTGGTTCTTATTTCCTACACGCAAAACCCAGGTATATCATATGTTCCTTTTACGAAACTAAAACAAGACCTTGCATATCATTTGCATTCTCATGTCAAGTTTTATCCCTTCTTTATTATCTTTTTCAGTTTAAAACACCACTTGTCAAGAAGGGCAAAAAGTAGTATCAACTTGAGGATCGAGGCGTAGTATACCCTAAGTATCGTCGTCATCATTCTGAAAAGTCGTGTCCTTATAACACAAGTGCGTGCCTACAATATGAGAAGATGGGTCACTTTGCGAAGGAATGTCTCCAGCAAAAGAACGATGGTGGGAGACGGGCAATAGGAGGCCACCCTTAAACTCAGTAGTAGTAGCAGGAGCCGCAGTAGCATCAAGGGCAGCAGAAGAAAGCTACTAGTAGAGTGTATGCTACTACAGTAGTAGTGGAGTTGGAGCACGACGCCGATGTCATCAAATATACTATTCCTGTTATCGGTTTTAGTGTTTGAGCATTATTCGACACTAGAGCAACACACTCTTTTATTGCTACACATTTTGCTTTTTTATTGAATATATCACTTGTTACTCTAGGTTACACCTATCCGAGGTAGAGGTGTTTTGATTGCGGGGCAGAATCTATCTATCAACCTGATCATCTTGGATATGATGCGATTATGACAGTCCTCAGCTTGCTTTATCTTATAAAGCAAAAAAAAGATTTCACTTGCGCTACGTAGATGTGCACATACGTATTAAGACATGCATTAACGTTGCATGCAAAACATGTGTAAGTGTTACTTTTCAAGATGTGACAGTAAAGCCTTTTTTTTTTTTTTAGCCCCAAGGGGTTTAGCGTAGTGAGAGGAGGCCTTGACTGCTAGGCAGGTGGTCAGGGTTCCATTCTCAGGATGTTGAAGTGGGGGTGACTCCCTTGGGGTGAGGGGTTCCCCGCAGGTTTCTCTTTACGAAAAAAAATGACAGTAGAGCCTTTTTTTTTTTCTTCATCAGAGACAAACTGGATCGCTCACATAATTCATTCACAAAAAATCGGCCAGGCCCCCTTGCCAAACAGGGAGTAGGCCCAGCTTCTGCCCTGTGACAATGGATACATACTCATGGGCTTCCAGTTCGTGACTTCTTGCCAACTTAGACATTCACGACTCGCCCCTACCAAATGAGCATAGTCCTTGTGGGTGTTGTCATTTGTATATAAGTGGGTCAGATCTATATCAGACCCAGATTCAGTTTCAAGCTTAATTATCAGATGCAGTTGGTATGTTCATGCAGATCTTATTGGACCGGACTTTTTATTCGGATCGGACCCTTTGAGAACCATGTCAAAATTCATTTATATATTAATAAATTGCACATCCACACAGACCATCCGATCGAGTGGTGCACAACATGACTTGTCATATGTATAGATTCCAATCTAGTGGTGCTCAACATGACTTGTCTATTTTGGTCTGTTGCCATCTTATACGTTCTGCACCATGGGCAGCGACTTGTTGGATGTGGGTATAGTTCCCAATAGTCCTATTAGACAATTGTGGGTCGGCCTATTAGGCCCTCCCTGTCAGATCCATGCAAGCCGTGGGACCCACTGTGCCTTTGGAACCATGCATAAATTAAAAGGACCTGGTCTATCGACTCAAACCTTGCCAGACCTCCTTAACTCGAACCGATTAACATAATTTCTCAGCCCTGATACATTTTTTTTTTTAAAAGCAAACTGGGGTTAGGCAGACCCCTACCAGTTATACAACGATACCATTGGGATTTGAACTTGCAACGTCCATACACAAAGGTGACATGCACTAGCTGCCCCTACCAGACAAGCGGAGCCCCTGACTATCAGCTCTAATACATTTACTACAGGCACAATAACAAGCACTGCGATATTAATCAAAATAAAACAAAAAAATTATTTTCAAAAGAAAAAAAGCTAGAATTGGCTATTACATAGTGATATATTGGAAAAATATCACAATGTTATCGTTAAGATGAATATTGAAAAACGATATTTAAGTATTTGTTGTCAAATTCATGGGAAAACATCAATACTGATTTTTATTTTTAGTTTTAAGGTTGTTTCTGTATTTATTGATTTATTTGTCTCTGATGCGCTTTGCCATAAAAAAAAACATGAATTTTTTTCAAAATGTTCAAAATCTCACGGTAAAAGCGGTGGATAAACTGGTATCCACATTTCCAAACACTGGATCATGGGTGTCGCGCGCTGCATTTGATCAACAAAACAGGAACGAATTTGGTCTATTGGTTTTCGGGTCAAGTGGATCGGATTCGGACCCAGTCAAGTAAAGCATCTTATATAAAACGTCTCACACAAAAGAAATATCTGTCTGGGGTTGTGGGACCCACTGTTAATTTTTAAGTGCCAAACAAGGTTGTTAAATGCGATGAGGCGTACGCCTCTCACAACTGGAATGGAAGTGAAGCGGTGGGAGGGGAGGCAGTAAGAGAAGGACCACCGCCCAGCTGGTACGGAAGCGAGGGATATGCCGGTCGTCCGGTGGTCGGAGAAGACTGAGCAGCATCTGCAGCACAGCAACTCCGGTGGTCGGTGGTCACAACTGGTCGGAGGTTGATGAGGGGCGCATCACAGCAACGCCTCAGTACCTTGAGCGTGCGCCTCGCCTCTGAGGCGTACGCTTCAGGTACTGAGGCGTACGCCTCTCACAACACTGGTGCCAAACACGACAAGTCAGTGTTTTACATTAACGTTGTAACCTAACGTTTTACCTGATCCGATCTCATCGATCGGCTACAGTGCCGTCTTGGAAGATGTGGCAAATGAAGTTGCAAGGTTGACAAGAAAACAGAATCACAAACTTACCAACGGGGGCTCCACTTGTCTGGTAGGAACAGTTAGTACAAGCCACCTTGTGTTGGGACGTTGCAAGTTCAAAACCCAATGGTACGGTTGATTAATAACTAGTGGGGTCTGCCTAACCCCAGCTTGCCTTTTAAAACAAAAAAAAAAAATTCACAAACTTGGAAACTTCAAGATATTGATTTGAAGCAGCGTACACTCAGGGCCAAGGTAGGCACATAGATATCAAGATATATTGGTAAATGGTAAGAATGATGATATGAAATCACAAAACTAGCTTATTTTTTTCATCTAACAAATATGTCAAGATCTCATCAATATTTTTATCAGGAAAATCTTGGGAGAGAGCCTTTTAAATTTTATTTTTAGACATTTTTAGTTTTTCTTCCTTTTTATAATTTCGAAAAGTTTGAATATGTTAGTTTTTTGCAGAGTTTCCAAAGAACTCGAGAAAATAAAAGTTCTAAAAATCTCCCAAAAATTTTTATTGTTATCCTCATCATAGGTTCGATGTTCTTGAAAACTTGAAAAGCTTAGGGATAATGAAACAAAGAGTACAAGACAAGTAATTGGAACTTAAGAATTCAAGAATCACTTTGCATTCTCTCTCTCTCTTCAGTATTATAGTCAAGATCTTGAAAACCTTCAAGATGTTGTAACAAAGATTATCAACAGTTACTCAGAGGTAGGGATCTGCTTAACCCAGCTTTCTCTGTAGAAAAAAAAGAAAGATTATCAACAAAGTTAAGACAAGTATATGAATTTTTATAATTCACCACATAAATGGCATGACATTTTTGTTTTTTGTTAGGCCAAAGAAAAACTCTTCATCAGAAAGCGCACTTTGGAGGCCTACTATAGATTTTGATCTCATGATGTCTTATCAACTTAGTGACATTCATAAGTCGCTCCTACCAGATGAGCATAGCCACTGTGGGTAACATGACTTTTTCAATTCACATACAATAGAGTAAGTGTAAAGTCTGTTGCACAACTAGTAGGAATGTTGTTTGCGTATTGTGAGCCTTGTAGATTTCTAAAGGTCACAAAAACAGCCAAACTGCAACTCGTTTATGAGTTTTTATTTATTTATTTTATTTTTACTTGGAGAAACCACGTTAGGTGTAGAGACCTAGTCGCACTGGCTCAGCCTGATCGCTGAACTATCAGTGTAAAACTCTGAGGGCTTAACCCTTGACCCCGAGGAGTCACCAAGCTTTGGCTTATGCAGGGAGTGATGCGGATTTGAACCTAGACTGCCCGTCAACCGGTCTAGGCCCTATCCCACTCCGTCAAACCCCTTGAGTCTCTTTATTTTGATTTTTTGAAAATACGACACAAGGACACATTTTTTTGTCATTTAATTGATCGAAAGTGTTTTTGATATTTTAATAAATAAAATTATTACTTATAATAAATTGTATTAAAACATTTTGAAATCATAAAACATTGTCCATACATGTGAAGGCATGCCAAGTATCTTGTTCATAGACACATGGCAAAAACTGGTGTATCCCTGTGACATATTTTACTAAGGATATGTAATAACAACATCAAAATAATACATGCTAGCTAGAATCATCCTTAGAATATGTTTCGTTAACTCGAGAGATCGCTTTCAATCAGTATTACTAATTCATATTTATTTGTTATTTTTCTTTCCAGTTTAATTAGCAACATAATAGTGACTCCTTTCATTCATTATATTATTGGTTGGCATTAATTTCCTATAAAAGATATGTGCCCATGTAATGACCTGAACCAGGGCCTCTTGAGACCGGTTCGTGGACATTAATTTTCAAAGAAAAAATACGAAAACAACCTAAAAAGCTCAACTAATTTTTTTTATATATAACAAGGTCTCAATGTCACTATAAAAAACATTCATCTTGCATCACATGCTAAACCATCTATGTAATATGCTTATAATATAAAAGGCATAAATAAAACACATTATTCTAGAGTACTTCTCAGGTCACTGACAGCTAAGTCCAACTCCACCAGTTAAGTTTGCTGGTTCGTTGCACTTTTCGATCTTACAGTTGTAACTAAGCAAAGGTGAGTCTAAAACTCAGTAAAATCTTATTTACAAATATAAGACATGACCATTACAACCATAGTGAGCTTGAAGCTCCTAGTATGAGTTTAGTTCTCTAACTAGCACATATGTTGTTTACATATTTTATTATCATTTTTTACTTTTTTTTCTTAAAATTATCCTCATTCCTAGAATAAACATTCCCAATGCCATACTCTACACTAATCGGCTATTTCGAAAATAGCCTCTTCGGCAGTAGCAACCCATGTAGACAAATACAAAGTCTACGATTTTTGCCCAAACACATGAATCACTTTACAACAACATAGTCCAAATCAGTCTTTCTGCAAATCCCGATCTGAAAGGAGCAGAAAATTTCAATAATCAATATAATTAAAATTCTTACTTGTGTAAAATTATAAAAACATTTCTAAATCTATTTACCAAACTCTGACCCCAAACTCTCAGAGTTTGCCATCTTACCCTATGCCAATGGATCCCTCTTGAGAAGAGAAGTTTAGGGTTCTAAAAATTACCTTAATCTGATATCGAGGTGAAGAGTTATGCTCGATTTATTGATTGAGCATAACAAGAGAAAATTAATCTTTCACCTCTCAAACGGGTCTAGATCCGTACATCAAAATTCATGAGGGATCCAACTGGCCCTCTTGATATGATTCTTAAATTTCAAGTTAGATCCGACCTAGATCCGAGTTATATATATATATATATATATATATATATATATGTATGTATATTTGCTCTCTTTGATTAATTAGACCAAGTTGATTTACTGGTAATGAATAGTTTCAGGCTCTTTTTTCTTCTTTTTGATAATTTTGGATTCATTGAACCTAACCTAGACCTAGTCTGGTCTGGATTCAGTCCCTAACTGAACCTAACTTTTCATCTAACCCAGACTCATCCTTGGTTGGGTTCAGTCCTATCCTCACTTTAATCCTAACCCGGTCTAGATTTAATTTAAACTGGACCTTCTTGGTTCAGTTTTTGATTCTCCAACTTGGATCTAGATCCAAATTTAACCTAATATGAATCCCAGACTGGACAAAGATCTAGTATCTGTTTCATACAAGGGATCCAAATTCAATATAACTAATCCAGTTTGGTACAAAATAAAACCAGGCCGATCTAGTTTCGGTTTGAGTCTGAATCAGACTGAAACCTGATCCATTTTGGTTTGATACTAAATCTAAACCTGATAATTGGATCCAATCCTGATCTGGTCTGGTTTGGTCTAATAGGATCCAAACCTGATCTGGTCTGGTTTGGTTCAACATGATCCAAACCTGATCAGATTTATGGTAGGAAAGACTATCTTGATTTCCTCTATGTATATATAAATCAATATATATTATATTATCTCAGTATATATTTTTTTAAAACCCCTTGAACATATTCGGGTTGGGTCACCCCAGACCGATATATCCGGCAGACGTGGTTCATTTTAGACCTGAATCGAGTCATCTAGGTTTCTATTAAAACAAGCCGAGACAAAGAGAAAATTTATCTGTCTCGTTCTTTTATTTGCCCAGACTCGATCTGATTATCACCAGACGAGTCAGTCTAATCCCAACTCAAACCAGACCTGGTCAGTCTAATCCCAACTCACCCAGGCCGAGAACCCTCATCTTAACCAAACTCAGTCTAGTTTCATCAAGACCGAGTTGGGCTGTGAGCAGTGGCGGAGCCAGGGGTGGGCAGTCGCCCACCCCAGAATTTGAAACCGAAAAAAAAAATACTATGCCTCCAACGATATTTTGTAAAGAAACAAAGAATCTGATTTTAACTCTTTTATGCTAATGCCTACCACCATGTATGTTTTAATTTGTCTGGTGTGTGACAAACATAAAATAAGTGTATGTTTACTTTTAATCCAGCAATCTGTTCGAGGATTAATAACGCATGCTTGGAATTGAAAAATTGTTAGTGTTGGACCTGACCTGTTCTGGATATTATCGTCCGTGGTGTGCTGTCATTTAGATGCAGTTTGTTTTAGGTGACGAGCATTCGCCCAGGACAGCGATCAGCAAGTGGTGCTGACATGTTTATGTCTTCCCGTGGCAGTGGTATAACATACACCCTAAGCTTCCACCTAATCTGGACCAACGTCTGTCACTCCCCGAGTTCGAATCTGCATTCAACCGGGTTCTGGATTATGCATTTTAAACTTTAGAAACTGCTTTTTGGAAAGCAGCGTAATGTTCTGGTTCCTTGCTGTTTATTTGAGCTGAATGTATGCAAGACTGATCTCAAATGATTTGAGTATATTTGATAAAATATTGTTGATTTTTTTTACATTGATAACCAATCAATTTCAATATAATTCAAAGGCTTATTTAAGTTTTATCTCTTCACGAACGACTGTGCCTCCAGCAAAATTTTTTTGGCTCCGCCATTGATCCGAATAAATGGATCGTCCTTCAAGACCATAACATTGTCCCCGAGACCCGAAGTCTGCCCACCCAACGAAAAACTCCTGGCTCCGCCACTGGCTGTGAGTAGACAGAAAAGCTCTTTGTCTCGCCTCTATCATGACCTGATTCATTTTGGGCGATCCCAAATCGAGTCGGTCTTATATACAACCCAAGTCAGAGAGTTTTAACTCTTTGTCCCGCTTCCTGTTGACCTAACTCGGTCTAGGAAATACTCAGGCCGAGTCAATTTGTTCACTAGCTAGCTCTCTGGCTTGCTCCCTCACTACAAGAATTTTGTGGATTAGCGACAGACGCTATTCAATACTAATTCATCACAAATTCATCGATGAACTGTTTAGCGACAGATTGGCGATGGGTTAGAATTGGATAGCATCCATCATAATGTTTTGGTCGCTAATTACTGACAAAACTAATCTATCACTACTTTCATCGCTAATTCACGATGAATTAGCTAATGTCATGATTCACCGCTAAATAATTGGTTTTGCGATGTAATATAATTCATCGCTAATCCGTCATTGAAATTTAACGATGAATACATACCTGTCTCTAATATCCATCGCCAATTTAGCGATGGATTATATTCTGTCACAAAACATCGGCTGATTTAGTTTTTGAGACAGATAAATATCCATCCCTAATCCGTCGCTAAATTGGTGACAGATATTTATCTGAATATTAGTGACGAATATTATCCATCGCTAATCTATCATAAATTAAAAATAAAAAAATAAAAAATAAAATAATTTTGTTTAAAATATAAATATCAAGAAAAAAAATTCTCGTTATACAATTTATATAACCTGTGTATAAAAAACTAAGTACACATAAAAAATACATATACAAAGTAGGTGAAACAAATTTAACAACCCAGTATAATCCTTGCAAAGTCCTAGTTAGTTACAAGTGAACATGTATAAAGAGTTTCGTTTGAAACAACAAGTAGGTGAAACAAATTCAACACATGAAGCTAATCCTTGCCAAGATTCGGAGCATCATCCTCTTCATTGTCTCGATCTGCCCCTCCATCCATGCCTCCATTAGCTTCTCTACGCTGATCATCTTCAGCATCCTACAAGAGAACCGAAATGTTACTATTGATAAACAAAATATAATAAAATAAATTATATGCAATGCACCTAATCTAAGGCACTCAAAGTAACATGGCTGAATGACATAGACTAGCAATAAAGTGAAGGACCTTAACAGAATTCAGAGGTTGTCAAATTTTTTTTATAGTGATTCAGTCATGCATATGTGTTCTAAGGTTGTCAAAAAAAATTATAGTGATTCAATCATGCATATATGTGTTCTAAGGCTATCAATTTTTTTTTATACTGATTCAATCATTTATATATTTGTTCTAAGGCTAACAAAAAAAATTCATAGTGATTCAATCATGCAGATATGTGTTCTAAGATTGTCAAAAAAATGTCATAGTGATTCAAGCATACATATATATTTTTTAAGGCTGTCAAATAAATTTCATAGTGATTCAATCATGCATATATGTGTTCTAAGGCTGTCAATAAAAGTTCATAGTAATTCGATCATGCATACATGTGTTTTAAGGGTGTCATAAAATTTTTATAGCGATTCAATCATGCATATATGTGTTCAAAAGGTGTCAAAAAAATTTATAGTGATTCAATCATGCATGTATGTGTTCTAAGGTTGTAAAAAAAAAATCATAGTGATTCAATCATGCATATATGTGTTCTAAGGTTGTCAATAAAATTTCATAGTTATTCGATCATGCATATATATGTTGTAAGGTTGTCAAAAAAATTACATAGTGATTCAATCATGCATATATGTGTTCTAAGGTTGTAAAAAAAAAATCATAGTGATTCAATCATGCATATATGTGTTCTAAGGGTGTCATAAAAAAATTATAGTGATTCAATCATGCATATATATGTTCAAAAGGTGTCAAAAAAATTTATAGTGATTCAATCATGCATATATGTGTTCTAAGGTTCTAAAAAAAAATTTACAGTGTTTCAGTCATGCATACATATGTTCTAAGGCTGTCAAATAAAAGTTCATAGTGATTCGATATAGTGATTCAATCATATGCATATATGTGTTCTAAAGGTGTCAATTTATAGTGATTCAATCATGCATATATGTGTTTTAAGGTTGTCAATTAAAATTTATAGTGATTCAATCATACATATATATGGTCTAAGGTTGTCAAAAACAGTTCATAGTGATGAAATCATGCTTATATGTTAAGGTTGTCAAAAAAATTTCATAGTGATTCGATCATGCATATATGTGTTTTAAGGCTGTCATAAAAATTGTATAGTGATTGCATATATGTGTTCTAAGGTTGTCAAAAAAATTTATAGTGATTCAATCATGCATATATGTGTTCTAAGGTTGTCAAATAAAATTTATAGTGATTCAATCATACATATATGTGGTCTAAGGTTGTCAAAAAAATTTATAGTGATTCAATCATGCATATATGTATTCTAAGGTTGTCATATAAAATTTATAGTGATTCAATCATACTTATATGTGGTCTAAGGTTGTTAAAATTTTTTTATATGCTTATAGGTGTTCTAAGGTTGTCAAAAAAAATTCATAGTGATGAAATCATGCTTATATGTGTTCTAAGGTTTTGAAAAAACTTTCATAGCGATTCAATCATGCATATATGTGTTATAAGGCAGTCAAAAAATTTCATAGTGATTCAATCATGCATATATGTGTTCTAAGGTTGTCATAAAATTTATAGTGATTCAATCATATTTATATGTGGTCTAAGGCTGTCAAATTTTTTTTATAGTGATGAAATCATGCCTATATGTTTTCTAAGGTTGTCAAAAATATTTTATAGTGATGAAATCGTGCTTATATGTGTTTTAAGGTTGTAAAAAAACTTTCATAGTGATTCAATCACGCATATATGCGTTATAAGGCAGTCAAAAAAAATCATAGTGATTCAATCATGCATATATATGTTTTAAGGTTATCAAAAAATTTCATAGTGATTCAATCATGCATATATGCGCTCTAAGGTTGTCAAAAAAATTTCATAGTAATTCAACCATGCATATATGTGTTCTAAGGCTGTCAAAAAAAATTATAACTCTTGATCTTAGCATAGACATGACATATGCATGAAATGTAAAGGTTTAAATGTATTACATGAATCAGTTTTATAACTATGTATGAACTGTGCATGTACATGCTAAGTTTGCATGAAATGTAACATGATATGCAAAATATAATGTTAAAATAGATGGTGCATATGAGAAAGTGATGTGGTATGTATTAAAAGATGTATTTCACTAGCTCGAGTATGCTTCCTCATCACTTGTTTGACTTTCATATTCTTCTTCTTCTTCCTCATTCTCTTCGTCCTCTTTGTCATCTTCTTCATTGGGCAATTTTATCTAATGATATCTAATTTATCTAATAATTTTTGTTTGGTGATTGTTGGTGAGCAATTTTTTTGTTTCAGTTAATGCATAAATTTTCTTCTCCTTTCTACCACAAACATGCTTAACATAAAATATAATTTCATGAACTATTATGCATGCATTGATAATTTAATATTTTCATGTGTAACTTCATTACATCATATTTACACACATCACAAGGATATTTAGAAAGATGAAATCACATTTACAAACATGATACATTCAATTTAAACATGTTTTCATGATACAATTTTAAATGGAATGCATAATCAAATCGAAAATAACTTTATGCAAGCATGGATAGTCATGTCAAACATTACAATACATTCAATTATTCATATCACAATAATGTCAAACATGTACCTGCAGCAAACACACTCCAATATCCCGCTTACTACTACCATGACTAGCATTGAATCTAAACTACAAAAATAAGAACACTTCTATTCTCATGCATTCAAATCATGCTCACCATGATCTCCAAACTTCAGCAAAACAGTCCTAGATATCCACAACTAAGTGGGTGTGTGAGCAGAAAAGTGTTGCATCCAAGAAAGTAAATAACATGTGATGCACTTGCATCACTTACTCATCACGAGTATTTACCCGATTTACATGCTTTTGCTTTTGCATTTTTCTTGTTTTTTTTTTTGCATGGCATTTTAAGCCGCATGCGATGCTTTGCATTAAGCATCGCACATTTTGCTCTACTATGCACCTGCAATAACAAAGATTGCCGACCAAATTGGTGCATATAAAAGAACGTGATGAAATATTTGAATCATGTAAAATTTCTTACAGATTCTTTATGTGTTGTCAATGAGTCTCATATGTAAATATTGTTTAATTTACCTTAAATGGATTGCCCAATGAGTATGAAAGTTTTTTTTTATTATTATTACTACTACTCTTTTGAAAAGCTTCCAATTTTTTTTGAGATTCATGATCTTTTGCTAAATCAAGAAAAGTGACTTCAAATGTTAAATATGAAGTCTCCTCAACAATCAAATATGTCGGTCATTGCCTTCTTCTCTCTAAGAGGGCATACTCATGGTGGTAGAGGAAGAGAGGTTGGTCATTCCAAAATTTTCAAAATTTTGTTGCTAAAGATAATCAAGGCTTCAAAATAAAAGAAAAGAATACAGTTTCTAGCATAAACGCAAATA
This sequence comes from Nuphar pumila, assembly GCF_984573655.1. Lineage (NCBI taxonomy): Eukaryota > Viridiplantae > Streptophyta > Magnoliopsida > Nymphaeales > Nymphaeaceae > Nuphar > Nuphar pumila. The sequence continues at coordinate 4,003,993 of NC_143262.1, forward strand.
GTCTGCAACAAACCCTGTCCTAAACAACGATTAATCCATCATTGATGACCCAAAAATAGGAATGACAATTCAGGGTTTGGATTTAACTGGATTCCTATTTTACCCATTAGAACCAAAGACCCACCATTGGGGCTACTTAAGCTGCAACATGAAACCCCAAGGAGGAAATGGCTCTTCCTCAACGTCTCCTCCCCTCCCTTGCCAATAAAAAACCCCAGCTGTGAAAGTAGGGTTTTCAATCTCCTTTTGCTTGTTGTCTTTTGAAAAACATTAAAGAATCGTGAAGAAGAGGATGACACCCCTCTCTCTCACCCTTGATGCACCTCGTGTGTGTGCTGCCTTCATCGAAGGAGTTGTCATCGAAGGGGGTGTCTTCCCTACCGACCTATCAGAAAAACTGCAGGGGCTTTGGTCCATGCCGGCCAACCATGGTATGCCAAAAAAGAAGAACGACAGGCCCCTATCGATCAACAGAAAAGAAAGAGAAGGAGAAGAAGGAGAAGAAGAAGAAGACACATGAGAAAGACAAAGGGGGTGAGAGGTTACCTAAAAAGGGGTCGGTGAGAGGAAGAACACCGACGTGAGGTGCAGGCGACAGACGAGGTGAGTGAGGGTTCGAGTATAAGAGTCGAGCGAGGGAGAGAGTTCGGGGGTCCGATCGAAGAGGGGGTGGAGAAAGAGAGGGAGGAGATCTCCGGCATGCAGACAATGGTGGTCACGACGACGCCGTGACTCCAATCGTTCGGCAAACGGAAAAGGAAGTAGGAAGCTCCGGCCGATCGACATAAGCAATGAGGGAGGAGGTGGCGCCGTAGACGAGGCTCTCGGTGGTGGCACACGATAGCGAGAGAGATGGAGTGAGAGAAGCAGGAGGTGAAGGAGAGAACTCAAGCCACAGGTGACGGGCGGGGGTGACGAGTGTGTGTGAGGGATGGAACAAAAAGAGAAATAAAGGAATCACATTAGGGTTTTATAGGAGAAATTAGCGACAAAAAACTGTTTCCGCTCATCCATCGCGAATTAGCAATGGTGTAGCGACGAAAATTTTTTGTTGCTCATCCATCATGAAATTGCGATGAAGTTTGAGACAAAATGTTTGTGTTGCTAATTAGCGACAGATTTTGAGATAGATTTTTTTCATCGCTAATTCTGCAACTAATTTCAATTTTAGGGCCGACTAGTTTTCTCTAGCCAATCCGTCGCAAATTGACGATGGATTATTTCCATCACAAATTTCCGTCTTTAATTAACATTTTTCTTGTAGTCCTTTCATCCCAACTTAGTTTGGGTGTGCTCAAACCGAGTCGGTCTTGTTTCCAAGCTTTGCTTCCTTTCTGACCCGACTCATCGTGGCTAAAATCAGTGTTGTGAGAGGCGTACGCCACAGTACCTGAAGCGTACGCCTCAGAGGCAAAGCACAAGCTTAAGGTACCGAGGCACTTTAGTGAGGTGTTTGAGTCTTGAAGCGCACGCCTCGCGTCGAGGCGCGCTTCGCTTCAAAAGCGTACTTATCATGTTGCTCTTCCATCTTCGATGCGCGGTGGCCGAAACCTCAGCTTTTGGCGGCTCGTTGGAGCCGAAGTTGGTGATGCCAGCAGCTGCAGTGGATGAGAAGAAGAAGTGGTCGGCCTCTGGGCTGTCAAGGAACGACAATGTTAAAGACGAAATGTTGTCTTTCTCCTCTGCGATCGTCCTTCCATCCAGGGTGAAGTCGGGGAGAGACTCGGACCACTCCGACCTCGAGGCATCGGTGCGGGAGGCAGAAAGCTGTCAGGTGGATCTCGAGAAGCGATCGAGGAAGCGGGGTAGGAAGCCAGCCGACGGGCGGGAGGAGCCGCTGAATCATGTGGAGGCGGAGCAGCAAAGGCGGGAGAAGCTGAACCAGAGGTTCTATGCCCTGCAAGCTATCGTCCCCAATGTCTCAAAGATAGACAAGGCATCACTTCTCGGTGATGCCATCTCCTACATCAATGAGCTCCACAACAAGATGCAGGGGCTTGAGTTGGACCGAGATAATTTGCAGAGCAAGGTCAAGGCATTGAAGAAGGATTTGGCTGCTCGAGAATCCCTTATCTCCAGCTCAATGAAGATCTTATATTGGAACCTTATGGGCTTTGCGATTTTTTTTCTCTTTTTTCTTTTTGTTTGTTGCAAACGGTAACCGATTCGACCTCACTCGGGCAAATTCTTCCCCAAATCGAAAGATTTTGGACGGTGTAACGAATTGGGTTCTGTTTCAAATCGGCGAGGGCCGATTCGATCTAAATCGGCCGATTCAGACTGGTTTTATTTGTTTCTATCGCCCAGAGATGATGTTTATGCTTACGTTCATCAATGGAGTTGTGCAGCTATTTGTTCATATAGAATTTTTATTTTGATCATAAAGCTTACGCTTCAACGCCTCGAGGCTTACGCCTCGCTTCATAACAGGCTCAACGCCTCGCTTCGCCTCATCGCATTTAACAACCTTGGCTAAAATAGAGAGCAAATTTTCTCTGTCATACTCCTGACGTCCACCAAACTCGGTCTGGCCAATCCCAGACCGAGTCAGTTCCCTTCTTTCATCTTTCTCTGTTTTTTTCATTACTTTCAATACTGACAACTGCAATGGTTGCCGGTTTGAGGCATAGGGTAATCAATTTGCCCCACCTTCTCTCTCTCTCCTCCAATTGTGCTAGCAACCCTACCTTCGTGATCATTGGCGTTGGCAACCATCATGGTTGGCATCGACAACCACTATGATCGTAGTCTCTCTCCCCCCTCTTAAATGAAAAGGAAAACATAGAAGGGGAGAGGGGCTAACGGCTCATCCTTTGCTGGATCGTGCTCGAACTTCTGCGATTTTTCTTTATCCTTCTTCTTTTTCCAAAACTCTCTTTTTCTCTCTCCTTTTCTCTTTCACTGCAAATGGAGAATGAGAGAGATGACCCATGGGCTTTTATAAGCTCAAGGGTAATGGGAGGTTTCACACCCCCATAACCCCCCTCTCATTAACGAGGGGTCCCTCCCTCTACCCCACTATTTTGTGCGTGAGAGAGAGGAAGAGTCCCCCACATTAATGGGGTGCCCCTTCCACTCCCCACTCCTTGACCCAGCCAAGCCAGATGGGGTCGAGCCCACTTGGCCGGTTGGGTCGACTATTACAGCCCAAGAATCCAAAACCTTTATTTTTTATTTTTAGTTAAATACCAATCAAGCCTGGATGAGTATGGAAGAATCGTCAAACTGGCTGGCTATGGCCCTTTTCTGTATCAATCATCACCCACTCTCGCACCTGTCATGTTTACTAATACTTATCCTAATCCTATGGGTCCGTGAACCGGGTCCAATCCTTAATTGGCCGGGTGCCATGCAATTGGATTCCAGTGGGAACCTAGTTTTAAAATTTGTATGCAGAATCGGATCAACATCATCCTACCCATATGCAACCCGTTTGCAACCCTAGCAGGGCTTGCAGGCCCCGCACCCCATTGTACGGTAACCTTTAGCTTCGGCGCTTGCACTTTTACGAGAGCGCATCAAGTCAGATGCAGCTCTGACGTTTTACCATCAGCGTTGTTTTGGAAACAGAGAATAAGGCTCATTGTGAGCTGTTCATTTTAAACCATTCAGATGCGGTTCCATTTTGAAACATCTACGGTGAAATTAGAACTTGTATCCAGGTAAGGATTTGGACTTGGGAATTGGTACCTGATTATATGGATCACGTAACCGGATATTCATGTGGCTTGCTGGACAACAGTTCTTCCCTTTTTCTCTCTTTCATTTTTGTTTCTTTTGATAGGCAAACAAGGGATTAGGCAGACCCTACCTGAACAAAAGATCAATAGAGAATTTCATAAAAAAGCAGTGATATCGATACATACATTCAGAAAAATTTATAAAGAAGAAATATATGACAAGAAAAAAAATTTGCATTGAAAAATATGGATAGAAAATAGCATAAAAATGAGTGAACAATTAGCAAATAACGATATGTTTAAATCGTTTTAATTTCATATATATATATATATATTATTTTTCTTGAAAATCAAGTTAGGCTGTAGGAACTACTGGATCAAGTTCAATACTCTATATATGTGCTTATTGAGAAGTAGTAAAATTGAATTTATCTTAGGGTTTTCAAAAAAATGGTCAATCTAACTTTACACATTATATATTATTTTGTTGGCAGTGTTTCGCCAATTTAACAAAAACCAAAACACTGTCAAGGCAATTTTGAAAATACGCAATTACTTTATAGTAAAAAAAACCTGCCATCGTTTTCAAATAAAAATTATAATAGCATTTTCAAAAACGAGTTTTTTGCTAGCATTTTGAAAAAAAAATCCCTGAGTTTCATTTGTTTTGTTTATTTGCTTTTGAAGAAAAAGATGTGTTTCGAGTCTTTCGACAGGAGTTTGGCTAACTTGGACTAACGAAACGGATCCTATTACCCGGATATCGGATCCGACTCACTTGAGAAGTTACACGAGTCCTAAAAATTGTGTGTGGAGTGGACGTTATTAGTTGTCTGCACCGCATGGCTCAAGGAGACGTGTCACTCTATAATTGGTGGTTAGGTCGGGCGTTTGCCAGCGGCTGTAAGGAAACGCGGCACTGGATTGTGAAGTCCGAGATTTGTTGACCCGAAAACTTGTGATACGAAAGAAGGAAACGATAGCATTGACAACTGGCATCCGGCACCGGTGCGTTGTGGGCCAGCATTCTGCTGGAGGCATCGCCACGTGTCGGTGGACCAGAGGGAGGGAAATCGGCCCAATCATTCACGTTCCCTTTAGCTACGTTACAAAAAGCGAGGAAATCGCCTGCACACGAGCGAAAGGAAGGGAAGCCTCTCTCTCTCTCTCTCTCTAATTCTTCTGAGGGAAGAAGCGATTTTAGGAAGAAATCCACTGGAGGGATTGTGAATCCCGAACGGAGGAGGCTGATACCGGGTGGCGGGAAATGTACTGGCTGGTCGCCGGATTTCCGGTTTTCGTGAGCGATTCTGAGGCGAAGGAAGCCGGTGTAGTCTGGGAGAAGGAAAGGTAGCAAGATCGGAGGGACGGATCGGCATCGGAAGGGCGGAATTCCGGGAGAATTATACGAATTCCGGTGAGGATCCAGATGAAGAAGAGCCGTCTCTAATTGGAGGCAGCGGAGATCAGAGGCGCGATGGATCCGTTTCTTTGAAGAAAGGAATCATCGATCCGGAGGTAATCAAAATCTCAAATTTTCGTGAATTGTGATACAAGATTGGAAGTGATCGACTGTTAAATCGAACTCATTTTTCGAAGAATTTGAGTTATTTATTGATTAGATCCGCTGTCCAAGGGTAGGATCCAACCGATTCGCTAGCGGATTTCTCCAATGGCTTCTGTCGTGCCGGCACCGGAATCTCATGTGAGTGCCGTCTCCGTTGCCGGAAAAGGCGTCATCCCGTCGGAGCTGATGCTCGCGGCTTGCGATTGCTGCGGGTTGAAGGAGGAGTGCACCCCTGAGTATGTGGATATGGTGAGGGAGAGGTTCCACGGGAGGTGGATCTGTGGGCTCTGCGCGGAGGCCGTGAAGGACGAGGTCTGTAGATCGAAACTTTTGGTCAGCACGGAGGAAGCGCTGAACCTGCACATGAACTTCTGCAAGAATTTCAGGTCGTCCGACCCGACGAAGCACCTGATCACGGCGATGAGGCAGCTCCTCAAGAGGAGCCTCGGGAATGAGAGGGCGGTGGGCTCGGCTCCGAGCAGCCCGATGGCTAATGTAAGGGTCCGCCGCTCTGCCCTCGCACGCTCTGGGAGTTGCCTCCCGGCGTTCGCCCAGTGACGAAGATTTGCTCGTAATGTTCGATCCCTCTTTCTTTTTTCCTCTTTGTTTTTTATGCCCGTTTTCATTCAGTGGAGGTGTGAGGGAAGAAGGTTGACTGTGGGGCTAAAGGCAATAAATTCGTGCGCTTTGTTCTGGTAGAAAATCTAGGGTTCTTCTTTACTCTCTCTCTCTCTGTGCCGAGATGATATGGCGTATGGATGAAACTGTAATTCGTTGTCTTTTGCTTCCGTGAGGGGCGGGAATATTGAACAAGAACAAACTCTCTCTCTCTCTCTCTCTGAAAAAATATGCTCAATCATTGTTGAATTGGAGGATACCAATTTTGTAATTTCTGAAATTTGATATATTTTTTTTTATTGCCATAATGGTCGTGATCTGCGGAGGGATTCCCGGGTGCCTGCGGAAAAGGCTTGAGAAGCGGGGGACTCCAGAATTACGCTTTTTTAATTTTCGGTTCTTTTTTCTTTTAATATTGGCGTTTGATGTGTGTTTCAAATTTTCAATATGAAAGGGCGATACACCGATACGGACGGCGAGAACTCTGTGCAGGGTTTGATTGGTCTAAACGAGTCAATAAAAGGTCGGCATCGGGGGGTTTTAACTTTACCGTCTTTGTCTCCCTGTAAATAAAAAAACGAGACCGACAAATCTCCGTGTAATATTTGAAAAGAAATTTTACTAAAATATGATTAAAATAATTATTGTACGTGTTTATGTCATGGCAGTGTGTCAGTCTTAACAAATGTCGTGTCCCTGTGACGCAGAAATTATGAGAGAGTGTTGGCTAAGCAATGATGTTTGACTGGCTTCTGTTCTCTTGTAAACTTTCCAGTTTCCAGTAGGGAAACGAGCCGAGCCACTTCGGCAAGCTTGGCTCGCTCGGCTGGAAGTCATTTGTTTCTAATCAATGGCCAAAAAGAAATGTTGTTACCATGTGTGCGTGTGAGGTGAAGCTTTTCACCCAAAGACGATTGAAAATTATATGACGCAGCTGAGACTGTGACTTGCAAACATAGTGACAAATATCGTGAGATTTATGAAAATCTTATGATAATATCGCAAGAAATTGCCTGAAAGTTTGAAATGGCAAATTCTCACTAGATTTTCAAAATATCTTGAGATTTATGAAAAAGCATAAATACCGTGATTTAAATGTGATATTTACGTTTTAAATGACAATTTATCATGAAAAACCGCATATTTTTATTTTTAAATAATTTTTATTAATATTTTCTTATAAAAATATTTTCTAATTAAATTTTTTATTGTTGAGATCTTGCCCAAAAAAATGCGAGATTTATGAAAAAATTTCAATGTCTCGCAAGTTTTTGAAAAACGAGTGCAAACAAGAATGGGCGGCGTCTCTTCCTTGAGCTGAGCTTTGCGCCATGACCAAACCAAGCTCGTGATTGATGGAGCTGAGCTCAACCAACCCCAGAAGTCAAGTTCCCATCCTATTGTCATGCATGCCTGCTGTGTAACTTTGAAGTTGACAAGAGAGGTGGAAAATTTAGCGAGGAAACTCGCATTTTCCTCACGCACTACACCAACACTTAAAAGGCTGGAACCGTCACTATAAACAATAGTCACCGCCCAGTGTTCGACACTATAAGTTCCGTCTATAGTGACGGCTTGCACGGTAGCATCAAAGATGTTTAGGTTTTAACTTTGCGTCCACATTACATGCAGCGTCGCTGCATGGTGGGAAACTGAAACCTGCCTGATAGCCATTTATGTTGGCGTTTCTTCATATGGGTATGGTTTTTATTTAGAGAGATGTTGAGATGGATGATCAGCAGTAGTGGATCTGTATGCTAAGCATGCATGCGGAGCTGCTGCATAAAAAATGATCTTTAAATTTTAGGTCCTTAACATGATGGAGCCATATATAGCTCTTAACCAGGGTTTGGACTGAGAGTAGGATTAGAAATCAAATTCCAGTTGATATAGATGTGCAGTTGTTGCAAATCACCCATCTTCCTCCCGTTCTCCATGGGCTTAGGGATATATATACCCAGGATCATTATCATTTTTCTTAGGCTTAAGGATATGATTCAAATAATGTTAGTTCAGTTTCTTTTTTCTGAGATACCAGAAGCTTTCAGATCATATAGGGCCTGGATTTTATTTTCCAATTGGGTCATAAATTCCACAACTACCATCGGCTTTCATGTCCGTTGACGACTTTCTTTTCTTCTATTGTTTTTTAATGAGTCCTACTTTTCTGCCCAACAGTCCAGCTATGTCACAGAGATCAGTGGAATTGATAACAGGAGGTGTGGGTTTGGCTTGCTAGTTTTATTTTTTTTTGTCAAAAATAAGACCCAAAGACATGAAATTTTTAACTTTTAAACAATAAAAACTATTTTTGATATTTTAATATATTTAAAATATGTGCATTAAAGTATTTTTAACAAGTAATTAAATTTATTAAAATAATGGCTGTAAAAATGTGTCCGAATTAGTGTGTCCACGCATGTTCATGCATGTCACTAAGGCAGCAAAATTGGAGTGTCCATGTGACATAAGCATCGAATTGGATCCCAACCAAACCTTTCAGACCATTATATATATATATATATATATATATATATATATATATATATATATATATATATATAGGTGCTTAATCCATAGGTGCTTGATGAAAACACACCCAATCACTCTTGCTGAGCATCCATCACGCTACATGCAAAAATACAAAAAATGAGCAAAAAAACCCGTTAAATTAAAAAAAAATGCCATGCGTCCTCCCACTGGTGATTTAGCAACGTTTCGAAGCACCTCCACTGGGACCTTTTGCATCTACTGAGACCTTTAGCGTCACTCCAAAAGTGAATTCAAAGGGTGTTTTAGCAAAAAAATGCATTTTGCATATTTTTTACTCGTTTTAGTGTGCTGACAGTTCATCACGCTCGCACGAGAGCAGTCAGCCCATCTGAGTTTTGTTTAGGCTGCTAAGCATCAAGCAACTACCACTTTTCATATATATGAGAAATTGGTAGCTGCTCACTCGTTAGGTTCTAAATGATACGTGATAAATGGATTTTTTCTGCCCTTCCGGTTTTTTTTTTTCGCAGTTCGACCCCATAAATGTGTTGGGTATGGGCCGATACACCAATACTGATAACATTGATTGTTGATTGGTTCTATTTCCTCCTCTTTTTTTCCCTGCTGTATCTCTTTCATCACCCTTGAGACTGTATAGATCTGAGCGTGAGCTCCATGAATAAGATCATCTGAGACTAAGAGTGCTCCTTCCTGTGGATGTGGGTTCATTAGACCTAACCACGTAACTTGTTACTATTTTGAATTTGCTATAATCGTTTTGTATCAGAATTGGATGATCCAAGAGTTGATTCCTATAAAATCAAGCATGTAGAACACATCTATATGGTCAGATATTAAAAAAAACATTTAAAAAACCCTTCTAAAGCCCAATTAACCAACAGTTAGCTAAAAAAGTGGTATCAGCTACCGCCTTCTTTTTGGGGCTAATACTAAATTTAATAAACTTTGATACTTTATGGGGGTGAAAACCAAAAAGCCTGTTTGATGTTTATGTCTGTGGTACGTTTGGTCAATAATTTAGAAGCGTGATGGATAATTGTTGGGGATTCGAGTGGGACGGGTGGGTCTGACCAAAAGTCACCAACTGAAATTGACTTGCATTTTTTTTGTGTTTTATACAGAAGAAGACATTATTCAATCAACTGAACCTTCTCTCTCTCTCTCTCTCTCTTCAAAGGCAAGCTGGGGTTAGACGGACCCCCACCAGTTATTATTCAACGTACCACTGGGGTTTGAACCTGCAATATCCCACCACAAGGAGACGTGCACTGACAGCTCCTACCAACCACGCTGAACCCCCCGCTCTCTCTCTCTCTCTCTCATAGGATGCTTGGTCAGGGTTGTGGGAAGAGGTTAAGATGGAAATGTTTAATTAAGAACATGATTGTGAGTTGAGGATTTATGTAATTAAGTTGGGCCAAACTTAGTATGGTGGTGATTGTTTGGGAGAATGATATAGAGAAGTTAGTTTATGAGAAAGGAGTTGAGGCAGTGCGCCCTTTGTAATTGCACTCAAAACATGATTCACCAACTCTCACTTCCAAGAGGTGGTAGCGGATAATTCCAGAAATTGATAGCTTCATTCACGTTTAACTAAGACCCAAAATACTGATGATGTGCCACTGAACACACGTATCATGATGGCTTTCCTTTAATGCTTGGCACCTCTGCCACCACAAGAATGCATCCTCGTGGTTTCCACTCTTAGCCACTCGCTGTCATTAGGGGTGGCAATCGGGTCGGGTTGGCGTGTCAGCAAACCTCAACCCGAACCCGACCCGTTTATTAAACGGGTCGGCTGTGGCAAACACGAACCCGACCCGTTTAATAAACGGGTAACCCGACACGACCCGCCAACCCATTTAATAAATGGGTTGGGTCGGGTAAACGGGTTTTCAGGTTCGCGAGTCAGGTTGGCGGGTTAACAGATCGGGTTGGCAGGTAGGCAGGTTGGCGGGTCGGGTTGGCGGGTTGACCCACCCGCCTAACCGGTTTATTAAACGGGTCAGCCGGGTTGGCGGGTTGTCATACCCCCAACCCAAACCCGACCTGTTTAATAAACGGGTTACGCGGGTCGACCCGTTTATTAAACGGGTTGGCTTAAGCCCAACCCGAACCCGCCTAAGAGGCGGGTTGGCGGGTCGGGTCAGAAATTGCCACCCCTAGCTGTCATCAATTATTAGGCTCTGCACAAACTGACAAAGAGGCATTTTCCATGCATAATCCCAAGTACACGTGTAACATATGTATGTGAATGATTTCATTACTTTCACTCACTTTGGGACTCCATGAATGTAATCAACCACCCAATTTTGGATCTAAATGGACAACGACCTTCTGAGTTTGTAAGATGTTGATTGGGATGAGAGACCAGTGGTTGATATGCAAAGCCTCCTCCAAAGGCCAATGAATAAACCTCACGTATTGCATCATATGAGACATATCTCATTAATGAATTTCATCACATGGATCAATCACAACTACCACAAATCTCGATCCATCAATCATTTTAATTCATCTGTCATCTATCATGAGAGAGAGAGAGAGAGAGAGAGAGAGAGAGAGAGAGAGATGTGATGGTGATGACGTAAGCCCTTGGCCAAAGGCAATCAATAGTACCGCTTTTATATTACTGGATGACTTTTGAGTTGTCAAGTTTTATATTATGTGATCTTTTGGATCAGCCAAGAACTTCAAGTCAAGGATTGATTCGTATCGACTTTGTGTGAGTTGGTGTCAGCTAAGCATTATGCTCTTTGATTTGGATATTAATTGGATCGTTGGCTTCAATTGAACGTATCATGAATGTCCAACTTTTTTAGATATCATAGTTATCTCAAATTGCCAAATGGAGCTTTTGTCATTGGGATCGAATGAGATAGCTGGATGGTTAGGTTAGGTCACACTATCATAACCAAAGGTATGAGGTTCCAATCCAAAGGGGTTATTCCACAGCTTGTCTATTGAAAAAAGGAAGCTTTTGGAAGCTGGATGTACTTCCCGGTGGGCAGAGGGGACCCCAAGGTTTTCTTTGATAGGTAAGCTGGGGTTAGGCAGACCCGCACCAGTTACACAACATACCATTGGGTTTTGAACTTGCAACATCCCGACACATGGTGACATGCACTAACAGATCCTACCAAACAAAAGGAGCCCCCCCTGGTAGGAACCCAAGGGTTTTACAAACCGGAGTCCAACTAATGTGTGGTCGGCGATGACGGGATTTTTCCTTAACCTAGCCAAAAAAAAAAAAATCTTCTCACGTGAAGTTGTAGATGCCTCAAAAAATTTGACAATGTTAAACGTGAGGTTTTTTAATGCTGGCACGTAAAAGGGGATAGAATGGGTCCGACCCAAACAGATCATGATAGGCCTTATAATGCATTCCATGAGAACGTGGACATAATTGCCAATGAATATAACACGCTGTCAAAGCCAATGGTCTATCATCAAGATATATATATATATATATAGAGAGAGAGAGAGACCAAAGTAATTCAACATTACCACAAATGAAGATCAACAAAATGTTGAACCCATGAACTGAACAAGAGCAAAAGCCAAAACAAATAAAGAAAGCACAAGAGAAAAGAACATCAGACAGATAAAATGGGCTCACGCCGGAGCCGCTTGCCCAGATTGCGACAAAGGATAGGTAGCATCAGCAGGAGGGACTGGAAGATCACTAAGATGCATATGCAAGATTGCATAAACATCTACAAAGATTTTATGCGCCAGGTTTTGAATGTTAACTGGAATACGACGAAAATGAGCATCTGTCACAATGTGAGAATTGCAAGGAATGAATAATTTGTAACAGAAGTAGGCTGGGAAATGAAAACTAGAAGCTTGTGGCTCGGCTTGGTGAAAGCTCGTCCGCAGTGAAGCCAAGCCACAAGCAGCTCATAAGGGATTACCAAGCTGAGCATGAAATCAGGGTGCTCGGCTCACTTGCATAAGCTGGCTAAATAATATAATTTACATTATATTTTATTACACATGTAATGTAACGGTGTAGCACACTTGGTTAGTGCATTCAACATCACAAACTAATATTTTTATTAAACAGGGCCAGCTCGTCACAGCAGTTTGAGCATGAAAATGGTTCAGATTTGGGTCGGATGTAGCCAATACCAAATCCAACTAGTTGGACATTACCCAATCGTACTCGAATTCAGATTCCGATTCTGATGGCAAAAAGCTAAAACAGAATCCGAAAAATACATGTAATTGGATTCAGATATCCGGCACATTAGGTCATGAAATCCTAAACTGAATCGGAATCCAATTACTGATTGAATCCAGTTTTCTTTTCCAAATCGAACTAATTGGATTCGGATATCAGATATATCCCATCCATTGACATCTCCACTTGAGTTCGAGCTGGGGCGTAGCCTCACCGAGCTTGCCTGTTTACCAGCTTACGAGAGTAGTAATGCGTTAACCCAAACATCAAGCTCCAATAATGTCCTGCTATCATTTGTGTAAAGATTTCTTGAAATTGATGATGAAAAATTTGAACAGATGTTTATTTTTATTAACCTAAAGTGGGCAAAGGTACGATCTATTCGTGCAATATAAGACAAAGCTGGATAACAAAAAGTCTTATTAAAAACAAAGCGCCCTAAGGGGGGTTGGCGTAGTGGGGTTAGGGATGACAATGGATCGGGGCAGGTCTCCACCCCTGCCCCGTCAGAAAATCCGAACCTTCATCCCAGACGTGGATTTTAACCTATACCCCCCCCCCCCCCCCCCCCACTTCCATCCCCCTTTCATGTCCTCCATGCCCTGTCTAAATGGGGGTGAGGCGGGATGAGCCCCATTTTCTCTCAGTCCATTGTCATCTCTTACAAGGATTTGGGACGGGGCGGGGCAAGGCGGGGCAAGGCGGGGATCGGGATGGGGACGAGAGAAAGCGTAAGTCCATCCTCGCATGGGTTTTGATTTAAACCTTCATCCCCACCTCCATCCCTGTTTCATGTCCTTCATCCCCGATCCAAACAGGGCGAGGTGGGACAGGCCTGTTTTCCCCGGGTCCACTGCCATCCCTAAGTGGGGTGGAGCCTTGACTACTAGACGGGCAGTCGCTATTCATTTTTCATGGGCGTCGTCGCAAGCCAATGTGTAGCATAGGCCCCGAGGGCAGGGGTCTTAGCCTTAATGTTTTAATTACGCTGTCGCATGACAACTATGGTTATGGCAGGCTGAGCCAGTGCGACCAGGTCTTCGTCCCGAGTGCAGTTTTTTTGGGTTATATATTCAAAAAAATAAAGAAAAACAAAGTAATTTCGTAATACTCAACAATTCGAAAACCGATGTCATCCTCCTACTAATGAGCAAGACTGAGGGTTGAGCAAATTGAGCTAAAAATCTGATGAGATATAACCACTCTAGCAATTAGACAATATATCAACTCCGCTGACAAAAAGCAATGAGTTGGTGTGTTTCTTCTTCAAGCTCATGACCTAAAGCCTAAAGACGAGTTAGAAAGTCTTCGCATGACATGCCTTCACATTGGCTGTTTTCTCCTTCCACCTTTTAACCATTTGTGGTTCAAATTAAGACAACCACTGCAGATTGGGTGGTTGTGAAGGCGTTGAGATGAAGGTGCTGGATCAAACCCCACCGCTGCATGGGTGCGTACGTAGCTTTCGAAGGTGGGCCACATAAGGCAGAGTAGTTGTGGGCCCCACCCAGTGTACCCCTTATTGTGGGGTGGGTCCATTAAGTGTCTGGTTCTCATCTAAAGTTCCTTGTCATAAAAAAAAAATTACCAAAAAGAACAAATTTTCAACACAACAAAAAGGTTAAAACACATTTACGAAGAATTAGGACTCGCAAATTAGGAAATATGGTTTGGACATGTTGCATGAAGACCTCTCACGGTTCCAATGCAGAAGGTTGATATGGTTCAAGTAGAAAGAACTAGAAAAAAAGGAAGATTAATTACTGAAGACTTGGAAGGATGCAATTTGAGGTGTCGACGTGAAGGATTGTAAAGTGACAAAAGTTGTTGGTGGATCGAAGCAGATGCGGGGACAAGGTCTCCACTCCTACTCTCTCAAAATTCTGTCCTACATCTCTGCCTTCATTCCTGCACGAGTTTTGATTTTAACCTCCATCCTTGCCTTCATCTTCATTTCATGTCATCCATCCCCGGTCCAAACGGGGTGAGGCGGGGGTGGGACCCCATTTTTCTCCTGTCCACTGCTATCCTTAAAGGAAGAGGTCGAGCCATTGAAGGGTATTTTAATTATTTTACTAACGGAGATCCCGGTGGGGCGGGGCAGGAGAATTCGTAAGTCCGTCCCCACACAGGTTTTGGTTTTAACCTGCATCCCTACCTTCATCTCTTATTCATGTCCTCCATCTACGGTCTAAATAGGGAGAGGTGAGGGTAGGGCCTAAAGAGAAAAGAAAGAGGAAAGAGAAAAAAAAACACAAAATATACGTAGTTCAGATATGAGAATCCTACGTCCATCGCAAGAGAGAGCTTTCTTCTTATTTTAATAACTGGTAACCGACCCCTTCATTTTAGTTATCGATTCCTTCATTTGAGGCATCTTGATATCGATAAAACTGATTCTCTAAACTTTTAAGGGCTCTTGATAATAACCGCCTCCTTCATATGTGAAACCAACTCTTTCATTTGAAGCATGTAGATATCGGTAATCGATTCTCTGATCATTTGCGGGCTCTTGATAATAACTAACCCCTTCATATGTGAAACCGACTCTTTCATTTGTGGAACTGATTCATCAGTACCGATAATCGATTCTTTCCTCTTATCAATATAATAACTTGAGGTTTGATGATAACCGATTCATTCATTTGATGATAATCAATATCAATAAACGATTATTTCCATCGTCGTTTTTTATCCACTAAGGTAGCTACAAAAGTAGCGTTATCTCTTCTGTCCAAAGATGTGTTGGATTCTGCATTATTTAAAACTCTTTTAGGGCCTCGTTTTTCCCCAATCCACTGCCATCCCTATCACTCTAGATAGACAGTAGTGATGAAGAAATAGGACTCGCAAAGCTGACTCCATTGTTGGGTCCAGCCCTATCCCTCATTAATGGTATGGGAAAGTGGATTAGCCACCCACTTGTCATTAATGCAGAAGAAGTTGAAGGGTTAGCCCTATCCCCTCATTTAATGATGTGGGGAAGTGGAATAGTCACCTAACTCCCATTAATGCAGGAAGTTGAAGGGTTAAAACCCCTTCGGTTTCTGGAATGAGTCTAGAAGGATCACTTCTAGGAGGTTCATATCTAGAAGACTCTATGCCATCTATAAATAGGGGTGTAGAGGCTCTGTGCTAGGGGGAAAAAGGTAGAGTGGCTGTGTGCAGTGTGCAGAGAGAGAAGTAAGAGAGAGAGAGAGAGTAGAAAGAAGAAAAGGAAGGAAGAAGGTTCGTCACCACGCATTGATCCTCAGAGAGAGGTGTTGGTTGTGGTGTGGGCTTTGACTCGTGTTGTGCACCCGAGAGGTAATCTTGTATTCATTTCTTCCTGTCATTTCTTTGTTGTTATTATCTTTAACTTTGGGCAAGCTATTGAACGTTGTACTCTCTACATTGTACTCTCTACTTTCATTATAGTGGATTATTCTTTCCGTGCCTCGTGGATGTAGGTCATGTTGACCGAACCACGTAAACCCTTGTGTTGTGATTTGATTGTGCATTTGTTAGATCCTATATTGCTTCCGCATATTTTTGTTATCTTAATTTCTCTACAAGTGGTATCAAAGCTGGTTCATGGAAAATCATGTCTTCTAAGTCAGTTAGCTCTAAGTTTAAGGTGGAGAGGTTTGATGGCAAAGGAAACTTTTTCTTATGGCAAAGAAGGGTGAAAGCTCTACTTGCACAGCAAGGGTTGCACAAGGCTCTTGTCGGCAAGGCGAATAAGCCAGAAAGCATGACCGATGATGAATGAGATGATCTTGACTTGAGGGCTGCTGGTGTGATTGAGTTGTGTCTATCAGATGAAGTCATGTGTAACGTGATGGAAGAGAGGACATCAGCAGAATTGTGGTTGCGGCTAGAGAGCCTCTACATGACCAAGAACTTGTCCAACAAGTTACACCTCAAGAAACAACTTTATAGTCTTCGTATGAAGGAAGGTACTCCCATTCTTGACCATCTTAGTGTGTTTAATAAGATTATTGCTGGTCTGTTTAGTCTGGATGTTAAACTTGAAGATGAGGATAAAACTTTGTTGTTACTAACCTCATTGTCACCATCTTATGAGCATCTTGTGACAACCATAATTTATGGAAAAGAAACATTGGTTATGGAAGAGGTCACAGGTACGCTCATTTCCAATGAAATTAAGAGAAGACCATCACCGAATGAGGATTCTGGTGAAGGATTGATAGTGAGTTCATCCAAAGGCAGGGGTCGGTCAAAGGACAGGAAAAATGACCGCAGATATAGGAGCAAGTCCAGGTCAAGGAAGGACATCACTTGCTACAATTGTGGAAAGAAAGGGCACTTCCAGAATCAGTGCAAAGAGCCAAAGAAAAATCAGAAAAAGGGAAAGAGACAGAATCATCAGGAACCAAAGAAGATACCACAGCCACAGTTGAAGGTGAGCTTGTGATTTTGTCTACTACTAATGATCCATGTATCTGTGTATGTCAGGATACAGATTGGGTCATAGACACAGGAGCCTCGTACCATGCCGCACCACAGAGAGAATATTTTAGTATATACAGGACCGATAATTTTGGTGTTGTCCAAATGGGAAACACAGGAACGTCAGAAATTGTAGGTATTGAAGATATTCATCTCCAGACCAGTCTTGGGTACATGTTGGTGCTCAAGGATGTCAGACATGTTCCAGACTTGATGTTGAATTTGCTTTCAGTAGGAAAGCTTGATGAAGATGGCAAAAACAGTATTTTTAGCCAAGGACAATGGAAACTCAGCAGCGGGTCATTGGTTCAGACCAGAGGAAAGAGATGTTGTACTATTTACAAGATGCAAGGCAAGGTATGCAAGGGATAGTTGAATACAACTGAGGACTCTTCTATTGATTTGTGGCACAGTCGATTAGGCCACATGAGTGAGAAGGGCTTGCAGATTCTTGCTAAGAGGGAGCAACTCCCAGAGTTAAAAGGTACACGTCTAAACCTGTGTGTTCATTGCTTAGCTGGTAAGCAACATAGAGTATCCTTTGTTAGAAATGTCTTTCATAGAAAATCTCACATTCTGGAGCGAGTTTATACTGATGTTTGTGGTCCTCTGAGAACAAAAACTGTTAATGGTTTTACTGATGTGAAAACTTTCAGTGGTGCACTCTATTTTGTTACTTTTATAGATGACTTCTCTAGGAAGGTTTGGGCATACCCTCTGAAAACCAAGGATCAGGTTCTTGATATATTCAAGCAATTTCATGCTATGGTTGAGCGAGAAACAGGAAAACAACTGAAATGCATCATGTCAGATAATGGTGGCGAGTACACAGGTCCATTCCATGAATATTGTAAAATTCATGGAATTTGCCATGAGTTGACAGTTCCAGGTACCCCACAACACAATGCAATTGCAGAAAGGATGAATCGTACAATTGCAGAAAGAATCAGGTGTATGCTTGCACAGTCCAAGCTGCCAAAGAAATTCTGAGGCGAGGCCTTAAGGACAACAGTTGATGTGATCAACTTGTCTCCTGCTCATGCCTTAGCAAATGATGTTGCAGATAGGGTATGGTCAGGAAAGGATGTGTCTTACAAGCACCTGAGGGTATTTGGATGCAGGGTATTTGCACATATCCCCAAGGAGGAGAGGTCTAAGCTTGATGATAAGACGAGGCAATGCATTTTTCTGGGATATGGTGATGTCGATATCGGCTACAGGCTATGGGATCCAGAGAAGCAGAAGGTATTCAGATCCAAAGACGTGGTATTCTTTGAAGACCAGACACTTGAAGATATCAAGAAAGAGGTGTCAATTCAGACTTCTGCAGGTGGATCTATCCACTTAGATCCAGTTACTCCTCCAGTGGCACAAGTTGAAGGAAGAACAGTGCAGGAAGATGATGCAGAGGCGGATGTTGATTTACCCGCAGGCCATGTTGAGCAGGAAGAAATTAGAGAACAACCTCTTCCAGAACCCCAATTGAGAAGATCTTCTAGAGAGTCACAACCTTCCAGAAGGTATTCTCCACATGAGTATGTGATGCTTACTGATGTAGGTGAACCAGAGAGTTACCAGGAAGCACAAGAGTGTGAGCAGAAAGAGCAATGGCTAATAGCTATGCACGATGAGATGGATGCATTGCAGAAGAACCACACTTATGATTTGGTGGAACTACCAGAAGGCAGAAAGGCCTTGAAGAACAAGTGGGTTTTCAGGTTGAAGACTCAAGAACAATGCTCTCAACCAAAGTACAAAGCTAGATTGGTTGTGAAAGGCTTTGGTCAAAAGCAAGGTATTGACTTTGATGAGATTTTCTCTCCTGTTGTTAAAATGTCTTCTATTCGTGTTGCTCTAGGTATTGCTGCTAGCCTGGACTTGGAGATTGAGCAGCTAGATGTGAAGACTGCTTTCCTCCATGGTGATTTGGAGGAGGAGATATACATGGAGCAACCAGAAGGCTTTAAAGTAAAAGGTAAGGAAAATCTTGTATGTAGGTTGAAAAAGAGCTTGTATGGGTTGAAGCAAGCTCCAAGACAGTGGTACAAGAAATTTGATTCATTTATGGCTGAAAATGGATACAATAGATCGATTGCAGATCATTGTGTCTACATAAAATGGTTCGGTGAGAATTTTATTATTCTCTTGTTATATGTTGATGATATGCTTATTCTTGGAAAAGATATGTCTATAATTGACAAGCTTAGGAAGGAACTGAGTAAGACCTTTGCAATGAAGGACATGGGGCCAGCAAATGAAATATTGGGCATGCAGATCTCTCGTGATAGAAAAACCAAGAAGATATGGTTATCACAGGAGAAATACATCGAAAAGTATTGGATAGGTTCAATATGAACAATGCAAAGCCAGTTGGTTCTCCTTTTGCAAGTCACTTTAAGCTGAACTCGGAGCAGAGTCCATCAAGTGACGAGGAGAAGGAGAAAATGAAGAAAGTTCCTTATGCTTCAGCAGTCGGAAGCTTGATGTACGCGATGGTATGTACGAGATCAGACATCGCATATGCAGTAGGTGTTGCTAGTAGATTCCTTGCAAATCCAGGAAAAGAGCATTGGGCAGCAGTAAAGTGGATCTTCAGATATCTCAAAGGGAGCTCCAAAGTTTGTTTAAGCTTTGGTGGTGGATCACTTGCCTTGACAGGTTACACAGATGCAGATATGGCTGGAGATATTGATACGAGGAAGTCCACATCTGGTTTTGTACTCACTTTTGCAGGGGGAGTTGTGTCATGGCAGTCAAAATTGCAAAGGTGCATTGCTTTGTCTACTACTGAGGCAGAGTACATTGCTCTTACAGAAGCTTGCAAAGAGATGTTGAGGATGAAAAGATTCTTGATGGAGTTGGTTTTTGAGCAAGACAAGTACTTGGTGTACTGCGATAGTCAGAGTGCCATTCATCTCGCCAAGAATCCGAGTTTTCACTCAAAGTCAAAGCATATAGATATCAGGTACCATTGGATCCGAGATGTGTTTGAGAAAAATTTGCTTCAAATTGCAAAGATCTCCACAAATGATAATGGTGCAGATATGCTGACAAAGTCCTTACCGATGGAGAGACAAAATACATGTCGGCAACTGGCCGGCATGAACTTCAATTGATTAGTTGAATTGAAGTATCCCCTAGGGCTGGAGGGGGAGATTGTTGGGTCCAGCCCTATCCCTCATTAATGGTATGGGGAAGTGGATTAGCCACCCACTTGTCATTAATGCAGAAGAAGTTGAAGGGTTAGCCCTATCCCCTCATTTAATGATGTGGGGAAGTGGAATAGCCACCTAACTCCCATTAATGCAGAAAGTTGAAGGGTTAAAACTCCTTCGGTTTCTGGAATGAGTCTAGAAGGATCACTTCTAGGAGGTTCATATCTAGAAGACTCTATGCCATCTATAAATAGGGGTGTAGAGGCTCTGTGCTAGGGGGAAAAAGGTAGAGTGGTTGTGTGCAGTGTGCAGAGAGAGAAGTAAGAGAGAGAGAGAGAGTAGAAAGAAGAAAAGGAAGGAAGAAGGTTCGTCACCACGCATTGATCCTCAGAGAGAGATGTTAGTTGTGGTGTGGGCTTTGTCTCGGGTTGTGCACCCGAGAGGTAATCTTGTATTCATTTCTTCCTGTCATTTCTTTGTTGTTATTATCTTTAGCTTTGGGCAAGCTATTGGACGTTGTACTCTCTACATTGTACTCTCTACTTTCATTATAGTGGATTATTCTCTCCGTGCCCCGTGGATGTAGGTCGTGTTGACCGAACCACGTAAACCCTTGTGTTGTGATTTGATTGTGCCTTTGTTAGATCCTATATTGCTTCCGCATATTTTTGTTATCTTAATTTCTCTACATCCATGCAATTGAGAATAGGCTCGATGATGATGATGACAGTCGCATAACAGGCACTAGCTCTCGGACCTGTGTATTACTGGTTTATTTACGTCACTGTTTGAGCCACAGTAATAGAATGTAACTATAAATAATCCTTGCATTTGCTTTATTTCATCCTCCCATTACCTCAGCTAACAGGGCTCCCATATAGAGTCTTGGTGAGACCTCCAACATGCATGAAGGAATCCCAAAATTTTGGTTCCGCCACTGTTCAGAAGACACCCTTGTCTTTTCTTTTTTCTTTTTTTTCCTAATTTTTTTCAGAAAAAGAAAGTCATAATATATAGGAATTAGGAAGCTTCCCTGAGAAAAAAAGATGGCAATTCATTTATGTACAGAGGAATAAGCTAATTTGCAGTCCTACATTACCAAATTAATAAAGGCAAGCACGATGAGAAGTACTCACTTGAATTCATGATGTAAATCAATAGGACCTCATGGATTTAAGCTACTTTACTCTTACCTAATTTTACGAAAGCAGAAACAATGAAAAATTAGAAGAAATAATGCATAGACTAAAGAAAAATACTAATTTTCATTCATCAAACTCTTCGGTGTCCCTCAGAAATTCCTATAATGAATATTTATAAGGAAACACAGTAAACCCTATCTACTTTGGATCTGAGATAGATCAATTACATTAATATTAAATAAGAAATCTAAATAAAAAGCTTTAAACTAAATCAGATCTAAATGGATCTTTATAGACTTGCGGTCTCCGGCTCTGCTCCTGCATCAATTCATTTCATCAAAACAAGAACAAAAAAAAAGGTGACTTTCAAAATTAGAAACAGAAGCTGATTGGAGCACTCATCTGTTCTTGAATTTTGAAAGAGACTGATCTCAAGAACAAGTTTCCATGCTCAAGCTTAGAGCCTGAATTTTACCAGAGCCACATTCTGACCCAAGTGGGCAAGCCCAACGGCATATTCTGATTGAAACTTGCTATTTCTTTATGGCATATGACCCCATCAGGATTACAGACAAGGCAAACCAAGAACCACATTTAGGGACGTAAACGGTTTGGATTTGGATCGGAAGTGGCCAATACCAAGTTTGACGAATCATATGTTGGCTAAAAGGATTCAAATTAGGATGGTGAAAAGCTCATACCAGATTTGCTTTTTCACATGTAAACAGATTCGAACATCCATTGAAATGGGATATTTGTCGGATTCAGTAGCAAAAAACCAAAACCATATCAGCATCCTATTATAAATGTATAGGGTTTTGGCTTACCAAATACAACTAATAGGATATTGGATAAAATCCAATTCACTGATGATCAAACTCATCAGGATCCTTGTACCATGATTTACAGTGGATTAAATGAACATGCTAAATGAGCCTGCCTGCAATTGGCTTGAGCCATGCCCCAGGTTCAGGCTCACCCATTTGGTAAACTGGCTTGCAAAACATTGCTCACAATGATGGGTCTCACAAGCAATGTCATTGGAATTTGGCCAACCACTCCAAGCCCATGATGCAGGTTCTGTTTTCTATTATTTTCTGTCATTTCCAGCTTTAATAGATAATTTAATTCAGTTATTTTCAATTTTCTTAGATATTGTAATTCGTAGTTTAGTTTTCCTGCATCAGCCCATCAATCCAATGTAAACCTAGGGATAGTCAACTGTATCTACCCCAAAGGGTAAAACCAGGAACTTTGACCAGCTAATACAATGGTTCAAGAATCAGATATTAACCGAACCGTCACACTGCTAGTTTGGTTTAAAGGAGGCCCAACAATGGTCCAGCCAGTTAAACCATATCCAACTTGGACAATTCAGTGCTTCCACATTATAAATACTTGACCTACATTGGGAGGAAGAACAATCCAGTTCATTGTTGGCTCAGAAATCGTCCAATTTCATGGTTGAGTACTATGCCACATGGATACAGATGCCAGAGTAGGACACGATGCAGATTCGCTTGGTACAATTCCATAATTTTCAATAATTAGGACACGGAGACATGACTATACACACAAATGTACCGCATTAATATATATATATGCCAGTAAGCTGTCGGTAAAAACGCTTAGCTGAGCAGTAACCTTAATGTCACAAAGACGTCGGTACGGGCCTGTGTCGCTAAGGATTACTCGCATAAGCTTCCTGCCGCTAATAATTTAAAAATAGTGACAGTAAAAGCTAAATGCTGGCATTAATCACCTACCTTGACTCATCACGTCAACCATTTACTGTTAGGTTGAAAATGTCACAAGCGCGTTTCTTAGTCTGGTTTTGGCAATCCAGTGCTTCTGCCAGTATAAATATGATCTCGTGTGTGTGTGTGTGTGTGGGGGGGGGGGGGATCGTTTCCCCTCGGTCCAATAATGCCATCTCTAAAGAAGGATTGGGGCTGGGATGGGATGGAGCGGGGCAAGGCGGGTAGGGATCGAGGATGGGGACGGAGAGGGGTGAGGGAAAGCGAAAGTCCATCCCCACACGGGTTTCGATTTTAACCTCCATCCCCATTTTATGTCCTCCATCCCCCATTTAAAAGGGGCGAGGTGGGGCAGGGCCCGTTTCCCCCCGGTCCACTGCCATCCCTACATACTAGCAATACAAGAGCTTCAGCTGGTATATATCCCTACTCCCTCCACACTCTTTACCAGCCAATTCTGCAGTTAGAGAATAACACTGGCAGAAGATTTCTGCTACTAAAAGAATATGAGCTCTGGCAGTTCCTAATGTCAGTATTTTGATTTTCCTTTTGTTTTTTTAAGTTCTTTCCACTGTGGCATAATCTTCAAACAATACACTGGGCATAAACAGTAAAATAATATGGGACAAAGAGAAAATCATTATCATATCATTAGCACAATATTAAGCTTGGGACAAGGAGAAAATCATTATCATATCATTAACACAATATTAAGCTCAAATTTGTTTAGCATTATTAACACAAAGACCAAATGGCCCCTCATTATCTTTTGATGTTGGAACATCTGTAATTTTAACAAATGACATTGTAATATATTGTTAGGAAATGACCCTCCAACCTACCGATGGATCAAAGAAACAATCACGAAAAAAAGAAGAAGCAGCCACACATGAAAACAAAGATTTTACGTGGTTAGACAAGAATTGCTTAAGTCCATGACCACACCTTCTTCTGCCTATGTAAAATAGAAAGATTACTAATTTTACAAGGAATCTACTAGTCTAGTTAAATATAACAAGGAGTCTAGGATAAAATTATATAACTACTCTCCAAAAAAAATTTATGAATTTATATCCAAATAAAAAACAAGTTGCACACTAGATAAGCCGGGTATCTCCTATGATCCTTGAAAAATATAATAGAACTTGAAGACGGGTTAACTGTAATTGACATGGGTCTCAAGCACACAAAAATGAAAATATACAATTGACATAAGTTCACTTACAATTGTTGGAGAAGGTAACTTGTGTTGGAGTTTTGGGTCAAAACTATCTAGGTTTCCTACACATCATCCTACATTAACCTAAGTTAGTGCTGTTCATTTATATTCTTACAAGTTTACTCCCACATTGAACGGTGTTAGAACTAAACTAGGATTTATATAGTGGGGTGTTGCCTTTAAGGGCAAGGCCTCCAAGGGAATTGGATCTTGTGCTTGCATTTAAACTTTAAATTTTGAATCTTTGACCTTTCACTTTGGGTTTAGGTTTCAATTTGGCCCAACTATGTTCATTTTTGAGGCCTTTGACCCGACCTACCCAATGTCCTTTGCATGAGCATTTATGGTTAAACAGTCCATGAGCCATACTTTTCCTTTGACTATTGACCATGCTCTTCGATTTGAACAGATTTGACCCCATTATGTTCCTGTTTGTCGTGTTGACAAATACCTTTTACCCCTATTTTTCTTGATCATTTGGGCCATCAAGGCTAGCTGTTTGGCCAACTCAAGCCCATTATAGCTGGCAGTTTGAGCCTCTTGAATGCCCATAATGGATTGGTGGTTGTTGGGTTCCCTCTCCTATTCTTACCATTACTCAATACAACCCTCCTCTCGTCTCTCTCATGACATCTCCTCTCTTTCTTTCTCTTTCTCCCTCTTTTTCTCTTGAGTTCCTTAGCTTGCTTAAGCTTTCTCCTTCGTGCTTCTGAAGTTGACTATTTAAGGCTCTTCCTAAACTAAGCTTAGGGTCCCTGCCTAAGTTGAGCCCAAGGTCTACCTAATCAAGAGGTTATTCAAGTTGGTTTGTGTTGAGATACTTGGTCTTACCTAGTATAGGGCATGGTTCGATCTTCACAAGAAGGTAAAAAATTAGTTGTATCTTAAGAGCGAAGTTACACGAATACCTATTGCACCAAGGACGCGATCCTAACTGGGGCACTGGCCAACTATCACTTGAAAGATAACATGTATAATGTGTGCCTCTAAGCACACCTATAGTTCAAGCTTAGTTGTCTTACCCATTAAGTTACATATTTTTCAATGATTTTGAAGTGATAGTCCTGCAAAATGACAACTATAAAGGTTGAAAAGTAGGAGCTGCCTAAGTTGTCCCAGTTCGATGGCACAAATTTTAAACTGTAACAACACAAGGTTCTTATCTTTCTTATAATTGTAAATGTAGTGCACGTACTCATAGAGTAATGTCTTGAAAAATGAGAAGATAAGATTAATGGTGAAAACCAAAAGAGACAAAAGTGGATGCAGGATGACTTTGTGTGTCACGACCACATACTGAATGCACTCTCAAATATTTTGTTCGACCTCTACTCGAAAGTCAGTACGACGAAGAAGCTGTGATAAGCTATTAAAAGCAAATACATGACTGAAGAAATAGGAAATCATAAGTTTTTGGTTAATAAGTATATGAATTTCAAATTCTTCAATAATAAGTCACTACTACTTCAAGTCCATGAGATGCACAGATTAAGTATGAGGGTATGCACCTTGATGAATCATTCCATGTAGTTGCAATCATAGGTAAATTCCCTTCATCCTGAAAAGATTATAGAAATAAATTAAAATATAAAAAATAAAGAATTTACCTTATAACAACTTCAACATCTTAGAATTGAGGATGAAGCTCGATCTCGATATAAGAAAGATGAAGTAAAAAAAAATTGTGTTAAGATGAACATGGTTGAATGCAAACCAAGGTTCAAACCTGAACTTATGAACAAAAATAAAAAATCTAAGCTTATTGCTAAGAAAAAAGTGTATTTCTTGCTACACTTATGGTAAACTGAGTTACTATGCGAGAAAATATCGACATAGAAATAAATTTCAAGGCAATAAGGCTAGTAAATCCGATAACAATCTAGTAATTGTAGTAAGTGAGATATTTATAATCAATTCAAATGAGGGGGTGATACATGAATTTTGGATCAACAATCTATTCATACAATAATAAAAATATATTTAAAACATACAAAACTATGAGGGATGACTATAAGATCTACATGGAAGATTCACATGAACCTAAGATTCATGAAAAAGAGAGTATGAATCTCCACTTCACATTTGAAAAGTACTGAACCCTCCAAAGTGTGTATCATATATCATTATAAAAAATATTTCAAAGTTGTAAAGCATTAATACAGTAGGCATAGCCAATGTGATTAGGCATATCATATATCACAACTCATGTTTTCAACATCACTTATTTATTCAGTTCAAATCCAGTGGGACAAGTAGTATATGAACTTGGATATGGTTTATTAAGTTTCAAACCAAACCCGTGCTTGGCCCGAGCTTCCATGAAAGATATGTTATTTATTGTAATAATATAAAAAATCAAAGTATCCATATATTCGATTTATGTTATTATATCTGGATTTGGGTTCTGCCTGCTCTAGCTTTGGTCGAACCCCTGATCAGCCCTGCCGTGGAGTCAAGATCCACGTTTGGTCTCACTCGGTCCGCTGCTGGTCCTGTGGTTTTCTTCAATGAGATTTGGTAAACAAGGGTTGGACGGATGTTTTTTGTGTTTTGCATTGAAATTTATTTATAAAATTAATAGCACATGGCAGATTTATTGTTTTCTGAAAATATTGCAATAAAATCATGATACTGAAAAACAAGTTGAAATATTACCCAAAAAGCACTCCACTTATTTGGTAGGGGTTCCTTTAATTAAGGATGTAAACTGGCCGGATCTAGGCGTTACCGAGTCCGACCTAATAGGATTTGGAGTTGGATGGAATCATAGTGACACATATCACGAGATTTATGAAAAATCTTGAGATAATATCTCGAGAAATTGCCTAAAAGTTTAAACCAACAATTCTCGCGAGATTTTCAAAATATCGTAAGATTTATAAAAAAACATAAATACCATAATTTAAACACAATATTTACGTTTTAAATGGCTATTTATCGTAAAAAAATTTGTGTGTTTTAATTTTTAAATAAATTTTATTAATATTTTCTTATAAAAATTAATTAATTAATTTTTTTATTGTCAAAATTTTGCTGAAAAAAATGCAAGTTTCATAAAAAATTTTCAAATTCTTGCGAGTTTTTGAAAAACAATATTTTGCTGTTTTTAACTTTTGTCGCTGTGGATGGAATCAGATAAAATTAAATTCGGATCTGACTAGCTTAAAACCCGATACTTACACTTTGGATCGGATTTATTCGGGTTCAGCTTTGATTTTGAACACGAAACTAAATACTGAACCGGAACTCGAATCCTATTATTAAGCAGACCCGAATTTGGCTACCGAATCTGACTAATGGAATTTGGATTTGGGTCGGATGTCGGCTTACATTCAACCCGTTGACATCTCTAAATCTTGTTGAACGGATGTCACGAGTTCAAAACTCACGGGTGCGTGTCCCTTGCCATGAGGTTGAAGCTGTGAGTATAATACTTGGTAGGCAAGGATGACTTGAGGTTTCACGCCGATGAAATTGGTGAGTAAATCGGCTTTTCATCTCTGTCTCTAGCTTCCTTTGAATTGGGAAACTAGGGTTTCTCGGGATTCCCTTCGAAATTGGGGGCTTTTCTTCGTTGTTCACACCCTCAAACCTGAATTCTGATCGGAGAGATTCAATTCTTCATCATTTCTTATTCCGTGGGAGGCGGAAAATCGGTAAGATTTGATCGTAGTTTGATGCAATGGGGTCGTTGTTTCTGATTTCGAGTTCGATTTTCCCTTTATTGGGTTCTAGCGTTTAGGATATGGAACCGAGAGAAAGCAGCAGTTGGAGCCGCCGGATTCCAATCCGATCGGTTTTCAATTCGGTATGTGCCCTGGTGTTCATCTTCTTGTTGTACAGCCCTGAAAATTACGTTCGTAAGAACCCTATCGCTCGTTCTCCTCGGTGGGCTCCGGAGAACGGCGGATTCTCGGAAATTAGGTTTCCGAAAAGGAATTCGTTGATCGCTCGAAGTCTTACGGAAGCCTCTGCGAGGAATCCGGCGGAATCGATCGCCAATTCTTCGAGCCCTGTTGCTATTGATGGTTTGGAGATGAAGAACAATGTGACGATCGATAATCCCTCGGTCTGCACGGGATTGAAAGACCATAGAGAGTACGCTAATCGTTGCGAATTCTTGCGCTCGAATCGGCAATGTATGTCCGGCGGGTACTTCGATTACCTGACGTTCTTCTACTGCGCTTGTCGGCGTGCTCATTTTATTGGTTACGTGGTTTTGGGCGTCTGGCTCGTCGCCCTCTTCTATATGCTGGGCAATACAGCGGCGGACTACTTCTGCTATTGTCTGGAGAAGCTCTCGAGGCTCTTGAATTTGCCTCCCACGGTTGCTGGTGTCTCGCTTCTTCCTCTCGGCAATGGCGCACCGGACGTTTTTGCCAGTATAGCCGCGTTTGTGGGTTCGGGCACCGGCGAGGTGGGCCTTAACAGCGTGTTGGGCGGTGCCGTTTTCGTCACTTGCATTGTCGTTGGCGTCGTGTCCCTGTGTGTTTCTGGATATCGGGCTCAGATCGATCGGAGGTGCTTTATTAGGGATGTCTGCTTCTTCCTTGTGACCCTTGCTTCACTTGGTCTGAT
The DNA here is from genome assembly GCF_984573655.1 of Nuphar pumila. NCBI lineage: Eukaryota > Viridiplantae > Streptophyta > Magnoliopsida > Nymphaeales > Nymphaeaceae > Nuphar > Nuphar pumila. The sequence continues at coordinate 4,032,861 of NC_143262.1, forward strand.
TCTGATTGTTGGTAAGGTCAGTGTAATGGGAGCAATTGCGTTTGTTTCGATATACTTGGTGTATGCTTTTGTGGTTGCTGCTAATGAGGTGCTGAGAAAGCATGCAAGGAAATTGCATTTCGATGTGGTGACGCCATTGCTTCCTGTAAGAGGAAGTATATTTTCTCAGAAGGTGGAAGAAGAGGACTCAATTTACAGTCCGCTGCTGGTTGTGGAAATACCTGGGGAATGTCCTGATAATGTTGCTCATTTGTATGCTACATTACCTCAATGGATGTGGGCATCAAATGTTTCCATGTACTCAAATCAGTCACTGAAGAAGGCGATAGACATACCAAGGCCTTTATGGGGTTGGAGTGAAGATGAGGAGGATAATTGTTCTTCGTTTTCTTGTTCGAAGATCTTCTTCTGGGTCTTAGGGCTTCCTTTAACACTGCCAAGACGATTGACAATACCCATTGTTGAGGAGGAAGGGTGGTCTAAAGGGTATGCTGTTGCAAGCGCTACCTTAGCTCCTGTCTTGCTAGCATTTCTCTATAATACCCAAGAAAGCAAGGCATCATTAGTTGGTGTGGTTGTCTATGTTATAAGCGCCGTTCTTGGTGCAGCTCTTGGAACCCTCGCGTATTACTTCACAGATTCAGAACATCCACCCCAGAGATTCTTGTTTCCATGGGTCTCGGGTGGGTTTATTATGAGCATCGTTTGGTTCTACATTGTAGCTAATGAACTTGTGGCTCTCTTAGTTGCATTGGGTGTAATACTTGGGATCAACCCTTCGATCCTCGGATTGACTGTATTAGCATGGGGCAACTCAATGGGGGATTTGATGTCAAATGTTGCTTTGGCTGTGAACGGGGGAGATGGTGTGCAGGTTGCTTTATCAGGGTGTTATGCTGGGCCAATGTTTAACACACTTGTAGGATTAGGGGTATCAATGCTGCTTGGAGCCTGGTCAAATAGGCCTGCAGCATTTATTGTTCCAAGAGACAGCAGCCTGGTTTATACTATGGCTTTTCTTGTTTGTGGACTCATCTGGGCTCTCATTGTTCTGCCCAGGAATGACATGCGTCCCAGCAAGGTGTTAGGAGTTGGTCTTATTATCCTATATTTGATTTTCCTTTCAATAAGAGTCAGCAATGCAGTTGGAGTTTTATCACTAGCTGGTCTGCACTGACCTTGTAATGAAACATGGGAGTTTGCTATACTTTGTAATTACACACTTGCACTTACATGGAAGGATCTGCACCAAGTATCCTTGGACATATTAGAGTGTGCAACTCTTTCCAACTGATATCTAGCTTATGGGGGGATCATGGTGCTCTTGTGGATTTCATGTTTTGCCATGGTTTACTGTATCCTAGTCATCATCTTTCTTCTTGCATTACTAAAGGCTATTGTACCTCAATAAGTACTACTCACATGTTGATATTTTTCCTAAATATAGTCTAGTTTTGAGCAGATGGAAAAGCATTTTACAAGGTTGTGTCTTTTATTTTTATTTTGCTTTAGTTTTTCATAGTCATATATCTCAAAAAGCATTATATTGGTGGTCTAAGACAGTCTTCATTCTTTGTAGAAAAGGTGATCTTACATGGACTGCTTCTCCCATTTACGTGATGAGGATTGATTTCGCATTGTCTAATCCAATAGATTTTGATGACATATACCACCTGCAATTTTTTGTTACATAGATTCAGAGTGACATGAAACTGTTCTTTTTTTTTTTCATTTCAGGCATTTGGAGGCTTCCACTTGCAATTTTAGCTTTTCAGGATCATACTGAATATGAAGTAATTGTTTATTTGTTCCATGCATCGTTTTTTTTTTCTTGATTTTTCCTTGCATGAAACATATCGGCTTATGTAAACCTATTAATTTGTCTATGCGAGAGAACTCGTGGAAAAAGCACTTTTTTTTTTTTTTAAGATCGGACCCTCCAGATGTAACTTACATGTTTGGTTTTGTAGGGACTGACCCTTAGATCATGTTTCTTCAGCATGCACCTGGGCTTTTTGGGGTTGAAAAATCAACAGCCTACAATATACCAAATCAACATTCTTAGCAGGCTGTTGACCTTGAGAGAGGTTGTTGAGGAACATTTGGATTGCAAGAGTGCGAATCCAATAAGTTCAGATCCAAGGTCCATTGACTATCAAATGTGCAAAACAAAATTGGCGCCAAGAATATCAACACTGATAGTTGTCAATAATAAAATGGGATTAGAATTCCTAAGATAGTTGAAGGCTATCCTAGCTATCCAAGAATGAAGGCGTTCAGTTTAGAAATTGATCAATTTGAGACTCCGTCAAATTCTAAACCTCAATTATATAAGGGAACATCTTCTCTCATGAACAAGGAGAGAGAAAGAGGGATCTTTATCCGTGGATGTAGGTCTAAAGACAGAACCAGGTAATTGGGTGTTCTGTGATCCTGGATTTTCTCTACAATATTCAAATTTGTTTAATCACATATTGCATATTCCCTCGGCTTGAATTTCTTTCTCATCGTATGCATTGAACTCTTTTGAATTGGTAATGAGTGCATTTAAGCGGAAGAAAATTGGTTGTGACAGAAAACATCTGGAGTGATAAATCAAATAGCAGAGTACCAATGATTCTGCTTTCTTTCTTATGCCATGTAAGTTGAGACGCCACCATAGGACAGATATTTAAGGGTAAGTTTGGTCTGCTGGGCCACATGTGATTTGGAGTCGTATGAATCGGAATCACAAGAGCCCCCTTGTGATTCTGAATGCCGTGTAAATGAGAAAACGACTCTCATTTGTAAATGAGAGTTGGTTTTCTCTCATTTGCATGGGACTCTGAATCTCATGAGACATTAACAAATGTTTATACAATTTGACAAATATAAGTTTTGGCTTAAAAGTTTAATTTATTTATGGTCTTGTATTGGCGAGTTTTTTTCAAGGGTATATATTTAATTGAGTCAAGGGTATATACATGCAAGTTGTTTTGACTCAATTTAACTTCATAGTATGTTCAACATGGTAAATTTAGTGGGAATAGACTCTTGGAAAATGTTTGTCGTGTTGGATCCCGGTACAGATCCAGTGTGGCCATTGAGTATCACAAAGTGAACCCATAGCTCAAAATGGATCCAAGTATTAATCTAAAGTTGCTTCCAGGTATTGGATCTAAAATATGAGATCCAATGACCTAGTGTAGTGGGCCAAGAATCCTAAGACCCACTTAATGGGCCTTTTGAGGAATGAGCCACAGAGATAGTGGTGGGCCCACAACTCATTGGATTCTCAACAGTTGAGAATCTAATGAGCTCATAGGCCATATTTTGTGTGGTCGATCGCTTCTTAGAGATGTTGTATGTTTGCAGGGGCGGAGCTTGGGGGGGGCAGGATTGGGCTGTAGCCCAGTCTTGCCTCGAAAGCCGGGTCGGACCCGGATCCGAAACCCGATAAGGTTTTAAATAGGGGGTTCTTTTTAAGAAATGCATAGCTCCTCTGTGTAATGCAGGACCTGAGCCCCCTTCGTCGGAGGCCCTGCTCTACCCCTGCTACCAATATATGTGCATGTTTTATTCGCTTCTGCTTCTTGATGATTGTCACTTGTTATCGACGATGACATTGGTTACGATAATTGATTTAGATAGCAAAGTTGTTTTTGTTTTGCTTATTTTCCCAATTGCTTCCGACTTCATGAGAGTTCTTGTGCTTTTGCTCAGCTACGTTGCCAAAATGCTATATTTTTTGATATGTTGTTTTGTTTGCGTATCCACCTGATTTGAGAAATGATGTTAGCGATAGTGGTTGTGGTTATGTTAAAGAATCTTAGTAACTGTAAACTTTGCCATCAGGTTTTGTAAATGTTCCAATGGATACTTGAGATGCAACATGATAACTTATATAATATGCATACTCAACAACTTGATTGCTGTTAATATTTTGAGGCGAGGAATTGTTATCAGTCACATTTGAACTTTTAAAAATTTGAGTTGGTGTTTTCATGGCCGTCATTAGAAGCTTGATGGTATCATATAACCTAAATGATGAGATGGTATTTGAGTCTGCCTTCAATGATGGCTACATGCTTTGCATATTTTTTACCTAGTTTTAGTGTCTTACAAGGTACAACTTACCTGTATCTTTTTGCACTGAGTTACGTTGATTATATTCCTCTACATGGTTATTTTCTTTTTATGCAATTGTTTTTTCAATCATTTCTTGCTCTTGTGCAGTATGACCATCAATGCCTCAGTGCCACAATGTGATTCCCATCGATCGAGTGCCCCAAAATCTTGTTGCCAATCTGAAGATCTCTTCGTTCTCTGGAGCCTCGGATTTCGTTGATACCGATTTATGATTGCCCTCGTTGTCGGGTAATGCTTCTACCGATTGTTCCTCTTTCATTTTTCTCGCTTTCTTATTTCAATGCCTTTGTGATTCGATTTTTGTGGAATTCTTGATTGAGTTTTCATTTTTTCGAGTTGTTTTCTCTTGATGCTGTCTAGGTTCCTTATTGGGTATGGGAGTTATTGAGTCGGTTGCATGTTTCGTATATTTATTTCTTGTTGGTGTTGGATTTTTTTCACCTATTTAGAAGTTTTGGTCTCGCCTCTGCGTTTTTTATGGGATTTATGATATTGATCTTCTTTGATTTTGCTTCTTTTTTTTTGAAGAATAATATGTTTTTTCCCTGTAATCGAGAGTTTGATCCGGTTAAAATGTTTTGATTGGGAATTGATGCCTCTATTTCTATTTAATTGTGACTATTCGTTTTGTGGATTGGAGGGTCTCGTTGTGATGACGATAGATAGTTTGATTTGTCCATATGAAATAGATTTTTATTAATAATTGTAGACATTTTTTTTTTATCTAATTTTTTTTTTTGCGGGGGCGCTGCCCCCAAACCCCCAACTATCACAATTTGTTTTCCCTACGCCCATGTTTGCCCCCCCCCCCCCCCCCCTCACATGAATCCTAGCTACGCCCCTGTATGTTTGGAATGCATCTTTAACGCTAAGGGAGCAAGTGGTTAGAGTTTCATCCTGCCCATTAGGTAAATATTCAAATGCAGGCCACACTCTAAAGAGAAGTGGTTGGGTCTAATCGGATCTGAGTTATATGATCCGACCCGTTTGCGTCCCTCAAAAGAAAAGTGATTGGGTCTATTCATGGTACAAAAGCTTGGTTATGCCATTAAAAGGGCTGAGTCTGGTCAGATCGCAATAATCCGGCTCAGGTTTCAACTGGGAGCAGTCACCTTGTGTTGGGACGTTGCAAGTTTGAATCCCAATGGTATGGTTGTATAATTGGTAGGGGTCTACCTAACCACAGCTTTCTCTGTATAAAAAGCAGAAAAAGAATCCAGTTTGGTGCAACTTATTAGGTGGTGTTTGAATGTCTCGGATCTCAAATTCAATGGTTGGATTCATACACACATTTTTAGTTCCACCCTTGTGGTGGTTGACTTGGACCCAACCCATACGGACACCTATAGGATCAGGGTTTGGTGATAAAGAAGGAGGTTACATTAAATTCTCCATTATATCCACCAAAAGGTCCTTTTTTTTTTGGGATAGTCCAGCTGGGGTTAGGCATACCTCCACCAGTCATTCAACTGTACCATCGGGTTGAAAACTTGCAACGACCCAACACACGGTAGCGTGCACTAACTGCTTCTACCAGACAAGTGGAGCCCCCTTTGGTGGATCCAAAAGGTCTGATTAGTATGTGAAGCAAGGCACGGTTTGTGAAATTTTATACGGATCCAACCTGGGTTAAAATTAAGATTGGCAAATTTTCACTGTAAAAAAAAATATTATTTTACCGAGTATGAACTGAGTTTGGTTCATGTAATTCTTATAGGACCCATGTATGTGTTTTCTTACAGTGATCAGACCCGGTACCAGCCCCTCAAAAGTCAGATTCATGTTTGGACCCACCTGGGTCAAAATCAAATCCGATCCATTGACACCCGGCCCCACCTAATAAGGAAAAAAGAAGGCTCCAGTTAGCTGAAAATTGTCTAGATCAGGTACGTCTTGGATCCAGGTCTGCTGCCACCTGTTGGCCCAACCGATTGATGCGCCTTAACGGGTCGAGGTCCTGGTCCAAACCCGAAAATATGACTTACGGATCGGGTCTAATAAGACTTTGACCCATTTAGTTGCCTTATTAATGGAAAAGGTTCCCCCATATGTGATTATTTAAACCGGGTTGAGGATGCCTATGCCTGTGTGATACACGACCCTCCGTTACTGCATTCGTACTTCTCCTCCCTTAATACAACTGCAAGTACCAAGTACCCCGGTAAAAGGGATGCCTCTTTAGACACCAACCCAATTTTATGGTTACGAAAATGCCACTGCGACTGGCTAGTGATTCCAAATTTCAAACCGCGTGCAAAAGACCGGACTTATTTGACTCAACTCAATTCCGTGTATGGGCATCAAAATGCAGACCCAAATACTATTTAGGTCGACCCAGATCTGAGCTAAGTAATAAACAGGCCAGGTTTAAACAATGGATTTCATGGGTAGGAATGCATCTCGATAAGTTGGATATTCAACCCGTTGTTAGAGAGAGAGAGAGAGAGAGAGAGAGATTAAAGAAAATAAATGAGGGTAGAATTGGTATAGCTCAAATGTTGTTAACCGGCGACTGTAGTTAAAAGGCAATGTTGTCAGTATGGGTATCGGCCCTGAATCGTTGGGCTCCCCCATTCAGCTGCATCGGGTCGATACCCATATTCAGCTGAATCCGTTCTGTATCGGCCCAAAAATAATAAAAAATTATTACATATCAATCATTACATGACGTGACACGTGTTAAAACCATTAAAATAATAATAAAAATTATTCTTCAGTATTTTTATATTTATTAAAAAATTAGCCATATCGGGAGCAAAATTCTGTATGGGCCGAGCACCGATACTGATAACATTAATTAAAGGTGAGACATTTATGGTGGTTATGCATTTGCATAACAAAACATAAAATCAGGTATGCTTTTGAGTTACATGATTTTTTAGGTATGGATCTGAAAAATCAGAAAAAAACTTGGTATTCTTTTGTAAATAACCCAAAAAAGAAAGTTGCCCAGAACAGAAAGGTCGATCACCATAAAAATACAAAGTGCACACAGTCTTGTGATCTGTTTGGACCACACTCATTTAAGATCCGAATTCGTTAAGTTTATGCATAAAAAAGTGCAAGGCCATGTTTGGATACCCAAATATATATAAAGGCAAGTGGAATAAGTTGGGGGCGTGTCCTTTTACGACACGCATCCATGGGCCCCACAAAACGTACCAATCAAATTCTGTGGGGGCCCACAATTTGATCCGGACACGCACAATTTTGTGGTGCACTCCAGTGTAGCGGTGATCGAAGATATTGTTCGATAAATCGCCGACTGATCGCGATCCATCTTGTGAACGATTTGGCTTGGCGACTCCGATTTCCAAATAAACTCTCCGCCTAAAATGCAGAAAAATCGTCGATTTGGAGGATGAGTTTGGCTACTATGGTGCACTTTGTTCCGCCCTCGTACTTAGGGGTGTCAATGGGTCAGATTTGACTCGGACATGACCCGTACCAAACCCTATAGGGTCAGGGTTGGATGATAAATAAGATGGTCTGATTAGAATTCAGGTTGGACCCGAAGGGTCCGATTAATTTATGGAGCCAGGTATGGTTTGTGAAATTTCATACCAAACTCGGGCCCAACCCCCCCCCCCCCCACTAAGATCAGCAAATTTTCAATATAAAATAGATAAAATTTATTATTTTACCGGGTATGGTTTCTCTCATGGTGAGTTCGATTAGACTCGAGTCCAGACCCAGTAACATCATCTCAAATCAAATATGAGTGTGATTTCACCTGGGTTGAAACCAAATACGACCGTTCACACTCCTGCTCGTACGTTTGGAAGACTGCATGCAACCCCATACTGTACTCCAATATGTACTACATCACATTAGCTAATCTAAGACGCAAGCTGTGCATCATTATCTTAGTTTTTTTTTTTTTTTTAGACAAGCTGGGGTTAGGTGGGCAGGCCTTCCACCAGTTATTCAACGTACCACTGGGTTTTGAACCTGCTACTTTCCACCACAAGAATACGTGCACTGACAGCTCCTACCGACCACGCGGAGCCCCCATCCTCATCTTACATGTATACAAGTGGTCCGTCCAAATGCCATAGTGACAAATCTCGCGGGATTTATGAAAATCTTGCAAAAAATATCGTGAGAAATGACCCAAAAGTGAAAAAATGGTAATTTCTCGTGAGTTTTTTCGTCAAAAGCATAAATATTGTGTTTAAAACGTGATATTTATGCTTTTATCAGATATTTATAAAAAAAAAAATCATGCAGTTTTTTTTTAAATATTTTTATGTATATTTCATTATAAAAATTAATTTTATATTATTTATTTATTTTTTATTGCCGATATTTTGCCAAAAACATGAGAATTTCAAAAAAAAATTGGGAGTTTTTAGCTGCCGATATTTTGACGTTTTTAACTTTTGTCACTATGCCAAATGCACCAATATAATTATTGTGGTCATTTTTTTATGCAGCTGTGCACGACATCTTAGCATGCAGTTCCATTACTGCTGACCATTCATCTAAATGTGATGTGTAAGATCAGTTTAGTTGGTTCTTTGTAAAGAGTACACGCAACAGGAACAGAGTTTGGATGTGCATGCAGAGGATGAAGAATCTTATCAAGAGGGGACGTAGTCATTAAAAAACATGCTCTTTTCTTTCCATGAAAAAGAAACATGAGTGAACCAAAAAAAATTAGGGGTTTTCTCTCCAGTTATCTATACAAAAAAAAAAGGGACAATAAATTTTAAGATTTAACTTCATAATTTTTATTTTTTAAAATATGATAAAGTGAAAACGAACTACCAACCATTTGATTTGTGCCACCACAACCAATCATGCACGAGCCGAGCCGAGCCGAGCCGAGCAGCCCTTTTTCCTTTTCTTTTTCACAAGGCCAAGTTTCATCTGATTGACTACTGAGCTGAACCCAACCGAGCCACGAGCCGCAGCTCGTGGCAATTCGGATATAGCGAGAACGAATACGTCCAATTCCGAAGACCCTCTCCATTTTACTTCGTTCCAGCCGAACCTTCCCCGCCGCCCTGCGTCTTTCTTCTTCGCTTTCGCCGTCTTTCTCCTTCGCCCTCATCTCTCGCGTTACCACTGGGTTTCGATCCCGCGATCTAAAGCGAAAAATGATGCACATGACGTTCTACTGGGGGAGGCAGGTGACGCTCCTCTTCGACGGATGGAAGACGACGACGTGGCTGGGCTACGCCCTCACCCTCCTCGCCGTCTTCTTCTTCTCCGCCTTCTACCAGTACCTGGAGAACCTGCGTGCCCGTCTCCAGGCTTCCTCCACCGGAAAACCTCCCGAATCCGGCGACGACGCCCCGCTCCTCTCCCGCATCTCCGCCACGAAGTTCAGGGGTTGGAAGCTAGCCGTCGCCGCCCTCTTCGGCGTCAGTTCGGCGATCGGTTACTTCCTGATGCTCGCGGTGATGTCCTACAACGCCGGAGTGTTCATCGTCGCCGTCGTCGGACTCACCACCGGCTACCTTCTCTTCAGGTGCGACGGCGAGATTGTCGCCGAGGCCGAGAACCCCTGCGCCTGCGCCTGAGGTTCGGTCCGGCTTCTTCCAATGTTTTTCTTCTGCTAGCGTTTTCTTCCGTCGCCTTCTGTGCTTTTTGCTCTATCCTTTCTTTCTTTTATTGTATGCGATATGTAAATATCTGGAAATGCTGCAATCGAGATTTTCTTGTCCATTTTTCGTGATTTCTGGTTTGCGCTGATCGTGAACTATGATGCAATCCGTGCTTATACTCACGTACAGAAGAGATCATGATTGATTTTCGTTTTTATTTTTTCATGAAGGACGGTAAACCATCCTCGGGATCGGAGACTGATGCACCAGCCGATCCGAATGGAGGACTATCCACAAAAATGCAAGAATAAATTGAGGGACCATTGATGATCTGGGGTTCAACTGAATCCAATTTATTATGTATTTATTTATTATTGATTTTGGAGTCATATTTAGACGTTGAATTGATCCAAGATTCAAAAGTAGAATTAAGGTTTTCTCTTACTATAAATACTTGTTACGTGGGGTATTAAAGTAGAATTAAGGTTTCCTTTCCCTCTTTGAACGTGCTGCTCGAATCATGCAAAAACCCGCAGTTAACCTCGATTCTTTGTCACCAGCTTATCCCCCACATCTTCCTGTCAACCAGCAGCAACTTACTCTTCTTCCTCAGTTGTTCTCCCACGCCTTCCGACCTTTGATTTGTTGTCGTAGTTGTGTGCGTACCACTTTCACTCTCTGTGGCCATTTAGCCATAGTCGACCTAGCAGCTATGTTATCTATTCACTTGTCTAATTTTGTTTTCTTGGTCCAGTCTCTCATCTTCAACAACGCTAAACTTTGATTCTTGCTGTTCAATAACATTCAAAATCAAGGTTGTTAAATGCAATAAGGCGAAGCGAGGCGTTGAGCCTGTTATGAAGCGAGGCGTAAGCCTCGAGGCGTTGAAGCGTAAGCTTCATGATCAAAATAAAAATTCTATATGAACAAATAGCTGCACACCTCCATTAATGAACGTAAGCATAAACATCATCTCTGGGCGATAGAAACAAATAAAATCAGTTTGAATCGGCCGATTTAGATTGAATCGGCCCTCGCCGATTTGAAACAGAACTCGATTCATTACACCGTCCAAAATCTTTCGATTTGAGGAAGAATTTGCCCGAGTGAGGTCGAATTGAATACTGTTTGCAACAAACAAAAAGAAAAAAGAGAAAGAAAAAAATCGCAAAGCCCATAAGGTTCCAATATAAGATCTTCATTGAGCTGGAGATCAGGGATTCTCGGGCAGCCAAATCCTTCTTCAATGCCTCGACCTTGCTCTGCAAATTATCCTGGTCCAACTCAATCCCCTGCATCTTGTTGTGGAGCTCATTGATGTAGGAGATGGCATCACCGAGAAGTGATGCCTTGTCCATCTTTGAGACATTGGGGACGACAGCTCGCAGGGCATAGAACCTTTGGTTCAGCTTCTCCCGCCTCTGTTGCTCCGTCTCCACATGATTCAGCGGCTCCTCTCGCCCGTTGGCTGGCTTCCTGCCCCGCTTCCTCAGTCGCTTCTCGAGATCCACCCGACAACTTTCTGCCTCTCGCACCGATGCCTCGAGGTCGGAGTGGTCCGAGTCTCTCCCTGACTTCACCCTGGACGGAAGGACGATTGCAGAGGAGAAAGACAACATTTCATCTTTAACATTGTCGTTCCTTGACAGCCCAGAGGTCGGCCGCTTCTTCTTCTCATCCACTGCAGCTGCTGGCACCACCAACTTCGGCTCCAACGAGCCGCCAAAAGCTGAGGTTCCGGCCACCGCGCATCGAAGATGGAAGAGTAACAAGATGCGTACGCTTTTGAAGCGAAGCGCGCCTCGACGCGAGGCGTGCGCTTCACCCATGTGAAGCGTGCGCGCCTTGACGCGAGGCGTGCGCTTCACCCATGTGAAGCGTGCGCTTCGCGACTCAAACGCCTCGGTACCTTAAGCTTGTGCTTCACCTCCGAGGCATACACTTCAGGTACTGAGGCGTACGCCTCTCACAACACTGTTCAAAATTAGTTTTCTATACCATTTGAATTTAGTTCAGTGATTATGAGATGTATATCATCTTGCAAATAGCCTATTTTGATATTTGTTATCTAATGTCTCTAAAAAAATTATTTCTTCCTTTAGTGGTTTAGATTGATGCCATTTGCAGTCAAGTGGTTCTAATCTAAAATTGAAAATTTTCCTATTAGTGGCATATTATTTGGAAATATTTTAGTGTTGTTTATGGTTTATCGTAACTAGTTAATTAGTAACCATGGTTTATTGTAAATGCTGGTTATGGTTTTGTGACATAGAGATTAATCAATAGAACCGTAGTTCATAAATGTTTCAAAAGTTTTCATTTGATATTGAAATTGCACATCCAGCACCCTTAAAATTGCTAGAAGTTCCGGTTGGTGCATGAATAAAAGAAAACATTAAACTTAGTTTTGTATGCATTTTCAGGCACACATACACATATGTGATCCTCTCCTATATAAATTTTCTGATTCCCCCTTTTGTGCAATCACACCACATTCTTGAATTCTTCTACTACCCATGCTGATCAATAGAGATTAATCCTTCAACAACTAACATGTGATATATCTTACATATTTACCGATTGAAGTGCGATTGGTAATGTAAACGAATTTACTGGAGTCGAACTCTCTTTTTGTTTTCAAAATTTTTGCCCAAAAGTATTTTTTTAGGCACAATTTGGACAAAATGAATACCACTGAACTCCTAGTTGTCAAGCTTTGGATGTGAAGATATCAATAATGTGTACAAAATTACAAAAGAAATCCGACCCATTAACACCCATAGGTATGAGGCGTGGTTCTGTTTTCGGGTCACGAACACTTATAATGTAATAGTAGGGGAGGGCATTACATTATGCCCCAACACAGATCTCATCATTTGAAATAGGATGGGTTTCATCACACATTCGATCCTAGCCATCCAGCAAAACCATCTAGCCATTGATTGGACGAGATCTGTGTTCCCTCTTTAATGGGGGGCCACCTTTTTTCTCATCGAGGCAGCCATTATGTGGCTACCCTAGTTGGACAGAACACTTTATAAAGTGTTTTTCCCCGAACAATAGATCTACTTCCCATCGGTACTGTGGAGCAGATGGACCATACAAAACAACCATACCATGAAGCTGGTCTGCTAAAATAGGATTTCATGCATATGAAATTATTTTACTTTTTTTTAGGTCCAAGGAAACTGGGTAGATAAAACCTTTGAGGTCCCCCCTTGCCTGCTAGAGAGTACCAGCTTTGACCTTGCAGCAAGGGGCACCCCTCGTGGGTTTTGAACGCTTGATATCCCATCAATTTGGTGACATTCAAAAGTTGCCCCTACCAGATGAGTAGAGCCCTTGTGGCCACAAAATTCTACTATTACGACATGTGCTAGGCATGATATATTTCGAAATGAAGGCAATGACTTCCTTGGTTCCTTAAGCAGATCAAAGTTATATACTGCATTTAGAGAGATCATTAGTTCCTTCTAAATTCAAAATTATAGATCAATTTCACAAATTGGTATTAAATGTGATTTCTTTAATCAAATAAAGTTGATAATTTTTTCATAATCATTCTCCTATTGTAAGGCAAACTCAAAATCACCCTCCCCTTATTCCATTTCCCAAAATCAACCCCCCATTTTTTTGCCAACCATGGCAAAACCATCCTTAAGATAACTGGATGTCACGTGATTGAAGAGTGAATTTGTCCTAACATTTCGAAATGTAATAATAATTCCGAAAGATAAAATAATGTAAGGATATTTTAGATATTCCCCATAAGGTAGAGATGATTATTGAAAAAACTCTAAATAAAATTGCTAGAAAATCATATAAAATATCAGACTTATCTAATGAATATTCCTTCTATTCACGCCTAAAAGATTTTCCTTGGCTTTAGCTTCGGTTTGCACATGGGATCTACCCTCCAATTTCGAATTCATGATGTTTGAGCTGCCCCTAGCTAGGTGTGTAATGCCCACATGGGCATTACCAGCATTCGATTCACATGATCGAATACATTATATGATTCTTTTATCCGACATGAGTTATATTGCTCTAAAAGAAGTTGAATTTGGATTTTTGAAGTCATATCATACTTCTTTCTGACTTCTTTTATCATTTTCTTTGCAGTGTCAAAGTCTTCAAATACTCGGATGAGGTCATATTACATAAATGTTAGAAGAGTTGCTCGAGCAAATTAATCATTTTCGATAAACTTATTGTAAGTTTTCTTGTCTTCTTCATTAGATTTGTTAGTTAGTAAAGATTTTTCATTATTCAATACGTGTAGAGTCTTGTCATGTGTTAATAGATATTTGATCTTCCTTCTCGACATTTCAAAATTCATCCCATTGAGCTTTTCGATTTTTGATAACTCAACCCTGACTACTCGATTTGCCATTTTCCTAGTTATAAACAAATATTAGAATTAATAAACTTATTTCAACTAATATTTGTGAGTGTAACTAGTTTTGATCCTTCTAAACAAGTTTAACATGTAATAAGATGCTTAAATAGGCAAGAATATGCAAAAAAATGTTAAATACTAAATACTTTTAACAAGAACAAGTACTTGGTGGTTTTTAGAAACTTAGGACCATCTTTTTGCAATTGCAGAAAACAAAAGAAGAGGCTTTATGTAAGCAAAAGCACATAAATCTGTTTCTGCAACTTTCTGAGTTAAACAGAAACCTTTTTATCTTCTTTCTGCAATATCAGAAAAGATTAGATGCTTTGTTTTGCAAAAATTCAATAAGGCAAGAGATTTTTTGAAATTTTTGCATTTATCAAAAAAATAGGAACCACCTTTTTGAAATTTTCAGAAAAGCATAAACCTCTCTAAGCAAAAACAAAACCTTAAAATAATTTTTTTCTGAGTTAAACAGAAAGATTCAACCCTCTTTGTTGTAATTTCAGAAAACTAAAAATTTGTTTCTGCAAAAAACGATAAGCAGAGGCTTATTTTTGAAAAAAAAAAGTAAGCCTCTTTCTAAATTTTTTAAAAAACAAACCTTTGAACAAAAATTTCAAACGGGTCCTAAATGGAATTAACTAAAATATATAGACTTAAAATGATTTTTTTTTTTAAAGTAATGAGAGAAGAAGGGTTCTCAACCCTTTTTCTTCTCTAAAACCCTTGAAGGTTCCTTCTCCGGCGACGAGACCACGCAACAACGAAATCAGTAACTAGATCGGCGATGACACGCTGCACCAGGCGAAACCCAGCGACCGGTTCAGCGTTAGCACACAACACTAGAGATGATGACTGACGATCACTACAGGATCTGAGAGAATGAGGCCACCACCGACGTGGTTTTGAGAGCTGGAAAATCTGGCCAATCATTCTCCGACAACGACGTCAATAATGCCACCTCCGGCTGCGAATTCGGCCACCCAACCGACCGAAAAAGATGAGCACAGTTCTTGGCCCTCTGTCTTTTTTTTTTTCATTTTCCCTTTCTGTTTCAAGGGCTCGGACAACACCGATGCATGCAATTTTCGACAATGACCCTCCAAAAATGGAGGACCCACTCAGCGTGATGCTCTCAGTGTCAGGCAGCACCCCCAACAACAAGGATTAGAATAACCACCATTATTTTTCTTACAGCAATGCGACTCCTATCGTGAAACCGAGTGATCCGGGCCAGAAAATCCCTGTCGATCAATGCACAATGAGAGTGAGAGAGGAAGATCGGGCCACCAGTGGTGTCCGACCACCAACCCTCTTCCTTTTCTCCCTTTTTTTCCACTATGCTTGAAATGCAAAGAGACATGTCTCTTAGTACTGAAGGGATTCCTCTGAGATGTATTCCAAACTTGAACTCTTCACAAAGTTATAAATGCAGTACAGTAGTATGAGAACATATAGTTACAAGAACTAAGGCATTCAATTGTAAGAGTGTTGATAGTGTGGATGTTCTTAGCGATTTCGAGCCTTCACTCTGCAAAAAATTTGCACTTGTGCATTCAAGTGCCTACACAACATGTATATCACATCCATGGGTGAAGTAACCTTTAACCCTTTTTTTAGTTCATAACTATTTGTATCGTTATATATTATGCACTTTTGGTTGCTTTTAGTTGGTGAACTGCTGTGCTTCACAGAATCAACTTATTGGAGATTGACCAAGTTAAATGCTATCTTTCGAGAATACGAGCTCATAGGCCATATTTTGGCGCGGTCGCCTCTTAGAGAGAGAACGGTGTTTGTTGCACTTGTGAATTGACCACCATTGATGAATTTGCATCTCTTTTTACAGTATGATACATTGTATGTTTGGAATGAATCTTTAACGCTAAGTGAGCTAGTGGTTGGAGTTTCATCCTGCCCACGAGGTAAATATTCAAATCCAGGCCACACTCCAAAGAAAAGTGGTTGGGTCCAATCGGATATGAGTTATATGATCCGACCCATTTGCGTCCCTCGAAATATAAGTGATTGGGTCTATTCATGGCACAGAAGCTTGGTTATGCATTTAAAATGGCTGAGTCTGGTCAGATCCGGGTGCAACAATCCTGCTCAGGTTTCAACTAAGAACAGTTAGTTCACGTCACCTTGTGTATGGACGTTGCAAGTTTGAATCCCAATGCTATGGTTGTATAATTGGTAGGGGTCTAACCAACCACAGCTTTCTGTGTGAAAAGAAAAAAAAAAGAATAAGTTTGGTGCAACTTTTTTAATTGGTGTCGGCTTGAACCCAACCCATACAAAAACGTATAGGATTAGGGTTTGGTGATAAAGAAAGAGGTTCGATTAAAATCTCCATTAAATCCAAAATGGTCTTTTTTTTTTTCGGATAGTCCAGCTGGGGTTAGGCAGACCCCCCCAGTTATACAACTCTGCCATTGGGTTGTGAACTTGCAACGACCCAACACACGGTAGCGTGCACAAACTGCTTCTACCATATAAGTGGAGCCCCCTTTGGTGGATCCAAAAGGTCTGATTAGTATATGAAGCAAGGTATGGTTTGTGAAATTTTATACGGATCCAACCTGGGTTCAAATTAAGATTGGCAAATTTTCACTGTAAAAAAAATATTTTTTTACCGAGTATGAACTGAGTTTGGTTCATGTAATTCTTATATGACTCATGTATGTGTTTTCTTACAGTGATCAGACCCGGTACCAGCCCCTCAAAAGTCAGATTCATGTTTGGACCCACCTGGGTCAAAACCAAATCCGATCCATTGACACCCGGCCCCACCTAATAAGGGAAAAACTAGGCTCCAGTTAGCTGAAAATTGTCTAGACCAGGTACGTCTTGGATCCAGGTCTGCTGCCACCTGTTGGCCCAACCGATTGATGCGCCTTAACGGGTCGAGGTCCTTGTCCAAACCCGAAAATATGACTTACGGATCGGGTCTAATAAGACTTTGACCCATTTAGTTGCCTTATTAATGGAAAAGGTTCCCCCATGTGTGACTATTTAAACCGGGTTGAGGATGCCTGTTTGGTACACGACCCTCCGTACTGCATTCGTACTTCTCCTCCCTTAATACAACTGCAAGTACCAAGTACCCCGGTAAAGGGGATGCCTCTTTAGACACCAACCCATTTTCATGGTTACGAAAATGCCATTCCGACTGGCTAGCCGCTAGTTGATTCCAAATTTCAAACCGCGTGCAAAAGACCGGACTTGGTTAAGCAGAAAATTACAAAACCGCGATGTAAACGTCAGCTATCTCAGAAGCGTAGTGACAAATATGTGTGTTAAAAGAAAAAATGCAAAAAGATAAAGCAGCTGTTTTAAAATGTTGCTAGAAATGAACTTTTTGGTTTTTCCACTTTTTTTTTTTTTAAATTTTTTCAATAAAAATTTGAGAAAATAAAAAATCAATGTTTTCTAGAGAAAAAAGACTGGCATAACTTTTCCCTTGTAAAAGTTTGTCACTAAGCTAAGTATGCAATATTATAACGATCAATCGCATGGCAGCATTTCACGATCCCCAAACGGTAGCTGAGCTCCACTCAAATGATGTAGTTGTGAACTTGATCATGAGATTGTCCATGTTTTGATCCCATCTCACCACATTTTTTATTCTCGTTCTTGTAAGCAACAGTACTCGCGAGCAATGTTGTCAGTATCGGTGTATCGGCAATAGGCAGAAAATTCTTACAATTCACTCCTTTTTTTTTTGTATAGGCATGCTGGTTCACGGTTCGATTCTCATGGCCGTTGCTCCTCTGCACAAGCCAATGCTTAGCATAGGCCTCGGGGGCCTAGCCTCAGAGTTAAAAAGCTCAAAACTCAACAAAACCACGTGGCATTCATCCAAAATGCAAACAGACGGCCACGATGTCGGCATGAGCAAAAACGCTCATGTTCAGCATGACCTGATCTGCTTCCAATGAATTGATGAGCCAGAGTTGATTTTTCAGTCAACCTATAAAAAGTAGTTTCTTGCTTTCAAAAGACGTAAGAAGGAGAAAGAATAAAGGATAATATGGCTATTGTAAAAAGAGAAAAGATTCTCCTAAAAGTTTAAGAAATCACAACAGACATGATTGGCTTGAAAAATGGGAAAGCGGATTAAAAAAAAAGAAAGAGTTATTTACAAATACAGATCCAATTATTTTTATATTTCAGGTTCGTGCTAAAAAAAAGTCATAATTTAAATTCATACCACAAATTTTTCATGGTTCACCAAAATACTACCTGCAGTTAGCTCCCGGCTCCTCTTTTTTTTTATCAAAACCCTAATTTCATCATCATATTTATTAATACAAAGTCAATTTTACCCTTTAAAATAACACTCCGTCTTTTCTTCTTCCTCACCATTACTCCATGTCCACTGGTAGAAAGAGATACAAACGGATGGCATCATAGCTGATCTGAATCCAATCCAAAATGTCCAACGTATCCAAATTTGAGTTTGGTTCAAATGGCATCTATCAAGTATAATTTGCATCCAGGTCCAACATATAGAAGGTTCTACTGATTCTGGAAAAAAACGACTAAGAAAAAGTCATTCTGTATGTAAAGAAAACTATAAATGAATTGGATTTGATCAGTCAACAGGCCAGGTCTGTGTCGAGTATTTGACTCAACTCAATTCGGTGTATGGGCATCAGAATGCAGACCCAAATACTATTTAGGTCGACCCCCGATCTGAGCTAAGTAATAAACAGGCCAGGTTAAAACAATGAATTTCATGGGTAGGAATGCATCTCGATAAGTTGGATATTCAACCCGTTGTTAGAGAGAGAGAGAGAGGGGGGATTAAAGAAAATGAATGAGGGTAGAATTGGTATAGCTCAAATGTCGTTAACCGACGACTGTAGTTAAGAGGCAATGTTGTCAGTATGGGTATCGGCACTGAATCGTTGGGCTGCCCATTCAGCTGCATCGGGCCGATACCGATACTCAGCTGAATCCGTTCTGTATCGGCCCAAAAATAATAAAAAATTATTACATATCAATCATTACATGACGTGACATGTGTTAAAACCATTAATATAATAAAAAATTTATTTATTAGTATTTTTATATTTATTAAAAATTAGCCATATCGGGCCTGCAGCAAAATTCGGTATGGGCCGAGCACCGATACTGATAACATTAATTAAAGGTGAGACATTTATGGTGGGTATGCATTTGTATAACAAAACATAAAATCAGGTATGCTTTTGAGTTACATGATTTTTTAGGTATGGATCTGAAAAAAAACTTGGTATGCTTTTGTAAATAACCAAAAATAAAGTTGCCGAAAACAGAAAGGTGGATCACCATTAAAAAAAAGCATCATCATCATCAAGTTTATGCAGAAAAAAGTGCGATGTCGTGTATGGCTACCCAAATATCAAGCCAAGTGGCACAAGTTGGGCCTTGTCCTTTTATGACACGCATCGATGGGCTCCACGAAACATACCAGTCAAATTCTGTGGGGCCCACAATTTGATCCGGACACCCTCCAGTGTAGCGGTGATCGGCGATATTATTTAATAAATCGCCGACTGATCGCGATCCATCTTGTAAACGATTTGGCTTCGCGACTACGATTTCCAAATAAACTCGCCAGGTCGCCTAAATTGTGGAAAAATCGGCGATTTGGAGGATGAGTTTGGCTACTATGGTGCACTTTGTTCCGCCCTCCTACCTAGGGGTGTCAATGGGTCAGGTTTGACTTGAACCTGACCCATACCAAACCGTACAGGGTCAGGGTTTGGTGATAAATAGGATGCATGGTATGATTAGAATTCAGGTCGAATCCGAGCCGGATTAATTTATGGAGCCACGTATGGTTTGTGAAACCTGACCCGAGTTTCGACTAAGATCCGCAATTTTTTAATATAAAATAGATAAAAGTTATTATTTTACCAGGTATTGTTCATGTAATCATTATAAGTTCTGGGTATGGTTTCTGGGTATGGTTTCTCTGATGATAAGTTCGATTAGACCCGAGTCCAGACCCAGTACCATCATCTCAACTCAAAATCAAGTACGAGTGTGATTTCACCTAGGTTGAAACTAGGGGTGGCAAAATCTGACACGACCCGCCAACCCGCTTCTTAGGCGGGTTCGGGTTTGGCAAAAATGGGTTCGTATCGTAAACGGGTCGACCCATCTAACCTATTTATTAAACAGGTAGAGTTCGTGTTAGGGGTATGCCAACCCGCCAACCCAGCTGACCCGTTTAATAAACGGGTTAGGCGGGCAGGTCAACCTGTTTACCCGAATCCGACCCGCCAACCTGTTTACCCGACCCTGACCCGCCCGCTAACACAAACCTAACCCACTAACCTGCCAACCTGTTTACCCGACCCGACCCGACCCGCCAACCCGCTTCTTAGGCGGGTTTGGGTTTGGCTTAAACGGGTTCGTATCGTAAACGGGTCAACCCGCCTAACCCGTTTATTAAACGGGTCGAGTTCGTGTTAGGGGTATGCCAACCCGCCAACCCGGTAGACCCGTTTAATAAACGGGTTAGGCGGGTGGGTCAACCCGTTTACCCGAATCCAACCCGCCAACCCGTTTACCCGACCCTGACCCGCCCGCTAACACGAACCCAACCCGCTAACCCGCCAACCCATTTACCCGACCTTGACCCGCCAACCCGCTTCTTAGGCGGGTTCGGGTTTGGCTTAAACAAGTTCGTATCGTAAACGGGTCAACCCGCCAACCCGCTTCTTAGGCGGGTTCGGGTTTGGCTTAAACAGGTTCGTATCATAAACGGGTCAACCCGCCTAACCCGTTTATTAAACGGGTCAAGTTCTTTGTTAGGGGTATGCCAACCCGGCAGACCCGTTTAATAAACGGGTTAGGTGGGCGGGTCAACCCGTTTACCCGAATCCAACCCGCCAACCCGTTTACCCGACCCTGACCCGCCTGCTAACACGAACCCGACCCGCTAACCTGCCAACCTGTTTACCCGACCCGATCGGTTTATTAAACTGGTTAATTGTGCCGTGCCGGGTTACCCATTTAATAAATGGGTTGGGTTCGTGAGTCGACCCGTTTAATAAACGGGTCGGTTCGTGTTGAGGTATGCTGACCCGCCAACCTGCCGACACGACCCCCAACCCGCTAACCGATTACCAAAACCAAATCCGACCGTTGACACCCCTATTCGTACGTTTGGAAGACTGCATGCAACCCCATGCTGTACTCCAAGATGTACTACATCACCCTAGCTAATCTAAGAAGCAAGCTGTACATTTTTTTTTTAAGACAAGCTGGGTTATGAACGAAAATATCATGAGAAATTACCCGAAAGTGAAAATTAGTAATTTCTCGTGAGTTTTTCCTCAAAAGCATAAATATTGTGTTTAAAAAGTGAAATTTATGCTTTTATCGGCTATTTATAATAAAAAAATCATGTAGTTTTTTTAAATATTTTTATGTATATTGCATTATAAAAATTATTTTTATATTATTTATTGATTTTTTATTGCCGCTATTTTGCCAAAAAACATGAGAATTTCAAAAAAAAAATGCAAGTTTTTAGCTGCCGATATTTTGACGTTTTTAACTTATGTCACTATGCCAAATGCACCAATATAATTATTGTGGTAAATTTTTATGCAGCTGTGCACGACATCTTAGCATGCAGTTCCATTACTGCTGACCATTCATCTAAATGTGATGTGTAAGATCAGTTAGTTGGTTCTTTGTAAAGAGTACACGCAACAGGAATAGAGTTTGGATGTAAATGCAGAGGATGAAGAATCTTATCAAGAAAGAACGTAGTCATTAAAAAACATGCTCTTTTCTTTCCATGAAAAACAAACATGAGTGAACCAAAAAAATTAGCGGTTTTCTCTCCAGTTATCTATACAAAAAAAAAAGGGACAATAAATTTTAAGATTTAACTTCATAATTTTTATTTTTTAAAATATGATAAAGTGAAAACGAACTACCAACCATTTGATTTGTGCCACCACAACCAATCATGCACGAGCCGAGCCGAGCCGAGCAGCCCTTTTTCCTTTTGTTTTTTCACAAGGCCAAGTTTCAGCTGATTGACTACTGAGCTGAACCCAACCGAGCCACGAGCCGCAGCTCGTGGCAATTCGGATATAGCGAGAACGAATACGTCTAATTCCGAAGACCCTCTCCATTTTACTTCGTTCCAGCCGAACCTTCCCCGCCGCCCTGCGTCTTTCTTCTTCGCTTTCGCCGTCTTTCTCCTTCGCCCTCATCTCTCGCGTTACCACTGGGTTTCGATCCCTCGATCTAAAGCGAAAAATGATGCACATGACGTTCTACTGGGGGAGGCAGGTGACGCTCCTCTTCGACGGGTGGAAGACGACGACGTGGCTGGGCTACGCCCTCACCCTCCTCGCCGTCTTCTTCTTCTCCGCCTTCTACCAGTACCTGGAGAACCTGCGTGCCCGTCTCCAGGCTTCCTCCACCGGAAAACCTCCCGAATCCGGCGACGACGCCCCGCTCCTCTCCCGCATCTCCGCCACGAAGTTCAGGGGTTGGAAGCTAGCCGTCGCCGCCCTCTTCGGCGTCAGTTCGGCCATCGGTTACTTCCTGATGCTCGCGGTGATGTCCTACAACGCCGGAGTGTTCATCGTCGCCGTCGTCGGACTCACCACCGGCTACCTTCTCTTCAGGTGCGACGGCGAGATCGTCGCCGAGGCCGAGAACCCCTGCGCCTGCGCCTGAGGTTCGGTCCGGCTTCTTCCAATGGTTTTTCTTCTGCAAGGGTTTTCTTCCGTCGCCTTCTGTGCTTTTGCTCTATCCTTCTTTCTTTTATTGTATGCGATATGTAAATATCTGGAAATGCTGCAATCGAGATTTTCTTGTCCATTTTTCGTGATTTCTGGTTTGCGCTGATCGTGAACTATGATGCAATCCGTGCTTATACTCACGTACAGAAGAGATCATGACTGACTTTCGTTTTTATTTTTTCATGAAGGACGGTAAACCATCCTCGGGATCGGAGACTGATGCACCAGCCGATCCGAATGGAGGACTATCCACAAAAATGCAAGAATAAATTGAGGGACCATTGATGATCTGGGGTTCAACTGAATCCAATTTATTATGTATTTATTTATTATTGATTTTGGAGTCATATTTAGACGTTGAATTGATCCAAGATTCAAAAGTAGAATTAAGGTTTTCTCTTACTATAAATACTTGTTACGTGGGGTATTAAAGTAGAATTAAGGTTTCCTTTCCCTCTTTGAACGTGCTGCTCGAATCATGCAAAAACCCGCAGTTAACCTCGATGCTTTGTCACCAGCTTATCCCCCACATCTTCCTGTCAACCAGCAGCAACTTACTCTTCTTCCTCAGTTGTTCTCCCACGCCTTCCGACCTTTGATTTGTTGTCGTAGTTGTGTGCGTACCACTTTCACTCTCTGTGGCCATTTAGCCATAGTCGACCTAGCAGCTATGTTATCTATTCACTTGTCTAATTTTGTTTTCTTGGTCCAGTCTCTCATCTTCAACAACGCGAAACTTTGATTCTTGCTGTTCAATAACATTCAAAATTAGTTTTTCTATACCATTTGAATTTAGTTCAGTGATTATGAGATGTATATCATCTTGCAAATAGCCTATTTTGATATTTGTTATCTAATGTCTCTAAAAAAATTATTTCATCCTTTAGTGGTTTAGATTGATGCCATTTGCAGTCAAGTGGTTCTAATCTAAAATTGAAATTTTTCCTATTAGTGGCATATTATTTGGAAATATTTTAGTGTTGTTTATGGTTTATCGTAACTAGTTAATTAGTAACCATGGTTTATTGTAAATGCTGGTTATGGTTTTGTGACATAGAGATTAATCAATAGAACCGTAGTTCATAAATGTTTCAAAAGTTTTCATTTGATATTGAAACTGCACATCCAGCACCCTTAAAATTGCTAGAAGTTCCGGTTGGTGCATGAATAAAAGAAAACATTAAACTTAGTTTTGTATGCATTTTCAGGCACACATACACATATGTGATCCTCTCCTATATAAATTTTCTGATTCCCCCTTTTGTGCAATCACACCACATTCTTGAATTCTTCTACTACCCATGCTGATCAATAGAGATTAATCCTTCAACAACTAACATGTGATATATCTTACATATTTACCGATTGAAGTGCGATTGGTAATGTAAACGAATTTACTGGAGTCGAACTCTCTTTTTGTTTTCAAAATTTTTGCCCAAAAGTATTTTTTTAGGCACAATTTGGACAAAATGAATACCACTAAACTCCTAGTTGTCAAGCTTTGGATGTGAAGATATCAATAATGTGTACAAAATTACAAAAGAAATCAGCCATGATACCCGTACTCCCAAGTCAGACTAACATAATGACTCGCATCTAAACTTCATATAGAACCAACAACGCTGGACGGCCCATTGGCAAACAACACCACATGAAACTTGAGCGGAAAGAGAACTATCAAGTCCAGTTATGACCAAGATACCCTCAAAGGCGACTACTTTGCTTCAAGTGTCATCTATTTTCAAAAGTTTTGAAAGCAAAAAGTTTCAATACTGTCCACCAAAATATTTAAAGGATTGCATTTGATCAGGTTTCCTATGGTTTTATATTTGGATCTTTGTGTCAGATTATTTGATTTTTAGTTTCCTTTTTTTCATGTACGAGTTAAACAAGTCTTTCTTGACCTTTAAATATTTACTAGAAATTTATCCGGTCATCAAAATATATTCTTCTTAAAAAAAAAGTATTTTCTTCACATATGGCTGGATCTTATTCCATGTCCTCTTTGGTGTGCAACTAGATTTTTGGTGACATCATGGGCAACCAATTGGATCGAAAGTAGCGGAAACCAATAGTGATCTTTGAATTTTCAGTAAAAATTACAGAACACTGGTTTTGAGCAAAACACACTGAATCAAGGGTTGCCAAACTTATTGCAAAGTCGTGACGATGACGATAATATCAGGT
Organism: Nuphar pumila; assembly: GCF_984573655.1. Lineage (NCBI taxonomy): Eukaryota > Viridiplantae > Streptophyta > Magnoliopsida > Nymphaeales > Nymphaeaceae > Nuphar > Nuphar pumila. Next base: position 4,057,895 of record NC_143262.1, read on the forward strand.
TGGACGTAAGAAACAACAGTTCATTGGATCTATACTTGGTAGAGTGAGTGTAATCATGCAACTTCAGACAAATTAAGCATGCAAATATTGCTCCAGCCTTCGTAGAATGCCCGCCGTCTATCAACGTATCTTTTTACAATGGAAGACTTGAGGAATTAAACGGGAAAATTTGAAGAAAACATCATCTTGGTGTGCATCACGGAATGGAAGGGACCAAACAAAAAGCTATCCGACAGTCAGAATTGGCACCACAGAGAAAATACAAAAAACATGAACCAATCAAAGCTGAGCATCTTTAGTGATTTTAGTTTTGATATGATGCAACACGGACAACAACCAATCATAGAAAAAGAAAGGAAACAAGATCACAATCGTGGCTTTTTCCATCACGCAATTCCCTTCGAGGAAATCGGCTAGAAGATGTTCATACTATCGTAGAACGGTTGTGGTGTGCAGTCAACCTATTCAATCAACTTCGAGGAATGAGCAACCCCCAGTGGCAGTCAAGGTGTCTTTTTTTGAAAGGGAAGCAGTCATGGTGTTGCGGTAGACCTAATTTTTTTTTTTCGATGAGAACCGAAGAAAAGCACCCCTGGAGTAAGAGACCTGGCTGTCATCCCTGCCTGCCAAAGAAAGATCGCTTCTCTGGTGGTGTAAAACTAGGGTGAACCCTTCACCCTCAGGGAGTCGCCATGCTTCCATAATATGCAAAGGGGGTGATGCCCTTCAGGATGAAACCTTGACCACCTGTCTGGTGTCCAAGGCCCCACCTCACAACACCAACCCCCTTAGGGCTCGGTAGACCTCAATATCTCTTGTCATGGGTATGAGTAGGGGTGTTTGGGTCGGGTTTACCTGGACCTGGACCTGACCCAAACCAAACCCTATAGGGTTAGGGTATGGTGATAAATAATAAGACCTGATTAAAACCTGGGTCCGGATCTGAAGGTCTGATTAATCTATGGACTTGGGTATAGTTTAGGAAATTTTATACCAGACTTGGGCCAGACCCGAGTTTCGATTAAGACCTGCAATTTTTTTATGTAAACATGATAAAAAATATGGTTTTTCCGTGTTTGGTCTAGGTCTGGTTCATGTAGCGCTTTTCGGTCCGGGTATGGTTTTTCTTATAGTGGACCCGATTAGACCCGAGTCTGATACCACACCTGAAAATCGTGTCCAAGTCTGGTACCACTTGAGTCTGAACCAAACGTGACCCATTGACACCCGTAGGTATGAGGCGTGGTTCTGTTTTCGGGTCACGAACACTTATAATGTAATAGTAGGGGAAGGCATTACATTATGCCCCAACACAGATCTCATCATTTGAAATAGGATGGGTTTCATCACACATTCGATCCTAGCCATCCAGCAAAACCATCTGGACATTGATTGGACGGGATCTGTGTTCCCTCTTTAATGGGGGGCCACCTCTTTTCTCATCGGGGAAGCCATTATGTGGCTACCCTAGTTGGACAGAATACTTTAGAAAGTGTTTTCCCCCGAACAGTAAATCTACTTCCCATCGGTACTGTGGAGCAGATGGACCATACAAAACAACCATACCATGAAGCAGGTCCGCTAAAATAGGATTTCATGCATATGAAATTATTCTACTTTTTTTAGGCCCAAGGAAACAGGGTTGATAAAACCTTTGAGGTCCCTCCTTGCCTGCTGGAGAGTACCAGCCTTGACCTTGCAGCAAGGGACACCCCTCGTGGGTTTAGAACGCTTGATATCCCATCAACTTGGTGACATTCAAAAGTTGCCCCTACCAGATGAGTAGAGCCCTTGTGGCCACAAAATTCTACTATTACAACATGAGCTAGGCATGATATATTTTCGGAATGAAGGCAATGACTTCCTTGGTTCCTCAAGCAGATCAATGTTCTATACTTCATTTAGAGAGATCATTAGTTCCTTCTAAATTCAAAATTATAGATCAATCTCACAAATTGGTATTAAATGTGATTTCTTTAATCAAATAAAGTTGATAATTTTTTTATAATCATTCTCCTGTTGTAAGGCAAACTCAAAATCACCCTCCCCTTATCCCATTTCCCAAAATCATCCCCCTTTTTTTTGCCAACCATGGCAAAACCATCCTTAAGATAACTGGATGTCACGTGATTGAAGAGTGAATTTGTCCTAACATTTTGAAATATAATAATAATTCTGAAAGATAAAATAATGTAAGGTTGTTTTTTATATTCCCCACAAGGTAGAGATGATTATGGAAAAACTCTAAATAAAATTGCTAGAAAATCGTATAAAATATCAGGCTTATCTAATGAATATTCCTTCTATTCCCGCCTAAAAGATTTTCCTTGGCTTTAGCTTTGGTTTGCACATGGGATCTACCCTTCAGTTTCGAATTCAAGATGTCCCTTCAATTCATGATGTTCGAGTTGCCCCTAGCTAGGTGTGTAATGCCCCCATCGGCATTACCAGCATTTGATTCACATGATCGACTACATTATATGATTCTTTTATCTGGCACGACTTATATTGCTCCAAAAGAAGTTGAATTTGGGTTTTTGAAGTCATATCATACTTCTTTTTTACTTCTTTCATCATTTTCTTGGCAGTGTCAAAGTCTTCAAATACTCGGATGAGGTAATATTGCATAAATGTTAGAAGAGTTGCCCGAGCAAGTTGATCATTTTCGATATTTTTATTATAAGCTTTCTTCTCTTCTACACTAGATTTGTTAGTTAGTGAAGATTTTTCATTATTCAATACGTGCAGAGTCTTGTCATGTGTTAATAGATATTTGATCTTCCTTTTCGACATTTCAAAATTCATTCCATTGAGCTTTTCGATTTTTTATAACTCAACGCTGACTACTCGATTTACCATTTTCCTATTTATAAACAAATATTAGGATTAATAAACTTATTTCAACTAATATTTGTGAGTGTAACTAGTTTTGATCCTTCTAAACAAGTTTAACATGTAATAAGATGCTTAAATAGGCAAGAATATGCAAAAAAATGTTAAATACTAAATACTTTTAACAAGAACAAGTACTTGGTGGTTTTTAGAAACTTAGGACCATCTTTTTGCAATTTCAGAAAACAAAAGAAGAGGCTTTATGTAAGCAAAAGCACATAAATTTGTTTCTGCAACTTTCTGAGTTAAACAGAAAGTTTTTTATCTTCTTTCTGCAATATCATAAAAGATTAGATGCTTTGTTCTGCAAAAAATCAATAAGGCAGGACATTTTCTGAAATTTTTTCATTTATCAGAAAAATAGGAACCGCCTTTCTAAAATTTTCAGAAAAGCATAAGCCTCTCTAAGCAAAAACAAAACAAAAACCTTAGAATAAAAATTTTCCGAGTTAAACAGAAAGATTCGACCCTCTTTGTTGTATTTTCAGAAAACTAAAATTTCGTTTATGCAAAAAACGATAAGCAGAGGCTTGTTTTTGAAAAAATAAAAAAGTAAGCCTCTTTCTGAAATTTTGAAAAAACAAACGCTTTGAACAAAAATTTCAAAGGGGTTCTAAATGGAATTAACTAAAATATATAGACTTAAAATGATTTTTTTTTAATGGAATGAGAGAAGAAGGGTTCTCAACCCTTCTTCTTCTCTAAAACCCTTGAAGGTTCCTTCTCTGGCAACGAGGCCATGCAATAGCGAAATCGGTAACTAGATCGGTGATGACACGCTGCACCAGGCAAAACCAGACGACTGGTTCGACGTTAGCACATCGCACTAGAGATGCTGACCGACGGTCACTGCAGGATCTCAGAGAACGAGGCCACCACCAGTGAGGTTTTGAGCGCTGGAAAATCTGGCCAATCAGTCCTCGACAACGGTGTCAATAATGCCACCTCCGTCTGCGAATTCAGCCACCCAACCGACCGAAAAAGATGAGCACAGTTCTGGGCCCTCTGTCTTTTTTTTTTTTTCCTTTCTGTTTCAAGGGCTCGGACAACACCGATGCAGGAAATTTTTAGCAATGACCCTCCAAAAATGGAGGACCCACTTAGCGTAATGCTCTCAGCGTCAGGCAGCACCCCCAACAACAACGATTAGAATAACCACCATTTTTTTTCTTCCAGCAATGCGACTCCTATCGTGAAACCAAGTGATCCGGGCTAGAAAATCTCTGTCGTTCAATGCACAGTGAGAGTGAGAGAGGAAGATCGGGCCACTAGTGGTGTTCGACCACCAACCCTCTTCCTTTTCTCCTTTTTTTTCCACTATGCTTGAAATGCAAAGAGACATGTCTCTTAGTACTGAAGGGATTTCTCAGAGATGTATGTTGGATCATTTTTCAGATCACACAGTTTCACAATCGTCATCATGATATAAAACACGAAATAAATCAAGAAATACAACAGTGTAAATAACATGATTAACAGACGACCGAAACAGTAACAGGGAGCAAGCATGGCATTTTCCGCATCAGACCAAAATCCAGATGTAAGCATATAAACAAACACAGGCACAGAACATAAAGAAAACAACATGCACATGTTTAGAATATGTAGCAGGCTAAGGCGTACGAAAGTACTCCCCTTAGAGAAGATTCGCCCCCACATACTGTGCAGATCAGGGTCCGGCGTCCTTCCCCCAGGATACAATAGCCACGACGAACCGAACGGTGCACTCCGACGGATCGTCCTTCGAAAACAGCCTCTTCGAACCACAGTTGCAGAACAACCCCTTTCGGGATAACTCACAGGAAAAAGAGAGAGAGATGGGAAATCGCAGAATGCTTCTTCAGAAATCGTCTGTCTCAGCTTCTTCCGTAACCCCACCCCTGACCACGCTTTTATAACCCACGAACGGTTATGAAACGTGGAAGGAGCCCGTTACGGAATCCGAGGGGACGTGATCCGTTAACGGTCTTCGAAAGATCGAGACCCATTACGGAATCCGAAGCGTCATAACGGGCACGGAATACGAGGAGTCGTGACCCGTTATCCATTCCCATAACCCGTTACCGAATCCAAATCCAAAGAAACTTTGGGTAAAAAGATACTTGTCTTGATTGGATATGGCCCTAAAGGGCCAATTACCCGAACCCGAACCCGAACCCGAGCCCGGCCCGACTCGGCATGGCACGGCACGGCAGGCGGGCGCGCGCGCGTGTGTGTGTGGTGGTCATCCCACTCTATTGTTCTCAAGAACAAGTGTATGAGTTCTCAAGTGGCTTATAAACCCCACAGAAAACTCAAGCACAAGCAATGTGGGACTATTCCACCTCATCAAGACCACCTCTTTCAAAACAGCCCAGTTTCTCCTTTGAATTCTCTCTATCATCCTTCTTACACCTAACAATGTATTCCAAACTTGAACTCTTCACAAAGTTATAAATGCAGTACAGAGTAGTATGAGAACATATAGTTACAAAAACTAAGGCATTCAATTGTAAGAGTGTTGATAGTGTGGATGTTCTTAGCGATTTCGAGCCTTCACTCTGCAAAAATTTTGCACTTGTGCATTCAAGTGCCTACACAACATGTAGATCACATCCTTGGGTGAAGTAACCTTTAATCCTTTTTCTAGTCGCTTTTACATGCAAATGAACCTTTAACCCTTTTTCTAGTTCATAACCATTTGTATCGTTATATATTATACACTTTTGGTTGCTTTTAGTTGGTGAACTGATGTGCTTCACAGAATCAACTTATTGGAGATTGACCAAGTTAAATGTTATCTTTCGAGAATACGAGCTCATAGGCCATATTTTGGCGCGGTCGCCTCTTAGAGAGAGAACAGTGTTTGTTGCACTTGTGAATTGACCACCATTGATGAATTTGCATCGCTTTTTGCAGTATGATACATTGTATGTTTGGAATGCATCTTTAACACTAAGGGAGCAAGTGGTTGGAGTTTCATACTGCCCATGAGGTAAATATTCAAATCCAGGCCACACTCCAAAGAAAAGTGGTTGGGTCCAATCGGATATGAGTTATATCCGACCCGTTTGCGTCTGTCGAAATATAAGTGATTGGGTCTATTCATGGCACAGAAACTTGGTTATGCATTTAAAAGGGCTGAGTCTGTCAGATCCGGGTGCAACAATCCTGCTCAGGTTTCAACTAGGAACAGTTAGTTCACGTCACCTTGGGTTTGGACGTTGCAAGTTTCAATCCCAATGCTATGGTTGTATAATTGGTAGGGGACTATGTTAGGAAAGTTTTAAAATATTAATGACTTTGTTCACTACCAAAAGTGTTTTGAAAAAGTTTAGTCCCATATCTAAGAGAGAAAAGTTTTTCAAGAAGTTTAAATAGAGAGTTTGTTATCTATTCTTTACTTTGGTAAGCCTTGAGCCTTTAGGTGGATTGCGGACGTTGCGGTGCATCATGCAGCAACAGACGCATTGTTCGTGCACACGCGTGCGCACGCAAGGGCGCTTGAGACGCAATGTGGTGTTTTGATGGGGCACTTTGCACTCATACTTGCGGTGCGAGGTGCAAATGTCCGTTTTGGATTTTCGGTTTTGAGATATTTGGTCGTTTGAAAGGTTTTAATATGAATTACGGATCGGGTCTAATAAGACTTTGACCCATTTAGTTGCCTTATTAATGGAAAAGGTTCCCCCATATGTGATTATTTAAACCGGGTTGAGGATGCCTGTGTGATACACGACCCTCCGTTACCGCATTCGTACTTCTCCTCCCTTAATACAACTGCAAGTACCAAGTACCCCGGTAAATGGGATGCCTCTTTAGACACCAACCCATTTTTATGGTTACGAAAATGCCATTCCGACTGGACTGGCTAGCCGCTAGTTGATTCCAAATTTCAAACCGCGTGCAAAAGACCGGACTTGGTTAAGCAGAAAATTACAAAACCGCGATGTAAACGTCAGCTATCTCAGAAGCGTAGTGACAAACATGTGTGTTAAAATTAAAAATGCAAAAAGATAAAGCAGCTGTTTTAAAATGTTGCTAGAAATGAACTTTTTGGTTTTCCCAGTTTTTTTTTTTGTTTTTAATTTTTCCAATAAAAAACTGAGAAAATAAAAAAATCAATGTTTTCTAGAGAAAAAAGACTGGCGTAACTTTTCCCTTGTAAAAAGTTTGTCACTGAGCTAAGTATAACGATCAATCGCATGGCAGCATTTCACGATCCCCAAACGGTAGCTGAGCTCCACTCAAATGATGTAGTTGTGAACTTGATCATGAGATTGTCCATGTTTTGATCCCATCTCACCACATTTTTTATTCTCGTTCTTGTAGGCAATAGGCAGAAAATAGTTGCAATTCAGTCTAATTTTTTTTATAGGCATGCTGGGTCAAGGTTCGATTCTCATGGCCGTTGCTCCTCTGCACAAGCAAATGCTTGGCATAGGCCTCGGGGGCAAGGGTTCCGAGCCTCAGAGTTAAAAAGCTCAAAAGTCATCAAAATCACGTGGCATTCATCCAAAATGCAAACAGGCGGCCATGATGTCGGCACGAGCAAAAACGCTCATTTTCAGCATGACCTGATCTGCTTCCAATGAATTGATGAGCCAGAGTTGATTTTTCAGTCAACCTATAAAAAGTAGTTTCTTGCTTTCAAAAGACGTAAGAAGGAGAAAGAATAAAGGATAATATGGCTATTGTAAAAAAGAGAAAAGATTCTCCTAAAAGTTTCAGAGATCACAACAGACATGATTGACTTGAAAAATGGGAAAGCGGATTAAAAAAAAGGAAAGAGTTATTTACAAATACAGATCCAATTATTTTTATATTTCAGGATCCAATTACTTTTGCGATGGATAAATATCCATCCCTAATCCATCGCCAAATTGGACACATATACTAATTAGAGACGAATATTATCCATCGCAAACAATAAAAAATTTAAAAAAATCTCGTTATACAATTTATATATCTTGTGTAAAAAAACAAAGTATACACAAAAAATACATATACAAAGCTGCTAAAACAATTTATTGATCCACCATAATCCTCGTCAAGTTCTAATTATTTACAAGTAAACATTTACAAAGAGTTTCTTTTGAAACAACAAGAAGATACAATAAATTCAACATATGAATCTAATCATCGCCAAGATTCTGTGCATCATCTTCTTCATTGTCTCGATTTGCCCTTTCATCCATGCCTCCATCAGCTCCTCTACGTTGATTATCTACAACATCCTATAAGAGAAAAGAAAGGTTAGTATTGATAAACAGAATATAATGAAATAAATTATATGCAATACACCTAATCTAAGGCAATCAAAGTAACATGAGTGAATTACACATAGACTAGCTAACAATAAAGTGAAGGACATTAACAAAATTCAAATATGTGTTCTAAGGGTGACAAAAAAATTCATAGTGATTCAATCATGCAAATATGTGTTCTAAGGTTGTCAAAAAACTCTCATAGTGATTCAATCATGCATATATGTGTTATAAGGTAGTAAAAAAACTTTCATAGTGATAAAATCATGCTTATATGTGTTCTAATGTTGTAAAAAAACTTTATTAGTGATGAAATCATGCATATATGTGTTATAAGGCAATCAAAAACTTTCATAGTGATGAAATCATGCTCATATGTGATGAAATCATGCATATACTAGCTTGAAATCTAACAACATGAAACAAATGACATGAAACTTTCATACCTAACAAGCATCAGCAGACGAAGTTCTCTTATCTCGAAAAAAGCTGCACAACTCATTACGGACAACTTCGGAAATTGCATCATGTAAATAGTCATGCATTATATCCTTAACAAGTTGGCAGACACAATCTCAAGAATTAGCTGGGTCAATCGGATGATTGTAGTTGATGCTGACGAGAGAACTCTAAGAGTCGTGGTTGCAGGAGGCAACAACTGGTGAGGTGTTTATATTACTCACAAACCCGAACACATGACGTCGACCCTTTTTGGGTTCACCGGTTGCAGTTACCCATGCTACATGATCAAAAGACGGATACTGAGTGGAGTCATCGTCATATTGCTCTACCATCTGTTGCTCGTATGACTCCTTCAAAATAATGATTATAGTATGGATTAATAATTAAGAATTACAATATTTATGATAACTTGTATATTACAATATTTATTAATACAATAAATACATACCATTGTCGTTCTTGCCTTCTCTGATACGAACTCTCATATGCTATTATGTTTATCTGTTTCAACAAACACATTCTTGTAAGGCACAATGCCTCCCTTTTATCTTTTCTGTGAGGTTAAATGATAAAAAAATCATTGAAAAGGTATGCAACAATACTTATAAATTTGACAATATATATATATATATATATATATATACATTGATGAGTTACAATTTTCTTCAGATGGCTCCCAAAAGTTCTAGATCCACCCATGTGTAGATGAGCATCGAGCATTCGGCATCATCGCTCGGTTATGTGCAGTCTTCGCTGAGCGGTTTTGAAATTCACTTGTCGCACATTGCATCACATGGAAGGCATAATTAAATTAAAAATAACTGCATGCAAGCATAGATACAGTCAAATCAAACATCGCAATACATTCAAATCATTCATATCAAAATAATGTCAAACATGTACCAACAACACACTTTAATATCCTACTAACTACTAGCATGGAATCTGAACTCTAAAAATAATAGCACTTATATTTTCATACATTGAAATCATGCTCAGCATGATCTCCGAACTCCATCAAAGCAGTCATAGATATCCACAACTAAGTGAGTGTATGAAAAGAAAATTGTTGCATCTAAGAAATTAAATAACATGTGATACGCTTGCATTGCTAACTCACCACGGATATTTACCTGATTTGCATGTTATTGCTTTTACATTTTTTCATTTCTTTTTGCGTTTCATTTTTAGCCGCATGCCTAGCACTAAGCATCGCGCAATTAACTCAGCTACGCACTTGCAAAGCACATTTATATACGACAAAGAAAAAAGGGGGGGGGGGGTGCAAGGGCATTCATGTGCCCATACGGCTCTTGAAAACAAAAGGAAAGAGGGGGATGGGGGGTCCCAACCCCTTCCGTCGGCTCGCTGGGTGACAGAGGGCAAAACGAGAGAGCGGGAGAGATGAGGGGAAAGAAGAAGGGAAGAGAGGAGACGTACCTGAGGGAGGAGGTCATCGGTGTCGGCAGACAAGCAAGAGGTGTGCGACGTTGGAGTGAAGGGAGCGCAGGGGCATATTGATAAGGGGTAGATTCGGGTTGGGTTGCCGACGGCAGGTAGTCAGATGCAGGGAGGACCGACGGAGGCAACAAGGTCGTCGTCTGCTAAGGAGCTGACCAACGGAGGAAAAGGTGGGGGGTTAGGTTTCGAACCCGATTTGGGGGAAATCAGAGAGGGGAGAGAGAGAGAGAATGGCGCACCTTAGACGCGCTTATATTGAAAAATAACAATAGATTAGCGACAAAAAGTTCTGTGTCAAAATCCATCGATAAGTAGCGACTTTCATAGCGACAAAAAACTTCTGTCTCTAATCCATCGCTACGTTGCGATGGAGCTTGACACAAAACTTTTTTGTCGCTAATTCGTCGCTAATTCGTCGCTAATTAGCGATGGAGTTTGAGACAGAATGTTTTCGTCGCTAAGTCCGCAACAAATTTCAATTTTAGCGATGACTACTTTTCTCTCACTAAGTTGTCACAACTTTGTGACAGAAATAATCCATCGCCAATTTCTGTCGCTAATTAACATTTTTCTTGTAGTGGTAACACTACAAGAAAAATATTAATTAGTGATAGAAATTTACGACGGATTAGCTAGGGAAAACTAGTTGTCGCTAAAATTAGAATTTTTTGCGAAATTACCGACGAAAAAAATTTGGTCATGAATCTGCCGCTAATTTATGACAGATTTGCAACGAAAAATTCGGTCTCAAAATCCATCGCTAATTAGCGATGGAATAGCGAAGGAATTTTTTTGTCTCAAAATTCGTCGCTAATTTATGATGGAATTTTTTTTGTCGCTAATTTGTAGTTGAAATTCATATTGGTTGACACGTTAGCAATCCATGTGGGACACCGTTATAAGTACATCGCCATCTTCGGATGAGGGTAAAGGTGAGGTGGAGAAGCGGCGGCGAGTTCTAGCTGAGGAGGAGATGGCGGAGGCGAAGGGCGTTGGGCTTTTGGCGTTGAAGCTCGAGGAGCATGTTTATCCGGTGGTGGAGGAAAATGGAGTGGAGGGAAGGAACTGCAAGAGGTCGAAGGTGCAGGGATGGGGACAACCAGAAGAGGTTGTTCGCTTCTTAACAGCGCTAGAAGAGGAGCCATATCCTCGTCTCGTCTTTGATGCGGAGAGGAGGAAGAAAATCGGGAACCCTCCGTCGAGGAGAGGCTAGGTAAAGGCCAAGATTTTTTGGTCAATCACTAAATCAGTTGTTGATGTAGCATCTAAGGCTGTCTCGGCCATCACCGAAAGCTCCACCCCCAACTCTCCGACCATCTCCAATCCCCCCAGTGCCTACTCGTCGGAATTTAGTCTTGACGCTTGAAACGTGAAGATTCTGGCCCGGTGTTTCTCCGACAGTGTGTCCCCTCTTTCAAACCCCCATTGGATGCATGCTTTGTAGCAATCAATTTTTTTATTTTTCCTTTTCCTTCTCAAGTTGTAATTATTGTTTTGATCAGAGAGAGTTTTGGTGTATAGAAATGGCAGATTTTTCTGTGATCTGTTTAAATGTAAATACAGTATCTAGATAGATGGCTTCTATTATTGTTAGCTAAGGGAGTACACGGGAGGGACTCTACAATTGGGATTTGAAGGACTTTATTCCTATCGTCGATATGCCTTTAGTTCTTGCGGTGAACAAGAAGAAGACCAATATGCTCGATCGCTTCGAGATTTTACTGAAATGGAGAAAGAAAAGAGCAAGGAATTTTTTTTTAATTTTTATTTTTTTAATTTTGCGACGGATTAGCGATGGATAATATCCGTCGTCAATTTAGTGACGGATTAGGGATGAATATTTATCTGTTGCAAAACCAAATTTAGCGACGGACTAGCAACGGATCATGGCATTCTTTAATCCGTCGCAGATTAGCGATGGAAGTAGCGACAAATCAGTTCTGTCGCCAATTAACAACCAGAAAATTGAGACGAACGTTATCCGTCGCTAAACGAATTAGCGACTGATTTGTGACGGATTAGCGATGGATAGCATCGGTCACTAATCTGCATTTTTCTTATAGTGTAAGGATGTGATTATGGAAAAACTCTAAATAAAATATTTTGTCCCTTGGCTTTAGCATCAGTTTGCACATGGGATCCACCCTCCAGTTTGGAACAAGATGTCCCTTCAATTCATGATGTTGGAGCTGCCCCTAGCTAGGTGTGTAATGCCCCCCCCCCCCCCCCCCCCCCCCCATGGGCCAAGTAGATCTTTATTTCAAAAAGATAGACTTTCTCACAAAAGCTGGGTACCTTGAAGAAGTGGACAGAAACCTGATGAGTAAACATGAAAAAGATCAAGTGCAATCACATCTTATATTTCGAATGTGCTGTTGCACTTAAACACCCACCCTCTGCCGTTGGGTCCAACTGCTGACGGACTGCATGGAAAACATGGAGGGGTGTCAGGTACAGCAGCACATAAAAAATGTGTAATGTAATTGCATCTTATACAGCCTGAGTAAACACTCTCTCTCCTTTGCTTTTTTTAGGAGTGGTCGCTTTTCCATATTCTGTTTAAAGAAAGTATTCTCAATTTGCCTTCTATAGTGATCCAGCGACCCATACTATATACTTTAAGATGCCACAATGGTTCAACAAATCACTTTATTAATCAATAGAGTAGGACTTTACCAAACCCAACTTCCCATTAAACTCCAACTACCGATCCACCATCTCCCCTTCATTAATCACTACTAACTAACTGGAGACCAAAGTTTTGGTCCTTTTGGTACATTGAAAGTACTGCCAATTTTATTGAGGTAATACAAACTTGCATAATATTTGCCAATTTTTTACTGTTATATGACAAACTTGCATAGTATTTGTATACCCCAAATTAAGAGAAGAGAATTTTCATTTAGTCACCCCCTCAAAACATTTCAAATTGAGACACTATTAGGGATCCCTCTCCCGGTCACACCGGGATCGGAGCTAGGCACCATGAGCTCATAGGGGAGCACCCCGGCTCCGCACCTATTCCTAAGTGCCGGGTCTGAATTTCGCTGCTGGATGACCCGCTCTATTTTCTGGATATCAGCCGAGAACTTGTAGTATGCCTCGATCAGGTCCAGGTCTGCCGTCCACGTTGACTGGTGTGGCTGCTGGCCTAGATACTCCTCGTCCACTGAGTGCGTCGACAGCATGTCGACGACTGCCATGAACTTGGTTGCCTGCTCCATGGTTGGGATCAACATCAGGAAGTACTTCTCCGGCGAGTCAGCAAAGAACCGATGCTCTGGGTCACCTTCCTGGGGTAAGAGCCGCCGCATCAGAGGTGGCCGGTTGGGCACATAGCCATTGTATGCGTATTGACCGAAGTTGAGCGCGGCGTGCTGGGCCGACGCAACCCAGATGAGGGTGGTGAGGACTGAGGCCAAGTCAGCAGGGGTGTTCAAGGTGGGCCACCACTTCTCGTGCCGCTTGTCATAGTGACCCACGTGGATGGACTCGGCGTACCATGATTGGAGCTCGGTGTCTGACTGGACCGTGGTGGTATCAGGGTAGTAGTAAGACACGTAGTGGTTCACCCACTTCTCGATGGCTGACCATATGAGGAGCCCATCGGCTGCGTAGGGGTAGTCTTCGATGAGGAGTCTGAGTCCATGTGGCTGGGATGGATCTTCAACGGCTACACCCCTGCAGAGTAGAAAAGAACAAAGACAGGGTGAGAATTTGTCCCCTCTCTAATCAAGTCACTATTAATACCAAACAACAGTGTTATCAAAATCAAATTTAATCGGCCCTTTTTTTATTTGATTCCAGGGCTGATTCAGTCCTATCTTGTCTAATCAGCCCATATGTATATTTTTTTTAATTTCTGTTTTATCAATTAAAACAATCATTTGTTCATCCTGTGATATAGTGCTTTCTATTGCGTTGCATGCACATGCACCCATAGGTCTAACCTTTTTAACGTTTTTTCTTTTTTAAAGGCAAGTTGGGGTTAGGGGGACCCCTACCAAAATAACAGCCGCCCATGTGACAGAGTGAATCGATCATGGGCCTTCAGCTTGACACATGACCCCGTTTACTACATGATATAGCACTTTGGTGGTAACTTTTTTATTAATGTTATCGGTACTTAATTGATTAAAATGATCAAAATACTCTTACATGTTGTGATAATCTAAAATATAGAAAATTATTTTTATGATACAAAAGTTATTTTTATTTTTTAAATAAGAATAACAAAATTATATTTGTTATTATTAATATGATATTTTATTTTTTTAAAAACAAAATGTTTAACATCCTTTTAAATGTAATTATATATTTTTTAAAAGTATCATTGCTTTCCACGGTGCAATGATCATTTCGACCAGTTGAACACTATTAAAATTAATACAAGGGGTTTAAAGCCCTATTAAAGATGCATTCCCAAGCAATCAGACTTGCCAGCACCTCATGGCGCGACAGGGTCCCGACATGATAAGACTCTCACCCTCTCAGTGCCCCCTTTCAGGGCACTTGGGTCCACGTACCCTGCTCTACTGCTGAGGACGCTTTATATATATATATATAGCGAGAGAGAGAGAGAGAGAGAGAGAGAGAGAGAGAGAGAGAGAGAGAGAGACCTTCTTAATAGGTCTGCAGGTAAGCCCTCCTGATCGAATCTCCAGCTTTTCTCATAAGCCGCAGAACTTATCTGCATGCAGTAGGGTCCCGGCGTGAAGCATGACTCAATGACTCCACCCGCATTGTTGAGGGTCTGTCTTGCCATTGCATTGATATTGAGGGTGTAGCGCATGTGGGGGTGCAGCAGCTTCATTATGGGATGCATGGCACTGAGCTGCCTGTGTGCTGCCACTATGAAGGGCTCAACACATGCATGTGAGCGTAGCCTAACCAATAATTCATGCCAACATTAATCATCAATCTTCTTTTTATGCCTCTCCATCTCTCTTCAAGAAACGAAATAGTGAGCATGAAGCACAAACTTACCAATGATTGACAAGTTGGTGCACTCCAGCATCATTGGAACAAACATGGGCCTTGGCCAACTGCCATGACCAGTAAGTTGTGGCATCAGTTGATGGGGTTAGCACTTTCTTGGATCGGGAAACAGACAATGATGGCGGCAGGCTGAGCTCGATGGTGATCGGCTTCAACGTGCCGAGCGCAGTAAGGAAGAAGAGAGTGCGTGTTGCGTAGGCTTTCCGGCCGTCGAGGGCATTGATCCGGTCGAGAAATGGCATGTACACATCATGGTAGTCCAACATGAACAGCTTGTTCTCCTCTAGAGCTTGTTGCACTGTCATGCCGTCGAGCTGGCCTATAATGTGCCCTTCTCTAATGGCAGACTCTGGAGGGCCATACACTTCCGGGTCGAGCTTGCTAACAGGAGGGAACACCTGAAAATTCAGCACATTTTTTGTTACAATCACCTCCTCCTATGCCTTCGTGCAAACACGTCACTCATTGGAAAGATCATCACCGTCCAACTGCAAGTATAGGATACGTGGTTTCATCTGTTCTCTTGTGTTATGTGACAATTGCAGGCCTGGTTTACCGGCCGCCCACGTTGTAGCTTTCCTCTCTCAAAGAAAATGAACTTGAGGTCCCAAAGTGCAATTTGGAAAAGACAAAACAAGAATATATAAAATGTTTGTAGAAGAAAATATTTAATTTCAAAAGAAAGAAAAGGACAAACCAAAAAGCAGTCTGTCATTTTCAAGTAATACCTGCGGGTCCTGCATATTGAATCTAGTGTGGGCCACATCTCGTGCAGAAACATGGGGTGATAAAATATACCCACCCATTTAGAAAACTCAAACGTGTGGAGAAAAATCTTATGATTTGAAAGAATGTATTTTTTTTCAAAAAAAAAAAAAAACTTGATCCAAGGATCCATCTCTAACAAATTGATCATGTTGATATATATATAGGTGTAAATTGTGAGGTTGCTTACACTGAGCTTCTCGATATTTATGGGGTTAACTCCTGCCAACGTCTGACGGGCAAATTCGTCGTCTCGTAACCAGGCAAATTTATCTTCTGCACATTTTAGCACACAAATTGTTAGACGGAAAAGACAATGATCGCTTGAATCAGCTAAGATGCTTAGCTTATATTATTTAAAGGAAAAGGGCAAATGTGATTTGAGTAATCGAGATCAGGTGCAATGTGATTTCACACTTTTAAGTGTGTTGCTGCACCTGATTACCCATCATCTGCAGTTAGGCCTCACGGCTGACAGGCCGCATCGCAAAGTTAGTGGGTGATCAGGGGAGTCTTAGGGGGAAAAGAAAAGGGGAGTAGAGAAAAAAAGAAAAGGGATCAAAAGGAAAAGCTTACTTGAGAGAATGCTGGGGGTATCGTATCTCAGTAGTCCCAAGCTCGATTCCTCGATCTTCTTGACGGGCTTGGGCAAGGGAAGCTTCTTCCAAATCTCGTCAAGCAGCCCAAACTTGAGGACGAGTCCATCACGATAGAGCCTTTCGATCTCTGGGAAGCCTTTGAAGTCCTTGTTGTCGTCAGTAATGGAGGCTTTGAGAAAAGGGACCAAGGTATGCAGCACTCCCTTGAGCCTCCCTCTCACGATGGCGTCCTTCTTCATCTCTTCGAATGTATCGTCACGAGGCACATACACTGGATGCGGTTTCTCCACCCTGCTCTCGCAAGATATGTCTGTTCCCCCATGAAAGAAAAAAACATAAGATTATGTCATGGTTAACTCAATCATCAAGGGTATATATTCTTCTTTTTTTGATATTTAAAAGGACAGAGATTGACGCCATGCCTTATAGCCCACCTCCAAGCAGTTAAAACCCCTCGGCTAGTCCCCGTTGTCTACTGGGGACATAGTTACAAATTAATAAATAGGCAACTTATCGTTTGGCATTCATATCACCTATCAGTTGTATATAGCTTATATATCTTTAATTTATTTGCAATTTTATTGTAGTTATTAAAGGAAATGAAAAAAAAATCAAAATGGCATAAACTAAACACATGTAACGAGTGTAGGAAAGTAACCAGAGAGAGAGAAAGAGTTGACCACCAATTTTAGATTTTACAGAAATAAGAACAAAGTTATGCAAAGTGAAACATTTGAAAGATTGCTAAACATCAAAAGGTAAACAAGCAGAGTTTTATGGTGCTTTTATTTATCTCTCTTCTCTCATGTAAAGAAAAGAGAGAAGGAAAAAAGGAAGAAAAGAAAAAACAAGAAAATTATGAAAAAAAAAACTTAATATAAAAATGGGTGACAAAATGGAATTCTTGAGGGATCTGAATCCTAGAAAATCACTGGTTTTGCTTCTCTCTCATTGAAAAGGTAAAATATAAAAATAAAATTGATAAAAAAAAAGAATTTTCAATCCAACCCATATCGTGATATATCCTGATACCTTTTTTTGGCCTATTTTTATGGAATTTTCTTGAATTTGGATTGATTGGTGAGATATCGTGATGTATATCTTATATATAGCCGATATTGTTACAATGACTAAGGAACCTGTTTCTCCTGCTTGAAAGCAACAATGCTCAGAGTATGGAACGTTTGACATTCTTCAACTTGAAGGCCTTAAGCCGACTCAGCTAGCCATGTATGACCCTTGTAAGTATCAAGTTTGTATGTTTATCATCCTTAAATACTAAAGACTAACAAGGGTCTCAATTTGGATGGGTGCTAACTGTGGATGCACTCTAAAACACGGACGCCGCCTCAAGAGGATGGATATCTCTGAATATTTTTCAAGGAAGGATGAATACCAAATCCCACTAACAAAACTTTTCTGTATCCTTTCACTTTTCTCCCACCCCTTGCCATGATAAAAACAAATATGTACTTGACAAAAAAAGCTGGCCACATCAATGAATGGACAGGAATGCATGTTTTTATGAATTAAATAATGCTCATACCACCTTAGGAGGGAAACCCGATTCTTAGATTTAGAATAAAAATGAATAGAACTAAGGCTGACCACAGCAAATTTCACGGCTTTTAAATATTGACATGCATGTGAGTGATTCCATCAGAAGACTTCCTCTGTTTACTTTGTGTCTTTCATACTCAAGTGTGTTGTTTGGCTCGTAAAGATCTCATTCAAACATGTAAGATAGCCTGGGCAAGCTCGAGCAGGAACAACCAATGTTCGGCTCTGCTCAACTCGTATAAGCTTATTAATTAATAATAAATATTATTTACATATATTTCATATCATAGTATGAAGATGGTTGAATTGTTTGGCTTGCAAGCAATGAGTTTTGAGTTCAAACCCTATAGATTACAAGTTTGAAACAATCATTTATTTTAAAAATGAGCCAGTTTGAGCTTGGCTTTGTAGGTTTAGGGTTCAAATTCTATTATTTTCAACTCTGAAAATATATACTTTTTTGTAAATGAGCTAGCTCATGCTTGGCTCATTTAGCCCTGGCTTTTCATGAGCACAAGCTCCGCTTGGCTCGGCTCGATACAAGAAATGAGCGAGCTTGAACACCCTCTTGGTTGGTTTGGCTAGTTTACCAGCCTAATGCAAATGCAAATGCAAGGATGAATATTATAATTTTATGTCCCAAGAAAAGAACTAAAAAAACTAAGGAAAGGACACTGACCCATATCTGTGGGGGACCTCCCCGTTCTGCATCTCCTAGGATATGGGATCTTCTCGCCTCCTAGGGTTGGCCTCTCCATATCCCTGCCCTTGTCCGGGTTACCCAGATCGTTGTAAACGTCAAAGTCGAATATCCTATCTGTGAGCTCGCGAACGCCTGACCCATCTCCTCTTATCTCCTTCAGCTCCTTCTCCCTCAATTCTTTCAGCCCTTCAGGAGTTTCGGATGGCAGATATGCCTGTTTCCACAGAAAGAGTTTTTGTCTGCATTTAATGGAAGAATTTTGCATCGTACAAGAAATATAGTGTGGTTTAGTTCTTCTGATGATGTTTGTGAACGTAAATGCTGCTGAATCGGTCCCCGTTACTCTTCAAGTCAGAGTGGAAAAAGTGAGGAGATTCTCAAACAAAGGAAAAGAATCAAATTCCTTTGAAGGAATTGAATGTTGGGCTGTAAGAGGTAAAAATTTCGTGCAAGTACACTGACATTAAGGGTGATCATAGGGACAAAAAGGCAAATCGCCAGGAATTTTCTCGTGAGATTTTGAAAATTTTTATTTATCTCAAGTTTTTTTCGGAAAATACCGGATAAAAATAAATTAATTACTATTTAATAAATATGAAGCAAAATAAAAAAAATTAGAAAATGATATGGGTTTAAGGTCTTGTCCAAAATTGAAACTTCTAAATAAAATAATTTAAAACCAATATATGGGTTTAATTTACACGTTGGACTTTAGGAGACCTTTCCTATTCTCAACGCATTTAAAGTACTTAATTTTCCAGACAGATTTTAAGGAAACGTCTTCTATTATCAATACTTTACAAAACTGCCTTGTTGAGAAACCCGTTTTATGTTTTTGATGCATGAGAGAAAGTTTTATTTCTATTAAATGAGAGAGATATATGAATTAAAAGATAGTTTAATGAGAATTTATTCACTTGAAAATAATGTTGATCAATGCATGAATTTAAAAAAAGTAAGGGTCTTTTTTTTTAAAATCTCTCAATAAAAACATAAATATCGTGATAAAATAAGATATTTATGTTTTGTCAAAAATATCATGAGTTTTTAAAGTTTAAAACGGTAAGATAATATATTGAGTTTTTTTTTGCGATATTTTCAAAATATAGCCGATATTTGCCATTATGAGGGTGACTCATTTATCAACTTTTCAGCTGTCACCTCCAACAAACTAACCTTTGTCATCCAAAGAAGTTGTCTGAGTATTAACCACTGGATTTGAAATATTCTGACCATAATTTACAAGAAAAGTTTGTAATATTATCATGTATATCAGAAAATTGTATTCTCTACTTCTACTATTCTTCATAGTCGACTTGATCGTAAAATTCAACGGGATTAATGAGCCAACATGGAAAAGGAAGACAATAAACAAGCAATATATTTTTTTACCTTGGTAGTGAAGAAAATTCGCTTTTCTGGATGAACTCTGGTGGGCTGAACCCAAGAATTGCATGTGCAATAGACAGGGCCTCCAATGAACCCTTCAAGCACTATGTTTTCCAAGAAAAGCTCCCTCTGGTGCTGGTTCACCACCGTGATGGCTCCTGGCTGTCCGAAATCTGAAGTGACGACGAACTCGGCTGTGTACTCAACCTTCTCCGCGTTAACATTCGACTTCTTAAGCCAGTGTTTCAAAATGGCCGCGTTGCTCATCTTAGCTGATCGTGTACCTGCAACCGATCCAAAAGATCACTAAAGGCTAGAACAAATTAAGCATAATTCACAACACCAACACAACACAAAAAGGCGATCCGATGTTCGTGCCATGCACTTAACAAAGTACTCAGCCCACAAAAACACAGAAAATCACTGCGTTGCTGAACATACATTGTGCACAGCGATTTTTGCTGCTTCTGGAAGCGATTTTTCTTTCGTGAAGTGTTCAAGCTTGGGTCATTCTTGTGAAGAGCCAAGCCGAATTTGAGCTCACAATCAGGCTGAGTTTAGCGAGTCGAGTTCAAGGTGGTTTGTTTCTTGGCTCATATATTACAAAAAAAATACATGCAAAATATATCTTAAGTATATTTATTACTACCTAACAAGCTTATCTGAGTCGAGTCAAGCCCAGTACCTATTGTTCATATTCAGCATGACGAGCTTATTTTAGAAGTTTGATTAGGAGTCGAACATGAGCCAAACCACGAGCAGGTCAGCTTATTTTTCAGCCCTATTCGTGCTGAATAGTTTGTTAAGTACTAGGCCTGATCAATGGATTGTATTTGTAACTGAATGAAGGGAAAAGGAATTGCTTACTCGGATCAATCTGAGTGCTAACAATCTGGAGCAAGACGTTCTTGCCCATCTTATCATAGAGGGCGTCCAGTTGCTTGCCGATAATCTCCTTGAGATCCTCCTTTTTCTTCTTCCGTATGGTCACTATGGCCCTCACCTTGAACGTGACGGCCTTTTCCGCCACCATTGTCCTCTCCAAGTTATGGCTCACGACCGCCACTGTCGGCTGCCGGACCGACTTCCGCAAATGGAAGTTCTTCCTGACCAGAGGGACGGAAGAGCCATCTCCGGCGCCAAAGGTGGCCATCATCTTCTTCTCCACCAGGGACGTGGCGGGAGTCCCCACCAAGAATGATGGTCTCTCTAAGGCTAGACCCCTCGTTTTGATGATGGCAGCCATGAATTCTCTCTCTCTCACTCACTTTCTCCTCTCAAAAAACTACTACAGTCTCTGTAATAGCTAATAGGTTTTCTGTCAGAAGATGAAGAGAAAGAAGAAACCGAAGGAGGGAAAGATGTAGAGTTTCTTGATCCATCGGTGGTATTTATATAGCGCGGCCATCTCAGAGAGAGAGAGCCGGGTGGCACGAAGCATCGTGATCGGACACGAGATTTTAACCCGGACAGTGGAAAGGACCAAAACCGCGTGCGTTGACCGGCTAACTCCACACGTTCACCGTGCTTCTCACGTGCGCGCTTTGGTCTTCGGCATCTGAATGAAGGGCCCTCCGTGAATCAGGGATATTTTGGTCATTTCGTTTCTTTATCTTATTTTTTAATATTTTACTTTTATTTTTACGACAAGGAACCCTTACCAAGAACCACGTCACTTAATCGGCTCGCCCCAGTAAACCTCGGGTGAGGTCATCGACACCCGCACGCTTATGGGAGTCGAACCTGGGACAACCGTCTCCCTAAGCGTGCCGTTGCTCAGGCGACCCGAAACTTTTTTTGTTTTTAAAGGCAAGCTTGGGCATAGTGACAAACGTTAAAAACGGCAAAATCTTGTTTTTAAAAAACTTGCGAGAATTTGAAAATTTTTCATAAATCTCCTAAATCTCACCAATAAAACAATACATTAAAAAATACAAAAAATATTTTTTATAAGAAAATATTAATAAAAAATATTTCAAATTAAAAATACATGTTTTTTTTATGATAAATAGCAGTTGAAAACATAAATATCACATTTAAATCACAGTATTTATGTCATTTCATAAATCTCGCAATATTTTGAAAATCTCACAAGAAATTACACTTTTAAACTTTCAGGCAATTTCTGGTGAGATTTTCATAAATCTTAAGGTATTTGTCACTATGAGATACCACCTCGGTGGTGAGTGTGAAACATTGCAAACGCTCATAGTGGAGTTTGAACCCACCACCTCCTCATCTTTCCAAGTCTATAATAAAATGCCACCACACTTTTTTATTAAGCGCTCGTTTGTTTCTTTCTCACCTAAAGAAAAGGCTTTTTAAAGAAAATGAACACAAGTTTTTAAAAAATTGTGCCAGCAAGGAAAAACTTTCATAAGGGAGGGGTGCTATGAAAGTAATAAGAATAAGGGAAAAAGTATATTTGAGAAAATGTAAAACATGAAAAAACTAGAGAATTAGGAAAGGGTGTTGGAGAAGGACTCCCATATGAAAAGTCCTATCTCCAGCTCCTATTAGAGAGCCCTAGAGGGGGGTTGTCACCCTCTAGGGCCTCTAATATAAAAACTTAAAAAAAGAAGAAAGAAAGAAAAGAAAAAATAAATGAAAAGAGAGAGAAAGAAAGAAAGAGAGAAAGGAAAATGATAAGAAGAAAAAAGAGGAAAATAAGAAAGAAGAGTTTTTTCTCTTCTGCTTTTCTAAGTTTTTTCAGACTTCTTTCAAAATTTAAAATAAGGTATGAGTTTTCTCTCTTGATTTGAATGGATAGGAATATCATAGGTGGGGTTTGTGCAATGTTTTTATTGGAAAAGAAAAGATGATGAAACCCAATTTTTATTAGGTATATACCAAAGCATATATATATATATATGCTTTGGTATATACATGTTACAAATATATATATTTATACACGTTATTGTGTGTGTATATATATATATATAGGAGACATATATCTGGACAGATCTGTCTCATGAGATGTACGATCATATCTTGACCATTACGATGATGAACAGATATGTCCCATCATATGTATTATCATATCTGAACAGATTTGACAAATCTAACGAGACAGTTGATACATGAAAATGAATTAATAGTTATTTTTTTCATTCTCATGTTCTGATTTTATAGATGGATTAAGAAAAAATATTACATATATAGGCATATATGTACATGTATATACATATGGGAACTGGTCCTTATAGGTTGCAGCCTATTGATGGACCTTGAGCTAGTCAAAGGTCAGTTCATCGTATCAACAGGCCAACCCAAGCCTGGTTCAAAAATATAAAAGAAAACAGTAGGCCCAACCGACTGTCTGCTGGGTAGAACCATCAGAAAGACCAAACATTCAGCCCAATCGACTGTCGGTTGGGCAGTCTCTTGACTGTTAAAGCCCAGCCATTGTCTGTTAAGCAGAACCATAAAAAAAAAAGCAAACAATAGCTCAGCTGACTGTCGGTTGGGCAGTCACTCGATTGGTAAAGCCCAACCAGCTGTCAGTTGGGCAGCATCAAACAGAAAAAAAAAAAAACTAGCGCAGTTCTGATGCATATGTTGTCATGCCCAACCTAGCCTAGGCAACCTAGGCATATTCAAGACTTTAAGAACAAAAAGAAAATTAGGCAAAAAACACAAATTTGCAGATTTTAAAACAAAGAAAAAAAAGGGGTATGTGGGTGTATATACCTAGGTACGGTTGGAAAAATTGGAACATGATCATACAATTTACATATTACTGATTCTTTTTATGCTCATCCAGAGTTGCATATTTATGAATGTTTAGAGTTACATGCATATTCAAAACTACTTGTGTGATCAGATTTACATATGCATGTGTATGATTGTAAATGTTCATGATTTAGTTCATAATTTAATATGTTTAATGCTCATAGATATGTCTTGTTTTACATATTTAAAATGCTCATATTCGTTGCCAGAATTATATGTGTTAAGAGTACAAATTTTAAACATGTTAAATGGTAGATTGATACATGTGTAATATGCAGAATTGTATGTTTGTACATATTCAGATTTTGCATGTTTATAACTAGACAGTTATGCACGTTTATATATGAGCATTTGGATGTTTGTATGTGACTATCAGTGTTGTCCCGTGTGCGAGCAGCATGATTTAGGCTTGGTGGTTGTGTGTTGTACCCCGAGTTTGCCCAAGATGGCAAAAAGAATTGTTAGTTATTCATGCCTATGCCATTTAATGTATTGTTACATACATATGCACGTAGAGAATATATGCAAATCCTAAAATTTATGTTGTTGTTGCACTAGCATGATTAAATGCATGTTTGCATGTTGTACATGAAATGAATCATGAAAATAAAGATGTAATTTGCAATCATGTGATCATATGAATATGTGAAATTGTTATATATGTACATTCTCATTATGGTTGTATGAATATGCATTTATGAGCACGATGAATGATTTCATGTGTGCATGCTTATTGTGGGTTTTGCATATAATGTATCGGTAGTTGAAAGCGAACCATTGTAGGTCGTATGGGCCATGAGCAGGGAGTGCTCTATATTTTGTTATATGCATCATAAAAATCAATTTGATATTATTTGAATTAATTGCATTATTTATATTGTAACGGATTGAGGTCCCGCATTTGTGTTTTGCATATTGATTTGCAAAATGAATTTAGTGTTGTGCTTTGCATGCTGAATTGCAAAACGAATGTTGAGAAATAAATCTTATTCTTAATAAAAAGAGAAAAAGAGAAAATAGTATAATTAATGCTTCTTTCTGGATATCTCTTTTATAGTGTAGTTATCTTAAACTTTGGTTTTTGGAAACCGTGAGGATACTAAAACTTCGTGTGCAATTGTGCTCCTTGAACCCAACTAGGTGGTTCACCTCCCAGCCACGGTTTTAGGGAGATTTCGTCACTTTGCCTTGAGGTGATGTATAAACACAATTGTTGTTATTAGTGTACCAAGAAAGTGACATTAGTGGATGCTAATTTTCCTAGTGTCCCGACATTAGATGCTGAATTCTAATATTTTGATGAATATTGTTGATTTTTGATATCGGTTGATGGCCAAGTGTAGAACCCAGTAATAAAATATAATTTGTGTGTTAAGATATAATTGAGGACCTAACTGAAACTCAAGAATTGTTGTACCAATTTTTTAGTATCTATGAGTTTTAATAAAAAATAAAATTAAAATTTTGTGTATTTAATAGGGACATGCATACAAAAGAAAATTCCGATAAAAGATAATAAGTTACTCATGCATGTGCATTGATATGATGCATATTCATGTTCTGCATTAGATCATGCATCTTTACCTGTTCTTTTAATTGTTTGATATTGTTACTGCATGATAGTTGTTCTCTAATGCATGAATGATTACTGAAATTATGGAATTGTTGTTGTTATATTTTTCTAAAATATTGCATAAACTTGATTTATTTTCTTCTTATTTGATTCATTAGAGAAATTCGTACACAGAATCTATTATTCTAACATCGTATATTTTATGTTTTTTACAGTCTCAAAAGCTCCGTTGTAGAGAGCTATGGTAACTGTGTGACTATTTGGCATTCTACTTTGGAGTAGAGTGACTATATTTTGCTTTATTGACATTTCTTTACTCGTTGTTCTCAAATTTTATTAATTGATGAATAAAGTTAATTTTGGTTTAGACGATGATGGTGCAAGATTCCTTGTGGCATGGTTGTGTTATAACAGTAAGACCATAGGGCCTTTGGGTCGGTTTTCGCAATTGTTTTAAAAAATTCACTTTTCAATGAGAGATGAGTTGGGGTCGTTATATCCCCTATGTCATCCCCCATTTTGGTACCCCTTTTAAATCTTATGGATATGGATGCAAGTTATTTTGATCAAATCTGAATCTTTACATGAATTCAATAGATTCAATTTAATAAGGATTGACTCTTCGACTTTAACAAATTTTTTTTAGTACTTGAGGCGATTTTATCTTCAAGACGAAGACCAACTCTCTTTATGAGCATTGATCAATAGTTTTGGACCCTGACCTAGTCCACCCAAATGTTGGAGTTTCCCTTGATCTAGTCTAATATTCCTGCAAGACCTATTTACCAACATTTCAAGATCCTTCGTCTATCGATATGTTTGACTATTGACCTCACCCCTTTTTTTTTGACTTTTTGACCCTTGTAGAGTCATTTTGGATTTTATTTTTTCAACCAAAAATCATGATTTTTTAGTTCACAAAATTTTGCGTTTTAACAATGGTTAATTTTTGAATCACCAAAAAATCCTTAAAACATCTGATTTTCGAAATTCAAATGTTGAACTTTATTAAATGATTGTAGATCACATCCATGGAGTCCCATTTGATCAAAATAACTTGAATCAATGAGATCTCAAGGACGGGTATGAAGATAAGAACGGCTTTGATGACGAGTAACTGATTTAACATTTGTGATCCAAGACACGCTGTATTGTTTTTGCTACAAGCATTTATTGTTAGCCAAGCCCGGTTCTGAGCTTGACGAGCTCAGCTTGTTCAAAAAGTACAACGCTGGGTTGAGGCTAAGCAGGTTGGTCCTGTTTTGTTTTCTATTAAAAAGAAAGTTTTGTATGTGTTTTGAAGGGCGGCAGATTCGAACCCGTAATCTTCTGTGTAAAACCCAAGCATCCTTTAGTAGGAGTGTACGGCTTTTTACTTTTTTTTTGTCTTTAATGCTGTAGTCTAGCTTATGTATTAGATATACGTTGAACTTAATCAGCCTTAAAGAGTTTGATCGAGCTCATCTGATTTATCAGGATCGAATTCAAGCTCCGTTCGTTTAAATGGTCGAGCCTCAACTAAATGCCAAGGCTCGTTTACCAATGAAAGGAGCTTGTGCTCGTGTTTAGGCGAACCAAGCTTGAACCCGGCTCGTCCTTGAATGAGACAAGCTGAACCCGAGCTGGCTTGTGTAAAAACTTTTATTATTTATATATCGGGTATATATATTTTTTATATATTACACTTAAAGTATATATTCATATTTTATGTATATATTTTTCATGACTCCTGTTCGTGTATATATATATATATATATATATATATATATATATATATATATATATATATATATATATATATATATATATATATATATATATATGGATTCTTTTATTTGTATATTACACTTTAAATAGATAGTATACATAAAAATATGTACATTTTTATCTGTACAGGCTCTCAGGAGGGATTGACTCGTTTAAGCTACACGAGCTGCACATGGCTCGGCTTGCCAGCTATCTGAACCGATCACCAAACGAGTTTGTGATGAGTTGAACCGAGCTCGGTTCGTTTACTGGCCCTTGGATGTCAGTCATCTCTAGGATAAACAATATCCAAGAACCCGGCAAACTACAACTGTCCGTTTTGCAACCATGGATGCTGTTGATCTAGAAAGTGGATCGGGTCCCAAATGGTTGTGGGGTCCATCCAGCTTAAGATCATTTTTAGTGATGAGCTAATCCCAAGAAACCTTAAACCCTGAATGCCTTTCCATCCAGTTGGTTTCCACTCATCCCCTATGCGGTCTTGCATCTGAGTACCCTCTTAAATCTTATGATGCAAGTTGTTTTGATCAAAATCTGGTTTTATAGATGGATTCAGCATAGTTGATTTAGGTAATAATTGACGTTTGGATCATATTTTTTCAATTAAAAAATTTATAATTTTTTAAATTACAAAATTTTGTGTTTTGTCGACCGTTAAATCCCCAAAAATTAATGTTTGCTATCCTCGTGGGTAAGGAACTCCGTAGTGAAAAAATATAATATTTTTATTTTTTTTTCAATTATTTTGCACATCTGACCCTCCCTATGTGATACACATATTAAGTTTAGTAGAAACTGACGTTTGGATCATGTTTTTCTAACATAGATATTAGATCTTAGGGGGCTAAAAAATGAATGACGTACAATGTACCAAATTTACAAACCTCACAAAATTATATCTTTGATTGAAAAGCTATGATTCATAAGTCGACTCTTATTATTTGATCATGTTGAAGGCCAGATTTGATCAAAACAACCTCCTCTTATGAGTTTCAACTAAGGGGTTCATTGCCCATGAGGATAATATTAGATCCAGTTCTCTGACATCAAAGCATGATTTTCTAAGTCATCTAATTTTTTCCCATTATAGGTCGTCGATTTTCTGCTAAAGAAACCATGAAGATAGCATTTGTATGATCTTATTTATAAAATAAAAAAAATAAAGGTAATTTCTACTATATATGTATATATGAAAAGGGACTAGCAACCTATGGCAGTCAACCACAAGCTAAGGGGGGGCAGGTTGTGAGATGTTTTTCTCCAAATCTGACCGCACAGATGCGATCTACATGGTTGATAAAAAACATAATTTTTTAAGCCCTAAATATTTATGATATTTATAAAAATTTTACATCATCAATTTTTAAACCTCATAAAAACCAACCTGTGTGTCAAAATCAAATGGTGTAAAAGTCCATTCCTATAAAATCAAACACATGAAACATATTTGTATGGTCAGATTCGAGAAAACGTGAAAGATAAAAAAAGCCCAGTAGGCAGCGGTAAGCACAGATCAAGGTAGGCAGCTACTATATATATATAGTGGTTATGGACTATTATACCATATAGTGGTAGACACTCTTGTTTGCTTATGGTCACATGTTTAACTCCAATTTTGATCATAGCCGCACATTTCGATAAGAAAATTATTCTTGTGAAGCAGCAACTTGCAAAATGGGTAACCTAATAGAAAAAGTATGCAAAAAGACGTAGCTTGTTGATAGATCTTCAGTGAGGGGCTTGCACTAATGAGGAGCTTGGTGAAGTGCCCTAGAGCAGAAGGCCCGTCGTGTTGAGGGAAGCACAAAGTGAATGCTCCGTTGAGCTCTTAGATTGATTTTGATGATTACAAAACTCTACAAAGTCTTATAATTGAATCACATGTGCAGGGATTTGATCTTAAATCATATACTTATAAAGTTCAAGATGCAGCTAAAAATGTCCAAAAATGTGTTTTAAAGATTACTCATATTCAATAAAATTAATTAAAGCAAAGTTGGCAAAGTAACTTTACTCTAGTGAAGAAGAGTCGATCGTTGAAGGCACTTCTGTTCATATAAGTCGACCCAAGGAAAGACTCAAGCACAATACATGGATATTCACTCTAAGAGTCGACTCCTATGTGCATCAGAGTTGACCCTAAAAGACCAAATGAAAACCATATTTTCTATGCAGAACGAGTTGACCCTATAGATAATGAGTCGATCCTCAAATGAGGATGAGTCGACCCTTAAGGAACATAATGCAGACTCTATGATTGTGAATCCATGAGTCAGCTCCCTTTGTCGACTCACTTATATTTGAGTCAACTCACCGAAGTAAAAGGAGTTGACTCTCACAAGTGAAGAGTCTACTCTTAAAGTGAAGAGTCAACCCTTGGGAAAGAAGAGTAAACTTCTGAGCATAATAGGCAAATTTTAACAAACTTCTAGCTATTGGAAAATGATGTTTTTCGACCCCAACCGCTCTCTAAGGGTTACTTTTCATCCCCAACTATAAATTGATGATGAAAGAATATTTTTGGACGGCTAAAAACACATATACCTTCAAGTACATCAAAGATTCAAAGCTTTCAAGCAAGCACTTCAAATCTCTCCAACAACGAACTACCTTGATTTCCTTCTTTTGTATTGGATATATTTTAAGGATTTTGCTTTGGATTTCTTTCACTCTTGCTTATCATTGTATAGAAATCTTGTATTATGAAAAGAGTGACTTCTATCAACCTATCTTTGTTTTGTAAAGCTCTAGGGTTGAGCTACTGTGAGTCATGAAAGCTCACATTGTTGTTTCACAAGGGGTGTGAAATTGTTGTATTAGTTACTAGCACCGTTAAGTTAGTGAAATTAGTGGATTAAGCATGAGGATGAGAGGATGTAGGTTAGGATTGACTGAACTTCTATAAATTTGGTGTCTTGAATTGCCTTGTTCTCTCTATCTCTAATAACATCTCTTGTGTGAAGCAAAAGTTTTAAATCCCAATTCATCCCCCCCCCCCCCACACACACGCACACACCACACACACACTCTTGGGTGCTTCGCCATATTGAAACTCAACATGCTTAGTTATCGCTCATGATTGAGGGCAGCACGAAGCTGATTCTTTGGTTGTCACTCGTGATTGATGGCAACATGAAACAAATTCTTTAGTTGTCACTCATGATTAAGGGTAGCACAAAGCAGATTCTTTTGATGTTGCTCAGCGCAAACCAGAGACACCTCAAAGAGTGACATGTAGGCATATCCTATGAGAGGATCTCTGTCTAGTGGAATTTAGGGATGGCAGTGAATCGGGGCTCTCTCCACCCCTGCCCCATCTCAAAAAATTTCCCTCTATCCTTGGTCCATCCTCATGGAGGGTTTTGATTTTCACCTACATCCTTGGTTCATTGCCCATTTCATGTCCTCCATCTCCTGTAGGGGTGTCAATGGGTCTGGTTTACCTGGACCAAACCCTGTAGGGTCTGAGTATGGTGATAAATAAGAGGACTCGATTAAGACCCAGGTCCAGACTCGAAAGTCTTATTAATACATGGACCCACGTATAGTTTGTGAAATTTTATATCAGACCTGAACCCAACCCGAGTTTCGATTAAGACCCATAAATTTTCAATATAAAAATGATAAAAAATATTATTTTACCAGGTCTGGTTCATGTAGTTCTTATCAGATCCGAGTATGGTTTCTCTTATAGTAGACCCGATTAGGCCTAGGTTCAAACCTGATACCTTATCCGAAAACCTGGTTTCACCTGGGTCCAAACAAAACCTGACCCATTGACACCTCTAATTCCTACCTCAAATGGGACGGGTTTGGATGGATTCTCATTTTCCTTTGGTACAAATTTACATGGTCCTTCTTTATAGCCATTGGAAGAAGAAGAGGAAGGAGAGAGGAGAGAAAGGGGACTCATTTTTAGGGCTAGGAAGTAGGAACTTAGGGTTAGAAATATATATAGGATTTAAATATTATTTTATAATATAATAAGGGTATTTAGTAATTTCATTAACGGGGATCGGGGATGGAGTGGGGCAGGGCAAGAATAAGTCCATCCCCACACGGGTTTTGATTTTTACCTCCATCCTCACTTAATTCTCCATTTTGTGTCCTCCATCCCCGCCCCAAATAGAGCAGGTTTGAATGGATCCATGTTTCTCCTCGGTTCACTGCCATCCTTAGAGGAATTGATGGAACCTAAAGTGATCGAGACAGTGGATGGCCAATGAGCACTTTCACGGTAAGTCAAAGATGGAAAGCCTCTCAAATTGGCTTTATTTTATAGCAATCAATATGTGGGCCAGTGTTGGTGAAGTCGAGCAAAGGGAGCACCCAAATTTGGAAAGATGTTGGTCGTATGCAAGGGGAGAGAGTGCAAGTTTGGCTTCAGTCTGAAAGTGAGATCTTTGTTTGAGATGTGTAAAGTTGTAGAGGGATGAGGTAAAACATGATCAAATAGAATTGTGTAAAGAAAAGGAGGCAATTTGAGTGAAGACCCTATTCCTACTAGGGCTAACTTCAACGAAGACATCGAATAGCTGGGTGAGGTAGAGTATTATAGGTCGGCCTCATAGGAACTGTTGAGCATGGGGGTGAAAGAGGATGCCCGGTGTTTGAGGCCGATGTATATGCATAGTCTCAGTGCGGATGGATTTTGTTGTGTATAGTGGGTGTTGAGAGGCATAGTCATTGGCACAACCAGTCATGCAGGTGATAAAAGGACACTCGTCATTTGGGTAGGCGATGAGTGTATTTGGTAGGAGATGTGTATTTTTTTCGATGTGAGGGTCAAAATATGGCAAGGGCAATGTGAAGCACCATTGAGTAGAAAATACAAGTATAGTAGTGGGTGTTATGCGTTGGGTTATCAGTGACTTGTGGTGGTATCATAGAATGTGATGGGCAATGGTATGGACGTTATTGCAATGGCGTATGGTGTGTTGTGTTGGGTCAGCAGACTAGAGGATGCTTTAGAGATTTGGTTATGTACCACTCAACTTGATTTAAGACTATCTCACTTATAGTGTTTAGTATGCACAGGGGTGTATGGGTTAGGGCTAATCTCTTTGAGGATCACATTAGCTGGTCTCAAACGTGCATTGTAGCACAAGTCCAGGCAAGTGAGTGTTTCAACGTTAGTGACTAATTTGAGTAGCAATGTAGCTATTAACTGGCATGAAGGCTGGGGATCAGCAATGACCTTTTCCTTGTTGTGATGTACATGCAGGTCTCTTGGGTGATGCTTTCATGATGTCATGTCGCTACCTTGGTAGTGCAATGTTGTTGTTGGATTGGTTGTTGTTTGAAAGGGCATGAGTATCACTCCCTCTTCGAAACTTAAACAGTAATCACTTCTGCATATTCGTGAAGAGTATCGTAGTGTCATGCATAGGGTGGTGCCCGAAGACATGGCTTGGGCTAGGTCACTGCGCATGAGGTGGTACGTAGGGCCGAACATCTATTTAGGTAGCTGCGCATGAGGTGATGTACAGTGCTAATGATCATTTCTGCAGTCACACATAGGGTGAGGTGCAGGGCCTAGAGTCGTTAGGCTGGGCAGGTTGGGTTCGCCTGGTGCCGCACGGCTTGAGAAAAATTAGTCTGTGACAATAAGTAATTGTGACATGACCTAATGTTGCCTCTCTCTCTTGTGTGAGAGAGATACAGGATCTATGCTAAATATGACATTGTGCTAAGTGAAACATTTTTGCAGATTTTGTGCTTCTTTTTTTTTTGAAATTCTAATATAATAGATGTGTTCAGCATGATTGATTTACTAGAAATCAACACTTGGATTATGCATTTTGGATGGAAAAAAAGGTATTTAGAGCTTCGAAATTTTATGAAAATTAGGTTGTTGTTTTTTGAAACCTTGTAAAAAACTATCCATGCATCGGAATCAAATCCTCCAAGCATATAGGAAATCTAATAAAACTTTTCATTTAGCATTAATGTGGCATATTTAGTACGGATCTTGTATCCTATATGGGGATTGTGTGGACCCCCTTTTTTTGTTAGGTCATGTTAGGACCTTCCAAAAATCATAGTTTTAAGTATTGTATAGTATATCTGATATGCTAGATATGCTAGATATGCCTTTATCATTATTTAATCAATAGAAAACATCTTTTTGATCAAACATCTTTATGCTTATATGTGTATTTTAAAGGTAAAAAATCAATAGTTGATATTGTACTAAAAATTGATGATAAAATATTCAGTTTTACATTAAGCTAATTCAAAACAAAGTTTGCTTCTTAATAAATAAGCAATGATAATCACATGCAACCATTTAATCTAACATAAAATATCTAATACTATATCTAATACTAAAATTTGATGATAAAATATTCAGTTTTACATTAAACCAATTCAAAACAAAGTTTGCTTCTTAATAAATAAGCAATGATAATCACATTCAACCATTTAATCTAACATAAAATATCCAACCAAACAAAGTTTAAGACTTTAACCCAATGAAGTGTTGGATAAGTGAAGGCGCTTTACGTTCACATTAGTCAATGACTCCATGTTCCTTGGTCAAGCACTGAATAATTTTGGGCCTATCTGTTTTGACACCTACGTGATCTATTCCCAAAGGCATTTCTTTTGAGACAACGGAAGTGACACTTTGAAGTTCAGGCCATTCACAATGAGGACCAGATGCAAGACAAATTAAACTAAACAAGAATTTTGGGAGATTATGATGGGGGAAGATGGACGGCGGACAACACCCCGAGAGGTGGTTGGCACTTTGCCCCTAACTGCCTCCTAGGTTTGGTTGAGCACCGACCATCCTGAGCCTTTCAGGATGAGAACGATAGGTACCCCTTTGAGGCTAAGACTGTACTTAAGGAAAGCAGATCAGGTGATCAGTCAAATCACCGACCATGGGTGATTTGGCATCTTCACCGTCCACTGGTGGGCGCCGTTGATCATCAGGATGATGCCAAATTACCCTCGGTCGGTGATTTGGAAGATCATGGAGGGGCTCCATCTCAGCTATTGTGGCGTTTTCTTTTCATATAAGAGGGGTACATTAGTTGCAAGTTCAACTTATATGGGATAGCTACTTTTTCTGATTGAGACGGTCGGTAATTTGGATGTGTTTGTGTTGCACGAAAACCAGGGAGTTTCAGTGGAAGAGTACGAACGCCCAACGTTTTTCTGCGTGCCCAAATATTGTGAAACAAATGCCTACTGGGAAGGTTTCATAGTGTTTCGCGGGACACTGCAGACTCCGCGTCGCCATCAAACAGGCGGGCAGGTTATATGTTCCCTTCAGGAACATGCACTGTAGCTACAGTGTGTGTTCCTGGGTTCCCATTGAGCCCCGTGTATGGGAGAGTCGTACACCGTCGTACATCCTAAGGCTGATGTACGGCAGTGTACGACTCTCCCGTACACCCCACTGAGCGCCACACGGCGCTCAGTGGGGACCCAGGAACATGCACTGTAGCTACAGTGCGTATTCCAGGGGTGCACACGCAACACCCTCTCATCAAACAGTGGATGCAGTCGAACGTACGTTCTTCACATTCGTGGAATGGTGGGGACGGGGTTACACTAAAAAAGAAAATTGTCGGGCAAGGGGGTTATACCTCTCGACGCCCTTCATTTCCTCTCTCCTTTGACGCCGACTGCCTTCCCAATTTGGAAGGGCTAGGTTGTGGGATTCGTTTTTCTTGGGGATTAATTAGTGTTTGGATTTGGGCTCTCATGATTGATGGGATTTGGTATGCTCTATTTGTTGAATTTCAACATGGATGACTGTAAATCAAGTGCGGGAGGAAAGGAACACAATTTTTTGTTGCCCCCTTTAAGCAAAATCTTGGATCAGCCGCTGCTTGCTTTGATGATGGTAGCACCAAGTTGTTGGACTCTAGCAAAAAATTCTCCATTCAACCTTCAAAAATAAATGTGAAAATTGTTTATTAATAGCATATTTTAAAAAATTAAGGAAAAAACTTATAAGCAAATTGAAAAGTGAAGCCTAAAAATGATTTGCCTCAGAAAATGAAAAACATACAAGACTACTTTAAAACTAAAAAAGCTAGTAGTGTTTGATAAAAGAGTCAATTAGAATAAACATTAAAGATACGTGAGATGAACCCAAATATTGGGAAGAGGCCCCTACAAAGTCAATATGGATACGAATCCAAAATCTTATGGTTAAAATATACAGATCCTTATAGTTTCACCTAAGGATAAAACAATAAAGTTACAAGCATCCATGATGTATCTATAATATGGGCATAAAGTAATACGGTTTCAGTATGAAGGGAATTGGGGCACATGAAAGGTGAACAATGAAGTGCAATATACTCATAGGTGCATTCTTCCTTATCAGATATCATTATTTGGTTATCGAGCATAACAAAAGACTAAAGGCATAACTGCAAACCTTCATGGACGATTGTCAGATTTAGTTACCATTAAAGATTGCATACTTCACAGATTTTATAAAATCCCATATGGCATTTAGAGTTTTCAAAATTTCTCTGCCACAGAATTGCATGACACAATGAGGTTCACACATTTTGGGGACCTAATACATTTGAAAATGTCCTTCTGCATGATCCCCTTATGCATTTTTTTATGTAAAAAGAGGTTTACACATTTTGGAGACATTTGCAACAATGAGTTACAAACATTGTGCTATATTTGCCGAGGTTCTCCTGCCTATGCCTCTTATGCGCTTTTTTTTTAGTAAAAGAAAGTTTGTACATTTTGGGGACATTTGTAACAATGATTTGCAAACGTTGTGCTATATTTGCAGACGTCCTCCTGCCTGTACCCCTTATGCATTTTTTATAGTAAACGGAGGTTTGCATATTTTTTGGACATTCATAACAATGAGTTGTGAATATTGTGCTATACTTATGGAGGGGCAAAAATGTTCTAAAAAGTTAATAATAAAAATTTTGGACATGCTGAGAATTTCATCAAATTGTAGGCATTTGAGGAAGCATGCCATTTTGTGGAGATGAAATGAGTTTTGGAGACATGTAGGCTCTCTTTTTGGTGTTGAGAGAGGGAGAGATGTGTTTCTCTTGGGTTTTGGAGTTTTTCTCTTCGGGGACGTGAGGTATTTATTGACTTTGAGCCAGTGTTGTGAGAGGCGTACGCCTCAGAGGTGAGGCGCACGCTCAAGGTACTGAGGCGCACCCTCAATACCTGAAGCGTAAGGTTAGTTCAAAGTGTGGCTTATTGAAGTTTTTTTTTTGTAGTTGGGTCACGTGCGACGTTTTAATGAGCGCACTCGCCTGCACCATGACGGTTTAATGAAGGTTATTTCACTGAAAGTGTCTACTATCCTGCGAGTTGTTGATTTATTTATCACAATGTTTGTTTATAAATATTTTTCATATTCTGCATTAAATAGGATTGTACTTTCCAATATCTTTTTCTTGTGAAACAGATTTGGAACACAAACTTGTTTCGGTGTTGTTCATGTGCCCCAATCTATTTATTTCAGAAATTGTAGAATCTGATTTGCATTTACATGAGAATCCTAAATTTAATCAGAATCAGTTCCATCATTTAGTTTCTGAATATTAAATATGAATTTATGAAGTCTTTGCGTGTGCTTATCCAAAAATTAAATTTACAGAAGTGGGAGAATTTCAAAATTGCAAACGGATCCGATTAGATAAACGGTTCAGCTTCATAAGCTCAAAATTTAAAACATTACTTTAATATTTAATATGATTTTGATGCCTTTTAATAGTGTTTCACTAAAAATGTAAGTTTATCTATCAAATATCAAAAATAAGTTTTATTAATTAAAAATGAAAAATCAGTGTCCTCTTTAATATTATATATTTTATTATTTTGATCATGAAGCTTACGCTTTAACGCCTCGAGGCTTACGCCTCGCTTCATAACATGCTCAACGCCTCGCTTCGCCTCATCGCATTTAACAACCTTGCTTTGAGCCATTGAGATAAAAAGAGAGGGTAGTTGTGCTCTCTTGTTTGGATTTCTCAGGAAGGCCTTGGCTGCACGCATCAATCTTTTTGGAGGTCCGTAGGTTCGGTGCAATTGTTTTCATTTGCGGTTTTGTGTTGGTATGTAGCTTGATTATTAATTATAAGACTCTAGATGTTCTTCTGTGGATGTAGGTGGTTTTGTCAAACCATATAAAATCTATGTTTTTGTGCATGGTTTACCTCTTTGCTGGTTATATTATGCTTATGTGATCTTTATTTGACTCATTTTTAGGATCTTTACATTGTGTAATCCTGAGCACGGGCCCTGGTTCCTATTAGTTGAGGCTGCATGAGAGGGCATTGTCATATGTCATGCCTAACTTACCGTGTATTTGGAAAAAGAGAAAAAAGAGTATAAGGATTTGGAAAAAAGACACTCTCATTTATGACTTGTTCATTGCGCAGCACTGTTTAAGCACTTTGGAAGTCATGGAATGAATTATTGATCTTGTGCAAAGTTAAATATATTATTTTTCTTTATTCTAAGTAGTTAAAATAATGCCCCATTGCTATCCTTGACCTAATTAAATAAGAATTAAAGTGGTGCAACTTAATAACTTTTGAAGTGCGTGCATTATATTCTTTAAAAAAAAAGTGCATGAATTATAAGTGTTTTTTTATTTATATTCTGAACTAAAAGTAAGTGACACGATCACTACGTATATTAATATATACCAATACAGAATGGCCCTTTATTTTTGGCAAACGTAATATATTATTTATAATCCCCAAGTTCTCTCAATATATATCTAAAGTGTCATTTCACATGATATTAGTTTGTGTAACCAAGTGAACACCTCGTTAAATAAAAAACTTTGTACAGCATTACTCATAGCAGAAATGGTATATTCTGTTAAAAAAAGTCTTAATTCACGTAAATTGCTTTCAAAGGGAAAATTAATCATATCCACTAATTGTTGGAAATTGATGCGTGAACCGATGAGTAAAAATTAGAATGAACGTTTTTTTTTTGTTGGGAAAGACCTAAATCTTATGCTCAGCTATTTTTTTTATGATTAGATTATATCATCCATTTTATATTTATGTAACAAACACATAATGAATAATGAATGGTTCCTGCATGAACAATAGAGAAATTATACTATACATTATTATTATATGTATACGAGGGCACGAAAAATTGCTGTCCTGGCATTATATCGACATTGACAATTTTACTGTTCATAGTGTGAGTATGTCATGATGGCGATCTAGTGGGATTTTTCCTTATAATTAGGGATCGGCAGTGGACCCGGGGCAAAACCACCCCATTTGGATCGGGGATGGAGGTTAAAATCAAAACCCGTGCAGGGATGGACTTACGTTTTCCCCTCCTCACCCTGATCCCCGCCTTGCCTTGCCCCGCTCTGTCTCGTCCCCAATCCTTCTTTAGGGCTGGCAATGGACTGAGAGAAAACGGGACTCTGCGCCGCTCCTTTTTGGACAGGGGATGGAGGACATAAAACGGGGATGGAGGCCGGAATGGCGGTTAAAATCAAAACCCTTACAAGAATAGATCAGGTGAGGATGGAGGGCAGGATTTTGAGACAGGTCGGGTTTGGAGACCACTGCCATCCCTAGTTATAATCTTTGTCATTGGTCATGCATACAACTGGACCTAGTATGCGGATATTATGGATTTGTATGTACGGAATCCCACCTATTCCCTTAATCCCAACTTGTAGCTCCCAAACAAAGCTTGAAATTAATCAACTTTATTGACATGGATGCGTGCAACTTGTAATTATGTTGAAAAGAAGTTTACCATGCGGCCTAAAATGTTATTTTTAAAACATTGTTTGCTTCACTAGTGAACATATTGTTGAGAAACTTGCATTTTATGTCATTTTCTTTATGATGGTACAAAGGCTAAAAGCTAGGTTAACGCGTTGTTAGGAGCAGACATGTTCTAATCATGTCTATAAGAAATAATATATGAAATAGTATTGTTCAACTCATCTTCATGGTTTCTTTAAAATAAAAAATGAAAAAGCAAAACTCGTCATCATAGTCAATATCGCATCATTGTCAATCTGCCTACATTATGCAACGAAGAATTTTGTTTAGCCCCTCTTTTTAACTTCGTTCTCTCGTCCTCATATGAAGATGGCATAAGCAAATTCTACTTTCGCCTCGCGTTCTTTTCATGCGTATATTTAAGGTGGAATGTGGTCGGTGAGTAAGCTTTTTATTAGACCGTGTGCTGTCCTCTTCTAGGGTGAAATATTTAGGGCATGTTTGTATACTATTATGACTTTTGGATTTTTTTTAAGATCATGTGATCGAAAATCACAGTCGCAATATTTTTTTAAAGGTTAGTGAAACATGGGAAAGATACAATGAATGCCAAATATGATTGTTTATTTGTTTTTGCCTTGAATCTTGTGAAAGTTGGTCAACGTCTTACTTTCTCCGCTGAGATTGTTCATCCCAAACCAACACATGAATTTTGCACCAACCTCAACCTAGGGGTGTAATTCGGTAAGGTATAACTCAACTCGATATAAACTGACAAGATAGATCAAAACCCATCTAAAAAATGAAAAATAATTGTATTGTCCTCTAAAAATGATGCATTCTCGCAAAACTCCACTTCTTTGCATATCCAAAATTATTGATTTTTGACTTATTTATGATCATTTTACCCTTCACAACATATTTGTGGAGGCCGTTTCATGTTCGCACAAATATGTTGTGAACCTCATGACGTTCGCATGTAAACTTCCTAACGTACGCACAAATATGTTGCGAACCTCCTCACGTTCACACAAATATGTTGTGAAACTTTTGATGTTTGCATGTCAACCTCCTGACATTCACACAAATATGTTGTAAACCTTTAAATATGGCTAAAATCAAACTAAGATGATTCACATGATATTTACCGGCCTTTTTAACATTTGCATAAAATATCTTATGAACCTTTGAAAGTTTATAATCGCATGATTTCATACTCGTATAAATACATATATTTTTTTTCTTTTTGCCTCTTGAGAGAATCCTAACTATGTGTTATCCTCTAGTTCTCTGTGATTCTTGAGTGATTTGTGCGAATGTCAGTAGGGCTGCACAATTATCATACAAATCTTATTAATGATTTTACCATATTTAGAGGTTTGCATGATAATTGTGCAAATATTTAGAGATCTACACAAATGGTAACGAAAGGTTGTAGCAAGTGTGAATTTTCTTAGTGAATTTTATTTTTTAAAGGTTCGCAACATATTTGTGCAAACATAAGGTGGTCTGCGTAAATATGTTATGAATTTTCTCGATGATTTTTACCATATTAGAGGTTCACAATGTATTTAAGCGAACATGAGGAGGTTCACGCAAATATGTTGTGAATCTCCTCTGTGATTTTAACCATATTTGGAGGTTCACAACATATTTGTGTGAACTTCTTGTGTGAACTTCAAAAGGTCCACACAAATATATTCAGAGGTTTGCAATATATTTTTCTGAACATAAAAAGGTCCGCACAAATATTTGTATGAATGTGAGGTGGTTCACAATATATTTATGCGAACATTAGGAGGTTATGCAACATATTTGTGAGATGTCAGGAGGTTCGCAACATATTTGTGCGAACGTCAAGTGGTTTGTAACATATTTGTGCAAACGTCAGGAGGTTTGCACAAATATGTTGTGAAGGGTAAAATGACCCTAAATAAGTTAGAATCAATGATTTTGGATATGCAAAGAATTTTGGTATATTTATGACTTTTTGCGAGAATGCGCCATTTTTAGAGGGCAAAACAATTATTTTTTGAAAAAAAAAAAGATTTTTGAGTAAAAAAATATAGGCTTAAACAATTATACCAACTTGTTTTGCACCTTGTTCACATGGTTTATGTAATACACATCCAAACCTGATTCTGCAAACTTATTTCATACATGCCTCAAACCTAAACCATTTTTAGGTCCACACCTGCTCGCATGGACATTTCTCATGGTAGGAAAAGCTAGGGCTTTCTTGTTGGAATAGACTTTTCATATGAATCTATGAATTGAATCGATTGCCACAAGGGCAAGCATGTCGATAGGTTGTCAATGGGTCAGGTTTGTATCGAGTACACAGACCTAAACCCAAATTTTTGGGTATGAGCATAAAAAGTGCAAATTCGAGGAATATGTTGGCTGAGTTTGGGCTATGATTTTTGCCAAATATTTGACCTGATCCAGTTTTTTTGCGTGATATTTGACCCAACCCAAGTTTTTTTATGTAATTTTAGTAAAAATAAACTTTTGTAATTATATGAATCTATGTTTGGAATTTCATTTTTGTAACCTAGCAAACCCAAACCTGAACTCTATTACAACACAAATTTTAGAAGATAGTGCAGATCTGAGCTCCATTATAACACCTGCAATTATATTTTAGTTTTAACTTTTAAATTTAGGTTAAAACCATATTTATATTCATGTGATATTCGAGAGCCTAAGCTAACTAAGGATTGTTTTGGACTCAAACTAGGGTCCATGAGAGGCTCAGAGGGTTCACGCCCAGCCCAGTGGGGTGTCAGGTATGGTGAGGGTAGCTCATAGGGGTTCAGGGGTGACACATGGCTATTTTGAATCTTGGATGAATTAGGTTTGGATCCAAAACTGAGTTTAGGTCCAATATGAATTTGGATCTTATAATTGGATATGGATCTTTAATTTGGTTTTAAATTTGGATTTTTTTGTTTGGTTCCTAGATCTAACCCAACTGGGGATTTGGATCTGAATGAGGCTTGGATCTGGATCGAGTTTTTATATCTAGATTCTTTTTTGATCCAGACCAAAGTAAGATCCACTCCAGACTTTAAAGATCTCATTAGAAGGTATTTTAAAACCTTAGAGGATTCATGAGATGATGGGACGTCCTTCCCCTAGTGAATCCATAACTAATTAGATTAATTAGTAATTAATTAAGATTAAAATAGTAGTTAATTAAATTAATTAATTAAGAGATTAGTAGAATATCATTGGAATATGACTCTTAGGAATGAGGTTAGCTTAGTTTAGTTAGGGTTGGACTCTAAGGAGGGCACACCCCCCCCCCCCCCATTTTTGGTGAACTTTGTAATATAAAAACATAAAAAAAAGAGAGGTCGCTTTCTTATTATTCTTTTTCTTTCCTATTCTTTCTTCTTCTTCCTCTTATTTCTTTCTTCCTTCTTGAAGCTTTTTCAGTAGTCATTGAATCTCCTCTAAGGCTTTAAGATGGGAGACGAAAGTTGATCTATGTTTAAGAACCCGATTAAGGTAGAATTCAACCTACATGTAGCATAGATCGAATGCAAATGCATAAATCGTGCATCTTGTCGATTCTACATGTTGATCCAGGTGGATCAGATCTAGGTTTGAAAAAGGTTTTGAAAGTGTTTTTAATTCATTATCATGCATTAAAATAAATCTACAAAATCATTTTTGGTAAATCTATGCCCGGACGGCTAAATCGAAAAATCAGG
The DNA here is from genome assembly GCF_984573655.1 of Nuphar pumila. Taxonomy (NCBI): domain Eukaryota; kingdom Viridiplantae; phylum Streptophyta; class Magnoliopsida; order Nymphaeales; family Nymphaeaceae; genus Nuphar; species Nuphar pumila. The sequence goes on from NC_143262.1 coordinate 4,100,487, forward strand.
TAATCTGAAACACAGTTTCATCTTCCTATATAATTTTAGATGGTTAAATCTTTGTTTCCAGCATAAATGGGTGTATATTTGCTTTCTTGCATGTGCTTACATTATGAATCATATCTCTGCAAATTTATTTTATGCTTTCATGATGTTTTCGCATGCTAACATCTTAAACTAGTTATTTTCTGCAAAAATCATGATTTATTTTGATAGTTTCGATTCTAAGGCATGTATAATGGTCATATGACATCTCTTTATGATTGTAGATGATGTTTAGATACTGTCCATGGGTTGATGCATGATTAAAAATTAGTATTCTATGATTATGCTTGAGCTTTCTTGTTTTTTTCATTATTCATATTATATTTTCTATATTTTCTTAATTGATCCATTATAGTAAAATAATTTTACCTCTCAAATCGGATCACCAATAGCCAAACCCTTTTATGAGGACCTTTCAAACATGTCGGAGGTGTCTTAAAAAAATATTAGGCCTTGTTGGTGGTACCAAAGTGAGGGTTATGGTTGTTGCAACCCAAGACAAAAATTCTATCATGCGTGCAGAGAAATTCTTGACAGTCAATTTTGTAGAAAATCTAATAAATCAATGATTTCAACTTTATGTTTGATGTTTTAATATGTCATTAATATCATATGAATAGATCTAAAAAAATAAAAGACAAATACGTTTAGTTTTCTATATATCTTGAAGGCTCACATAAGTCATAAAAGTTTCAAGATTTTGCAGAAAACCTGGATCTGAAACTATCTCAGGCAGGGTCCGGTCCAGAAAACCTGAAAAAATCATATGATAGATTTTTTCAATAAACTCGGATGATTTTGAAAGCTAACAAGCATACGTTTCACCAAAAAAATTAAGGATGAAATCCCTCTCGGATTGGGCCTGGTGAATGCTTCTTTGGAAAGCAAGATTCTAGAATGTCACACTCTAACTGGACTCTTGGGTATTCTTTAAGTTGAGTACGTACCTTGAGATACTTTTTGGTACTCCTTAACGTGAGTATGTACATTGAGATACTCTTGGGTACTCCTTAAGTTGAATACGTACCTTGAGTTGGGTTCAAATGAGCTATGTTAGGACACCTCAGTGACTGTGGGAGGTGTGGGTTTTTCTTTGTGAGGCCACGGTTTGTTAAACTGCTCATAGTGAAGCTTGGGGTTGTTGAGCCTGGTGCTGAATGCACCCAGTGTTGTAGTTGGACCCAATATAAATAACACATAATATTTCATTTGTTTCAATGGCCTACGTTGGAGAGGGTAGGAGGTACATTCATTGACTAATATGTTTTGAGAGCATTGACACCTCTTTGGCCCCCAATCATCTGTGTCGGGGGCTAGGCCTGTCAATTCATTCTAGGTAGATAGTCACGCTCTACAAAGTAATAATCGATTCCTTGGACCACTGTAAGTTTCTCTCTCGGTTAAAGACTGCTTCAGTAAATGTTTGGCCTGACTCTTCGAATCGTTGGGTGAATTAAAATACATAGTATAACAAACCTTCATCTGATTGTTGAGTCAGGATTAGGTCCTGAGCATGTACCCTTCAGGAAAGAAAAGAAAAATAATGCATTACATTAGGTTCACCAGTGGTTAAATGATTCATTGAATATCGACATAAATATATATGAATGTTATGTATGATTTCTAATTCTTGCATATGTTGGCATACATGAATCCTTTGATTATTGTTTTGATGACTAATGATTATGCGGGTACATAACTTTATGGTAAGAATGAATTATTATAAAATTTTGCATGATTAAATTATTAGTGTTGTAATCATTAACTATTCTAGATTTATATGATATGATATGATCTGAGTGTATTAAAAAATATGTATATTTTATGAATTTATATTCTTTTCATGCTTGTGTGTAGGGTGTTTTCCTATTGGGGTTGTGGCTAATGCCCATACATTTTAATATTTTAGGTAACAAATAAGCTAGAGGGTGATGACAGGAGGCTCGGGGTGGTGTCAAGAGACTCACATTCCTTTAGGCTTGTTAGAGGGACTCTTTCGAGTGTGTGTTGGTAACTGTAACCCGCTCAAGGTTTGAACCGAATCTAAAAAGAGTTTTCTCTATGTTCTTAAAAATCGTGTAAAGGAATTTAAAAAAAAAATCTTAAAAATTTTAGTTTCAAAAATTGGGGCATTACATCCAGAATTAACACACTTTTTTTTTCAAGTAATAAGGGTCGTTCAAGCCTAAGTAGAACTCATAAGGGTGATGTGGCAGAAGAAATGACTTCTTCATATGTTAAAAAGTTAAAGACCATATATGATAATACAGAAGAGGAGAAACCTGACATGTGTCACAACTAAAGCCAGCAAGCAGGGCCCACATAGAGGGCATGAACTAGGAGACCAACATGAGATGTCCCCCACTTCTAAAGGCTTCATGGCTATTTTAAAAAATTAATTGTTTAAGTGTTTTAATTTATGTAGAAGTCCTTATAGAGATTGACATCTAAGAGTCTCTCTCTTATTAAGTTTTTATTCTTGGTATCATTCTTTGTAAAGTCATAATTGGTTTAGGATTAGACTTTAGACCCCCATTCTATAAATAAAATGCTGAAAAACCCAATTGAATTATGAAATAAAGTGATTCTTTTCTCCAAGCTCTCTCCATCTCTAGTCATCTCTCTCTCTTTTTCCCTCTCCTCTCTCCATACGTCCATGCCCCTATTGATGTCTCTCTCTCTACTATCTCTCTTCTCTTGTTGCAACGCTACTCGCAACCTCAGGATCTATGTTGTGATACATCTCGATGGTTTAGGAGGTATAAAAAAAATAGAGTCAAACGACTAAATTAGATATGTCAAAACTCGATATGGTAAGTCGTTCATGTAGGGTTTTCAGTTCAGATATGAAAGAACCTGATTCAAGGTTTCCAGAGAGACCTAGAGTCATGTGTTGCGGTTTGATATAGGTGCTATGTGTAAGAGAGGTCAGGTTGGGTTATTATCCTCAGGGTGATCTACACGTTCTGCTAAATCGACAGGGTGTAGTTTTGGTGTTTTAGGTTTTGAACGTAGGTAGAGTCTTAGCTAAGGTTGACATCAGTTTCAAGAGTTGTGTATCTGGTCTAGGAAGGTCTTAAAGGGGTCTACACATTCATGTAGGGTCAGGTAAGATGCAGAGGGTCAGAGAAGGCAAAACAATTCATAAAATGGTATTGCACCACTTCTACGGATGTAGTCTTGATCTAAACGACTTTGGCAACTTTATGAAAGGTTAGAGACTAATCCTAAGGTACGGTAGAGGTCTAGAGAGTGGTATAAATATCATAGATGCATTCATAAGAAATGTTGATCAACAAAATTATGACTTATAAGTCTCCTACATCGATTTTCAAGGTAGGGGTCACTCTACAACGAAAATACAGGTACCAGAAAGGCTTTAGCCCTTGGAAGGGATGAAGGACTGGACTAGGGAGGTCTGGCTCCACATGGATCACAGAGAAGAGAGAGAGAGAAACATAAGGGAAGAGAGAGAGAGAGGTTTAGAAAAATCAATTCATTCTTATTCAATAATTAAAAAGGAGTTTTTTCGACCTCTATTTATAGCATGAGGGCCTGAAGTAGAGTCATAACCCAACAATAGAATTAAACTAATTCATCTACAAAAGAATCCTATTATGAAACAAGAATAAGACTAGAGATAGGATTCTAGAGTCCTACCTCTACTGTGACTCCTACTCTAAATAAAAGTCTTAATTAAAACTAACTTGAGAAGACCTGATTAGACTCTCAAAAATTATCTTCTTAGAAGGTGGAAGAATCCTCTAGAGAGGTGAGGACGTCCCACCCTATACTTCTTAATGTCCTCCCATGTAGGCCCTACCGACTGGCTCTATCTGCTTTTGGAATAGACAAGAATCATGCTCTCTTTTTTCCGGTATGAAGATATGTCCATTAACTTTTCCTCTTGTGTGAATTCTACCTCAGCTGCTACATCAGCTTCCTAGGTCCCACCTTGGCCTGGATGACCCTTTTTGTCTGCAAGGCTAGGCAGGTGGACCTTAGGCTTGAATCCTGGGCATCTCTTGAAAACTAGGTCATAACATACTATCACGCTTTGCACCACTTTGCCCTCAAAGTGGAGTAGACTATGACCCTCTAATTTAACGTGCATTCAAGATCAAATATGAGGTTTTGATCATCCTCATGCATTGGGATAACTTCATGGTTGCTCTACTCTCAAACCAAACTGAGTCAGTTGGGGACATTGCATGTGAGTGCATGTGTTGGTGAGGAGCATGAAATTGAGCTCATAACGATGATAGGGTTGCACTTTCTGGGAACTGTCGAGATGTTGCGACTGCATGAGAATGACAATATCCAATTGGCAACAGTCACATCCTTTATGGTGACCTTGTTGGTTTGTCGCCTCAGGTGAGAACTCTTCCACATAGTTGGTTGTGTTGTTCACCAACTACACTGCATTGTCGATTGTAAGTGTGAGTTGTATCTTATCCCTACTAGTCACACTGGGTTGCTGATGAGCACGAACAATAAGAGGCTTGTCATGTGCCTTAGGATCTACATGACCCTCTATAGGGCTCCTATGGCTCTCTATTGTGCACAGGGTCACAACCATGTCACATTCATAGATACACTCGATCGGCAGAGAGCTCGACTCCTCTACTATGTACAAGGGTGATTCCTCACTAGGCACAAGATCATCCTGCTCGCAGGCACGGTACTATGAGAATCTTGGTTGTTGTCCTCAATGTGGCAGCTATGTGATGTAGGTTGGTTAAGCTGCCAACTTGGCTGGACTTGCACTTGGTCTATGGTGCATTGATGACGATGACGCCAAGAAAGGAATCACCTTCGATAATTGGTTTAGGATAGTCGACTCTCGAATACAATGATGTAGGAACAAGGGCCTCCAAAGGCCGCTGCCACAAGTGGCCTATGACAGAGTTGTGTGCAGGAACTATGGACATGCAGTGTATTGAGTACGCGTTGATTATGTGTATATACCCAATCACTGCATCGGTCAATTCCTGCAAGGGTACAACGCCATAGAAAGGAGTGTAGAGATCTGTGATCGCTCACCTTCATTCAAATATGTATTATTCAAACACACACAGCTGCGATTTAAAATCCATCCAAGGGATATCTTGCAATTTTTATTATAAACATTCAAAGGACTGACGCATGGCATAAACGCATCGTTCATCGGCAGTGTTGGCTTCTATTGCGTCATAGTCTTTCACACATTGCAAAAATCTTGTAACAAGTGCTTTCAACTCCAAACACATCTTTAATTCGACCTGCATCTTGTCGCATGCATTCAGTCCACAATTGCAATTAGGTTCATGTACAATTTTAATAGCATGTCAATCATCGTATTTGAGATTGTGACATACTTTGGTAACACTCTTCTCGGATACCATTTGTTGCATCCACTACCCTTAACCTTAGGATCTATGTCGTGGTATATCTTGACAGTTTGAGAGGTACGAGAAAAAATATGGTCAAACAACTAAATCAGGTTGGTCAAATTTGGGTTTGATAAACCGTTCAAGTAGAGTTTTCAATCCAAATCTAGAAGGGCATAGTTTAGGGCATATAGAGGGAGCTAGAATTGTATGTTGAGGTCTGATATAGGTGCTAGAGGTCAAAGAGTTTAGGCTAGGTCGTTGGAGAAACTGATGAGGTCAAACATGCAAAACTACATATTTTGTTGAATCGACAGGATGTGATTTTGGAATTTCAGATCCTGAACGTAGGTATGGTCTTAACTAAGATTGAAATTAGTTTTAAGGGTTGTATAGAAAGTCTAAAAAAGTCTTAAAAGGGTCTACACATTTAGGTAGGATCAAATAAGGTGCAGAGGGTCAAAGAAGGCAAAACAACCCATAAAATAGGATTGTATCGCTTCTATGAATGTGATCTTTGTCTAGATGGCTTAGGCAACTTTAAGTGAGGTTAGGAACTAGTCTTGAGGTGTGATGTAGATACAAGAAGTGATATAAATACCTGAAACACGTTTGTAAAGAAGGTTGATCAACAGAACCATAGCTAATAGGGCTTTTATGTTAATTTTCAAGGTAGAGATTATTCCACAATGAAGATACGAGCACAAGAAGAGCTTGGTCCCTTGGAAGGGATGAAGAACCAACCTAGGGAGTCCTCGCTTTATGTGGACCATAGAGAGAAGCGAGAGAGAAGAAGAAGGGGAGAGATACGTCTAGAGAGAGTTTTTAAAAATTAATTCAATCTTATTCAATAATTAAAAAGGATTCTTCATACCTCTATTTATAGCATGAGGGCTTGAAGTAGAGTTCTAACTCAACGATAGAATTAAACTAATCCATATACAAAAGAATTCTACTGTAAAATAAGAACTAGACTAGAAAGGGGATTCTAGAGTCATACCTCTGTCATGACTCTTACTCTAATTAAAAGTCTTAATTAAAACCAACTTGAGAAGACTTGATTAGACTCTCCCTAATTACTTTCTTAGAAGGTGAAAGAATCCTCTAGATAGGTGGGGACATCCCACCCAGTACTTTTTAATTAACGTCCTTCCATGTGGTCTCCGTGGGTTGACCCTCCCTACTTATGGTGTGGACAAATGTCATGCTCTTTTTCTTCTGGTATATACATGTGTTCATTGACTTTTTCCCCAATGTTAATGTCACATCAGTTGCAATGTCAGCTTCTTGGGACTCATTTGGGTCTGGATGGCCCACTTTGCCTGTAAGGCTAGGCAGGTGGACCCTTGGCTTGAATCCTGGGTGTCTCCTAAAAACCTGGTTGTAACACCTTTCTCATGTCTTTCCTTCTCTCGACTCTTAGCTCATACATGGATCAGACTCATGGATTTTTTCATTCACCTCTGCTAAGGGCCCAAGCTCTTCTCGTATCTTTAAAGTGCAGTGGAGTGCCTCCTTACTTGCAAAAGCTAACCTTGGAGATATGTCAATCGTGGTTCGGTTTATCAGTCTTTCTCTCAGCTTTCTATGTACTCTCTAGACCTCTCTCAATCCCCTATCACCAAACCTTGTCTTTCCTAAAGTCATTTAAGCCTTCTAGGCAAAGACTGCACTCGATGGAGCAATATAGTCTTGTTTTGTGAGTTATTTTACCTTTTTTAATCTCCTGCGTATACATTGACCACACCTAAACATATAGACCTCTTCAAGACCTCTCTAAACCTTCTACACAACCCTTGAAATTGGTCTCTATCATAGCTAAGACCCTACCCACATTCAGAACCCAAAACACTAAAATTGCACCCTATTGATTTGGCAGAACACATAGTTTTGACCGTTTGACCTTACCAACCTCTCCAGCGCCCCAGTATGACCTCTCTGACCCTTAACACCGATACCAAACTTAAACACACATCCTTAGACTATCTCAGAATCTCAAGATCAGATCTTTTTTTTATATGTATTGAAATCCATGCCTGAATTGCTCACCAAACCTAAAATAGTTCTACATGATTTATAGCTCGATTAACACTGTAACTTCTTGTACCTGCTAGACTGTCACCATTAGAGACCTTTGACCATCACCACACCATATTAATCATGGTACAACACCCCCAAACACTTCATCCATAGGCCCAAGGGGCCCAAAACCGTATGCATGATCCTATCGCTTTTGTCGGGCTCCAACTAGAGTACATATCTATTGATAGCCTGAAGGTTCCTTCAGGTCCAAGTTTTAAGCCCTCAAATTTGGTTCTTGAGGAAGGTGCAACAAAGTAGTATCAGAGTAAACAACATACCATGGAGGGATTTCAATGCCTTTGTGATGATAAAGTTGAAATGATTCATCGGCATGCCAAAAACGTATAGGTAATTGCCAAGCAAACCCAAGCAGAGTTGTTTCGGTGAAGGCAAGAGAGCGTCGACAAAACCTGTCGCTTAGAGCATATTGCAAGGGTTATAGAAGCCCTGACCATAACTAAATATGTAAACCCTTTTAAGACCTTTCTAGACATACTACACAACCCTTCAAACTAATCTCAGCCTTAGCTAAGATCCTATGGACGTTCAAAACCCGAAATATCAAAATTGCATCCTATCGATTCAACAGAACACTTAGTTTTGACTGTTTGACCTCACCTACTTCTCCAATGCCTCAGTATGACCTCTCTAACCCCCAACACCTGTACCAAACCTAAACGCTCGCCTTTAGACTGTCTTAGAGCCTACGGATCATATCCTTTCATATCTTGACTAAAACTTGTGCTTGAATTGCTCGTCCAGTCCAAAATGGTCCTACCCAATTTAGTTGGATTGACCCTGTAGCTTTCTGTACCTGCTAAACCGTCACCATTAGAGTCCTCTAACCTTTACCACACTGTACAACTTTCTAGACACGTCAACCACATTTTCAAAGGGTCTGAAACCACATGCACGATCCTCTTGCTTCTATCAAGCTCTAATTAGAGTACTTGTTTGGTGCTAGCTCGAGGTTCCCTTTAGGTCCAAGTTTTGAGTCATAAAATCTGGTTCTTGGAAAGGGTGCAACAGAATTTGCTCTTAGATCATCTAATTATGACATATAGCCAAGTTTTTTTTATAAGGCTTCATGAATCAACGGCCTATAATGTGCAATACTTTTTCCAAACATAAAATCTTGATCATTACTATCAATCTATTAGATTCATTTAGATCAAAACAACATGCACCGAGAGGCATTTGTATGTACAAATGTTTGTAGCAAATTTTATCCCACATGAGGAAAGAACTTTATTTTTTCTTGCTAGCAAGTTAAGTTTTCTACTCAGCATAAATTTTGTTTCTTCTTATTAGCTAGTATGCAACTTATTAGAAAGGTTTATATTTCTTTACTACTGCAATATCAACACCCGTGCTCCTACTTTATGCATGCGCAGGCAAACGACAAGCTTGTTCATTATTTTTGGTGCAATCTTTCACCTACATAACTCAAAGATACTGGTACGACCCGCAACATGTCGCTGGTTCTACTCGCAAGTTCAGAAAGTTTTTGAAAACTAGGACACGACGGCATGGATAATTTTTAATCTATAAAATATATTTTTATTATTTTTATTTAAATAATTTTAAATTATTAAAATTTTATCACAATATTAAAATTTTAAAATAATAACAATACGTGTTGCCAATGTATCTGCCCGTGTCCACTCATATCATGAGGGACATGCAATCAAAATGGCGTGTCCCTGTGACAGACTTTTACTAAGCCATCATAACAGGAACAATTACACTGCATGGAATTGAGATAAGGTGCAATGTTATTGCCCACACTTAGATGTTGTACTTGATCACCCACCATCTACTGTTGTGCCCCACAGCTAAGCTGTTGTATCTCAAAGATGAAGGATGAACAGGTGCAGCAGCACACTAAAAGTGTGCAATTACCTTGCACTAATCTGTGTTTTACTGGCCCATAGTGCCAGTGTAAAACGTGTTTTACCGACGCAGAAAGAGATTATGTCAAAAAAAAAAAGGCTTACACTGACGCAGGGATCTCTCTCCTACATGCGCCGTCCTTAACTCTATGATTGATGGGCTTATCGGGATTCATTTTGTTGTTGGATCATGCTACCAAAAGAATCAACGACAAAAGGAATTCTTGTTGTTATATTCTTCCATCTTGTACAATTATTCTTGGCTGGCTGGCAACTTTTTTTCAGTAATTATTTGTCGGCTGATGGAGATGCCTCACATATTTCTCTGAAGGGTGATTTCCTTATGCAGACCAATCTTTCGTCTGAAATTTTATGTGAGGTGCCAGATTTTCTGAAATTTCAATTATAGTTTGAGTTTTTTTCTCACAAAAATCAAATAAGGACCTTCGGTTCGTCTCCTTCACACTAGGGCTGGGAAACAATGAGTCGCGCATGGCTCAGCTAATGTTAGACTTGTAAAGAGCTCATTCGAACTCGTAAAATAAACTCGGCAAGCTGGAAATGAACAATAGGTAGTCGGCTCGGCTCGTATCACCTCGTTAAAAAATTTACATATATTTTTTGTAATCTTATTTCTTCCAGCTCTAAACCAATGTATTTTTTATATAAACAAGTCAGCTGGAACTGGGCACTTTTAACTCAGGCTCATTATGAGCTCAAACTCGGCTTGGCTTGCCATGAGCCAAGCTTGAACACTTCAAGCTCACTCGTTCAGCTCGTTTACCAATCCCACTTCACACACATTGATGAAAAATGATTGAAGTGTGTGATAATTTCTATTTCACCCTTATTCACTACAAATATATGATTTTCCTTCTCACATGTTATGAACTTATATTAGAGGTGTCTTTCTTTTTTTTATGAATTACATTAGCTATGTCAATGAACTGGATTTTATCTGATATCCGACCGAGTTCAATTCTGTTTAGTTGCATTTGGTGATCCAAAATAATATCCAATTATAATCGGATGCTTATATGGCTTTGATTTTTTGTTGCCAAATCCGAAAAATATCCAAATTTAATGGATATCTGAATCTGTTTACATGTAAAAAGCAGATTTGGTATGAGCTGGGTATGAGCTTATCACCATCCATATTCGAATCCATTTAGCCAACGTCTGATTAATCGAATATGGTATTGGCCATATCCGATCTGAACCCGGACCATTTACATCCCTAACATACACCTCACCCTTAAATGTTATGAATAACCAAAATAGATCAGAGTTTGGACTCAAATCCGAAATGGATCTTACTCATATTTTCCATTTTGTATAGCATTTATCAAAATATGGGAACACATAGCTACAACTTTTTCCTGAAATTCTTGATGCAGTCCTAAGTTTTTCTTACAGTGGTTAAATAAAGACTCATCTTAACTTGCTTTTACTAGCCCCAAGGGGTTTGGTGTAGTGAGAGGGGGGGCCTTGGCCACTAGACAGGTGGCCAGAGTTCCATTCCCATGGGCATCAGCCCTTTGCATATAAGAAGGGGCAAGGGCATCATGTCCCTTGCAAGGAGACTCCCTGGGGTTGGGGCTAGGGGTTTACACTGCCGAGAAAGCAATCGTAAGTACGTCAGGCATAACCAACGCGATTAGGTCTCTGATCTCGAATATGGTTTCCCCATTCATCATGAAAAAAACTGCTTTTACTCTCACCTAGCTAACCTGTGTTCAATAAAAATACCCTTCTACTTCATCCTCAACTAGTTAGCTTGAGTTAAATTTTAAATACTTTAGTTAAATATTCAGAGTAAAGTAGGTCTAAATCAGGAAATTATCCTTTCATGAAATGTACAAGTAAATTGGCTGTACGTTTTGTATTCTTCTCTAACTAGTTTTTGCTCAAGAATGGATTATTGTACGGCGTCATGTATTAATATTAGTTGAACTGCTGCAGTAAAGTGAATTATTTAGGGCACATTTGGAAGCAATAAAGATGCAGAAAACGTGATGTAAAATAAAAAATTTGTATGGAATTTCTGACCTTTTCAAACGAGAGGGACTTTTTGGTTGAAAGAGTTTTTCTAAAAAGTACATTTTTGATAGAAAACATTCTTCCATGGAAGGGTGTGTAGGAATGTTTCTTACAAATAGAAAAATTATTTTTACACTCTCCACCACCCATCTCACCATCACCATCACCATCCTCCTCCTCTTCACTCTTATTTTTTCATATTTTTTCACTTTGTTTTTCTCATGCTATACAAACAAGCAAAAAAAAAACTTTTGAAAAACTTCTCATATCAAAAACTCTTATAGGCAAAACTTTCTTTTTGGACAAGAGTTTTCTCTCTTCCAAATGTGTCCTTAGGTAGGTTGCTTCATTCAAGAAAAGAAAATTAGGTAGGACGCTTTACGTAAATTATCGGGTATCTCTTTTAAGAAAATAACATGCGTACCGGCCCTCCTGGGCCTGAAAGAATTATTCAAGGGTGTGAATAATGAGGACTGGTAAATGAGCCGAACCAACTAAACATAGGGTCTTCAAGCATGGCTCATTCTTGTAGCAAGCCGAGTTCAAATTCATGGCAGGCTTGAGTTAGACAAGTCCAGCTTGAGCTGGCTCATTAACCAAAAAAAAAAAATTTAATTAAAGCTACTGAAATTAGACTCTAAATCTACTTAGCCAATCTCAAACTTGCTCATTTATTAAATAAATATGTTGTTTCAAAGCTGCAAGTAATAGGATTTGAACTCTAATTTTATTGCTTTTAAGCCTAACTTCAACCATGTATATTTTATGATATAAAATGTGTAAAATATATTTATTATTAGTAGACAAGCCTATACGAGCCTTGCCGAACTGAACACTCATTGTTAGTGCATGTTGGTCTTGCCAAGCCTATTTTGCCGTTTGAGCTAGCTCTTTGCGAGCCGAACACAAGTCACGTTGCCAATGATTCGTTTTATTTTCCAGCCGTAGTGAATACAACAGCCTCTCTCTCTCTCTCTCTCTCTCTCTCTCTCTCTCTCTCTCTCTCTCTCTCTCTCCACTGAAAGAATGTATTGATCTTTATCCTAATGGCAATGTTTGCAATAAATTTTGACTCTCTCTCTCTCTCTCATGCATTAACATCACTACAAGAAAATCATGGATTAGCGACGGCTTATATCCATCGCTAAGCCGTCGCTAAACAGTTTAGCGACGGATTAGCGACGGATTAGCGATGGATAGAGGCCATCGCGAATTTTTGCTCGCTAATTAGCGAAAAAACTTATTTGTCGTTAATTCTGTCGCTAATTTGCGACAGATTAGCGACGGACATTATCCGTCGCTAATCCGTCGCCAAATTTAAAAAAAAAAATAAAAAAAAAATGATCCCTATCGGGCGGTATTCCGGCAACAATAAGCCAGACTTATACCGCACCCGACAGGCATCGTCGTCCTCCGTGAACCGGCGTCGTCGTCCTCCGTGAACCGGCGTCACCGTCGTCCTCTGTGAGCCGATGCTCTCCGGCGTCGCCGTCCTCCATGAACCGGCGCCATCATCTTCCGTGAACCGGCGTCACCGTCATCCTCCGTGAACCAGCGTCACCGCCCTCCGTGAACCGGCGGTGTCGTCCTCCGTGAACCGGTGCCGACATCCTCCAGCGATCGCCGACCGTCCTCCGACGTCGCCGTCCTCCGTGAATCGGTGCTCTCCGGCGTCGCCGTCCTCCATGAACCGGTGCCGTCATCTTCCGTGAACCGGCGTTGCCGTCATCCTCCGTGATTAACCAGCGTCGCCGTCCTCCGTGAACCGGCGTCTTCGCCCTCCGTGAACCGGCGCCGACGTCCTCCAGCTATCGCCGACCATCCTCCGGCGTCGCCGTCCTCCACTCTCATGTACATGCTCTCCAACGCGCTCTCCGACGTCGACGTCCTCCGAAGAAGTCGGTTTAAATCGAGTGCGATCGATTTAAATTTCGAAAGGGAGAGAGGGAAAATTTCGCGCTCGGTTTAAATCGAAAATTAGCGAGGGATTTAGCGAGGGAATTTTTCCGTCGCTAATCCGTCGCTAATTAGCGACGGATTAGCGACGGAAAAATTCCCTCGCTAAATCCCTCGCTAAAATGTTTTTCTGGTATTGAGAATTAGCGACAAAACAATTGTTGTCGTTAATCTGTCGCTAATTAGCGACGGATTAGCTAGAGAAAACTTTCATCGCTAATCCGTCGCTACTTAGCGACGGATTCATGAAGAAAGTTTTCTCTAGCTAATCCGTCGCTAATTTGCGACGGAAAAAATCCGTCGCAAATTTCCGTCGCTAATTAACATTTTTCTTGTAGTGCATGAGCACTCCCCTTCAGGTGCAAGTGTGTGGTGTGACTCAAAGAAAAAAAGAAAAAAATGATGACCATTGTCTCTTGTTAATAAGAACTAGCAACGATTACACAAAACAAAAGCAAAAGGGGGGAAATCAAAGAAGAGGACCACGAAAGGGTCAAAGCTGAAGCACCTGCATTATCACATTACTGTGAGGGTGGGGGAACGGCATCATGGGAACATGAAGTAGGTGTCCATGAGGATCTGGGACTGCGCAGTCTCCATGGCCGCCCTGCACTGGACTAGGTCGTTGAGGAGGTGCAGGTAGAAGGCTTTGAGCTTCTTCAGCATGAGGGTGGCCCGAAACCGGAATCGCCCGATCTTGAGCTTCCTGAAGATCCGGACCAGGAAGGCGCCCCTCCGGCGCTTCCCCAGCTGGACGGTTTGCACCTTCCTCCTCCTCGCTTGCACCCTCCATGCACCCACTCTGGCTGCCATCATGCGCCTTCTGCAAAACACCACCGGCGAAGTTGGACAAAATGTCTCCAGCCGCTGGTGATTGCGGGCCAGAAGTTTATTGTCCTCCGAAACCACCATCTTTTACTAGCAAGAGAGAGACATCAGATTAAAGCAGAATCATTTTGTATATAATTGATCATCAGTTTTATCCCGTCCCCACCGCACCTTACTTGATGGAGATGTAGACGGGCCCACTCTCACAGCCTCCAAGTGAGATGCAAAGTTGGCAAGTGGGGGTGAGATCTGCGGCCTTCAAGATAACCGATGATCAGTTAGCTTTATCAGTTAAAAGTAATGAAAAGGACAAGCAAAAACGGAATCCAATCATGATTTCTCATTCAGTGATCTCACTACATATGTCGATGGAGTATCTGTAAACCTTACCCTCACCTTTCTTATGGTTTTTAAGTAAGATCGGTGGGAGGTCAGATCAAGTACAGTTACATTGCACAAATTCAATGTGTCGTTGTACCTTAGCACTCCCTCCCTCTAGAGTTAGTACTCTGACAGCCTCTGCAACAGCATGCGGAGGGTGCTCACGTGCAGCAGCAACTTTGCATTTGTGCAATTTGATTGCACTTAATCTCAATTGGATGAATTGAGATCTTACGCAATGTAATTGCACATTTTAAGTATGTCATCATGATTACCCACGATATGTTGTTAGCCCCACAGTTGACAAGTTATACCTCAAATATTTTGGTTTAAAACTTGTACCCATATATTATAATTTAATGTGTGTGTTTTTCTTAAGGAATGATTATACAAGTATGTTCAATTTTGAATGAATGAATAACTATACAAGCAAGTTCATTTTTAAATAAATAGGATAAATATACATGTATAAGAAGGTTTTTTTTTTTTTAAAGGTACGCTAGGATGAGGCAGACCTTCACCAATTTTACAATGATAACATTAGGATTATACACCTACTAGACAAGTAGAGCCCCTGTTGATAAACATGTTTATTTTTTAATGAATGATTGTATGAGCATATTCATTTTTAATTGAATGAATGTAATGTATGAGTAGGTTCATTTTTTAATGAATTGGATGAATATAATGTATGAATAAGTTTATTTTTGAATGAATGAAATAAATATATAGTATGAAAATGTTTATTTTTTAATAAATAATTATAGTAGCAGGTTCATTTTTTAATGAATGCAGTGTATGAGTATGTTTATTTTTTATGAATAATTGAATGTAATGTATTAGCATATTTATTTTTTAATGAATGAAATGAATACATGAATGAGAGGGTTCATTTTGCGATTGTGGGTAGACATTTTCAAACCTTCTTCTAAAAGTATTTACTTAAAGGAGATTTGCAGGTTATATTCGTGTAGTTCGTATTGTATTTGTGAAGATTGTATTGTATTTGTGGTGGACTTATCAGGCGCAACCGATATTTCATGAATGTAGGTAGACATTTGCAGACCATTCATGAGGAGTATTTACTTAAAGGAAATTCACAGGTTATATTCGTAATGTTTGTACTATATTTGCAAAGGTTGTACTGTGTTTGCGAATGACTTACAAGAGTGTGAATGTCGATGACATTTGCAACGGATATTTTGTGAATGTCAGTAATATTTACCGACCTTCCTCGAGGAGTCTTTATTTAAAGGAGATTCACATGTAATATTCGCGATGTTCGTACTGTATTTGTGAAGGTTGTACTGTGTTTGTGGAGGACTTATCAAAGTGTGAAAGTCGAAGACATTTACAACTGATATTTTGTGAATATATGTAACATTTATATACCTTCATCGAAGAGTACTTACTTAAAAGAGATTTACAAGTTATATTCGCAATGTTCATATTGTATTTGTTATGGTTTTACTGTGTTTGCAGATGACTTATCAGAGTGTGAAAGTCAGAGACATTCACAATTGATATTTTGTGAATGCTAGTAATATTTGTGAACCTTCCTCAAAAAGTATTTACTTAAAGGAGATTTGCAAGTTATGTTTGTGATGTTCGTACTATATTTGTGAAGGTTGTACTCAATTGCTAATGACATGAGGTTCGCATACATATATTATCATTCTGATGTGTGAATATTGTTCAATCTTATGTGAATATTGTTCAATTAAACATTGACATACATGTATTATTATTCATTTCATTCACTTAAAAATGAACTTGCTCATACAATCATTCATAAAAAAATGAGCATACTCATACATTGCATTCATTGGAAAATAAACATGTTCATACAATCATTTATTCATTCATAAATAAACTTGCTCATAAAATCATTCATTCATAAAACAATGAACTTGCTCATATAATCATTCCATTCTAATGTGTGAATGTTGTCCAATTATGGTGATGTTCGTAACTCTGATGTATATTTATATTCATACATTCATTTTATTTATTCATTCAAAATAAAATTGCTCATACATATGTTCATTCATTTAATCATTTAAAAAATATACCTTGAAATGCGCATATATTAATTCCTCTATATCATTTTGTTTAGTCTCTAAACCTTTTGAGGTAGTAGGTTTTGCTTCTCTTGCGGGGGATGTTTTATGTTGTTGTCTCTTTTGCTTTATTGCCTCCTTCACTTCCTTCTTTTGAGTTACCGCTTTTTTATTCTTCTCCCTTAATTTCTTATAGTAATTGACCATACACTTTCTGCAGTGTGTTGCATCAGTTCGAAAAAAAAAAGGTTTTTAGCAAATAACTAATTAACTTATATAGTAAAAATACAAAAAAATAAGAAATATAAATGCATATCTATGAGAAATTGAGACTCATATTTCTGCTCAAGTATAGCATGTACATCAAGATAAATATACCATAATCTTTATTGTAACAATCTTATAAAAAGTCAACAACATATACAAGTATGTATTGAGTTTAGACATATGTGCAAAATATTTACCCATTCTGTTGTTGTGAAATACCATCCACGGGACAAACCATTCAATTTGAGTAAGTGTCGTAATCAAAGCACTCTATAAATAATTTAACCTGCAACCCGACATTAATCATACCTAATATGAGAGAAAAATAAAGATATTATTGAATAAGTAATGTGTTCGTATTAGATTTTTTATGTTTGTATTTGCATTATATATGGACCCTGTAGAATAATAGAGCTTGAACTCCTTTTGTTTTATGATCATCTCTCATAGAACCCAGTGTTCACTGCCCTAACTGGAAGAAATTAAGATTTACAACATATACCGAATTTAAGACATAAAAAATTTATCTATATGTAAACGTAAATATAACCAGAGTTACTTTGTGGATGTTTGTACTGACATTAAATATGATGATTCAATATTTAAAAAGCGATAATTCACATTTTAGGATTTTTTTATATTTTAGGGCTTTGTTTGTAGTCCTCAACCCCTTTTACCCCACATTGTTTCTCTTGACAATTTTTTTAGCCTTTTTCCTATGATTATTTTTTGCAGCACTTTATCGATGATTTTTTAGCATCCAGGACATCATCGACAATGAGATATTTCGGTAAACATATCATTAACTATTGAAACAACAAGAGGATAATGCCATGGATGAGGTGGAGAAGATAGAAAGTGGAGATATTGAGGTAATGAATGATGTTGATTGTCCTCAGCCAAAGGAAATGGCTTTAGTTGTGGAGAGTGTGCAAAAGGATGCTTAAGAGGTGAAAGATGAGCCCTAGGAAGTGCATGCTCTGAGTCAGATTTCAGGATTTGCAGGCTCAAGAGTCAGATTGTAAAGTAGGCAGTTTCACCTTAATCATTTGCTTGAGAGATGAGAAAATCTATTGTAACGCCCCAAAATCCTGAACTTGTAAAATTTAAGAAAATTTTAAAATTTTAACAATTAATCCTTTTTAAGAGTTGAAAACGATAGTTCAACGAATGATAATATTTAAAAAAAATAAGTCGGCAAACCTTGGGCAGATTACAGGCAATTTTTTCATCCAACAAATTGAGTCCTTAAATGTCTTGGATTTGGGTTTGTATTTTCATACATTCATTCAAAGCCATGAAGATTTAAAACAAGGTTTTATATAGAAAGAGTTATTACAAAAGCCCTTATACAAAATTAGAAAATGTGCTCAAGAGTGAATAACAGAAAAAGTAGATTCTTGATATCATCGTCCTATCGTTTATAGCATCAGTCTATTTATGACCTGTATCCTATAAAATGGGGTTAAACTCATGAAAGTCTAGTAGGTGTAGCGATATCAGACAAGAGAACAAGACTAACATATGCATTATCATATTTCACAACATTCGATTTTAAGAGAAGTAGAATGAACATCATAATCTTGTTTCGATAATTATTGACATGTGGATACTCACAAGACAAAACGTAGAAACAACTGAGATTATTTAAGAGTTTATTATTTCATGCATTTTGATACCCCTGGTGACTAGCTGAATTTGCTTCAAAGGAGATAATATAATAACCGAGAGAGAATTCTCTAGAGGCCACTTGTAAATGAGAGATGTATCCAAACTTCTGCAGAAGTTTTGGAATCTACCACCTAGGATAATAATTGGTAGCCCAATCTCCTAACTCCAATGACCAGGGACGTCGAGCCATTGTCACTCGAGGAGCATAGTTGTTAACAACTTGTCCATCAAAGTTTTTACCTCCTATCCTCTCTCTTGATATAACCAAAGGATGAATGGGTGTGTCCGGTCTTATTTTATCTAACAACGTACTTAATATGCTTTGGTCTTTTAAATCAAATCAAGTATTTTGCCTATGAAGGTGATCATGTTTGTTTACGTAATTTTCTCATAAAATAGTGCATTATTGCACAACAAGGTTTGTCAGAAACTTCAAAACCATCCATCGATGTACGAGCATGTCGTGCATGTCTGATAATACTAGAACGATAAAAATGATATTAGTTTTCTAGAAAGAAGACCAATCATAACATTGAAAATCATGATTTTTCGTGCCTTAGGTTGGGGGCATATTGGGGTTATTTCTGATGCAGAAAGGAAGGACCGGACGTACGTATGACCAAAGTCTACGTAGTCGATGTCTTTGCATTATATTAGTTAGAAGAGAAGACTCAATTATGAATGCCTTAGTCATGCCAATCTCAACTTATTTTAAAGTTTGAACCAGGTTGAAAATGTGTTTCGAAGAACAATCCAATGCTTGAGAGTTGTCCGATAAGAACGGATGCAACAATCTTGATGCATGTGAGCGTAGGAGCCTTATTTTGTTCGTAGGACATGGGGTGCATATTTACGTTGAATATCATGAATATGCAAACGTAAAATACTTTATTTTATTTTATGAGACTCTGGGGCACGTAAACTTGAAAAACTCACATGAAGACTCTTTTACAAATTGAGTTAAAGAAGGGATGCACAAATCTACATCTTTAAATAAATACTGGTATAATTTAAAGTAGGTTGTAGTACGTAAAACTACGTACTCTAAATAAATGTGCGCATAATTGAAATAAAGCAAGAGTACACAAAATTATGTACTCTGAATATTTATATATCTATATAGGATATATATATATATATATATATTAAAGCAGAAAAATATGCAGATAACATTGTGACAACAAAGTAAATAGTATAGAAAAGGGCCAGTGTGTAAAACTACGCATCGGGCTAAGTAAATAACGTAAAGTAGAGCTCGATGTATGAAACTATATATTGAGCTAAGTAAATTGCGTAAAGCATGATTCAGTGTATGAAATCGTATATCGGGCCAAGTAAATTGCGTAAAGCATGAGCTTGTACACATAACAGCATGACAACAAAGTAAAATAATGTAATTTTAATAGAACAAGAATATGCAAAATTGCATCCTTGAATTAAAAGCGTGCATAATATATATATATATATATATATATATATATATATATATATTGACATAAATATAATATATATTAAAAATGTTTCACCATCGCGCCATCTTATACAACTTTTTACTACCTCAAAGATAGTTTGAATCTTTGACGATTTTGACCATAAGTTCTTAAAAGCTTGTGCATTGGTACAATGTACGCATGTCATGTATATGGTGCGCTAAAAGGATTTTATCATTGCATATAGAATGAGGTTAAAATCTTATATTAGCGGAGGATACGAAGATTGTGTGGCAGGGGTCGAACCTGAACCCGTCGGGGCTCGGTGCCATAAAAAAAACATGGATCTAGTTGAGTTCAGACTCTGTCGAACTCATCTTGGCTGAGCAAGTAAGAAGCAGCCTGAGACTGTCTCTTGATCGAGCCGGGCGGAGGTGGGTGCTCCGGTCTTCTGGTCCCAACATGCTGGGTCGGCTTAGCTTGTCCAGGGCAAACATAGGCAGGAGAGGGAATGGTACCGACTGGTGCCTGCTGGAAAAATAGAGGAGAGTTGCAGAGAGGAAGTGGTTCTGCAAGGGCGGACTCCGATTGCTCACAGATGGCGGTGACAGTGGTTCTAACCAAAATCGCTTGGTCAAAAAATACAGAGGGGAAACAAAGGTGCTGGTGGTACAACTTACAGCGGACGGTCGTCGCTGGACTGAGCAGAGCTCCAGCCGTACTGCAATCAGAGGAGGAAGAAGGAGCAGAGGGTCGGACACCCTCTGACTTGTCGAGAAAACCGAAGAAGGAGAAGTCGCTGGAGGGAAGCGGGGGCTTCCTGCCCGCCTCTCTCGTCTGGCGGAAGCAAGGAAGAAGAAGAATCAGAGGAGGGGCATTCGGCCCTCCTCTCTTATTTGGTCGGAAACTGCGAAGGGGAGGAAGGAAAACGGGAGGAGGGGCGCAACCCTCTTTTGCCATCCATCCTCGCTGGCTATCAGAAGGGAGCAGAGCCGGACCTGTCAAGAGGCCAATGAGACTTGGGCCTCAGGGCCCCTGGGCCAAAAAAAATTTAGGGGCCCATTTTTAATGGGGACCAAAAACAAAAAAAAAAAATTTAGGGGCCCCAAAAAAATTGGAGGCGCTGCCCTCGAACTCCTACTATTAATAGGGGGCTCAAAAAATTCCGAGGCGCTGCCCCCAAACTCCTACTATTAATAGGGTGCATATTTTTAGGGAGCCCATTTTTAATAGGGGCTCAAAAAATTTCGAAGCCCTGCCCCAGAACTCCTGCTATTAATAGGGGGCCCATTTTTTCCCTCCGCCTCAGGCCCCATAAAACATAGGTACGGCCCTGGAAGGGAGGCCCAAGGAAGAGGTGGAACCCACTAAGAGAGCGCGCGAGAGAGAGAGAGAAGAAGAAGAAGAGGGCTGTGGCTTTTAATGAAAAGCCACGGGAAGAGGGAGTTTAATAGCCTTCGTGAGGCGGTGGGGTGCATGCCTATTGGATTTGGGCTGGATCTATTTGTATCCAACCCCAATCCAAAGTGTTTAAACACTTTAAAATGAAAGTGTGGGGTTGGATCTCTTTGGATCCAACCCCAATCCAAGGTGTGTGGTGCGGTGGTGTGTGTGTGTGTGAGAGAGAGAGGGGGAGGGGGTTGGTGCTTGGATTTGGGTTGGATCCAACCTCAATCCAAGGTGTTTTAGATATATTAAACAACTTGTGGATGGGTTTTGGTTGGATTGAGTTGGATCCATTTGGATTCAACTCAATCCACCATATATATATATATATGTTTTTATTTATTTATTTATTATATATAATTTTATGTGGTTGGATTTGGATTTTAAATCAAAATCTTACTTAAATGCCAAATGCATATATGGGTTTGGTTTGAGATTGGGTTGGGTCCATTTCGGATTCAACTCCAATTCAAAATGTTTTAAACATTTAGTGTGTAAATTTAGTTGGGTTGGGTCCGAATGGACCCAACCCTCATATTATTTTAAATAAGACCCTCCTTGGGTCTTGTTTGGATATTGGATCCAAACATAAACATTCATGTATATATACATATATAATAAGGTTTTTGCATGTTTTGAGAATTTTTTCATCTTTTTTTATCCAATTCTAGACCGAGAGTGTTCATAAATTTGGATTTCGTTCAGATTCAACTTGTTTCTAATGGATCCAATCCTAAGCCTTAAGGCTTTGAGTAATTTGAATCTCTTTCCACACCCAACTCAAAATAATTCTAAACTTGGGTCGTGTCTATTGAATTGATCTAAGTCCTTGTTATGATGTTTCATAAATTCGGATCATATACGGGATCCAAACATACTTTAATTAGGAAATTCAGTGGATACTACGTATGTCAAATGTATGACTTGAACTGGATTCCATAGAGGTCGTTCCTCGTGGATCTTCCATCGAGATCCAGATCTAAAAGTATCTAAAAAACTCGTATAAGTTAAATAACTTGATAAACATCCAAAAGTTTATCAATTAATAACTATCGATGAATTTCTCATAAAAATACAGAGAATAATCCTTTGTTATTTCTGAAAGAATCTAAGAAATTTGCAGACTTTACATTTGTGAACAAAAACAATAATCTGACTAGCATTAAGAAGCCAAAGATCAAACTCCTTGATGTTTAGACTTTTTCTATTTCATCAATTAATGACCCTGTGCAACATAGACCACCAAACCCAAGTAGAACACTTTAGAGTTCAAGATGTGCATCTTTTAATTGCACAAAGAGATCATGCAGGAACAAATATATGCCTCTCATTGCCTGTGACAATGGGCATGCATAACATTCCAACCCTTTACATTTGCAAATGCTAAAACCTAAACCAGTGGATGATAATTTTTATGAAGTTTGTACTGAAGTTTTCATTACTATGATGCAACCTCCAAGTCCATTGTTATATACTGTGAATGTTTATAACATATTTATTTTTAAATAAATAGAATGAATATATGTATGTGCATGTTCATTTTTGAATGACTTAAATTAATATATATGTATGAACAAGTGGTTTAGTTTTTGAATGAATAAATGAATGATTGTATGAGCAAGTTCATTTTCTAATGAATTGAATAAATGATTGTATGAGCAAGTTCATCTCTTAATGAATGAAATAAATATATAATTATATGAGTAAATTCATTTTTCAGTGAATGAAATAAATATATGTACAAGCAAATTCATTTTTTAATGAATGAAATGAATTATTGCATGAGCATGTTATTTTCATGCGGATCTTGCAAGTCTTGAATATGGACATATGTAAATATTTGACCAAGTTCGCATATTCTAATATGCAAATGTGGTCCAATTATGGTGATGTTTGCAAACATGAGGTGTATTTGTATTTATATTTATACATTCATTTATCCATCACGTAAATGTAAGAAAATTCGTAAAAAAAAAAAAAATTACACAATCGCCTCATATTTATGGATCTCCTAAACGATCAGTTACAAAGGAGATTCACATGATTCTACGCAAACTTCGTACTATATATATATATTAACTTAGTGGAATATATGTGAAGTTTCAATAAATTCCAGTTACAGAAAGTTCACAATTTTGGTTATGCAGATTTTGTGAGGTACAAAAAAAATGTGTGAATCTACCTTTTAGTGAGAGATTGTGATACTCATAGAGCATATCGATATAGTTTATGCAAAATTTAGGATTTTTACGATAATATCGTGCGAATACAGTTTTTAGTGAAAGGTTGTGAGATCTGGAGAGTAGCAATGTATCATGTGAAATTTGAGAGGAAAATCATATATTTATGAGAAAATCATATATTTAGAAGAAAATTCTCATATTTGATAGAAAAATTGCATATTGAGAAGGAAATTCACATATTTGCATATTTGAGAGAAAATTCAAAACCCTTTTAAAGCAAAAAAATTGCTAAGTTTTAGTTACAAAAAGTTCATAGATTTGGTTATGCGAACCTCATACTATGTATATGAAGTTAGTTTGCAAAGTTTTTAAGAGGTTTCAATTGCAGAAAGTTCATAGATTTGGTCATGCGAACTTCATATAATATATGCAGATTTAGTAAAATATTTCAAAATTACGATAGGTTAAGTTCACAACTTTGGTCATGCAAACATCATGAGGTCTGCAAAAAAATTTATGAATCTATCTTTTAATGAGAGTTTGTAATATCCGGGGAGCATACTGATATATCAAGCAAACTTGAGAAAATTCACTAGTGAAAAAGGTAAATAGATTATTTTAAATTTGAAAATTTGTGAATTTAGGCATTAGACAAATTTCAAAAATTGTAATGCATTTCATGAAATGCATCATTTTGTAGTACAATGCATTTATTTTTTGATAGTTTTGCATGTGGCTTATGCCTTGCAACAAAGGACATAAACCTTGGGTATCGAAATCTTGACCTCCTTCAACCTGAAAGCTTTAAAGCACTGATTTGAAAATATCGCAATTTATATTGATATTTTCAAAACCAATATCATCCCCAAAAGTGGAAAATTTAAAATATTGCTTATTTTGAAAGTATCACATTTTAATCATGAAAATAATGAAATAAAAATTTCTATTTTTTTATATTATTACTATATTTTACTTATATCTATGCGTATTTTATATTTTTATATAAAATGAGACGTGTTTTGAGATTTCTCAAAATAAAGTTAGTTTTTTTATAAAATATTGTGAGATTTTTCGTTGCCCATATTCTCCTGAAAACAAACAAGTTTTCTGGTTTGGCCGCAAACCCAACGATATTTCCAAAAGTGTGATTTTATCACAATATTTTCAAAAGCAAATGTAATACTTCAAAATATCACCATCACATTTTTAGACAGGTGATTAACGCAATAAAACACTATTTGTTTCATTTTTTTTAATATTTTCGCATTTTTATCAGGACATTAAACTATTAACACAGTAAAAAATACGTTTGACATTATTCGTACTTTTATTTAATTTAAACACTTTTATATAAGCCGGTAAAACTTCCCGGCGATGAGACTCGTGACATTGCCACTCGAACCTCTGTTAAAATCAACGGCCTATATTTTGCGCCCGTTGCTTATCGACGACGCCATCTCTCTCTCGTTTGACAGTTATCTCACCCAATTCTGTGGACGATCACCTCATCTAACGAAATTCTTCGCGCTCTCCGGCAGTGAAAGCCCTCGCGCGAAATCAAAGAGAGAGAAGAAGAAGAAAATGCAACAGCAAAAGCAGCGAGGAGTTCCTCCTACCCGGCGTTATAGTTCGCTCTCTTGCGGAAGGCCTCTTCATGATGGCTTCTCTCGCGAGCCCTAGAAATTAGGGCTTCTGGTGCTTCCTTCTCCGGGAAGCCATCCGATCGTCGAAGATGGCCGGCGGCTTCTCCGCTAGCGATCTCTACGTTCTGGACGCCGTCACCGGCGGCGCCTCCGCCCTCTCCTTCTTGGGGTCGTTCTTCATCGTGCTCTGCTACGTCCTCTTCAAGGAGCTCCGGAAGTTCTCCTTCAAGCTCGTCTTCTTCCTCGCCTTGTCTGTGAGTGCTTCCTGCAGCTCCAGTCTCGGATTTCTCGGATCCCGTCTAGTTCGAGAGAACGAGCCGGATGTTGCGTTGCTTCTTTCTAATTTGAGTAGTCGGATGAGGAGCATCATTTCTTTCGTTTTTCTTGCTTAATTTTTCTTTAAATTTTGTCGCATTTTGTTATCCTTCAACTCTAGCGCTGGAATTTGATCTCCGTTGTTCCA
Source organism: Nuphar pumila (assembly GCF_984573655.1). Classification (NCBI taxonomy): domain Eukaryota; kingdom Viridiplantae; phylum Streptophyta; class Magnoliopsida; order Nymphaeales; family Nymphaeaceae; genus Nuphar; species Nuphar pumila. The sequence continues at coordinate 4,126,234 of NC_143262.1, forward strand.
TAGAGGAGTGATCTACGGTTTTTTCTTAGGTTGTCAGGCTCGTAAAGTTAAGCAAGTCCTGGATTAGCTACAATTCATGTAAATTGTGCATTTTTAAAGTTGTTAGGGCTAGGAAAATGATGGTTCTTGATTTAGTGCTTTGTTAACGGGTTCTGTTAGCTTGAATTTGAGTATGATTTAGCATGCTTGTTGAGAAGGTTGATCCGATGTGAATCTTGATGCCTTGAAATAGGGCACATTGTTGATTGCTGATAGGACTGAATAGTTGTTTCAGTTGTAACACACACAAAGGTGATCCTGATTCTTCATTGAGTTGCAAGGTACAGGAGACATTAGTTGTAATGAAACAAGAGTGCACAAATACAATGCCAACAAAGGGCTACACAAATGCACAAATATAATATCGTCTCTAATGGACTGACAACAATCTCATAAAAGGGATACAAAAATATGAAATCCACAAGATCACAAAAGCATAAAGCTCACAAGGGTATAACAAAAAAGATATTTGTATTAAGGCACGACAAATGCTTTAGAAAAACATTAAGATACAAGATGAGGTGAGGCTCTATAAATAGAGCCTCACATTAAGTAAAGGGAGGCAGTCCAATGACTAGTTGGACTGACCAACCAACAGCCATATTGACTTAACAATAAACTAACAAAAAACAAAAAATGAAAAAGAAAAAGACTTTTTAGTCCCTAATGGATTGTACTAAAATACATTATATGAAATGACCAAAATACCCTTGATATACATATATGTATAAATATACGTATATCAATGAATATGTATACAATATTTTAACACTCTCCCTCAAACTTATGGTGAAATCACCAAAAGTTTGCTAAGAAGGTACAACAATCTTAGTAGAGTAAGAGCTTTGGTGAAGAAGTCCGTAATCTGAAACTCGGACTGAACATATGGCAAAGTAATAATTCTCTTCAAATATTCTTCGCGAACATATTGACAATCCATCTCAATATGTTTCGTTCGCTCATGAAATGTGTGATTGCTAGCTATATATATAGCGCTTTTGTTATCACAACATAGTTTTGAAGGTTCATAAACATCAACACCTATATCTGAAAGTAATGATTTCATTCACACGACCTTAGTGGTTGTTGTAGCCATTGCCTTGTACTCAACTTCCGTGAAAGATAAAAACACTTTCTGTTGTTTTTTGTATCGTCAAGAAATGAAGAAATCACTTACAAATACACAAAAACCTGTAGTTGAGTGATGGTTATTGAGATCTCTCCGGCCAGAATCAATATAAGCAATAAGATTTAAAGATGAAGAGGATAAGAACAACCCTTTATATATAGTTTTCTTGATGTATCAAACTATTCTTAATACTGCACTCATGTGAACCGATGTGAGCGTATGTTGAAACTGACTTGTAGTGTATACTGCATACGCAATGTCTGGCCTGGTAATAGACATGTACATTAATGATCTGATAAGTTGCCTATAAGGAGTTGATTTATCTAATAACACTCCGTCTTCAACTTTCATTTTTGCATTTATCACTTCAAGAGTATCGACATATTTTATGTCAGTGATTCCTGAACGCACAACAATATCAACTGCAAACTTGATTTGAGACAAAATGTACCGTCTTGGTGAGTAGGCTACTTCAATTCTTAAAAAATATCTAAAAAAACAAAAATCAGTCATATCAAAAGATTTTTTAAGCATAATTTTAATTTTTTCAATTTCTTGCTGATCATTCTCAGTGATGATCATATCATCAACATACAAAAGGAGAATGATAAGTGAGGTAACTATAGATCTTACAAAAAGTGCAGTGTCAGTGTAACAAGATTTAAATATAAGATTCAACACAATATCACTAAACCGATCATAATATGCTTTAGGGGCTTGTTTAAACCCATATAAAGCTTTTTGAAGATGAAGAACCATATCATTTTCAATAGTCAAACTAGGGAGAGGATTCATGTACACTTATTGATTTAAATTTCCATTTAAGAATGTATTCTTAACATCTAACTGATATTTAGGATATTTTCTGATGGATGCTACTGCAACTAGAGCCCTAACTGTGGTCATGCGAGCTATTGGGGCAAATGTTTTCTCATAATCTATTCCATATTCCTGAGAGTATCCTTTTGCAACTAATCTTTCTTTATGTCTTTTTAGGGACCCGTCACTTTTGTTTTGATTTTAAAGACCCATCTGCACCTTATTGTTTTCTTTTCCTTAGGAAGATGTTGAATTACCCAAGTATGGTTCTTGTGTAATGCATCTAATTCTATTTTCATAACTTCAACCCATTATTTTATATTTTTAGCTTCGTTATAGTTAAATGGTTCAATATATGAATTACTAGAAGACAAGCCCTATTGTTTGGAGAAAAGGATTTATAAGAGACAAATCTATTTGGTGGCCTATGTATTCGTTCAGATCTTCTAACACTAGTTTCTTCAACATTTGTTGATTGATTATATCTTTCAAAAGCACGTGGATGCTCCCCATTATCTCATCTAGAGTATTGTAAGAAATTATGAATTAGTTTTCTTTCTTCACTTGAGTCATTAATAAACTCAAAATTACCAATGTCATTATCATCAACAATTTCATTATTTGATTTAGGTAAAAAATCAAATAAGAAGGCATACTCGGATTCTTTCTTAGGGTTTTTAAAATCAAATTCATTTTCAAGAAAAGGAACATTTCTAGAAACATAAAGTTTATCATTTGTTTGATAATAACATCGATAGCCTTTTTTATTTTTAGCATATCCAAGAAAAACACATTTTATAGCTTTAGGAGAGAGTTTGTTATATTTTTCAAGAAGCACAAAATATTTACATCCAAATACCCTTAGCCTTTTCAAGTCGGGAGAAATTTTAAAAAGTGTTTCAATAGGAGATTTGTTTTTCAACGTTTGAGAGGGCATTCTATTTATTAGATATACTGCGGTGAGGGCGGCTTCAACTCAATTTTTTTTGAAATTTCTTTTGAAATAAGTAGGGTCCTAGTAGTTTGAATAATGTGACAATACTTTCTTTCGAAAATACCATTTTGTTGGGGGGGTCCTAACACAAGATTTTTGATGTACAATACCATGAGTTTTTAGATATAATTAAAATTCATTTGAAAGAAACTCTCCCCCTAAGTCAGAGTAGAAGACTTTAATATTTGTTTCAAATTGATTTTTAACAAGATTATGAAAGTTTTTAAAACATGAAAAGACTTCGGATTTGAGTTTAAGGAATTATATCCAAGTATGCCTACTAAAATCATCTATAAATGTAACATAATATGACTAACCACCTTTTGACACAACGGAAGCAGAACCCCATACATCCGAATGCACTAATTCAAAATTTTAATTAGACAAGGAGGTTCTAGATCCAAAATGCATCATTTGCATTTTTCCAAGTATACAATCTTTACATACAAAATCTTTATCTTTACAAAATTTTTCCAAAAATGAAAAATAAGATAATTTGGATATACTTGGGTGTCTTAATATTTTATGCCGAAGATCTAAATTAATGTCTTTGACATGATTACAAAATGAGTTTTTGGGTAAATATAAGGAATCCATATAGTAAAAATATCCTCTTCTATGGCTTTGCCCAATAGCTTCCCTGACTGGAAATCCTACACCCAACAAGCCTTAGATGAAAATAATACTTTACACTCATAATCAGAAAGTTGAGAAACTGAAAAAAGATTTAAGTTTAATTTTGGAATAATCCTCACATTTGGAACAAAAAGGTTTTTTGAAATATTGTTGAGGTTTCCTATACTTTTAACTTTTAAAAAAGTACCATCGACGGTTGATACACACAAAAAGTATGAATTAGTGCAATCGGATAATAGAGACTCATTATGAGTCATGTAAAAAAAGTCTCCCAAATCTAAAATCCAAAAAGACTTACCTGGAGGAGGAGATGGCGGGGCTGGATCTAGAAGGAGTAGCTTTAAGAATTTATGAGACGACCTCTGCTATTTGGGCAATGGTCAAATAATTGAAGTTGCCTCCTTTCTTTGATTCTTGAGGTTCTTCACTTATGGCGGCCACTTTCTTAAACTTGGGACAATCCGATCGTATATGCCCCGGTTCCTTGCAATGATGACAAATGATTTTACCTTTGAATCCTCCTCCATTATGTCCTTCTCTATTGCATTTTCTATCAAAGTGAGATGGTTTATATGTTTTTACAAAATTTTCAAGTTTTGATAAGGTAAGAACCTCATCATTAGACTTGTGTATTTCAAGTCTTGTTTCCTCTTGGCAAATTTGAGCAAGAGCCTCACTTATAGAAGGAGTCAAAGTCCTATGAAGCAAGGAAGACCTAATTTGCTCAAATTTCGATCGGAGACCATAAAGAAAAGAGAAAAGATTTTCTCTTTCTATTTGTGATCTTCTCGTTTCAATAGTCGAACCTTCTCATTTTGGTTCAAACATGGCTAGTTCATCCCAAATAGGAGATAAAATACCATAGAAGTTCCTTACACTTTTATCTCTTTGTTTGGTATTACGTACCTTGTCTTGAAGGTAATATAGCCTAGCCATATCTTTTTGGATGAAGGTATTCCTTAGAAAAATTCATGCATCACATGCTCTTTTAAACTTGATGATATTGGTGGTGATTTTGAACTCCATGATATTCATAAACTATGAGAGAATTTGAGCATTGCTAGCTTTCCAATCCTCAAACTTGTTTTGATATTCTTGCAAAGCTTTCTTTTTTTTATTCTTCGGATAGAGCTTTGATTTGATCTACTTCTCTTCTTGTCAATTTGAGTTGAGGTTCATTAGTGATTTTACTAACAAAACCCCATAACTTTTTACCTTTGATATGGTTCTCTATAGCGGTTGCTCATATTAAATAATTGTTTTCATTGAGCTTGTAGGAGATGACAGAGGCGGAATCTCTTTCTCCCATAATGAAGAGTACTTGTGAAGAAGGATTGGATGAGGACTAAAGATTGAAGAGCACAAGGATAATCCCAAGATTGCTTTTGCTACTTCAAAAGCCAAGCTCTGATACCATGTAATGAAACAAGAGTGCACAAATACAATGCCAACAAAGGGCTACACAAGTGCTCAAATATAATATGGTCTCTAATGGACCGACAACAATCTTATAAAAGAGATACAAAAATATAAAATCCACAAGATCACAAAAGCATAAAGCTCACAAGAGCATAACAAAAAAGATATTTGTATTAAGGAACATCAAATGCTTTAGAAAAGCATTAAGATACAAGACGAGGTGAGGCTCTATAAATAGAGCCTCACATTACGTAAAGGGAGGCAGTCCAACGACTAGTTGGACTGACCACCCAACAGCCATATTGACTTAACAATAAAATAACAAAAAGAAAATAAAAAAGAAAAAGGCTTTTCAGTCCCTAATGGACTGTACTAAAATACATTATATGAAATGACCAGAATACCCCTGATATATGTATATTTATAAATATATGTATATCAATGAATATGTACACAGTATTTTAACATTAGTATGTAGGGGCTAGCCCTTACTGCTGATTGTTGCTATAGGAGTGCATGTGTGGATCTTTGACTGTTATCAAGATCATACTAGAAGGCCAGGTTACGATAGTTGGAATTGGAGATGACAAATTTGGAGGGACTAATACTCTTAGTGTTTTAAGTAGACTATGCAATTACATGGACAAATAGGTGCATGGAAAATTTGGGAGCGCCTGTCCTGTCCTGGGCAACATCAAAACACTGTATGCAATTTCTGAGTTGATTTTTTCCCTTAATATATTGCTTGGTGATTTGCTGATGTTTGAAGTTCATCACTCATGTTGAATACCTGAAGTCATGCTTGATTTCTATATATTAGAACATCCTAGTGATAGGGGCGAATATTACTTCATAATCTATGTTATATTCTTGGAAATATCTTTTGTATACTGATCTAGTTTTATATCTTTCAAATGTGATATCACTCTTAATCTTTACTTTATGCACCCACCTAAAGCCAATATGTTTCTTTCCTTGAGAAAAATCTTGAAATTTCCATATTTTGGCTTTCTCTAAGAGCAAGGCAGGATTTATACTTAGATGAAAAGGACTCGTATGACAAATTATTTTGAGGGCTTGGATATTTTAGATGATCACCTAGTTTATACAATATTTTCACTTTTATTCTTTAAACATTTTTTAAGTGCGCATGGAGGTCTTTGATCCCTAATCTAGCATACTGCAAGTAGGTTTTATCATTATCAGGTTGCTCTTCACTAAGAAGAACATCTCTCGTATCTCCTGATTCCTGCATTATCATTAGTATCATCACAACTCTCACAATCACAATCATAAACATCATGCTTTGAAAGAAAGGCAAGCAAGAAAGAGTATGTAGTTACTTCCTTAGGTTTTTGAAAATCAAAGAAATTTTCATTTTCTAAAAATAACATGTTTTTTGAAACATATAATTTTTTATTTTTAGGGCCTTAACATCTATATCCTTTTTGGTTTTCGGCATACCCAAAGAAGGCACAAAGAATAGCTTTGGGAGAAAACTTGTCATTTTTGTTGGTCAAAACAAAACACTTACATCCAAAACTCTTAATCTGGAATAATTGGGAGTGAGTTTAAAAAGTTTTTCGATGGGAGAGATATTTTGTAACGATGAAGATGGCATTCTATTTATAAGATATACAACAATCAAAAAAGTTTCGATGCCAAAACTTTAGGTACATGACTTGAAATAAGAAAGGTTCTAGTAGTTTTAACGTTATGTCTATGTTTTCTTTCAGCCAAACCATCTTGTTGGAGTGTGTGTGGACATGATATTTGATGTGTGATGCCATGTGAGTTGAGATAATCTTTAAATTATTTAAACCAAAACTCTACCCCTGAATTCGTTCGAAAGATATAAATGTTGTTAAATCTATTTTTTATCATATTATAAAAAATTTGAAAATGTAATACTTCAGATTTATGTCTAAGTAAATCCAAGTATGTCTAGTAAAATCATCAACAAATATCACATAATATGCATATCCACCTTTTGATAAATTGGTGCCGAACTCCAAACATCTGAATGATCTATTTCAAGTGGTGTAGATGAGACAAAAGTTCTTTCATAGAAGGGCAATTTCTTCATTTTGCCAAGAATACAATCACTACAAACAAACAATTTGGATCTACCTCAAGTAGTGAAGAATCCATTTGGATTGGAAAGAAGGTGGGAAAGGTAGCCTACCACTTGGAGCTACCCCAGGGAGTGAAGATCCATTTGGTGTTTCATGTCTCAGGTACCCCAAGAGGATGAGGCAACACAAATGAGGTAAGAATGATTCAATGAAGTATCCAGATTTCCAACCTTGGGGACAAGGTACATCGGAGCGTGGTGGGAAATGATACAACCCCACTAGCATGCACACTGCCTATGTGCTTCTCAAGCCTTCAAAATGCTTAGGTCAAATCAACTAGCCAAGAGGAACCCCTTTAGCACCCCTCTCTTTTGTCTTTTTTCAACTTAGGTGGAGGCCTACATGGCTATGGTTGAACTCCCTTTAGCACCCCTCTCTTTTGTCTTTTTTTAGCTTAGGTGGAGGCCTACATGGCTATGGTTGAATTGTCAACCAATTTTGTCTTCTTAGATTAGTAAATGGTTGTAATTGGGTTCATGAGTTAGGTTTAGGAGAAGCCTAAGCTCCAAAGTCCAATTAGGACATTATAAATACATGTTTAGAGGTTTTTGAAAATTAAAAAAGGAATAGTAAAGGCAATTCAATCTCCCTTCTCCTTCTTCTTCCCCAATTATCGGCAAGTTTATGCCGATTTTTTCTCCTTGGACGTGGTTCTTCCAAGATCTTCATCAGACGTTAGCCGATGTGGTTCTCCGGTTGCCTTCCTGCAAATACACTTGGATGTCCTAATCTTTTATGCCACGAATCTAAATCTAATTTTGTACATTATAACAAGTATTCTTGGGAAATTTCAAAAAATCTGTATAGTAGAGGCCTCCTTCTCTATGCTTTCCCAAATCAGCTTCCCTGACTGACGATCTTGCACTCAACAACCATTCAATGAGAATGAGACATTACATCCATAGTCCGAGATTTGAGAAACATATAGGAGATTTAAATTCAAATTTGGAATATATATAACTTTTGGAATTGATTTTTTTTTTTAGAATTTTCAACATCTTTTTCAAAATTCTCTATTCCTTTGATTTCAAAAGATGTGCCATCAATAGTAAAAACATTAGACATGCTTGAATTAGTATACCATTCGGATATGATATCAAGATTTTGGGTCATATGGAATGATGCACTAGACTTAAGAAGCCAAGGAGATATACTGAGATCGGAATAGGATGAAACCATCACTCTAATTGAAAAAGATGTTCCTCTAAGAAGAGGTTGAAGCGTTTCCACCAATTGAGATAAGGACATTCTTCCTATGGATGTATCTTGAAGATTGCTTACGACCTTGGTTTTTGTGGTGGACCAACCAAAGCCACTTTCTTCTTCAACTTAAGACACAAGGGTTTGATGTGTCCCTGTTTGTGGCAGTAATGACAAATAATCTTTCTCTTGTTCTCGTACTCATTGTTTTGTTTCCCAAAATGAGGTGGCTTGTATGTTTGAGCATAGGATCTCGGTCTAAATACGGCCAATACCGATTCACCATCATTTTTAGGTGCTTGCTTTTTTAGCTTATTTTTTCCATGCTTAGTTCATCAATAGTATCAACGATTGAAGGAATCTTCCCTTTATGAAGAAGAGCTGACTTGGTGATTTCAAATTCGGGTCACAACCCATTTATGAATTGATAAAAATGCTCCATATCTATTTGGTTTTGTCAAAGCTCAATATCCAAAGGGCAATGCCACTTTGGTTCAAGTAAAGCAAGTTCTTCCCACAACTCGGATAGAACATTATAGTATTCTCTAATGTTCATTATCCCCTTGATTCATCATTCTAATGTTATCTTGCAAATTGCACACATGTGCAATGTCTTTAAGAGAATACATATTATTGCGATAACTTCAAGCATCATTAGTGTTTCAAATTTTGCCAAACTAGAACACTTCGTAATGTCAATGCTATTGATAAGCCATGACATTATCTTTTAGTGTCCCATTCTTCATTCTTTCCACTTCTTTTTGTACTCGACTATGTATTTAGTTTTCTCTTCTCCCTGAAGCTCTATATCCTTCTCGTTGTCGACTTTGGTGAAAGATAAGTTTTGGCTTCGGATCGGAACCATCTACTAATCCCTACAAGCCTTTGCCCTAAATGTGGTGCTTCATGATAGAGGCACTCTTTGTCCTCCATAGATGAAGACTGAGAGGGAGAGAGAGAGAGAGTGAAAAGGAAATACGGGCACTTGAATCATGAACACTTGAAGAGAGACCTAGGAGCACATGAACCACAACCTCTCCATTTCAAGATGCTCTGAGTTCACCAACTTCAAGAATCAAAAACTCAATTGCTCTGATACCATGTAATGAAGTGAACACCCACAAATGAAGATCCAAGAGCACCAAAAATACAAGTCCAACGAGCACAAAAATTCCACCAAATCATCCACTAAGGGCCCAAACACAAGAAGTCACTAAGGACACAATAAAACCTCACTCAAGTGAGCACTCACAATATAAAAAAATATATTTTTATTGTGGCTGAAATGCACAAACAATGCATAGAAGAAATGGGGGTGAGATACCCTAATATATACAAAAGAGATGAACCTACTAGCCGTTAGACTATCTACAAATAAAAAAAAATAAAAAAAAATACAAAAATAAATACAATATACATATGTATATATATATATATATATATATATATATATATATATATATATATATATATATATATATAGCTGTATCCCCATATCTACACCTTCAGAATTTTCCATGCAATACCATATGTACCTGCACCTACTCCTGTTCCTATGTGACAGCCTATTCTTTTCTTATTTTTTATTTTTTAAATGCTAATATTTTCTTGAGATTTTCAAAAGCCTATGATTCTGTAGATGTCCTTGCTGGTATACATCCAATACTTGTACGCCTTATGAAATTGTCTTGATAATATAATAATAAAAAACATTAAAAATAATACTAATATGTTGTGATAAATGCAAATCTGTTTTCATTTTGAAAATTGCAGGATATTTGTGAGATCCTTTTGTTTTAGAAAATTTCATTGAATGTACCCACTTCAAATTCAAGGATTCTACTGAAAGGCTCCTAGTTTCTCATTTTTCTATTATGTAGGTGATGTAAGAGATGAAACTTAATCTATACTGTACTGTCCATTTGATTGCATTGTGATATGTTTGTAAATGACATCAGTGCAGATCCCTTTATTAGCACAAATCTTAATATTTTTATTTTGGAAGTTTGCTGATAAATGGTGTTCTTATTGCAGGATATGTTTTGCAGCTTCTTCAAAATATTTGGGTATGGTCCTCTTATCACCGTGAGCAATTAAGTGATATACAATTAAAAGTTGAGAGCTATGTGCTACTTCTGCAAAAGCTGCTGTTGCATTAGTTTAGTTAGCAAGTAAACCTTGAACACTGATATGGTGCTGTGTGTATACTAAAAGTACTGCATGCTTGACTTGGGACAAACTCTTGCATTTTTTGGAGTATAGGAGGTTCACCTTCACCATCATTTAATTAGGGATGCTTATATTTGAAATTGTTAGATCATTAGATATTTGTGGTGTTGGATGAATAGAGATGCTGACTTCAATAGTGCTGCTTCATCCTCATTGTGTTCATTGGGATTTGGTGTTTGTCATCCTGGGCTAGACAGATTTTCTTATGAATGAAGTGTGCTGGTAGAGGAAACAGTTTTCTATGTTTGTTGCTCTAGTAGAATCTCTTAGAAGAAGTTGATTGTAATTTCTAGTTCCTAATATTCTTATTAATGACAACATCATGTTCAATGTGATCCTTATTGTGCTGCAGGGATCCATCGAAAGGATTTTTCTGTTATGCACAGGGATACAGCACACATCTCTTTTGTGTTGCATCGTTTCTATGGACCACAACGATATCATTCACCCTTCATCGAACTGTTGTTAGGCACAAAACTGATGTTGAGGATTTGGGTCCTATCTTCCACTTATATGTTTGGGGTAAGTGTTGTCTCATGATTAATTCTATGGATGTAACCATTTGTTGCCCATGCTTTGTATCCTCTTTTTGTTTTTTGGACTTTTCTTGACTGTTATTCAAAGTATAGTTTGAAGCACCTCATATTTTTTTAGTGTGGCAAAATTTGCTTCTAGGGTTCATGGTTCTATTGCTATTCTGTCCTTTTGTCAAACACATGCTTCTCAAATCTTTGTTTCCTTTATTTTTTTGTCATTTACTTTGAATCCTTTTCCAGTGGCTTATAATCAAAATTTACTTCTATTGTTATACTGAATCAAAGATATTTTTAAGTGCAGGGGACTTCCCAATTTGCAATATTCTTCTCTTAATAATTCTTTTAACTGTAAAGATAGTGACTTGATAAGTCTACACCATAGTGACAAATATGAACAATATTTTGAAAATCTTGTGAAAAAAGATATTTTATTCTCAATTTTTAAACAAACAAATTGCACTATTTTCATAATATTAATAGTATTATCATTGAAATGAAAATGTCATGATTTTATCACTATATTTACGTTTATATCATCTAGATATTGAAGAGAATGATCTATTTATGTTTTTACATATTTTCTTATTTTTTTGTTTATTTATTTTTGCTGATAAAAACAAGAGCGAAATTTCAATTTTCCATGAGAAATTGGCTACCATCATTTTGCTGTTTAAAACTATGGTCTGCACAAGTACCTGTATTTACATGCTTCATAAGTGCGAGCTAGTTTAATAGTGATTTAGATTTTTCAGTCTTTTGTAAATAAAAACAGTGCATCTCCTTTGGCACGAGTAAAGCTCTCTTCTCTTCACAATTATCATTCTGCCTGATGTTAACATGGAGTATATTACTTTTGCTCTCTCCAGGAACTTCCCTTGTGATGACTATTGTACAGTCAATAGGTAATGATTATGGACGACTAGGTACTTGGTGTTGGGCTCAGCCAGGACAAACAGGGAAGGCATGTGCAATGTTTGAGGCTATGTAAACTCTTTTTTTAACTCTCCTGCTGATATATCTGTTTTAAGAAAACAGTGAACTGATCAATCACTTGTTCATGTCAAAGTTTCTCTGTTGAGTTATCATATTCATGGAAATGAAGCTGACAACTACTTATTCAGACCTGAAGTGACTTTCTTGGCACTATTACATTCTGACATAATGGCCAGATGGTTGGTCCTTCCTACAGTGTCATATCTTGCAGGAGAAACTTCTTTTGCTTCTGTATATGTTTATATGTGTGCAATAACTTCTCTTGAACTTCTTAGTGTTGCACATAATAGGTTTCCTGTGACTTGAGTTTTGTTTTGTAAAAATTTAATCATTATTAATTATTTAAATGAGCGCTTTTCTGAAGATAATGGAAACTAACAGCTGATAACTATTTTTTGGAACTGCCTATTATTTTCTGCCAAGATTCAAGTTCAGCTTCCAGTGATTCTAAATACATATGCCTTTTGATAAGTGCTGCAGAGTTGCTTTATTATGGTGGCCATCATCATCATCATTTAATATCTTTGTGTTGTCTTACTCTGTACATTTCTCATGACGCATGTCTAGTTCTTAAGCATGGCCCAATCGCGTTGTCTGGATTTCTTGGTAATGGAAAATTTCATGATAAATTAAAAAAAATGGTGAAGATATTGACATAATATTGGCATGTTTTATATATAAAAATTTAAATAAAAATAGGAAGTAGAAAACCTATTAAAATTATTACATATTGAACAAGGCGATAGTTTGAATTTATCACAAATTTATTGGTTTTGTATTGTTTTGTGCATTTATTATGATAACTTTGCAATAAACTCAATACAATTTCAATGTTTTAATGCAGCTCCTAAGTTGTTTTAGATAACCACATTCAGTTGATTTTTTTAATAAATTTCATCTGCTGCGTGTGAATGACCTTGAGTTACCAGAAGCTCCATATAGAGGTGAAAAGCGCACTTAGGGAATGTGATGCCTCATTTCCAAAATGTGATGGGATTCACACTTCCTGTGCTTCTCCCTTACTTCCTCTTACACATCTCACATGCTGCTTCCATTCTTCCTCTCACGCATCTCATGCATTTACCTTGCACGTCCATAAATTGATAACCATAATTTCTAAATTCTGAAATTAATTCCTACATCAAAAAATCATGATTTTCAAGAATAAGTCTTTTTATTTATTTTTTAAAAGAAAATATTATAGTATATTTCTGGAAAAAGTAAATGATAATCTTAATTAAAGAGTTCAAACTTGTATTACTATTTAGGTTTAAGTTTTAACTTTTATGATTATAACTTTTTTTGTTTCACATCACCAGAGCAACATTGATCATTTTTTAATTTAGTTTAACCAAGATTTCATTTTTACTTTCAGTTTCCTCTTTCACTTCTGGCTTGATTCTTATTTTTTTTTTGCTTCCAGTTTGATTCTTGTTTCACTTTCAAGTTAATTCTTGCTATTCGCTTTCTATAAGTTTTAAAAATGTCTTGCTTCTCGCTTTCACTTCCCATACCATTTTCCACTTCTGCTTCCCAGTTTTGCAATCTTGGTTAGTGATCCTTATCTTTCCTTTGTACTTTTATCTGTGGCAGACAACATTTGTTCCCTATGGTTCTTGTTTTGCTGAATAATACACACACACATGCATGTGTGTGTGATTTTTTCCCTTGATCTACTCTATTCTTGCTTGCTTTTCATATCAGCTAAACCTCACGCTTATTTTAACTGCAGATAGTGCATCTTATGACATTTTACATGCCTCTATGGGGTGCAATTGTCTTCAACGGATTTACATACTTCCAAGTCATTCGCATGCTGAACAATGCAACTCGTGTATGTGCATGATTCTGAAAGTGCAGGAACTTAAATTCTTTGGTTTAAACAGTACTGCACAAGATAGTCCATATATAATGTTTTTTGAAAATTTCAAAGTCTTTTTTTATGTGATTAACAGTTGGCTATTAAATATTTTCAGATGGCGGTAGGCATGTTGGGTAGGACAAACCAATTTGATACAAGGTCTGATATGAAGGTAGCAATTTTGTCATTTTGTTAAAGGTTTTTCTTGATCCACATAATTTTTTGAAAAAATTGTGCTTTATTTATGGTTGTTATTTTCCCAAATATGAAATCTCGTAGCTTTTGTTCTAGATCTTGCTATTACATATAACTTTCCTGATAAAATTAGTTTGCCACTACAACTTTGTTCTCATTCTAGAATTTGGTTGTCGAAGATGAGGGTAGACCTGGTGAATTCTCGAATTTCTGTTTGGAGGCATGACCCATTCTATGTATATATGCAACCTGTTCCATTGCACCAAGGACCTAGATTTGGCATTGGAGTTGGAGCATGGGAATGACAGGTTCAGAAAGGCATATTACAAAAATTATGTTGCTACCAATATTATATGGGATAATGTCAAGCTTTCCCAAGTAGGGAGAATAAAGTGCATAAAGTATTGAAGACCATATACAGTTTGAGGAGATCTTCTAGGCAGTGGTGATATATGATTCACATGTCTAGAATAAGTTTGGGATATCTAATATGGTTGTCCACACACATGTTGCAAATAGATGTGAGATGCATTCCTCTCTTTTTCAGGTTGGTCTGTGTGAGAATGCAGTCATGGGAGGCTAACCATGTGAATGTATATACTCGCTGGTTTGGATGTTAACTTGTTTTTTCTATGAAGAAGCCATCTTTGGAGCTGCACCATATAATGGACTCATCAGTTGAGGTCAGGGCATAGTCACAGATATCAGCGATATTTTCAAAGTATCGTGATATTATTGCTGTAAATTCAGCAAACAATAATATAGGTAAAATTTTGCGACATTTCGAAAATATCACCAATTTGATAATATCGTGGTATTATCACGAGAATATCACGATATTCTCGTGATATTATCACAATATTATCAATTAGTTTTACTGTTTTTATTTAGTTTTTACATTTAAAATATGTTTTTCTTCTTTCTTTTATATTTTTTACTTATTTTTTATTATTTATGTATTTTTTGTCTAAACATGATATTTTCTTACTTATTTTTGTTATTTATGATATTTTTTAAGCCCCGAGATTTATCACCAAACCTATAATATTGCGGGAAATAGCCTCACCGAGATATATCCGATAACGATATTTGTGACTATGGGTCAGGGTAATAATTTGCCGATAACTGTTGTATAGATAGCCAATCCTGAAATTTGGAAATGAGAGATCCATTTGAGATCCTGTGCACATCCAGGTAAACAACAGTCAGCCGCATTGCATCTTTTGTTTGTGGTCAAGAAGTTTCTCATTGCACCAAGGATCCAACCAGAAACTGGTCTTGTGGCCATCACCTTATCTTAGGGAGATGCGTGCTTTGAACTCATCTTGTACTTTACTCTAGCTCTTCTAGATACTCAAAAACCCAGGTTCACCTGTGTTTCCTTTCCATGTGAAGGGAGGGCCAGAGTTCCCATTATTTGCTCTTCATTAACTCGATCCACCAATTATTATTATTAAATCCTATTTTCCTTCCTAGATTCTCTTCAACAGAAATCATCAAAACAATCTATTGAACTGTCTCTCCATCTTGTTAGTCTGTTCAAATAAGGATAAAAGATATGAGGGAATGTTGTTAAGGACGTGCTTGATCAAAGTTACTCTTCCTGCAAAAGAGAAGTGAGTTTCAATAATTGGATCTTTCTTTTAACCTTGGCTTCAATGACTTGGCAAAGTCGGTACCTTGAAATGCCATTATATATATTCATTCACAAGCACTTCATTGCCAAAGTACCCAGTCAGCAACCGAAGATATTATTGGCTAAAGCTTTTATTTGAACTGGAGCATTAAAGGCCAACAGCTCACTCTTTTCCTCGTTTATGTGAAGGCTGGATGAGAGGGAGAAACATGTAATGAAATACAAACAAAAGCAAACAAGAGGCTCTTATGGCCTTATAAAAACACAACCAATCCACAAAAGAACCACTTGTGAATCAATCCACACACCCACACAAGGGCCAATAAAGTAAAAAATAATAACTTTTGTATTAAACAATGCTTGAGAAAGCATTTGAAACATAGGGGTAAACCCCCATTTATAACAAGAGGAAGAGATATGGAGCAGGCCAGCTAGCTGTTGGGTTGTGACCATTGGGAGTAGCTCCAACAACTAGTTGGAGCTGTCCCAATTAATGACATCATAAACCAAAAAGTAAAAAAATAAAAGAAATAAAATGTACAGTCAACCCCTAATGGGTTGACTTCTATTACAAGGTAAAATAACTGAAATACCCCTAATGGGTATTTTGGTTTATATATATATATATATATATGAAGCAAAATCTTAACTCCCTCCCTTAAATTCACGGTGTAACAACCGAGAGTTTGCCAAGTAGGAAGTGAAATCTGGGTGACAGAAGCGCTTTAGTGAAGTCTGCCAGTTGATACTATGATAGTACATATGGCAATATGATGGTCTTCTTTAAAAATTCCTCTTGAACGTAGTGGCAATCCATTTCAATGTATTTGATTCTTTCATATAATGTATGATTGTTTGCAATGTATACTGTGCTCTTGTTGTCACAACATAATCTCGAGGGTTCTGCAACGTGAACTCCAAGTCCTCTAAGAATTGCTTCAGCCATACTAATTCAATAGTTGTCACCATGACACGATACTCTGCTTCAGCGGAAGAGATAGACACCTTCTGCTGCTTCTTACATCTCTATGAAATTAGAGAATCACTTATAAAAACACAGGAACCAGTGGTTGAGCCTCTATCATTCACGTCTCCTCCCCAATCAGAATCAAAATATTCAATAACTTTTAACGGAGAAGCGGATGAAAGAAATAACCCATAATTAATAGAATTTCTAATATATCTAATAATTCTTATTAGAACACTCATATGTACTATAGTGGGAGCATGCTGAAATTGACTAGCAGAATGAATAATATGAGAAATATTAGGATGAGTAATAGAGAGATAAGATAAAACTCAAATTATTTGTCTATATGGAGCTTGATCTTTCAGAGATTCTTCATAATCTTTCTTCGTCTTTGCATTGATGACCTCTGGAGTATCAATTCATTTTTCATCTGAGATTCCTGACCGTTCAATGATCTCTGCTGCATATTTAGTCTGCGATAACAAGTAACCATGAGGTAAGTAAGTCACCTCTATTATAAGAAAGTACCGTAAAAAACCAAGATCTGTCGTATCAAAGTTGACTTTAAGCATATCTTTGATATGACTAACTCCCTGCTTATCACTTCATGTGATAATCATATCATCAACGTAGAGAAGTAATATCGTCATTCCTGCATTAGAAGACTTAATAAACAATGCAGTGTCAGTATAATAAGATTTAAAACCAAGTTATGTCATCACATTACTGAATCAATCATACCAAGCTTTGGGGGCTTGCTTAAGGCTATATAACACTTTTCGTAACCGATTTTTTTTTTCATGTGGTAAACTTAATCCTGGTGGGGGATCCATGTAAATTTTTTCATTGATATTTTCATTCAAAATAGCAATTTTCACATCCATTTGAAAAATGGGTTATTTTTTAATTGATGCTATAAAAATAAGAGTTCTAATGGTGGTCATTCGAATAACTGGAGCATACGTCTCATCATAGTCTATTCTATATTTCTGACTATATCCTTTGGTTACTAGTCTAACTTTATATCTTTTTAATGTCTCATTACTTTTAGTTTTAATCTTATAGACCCATCTAAATCCTATAGTTTTATTCCCTTTAGGTAATGTTTAATTTTTTCAAGTTTTTTCCTTTTCTAAAGCTTCCAATTCATCATTCATTGCCTTAATCTATTCTTTATGATTTTTAGCATCATGATAAGATGATGATTCTACATATGAGTGTATAGCCATTAGACATGCTTTATATTTGGGTTCGGAGGAATTATATGATACAAATCTACTGGGAGCTTTTGAAATTCTCATGGATCTTCTAACACTAGAGGAATCTATATCTTGATTTTGAGAATATCTTTCTAAAGCATATGAAGGATGGTCTTTAGTACGTCGAGTATATATTTGAATTTCACTATGAGGTTGGTCTATATTATCAAGACCCTCATTCATATTCCCATGTGCATCATGAGTGTCTTCATTGTCACTCTCGTGCACATCATGAATGTTATCACAACTCCCATACTCATTGGCAAGGTCATAAAGAAATGAATAGTCACAATGTTCTTGGATTTTATCTTTACCAAATCCATTTGCTTTTTTAAGAAAAGTGATATTTCTTGAGTCATATAGCTTGTTCTTTTTAATTTGATAACATTTATACCTTTTTTTATTTTTGGCATAGCCAAGGAAAACACAAGGAATAGCTTGTGGAGAAAGTTTGTTATTTTTGTCAGTAAGGATAAAGCATTTACAACCAAAGACTCTTAATCTCTTGTAATCGGGAGATGTTTTAAATAATTTTTCAATGGGAGAAATATTTTCAATAGTTTTTAAAGGCATCCTATTTATCAAATAAACCGCCGTAAGAGCGGCTTCGACCAAAAACATTTTTGGAACATTTTTTGATATAAGAAGTGTTCTAGTAGTCTCAACAATATGTTTATGCTTCCTTTCGGCTAGTCCATTTTGTTGAGGAGTATAGGAACATGATTTTTTGATGAATAATCTCATAAGTCAATAAACACTCTTTACTGTATGGTACGAAATGTTGGGCTTCCAAGAGACATCATATTCAAAAAATGAGTGTAGCTGAGATGCGTATGCTTAGATGGATGTGTGAAAATACAATAAAAGATAAGATTCAAAACGATGAGATATGTAAGAAGGTAGGCGTTGTAATGAAAATAGCGGAAACACCAATAAAGCAAAACACACTTTAAAGAAGCCAAGAACACAAGCACAAAAAGTGCATATGTAACCCACTAAGGGGTAAAGTGCATATAAGGCATAAGATTAATATTATTGAAGAGAGAAGGTGGGTGAAAAACCCATACAATGCAAGAGGGAGAGCCCTCTTTTTATAGAGGAGAAAAAGTAGAGGAAGGGACCACATCGGGGCTCCCTTCTAGTCGCTGGGAGCCCCAACGACTAGAAGGTGGGGCCCCTAGTGGTCCTATTATAATAATAAATGGAAAAAGAAAAAAGGAAAAATAAAAAAAAAAGAAAAAGAGAAACAAAAAAGAAAAAGTAAAAAATACATGGAGAATTACACAAATACCCCTCTCAGGTATTTGAATTATAAATATATGTATATATATACTTATATATATACGCATCTATATATATATATATATATAAGTATATGTATATATGTATTTATATATACATATTTTAACACGCCTTCTCAAACTTTACGAGGAGAAGACCGAAAGTTTGCCAAGGAGAAACAAAAAACGCGGAGTTGGAAGCGTTTTGGTGAAGAAATCCGCCAACTGATATTCTGAAGTGACATGGTAGTGTGATTGTTCATTTGAGAAATTCGTCTCGAATATAGTAACAATCCATTTCAATATGCTTGGTACGCTCGTGGAATATATGGTTGTTTGTAATGTAAATTACTCTCTTGCTATCACAACACATCTTGGTGGAGGAAGAAATGAGGACGCTCATGTCACAGAGGAGACTTCTAAGTCACACAATTTTCATAGTTGTCATCGCCATGGCCCGATATTCGACTTCAGTGGATGATAGAGAGACTTTTTGCTGCTTTTTACATCTCCACGAAATAAGGGATTCACCTAGGAAAATGCAAAAACCAGTAGTTGAGATACGATCATTGGGATTTTCTCCCCAATCTGCATCAGTAAAAACAATTAATTTAAGAGATGAAGAAGAGGATAAGAAAAGCTCTTTGGAAATGGTGTTCTTGATGTATCGCACAACTCGCATCACGGCCGCCATGTGAACTATAGTAGGAGCATGCTGAAATTGACTTGCAGTATGAACTGCATGAACAATATCTGGACGGGTGATGGATAAGTAAGTAAGGGATCCAATCAATTGCCGATTGAGAGTGGGATCCTCAAGTATAACGCCATCCTCAAGTCTCAACTTTGCATTAATAACTTCAGGAGTTTTCACTTTCTTTTCATCAGATACTCCTGACTTGGTACAGATGTCTGTTGCTAATTTCATTTGAGATAGAATATATCCTCGTGGAGAGTATGCCACTTTAATACCTAAAAAATATCTCAAAAATCCATGGTCAGACATATCAAAAGTTTTCTTTAACATGACCTTAATTTCATTTACTCTCTTTCAGTGATGATCATATTATCAACATACAGAAGTAAAATAACAATGGAGTCACTTGTTTTCTTAATAAAAAGAGCAGTGTCAGTATAATAAGAAATAAATCTCAAATTGATTAATACATTACTAAACTTGTCATACCAAGCTTTAGGAGCTTGCTTAAGACCATATAAGGCCTTCTTCAATTTCAAAATTTTACCATTTAAATTCATGCCAAGAGGTGGTTCCATATAAACTTCTTCACTCAGATTTCCATTTAAAAAGACATTTTTAACGTCAAGTTGAAAAATTGGCCATTTTTTAATAGAGGCTATTGCAATAAGAACTCGAACATTAGTCATTCGAGCAACTGGTGCAAAAGTTTCATCATAATCCACCCCATATTCTTGGGCATATCCTTTGGCTACTAACCTATTCTTATATCTTTCTAAAGAGCCATCACTCTTAGTTTTTATTTTGAAAATCCATCTACATCCAATGGGTTTCTTGCCATTAGGAGGATCAATAATTTCCCAAGTTTGTGCCTTTTTAAGTGCATTAAGTTCAAGTTCCATTGCTTCATTCTAATGAGCATATTGTTTAGCATCGTCATAATGAGATGGTTCATGGAATGGGTGAAGGGCTAGCAAACATGCTCGAAAATTTAGAGAAAAAGAATCATAAGATACAAATCTATTTGATATTTTAGAAATACGATTTGATCTTCTTTGAGAGGATTCTTCAATTGACTCATTTTGAGAGAATTTTTCAAGGGCACAAGGAGGATTACTTCATTCCTTCTAGAGTAAACTTGTGTTTGACTTGGTATATTTTCTTCTAAATTTTCATGTTGGTCACGTTGCCCATCATTTGGAGGTTCAAAATGATCTTCTATGAGAGTTTCACTAGATTAAACATGATCATCTATAACCTTTTCTTGAGGTAACAAGTCAAATAAAAAGGAGTAATCAATATTTTCATTTAGTTTATATGAAAAACCAATTTCTTCTTCTAAGAAAGTGACATCTATTGAGATATAAAGATTGTTTTTGAATAAGTCAAAACATCGATAGCCTTTTTGTTTTTCGCCATATCCTAAGAAAATACATTCAATTGCCCTTGAAGAAAGTTTATCATTTTTGTGAGTTAAAACAAAGCATTTACACCCGAAAATTCTTAGTCTTTTTATAATCGAGAGGCATATTGTAAAGTTTTTCAAACGGAGAAAGATTTTTCAAAGAAGATGAAGCGGTTCTATTGATAAGATATGTTGAGGTTAGAACCGCTTCGGGCCCAAAAGGATTTTAGAATATTCTTTGAAATTAATAAAGTTCTTGTGGTTTCTATTATGTGTCTATGCTTTCTTTCCGCAAGACCATTTTGTTGCAGAGTGTTTGGACAAGAACGTTGATGACAAATACCATTTTCTTTTAAGTAATTTTGAAATTCATTGGACACATATTCGCCTCCCGAATCAGATCTAAGAATGGATAGGTTTCTTAAAATTTGATTTTTAACCATTGCATGAAATTCTTTAAAAAAGGAGAAAACTTTGGATTTGCGACTTAAGAAGTAAATCCATGTAAATCGAGTGAAATTATCAATAAAGACCACGTAGTATGAAAAGCCTCCTTTAGATAAAATAGGGGAAGGTCCCCATACATCGGAATGAACAAGTTCAAAAGGCCGAGTGGTGACATAATTTCTTTGAGGAAATTGAATAGCTTTAGATTTCCCAAAAATGCAATCTTTACAAGTCATGTGTTTGACTTTACAAGTATTGTTCAAAAAAGGAAAAAGAGACATCTTTACAAAATTTGGATGACCAAGTCTCTCATGCCAAACTTCAATACTTTTGTCCTTTATAAGATTACAAAATGACTTCGATGGAAGAGTCAAAAAGTCCATAAAATAAAAATCATTCCTTCTATGGCCTTGCCCAATCAGCTTCCCTGACTGGAGATCCTACACGGTGCAATCTTTAGGTGAGAAAGAGACTTGACATCCATGATTGATGATTTGAGAAACGAAAAAAAGATTTAGATTAATTTTTGGAATGACTCTTACTTTAGGAACGAAAAAGTTTTGAGAGGTTTTAAAATCAAGTGTTCCAATACTTTCAATTTTTAAAGATGTCCTATCGGCCGTTGAAACATAAGAAGATATGGGTTCGGAAAAAACATTAGAAAGAGAGGTTTTATGAGATGTCATATGAAAAGAAGCACCGGAGTCTAGTATCCACATACTTGGAGGTGATGAAGAATAGGCGATGACGCCTCCTGATGTTGAAGATGAAGAAGTCTTGAGAAGATGTTGAAGAACTTCGGAGATATGGTTAAGTGTTTCTTTGATATCTCCTTCTTTGACACTTTCTTCTTCCTTCTTTGGAGAATTTTCTCCAATCGCGGCCACTTTTCCTTTAAGCTTTGCGCAAACTGGCTTGATATGTCCCGGTTCATTACAATAGTGACAAATCACTCCCTTTCTATATCCATTAATTTTGTTAAAGTGGGGAGGTCTATATGCTTTTACATTTGATCCGGGCCTAGTAACGGTCAAAATTTTATCACTCTTAATACTTATGCTAAGACGAGTTTCTTCTTGGCATACTTCGGCAAAAACATCTTCAATGGGTAAGGATTTATTTCTATAGAGAAGGGATGCCCTAACTTGTTCAAATTCTGGCCGAAGACCATGGAGGAATTGGAAGAAATGCTCCTTTTCAATTTGTTCTCTTCTTAACTCAATATCTTCCGGAGCCACCCATTTGGGCTCAAGAAGAACAAGCTCATCCCAAAGAGGGGTTAAAGTACTAAAGTAGCCACAGACACTCATATCTGCTTGTCTAATAGAATGAATTTTTTCTTAACAAAAAAATTGTCTAGCTAGATCCTTTTGGGTATACATACCCTTAAGAAAGAATCATGCTTCATTGGCTCTTCTAAACTTAGCAATGTTGGCACAATTTTTGAGGTCAACATTGTTCATAAACCATGCCAAGATTTTGGCATGGTTACTTTCCCAATCTTCAACTTTGGATTGATAGTCATTGATAGCTTTGATGCGTTCATCGCCATCTAAAGCTTTTTCAATCCCACTTTCAATTTTAGTGAGAACAAGAGAGGGTTCGGGAGTAGTTCTCATAACAAAACCCCAAAGTTTCTTACCTCTTAGATGATTTTCCATAGCGGAGGCCCACATAAGGTAATTGGATCCATTGAGCTTAAAAGAGAGCTCCACTTTAGATTTGTGCTCCATAGGTACCGAATAACCTTCCTTCCTTCAAAAGCTTGAGAGGCACACGTCCCACGACACCAATTAGAAGAGAAGCCCAATCACCAACCTCGCTCTGATACCATGTAATGAAAATAGCGGAAACACCAATAAAGCAAAACACACTTTAAAGAAGCCAAGAACACAAGCACAAAAAGTGCATACGTAACCCGCTAAGGGGTAAAGTGCCTATAAGGCATAAGATTAATATTATTGAAGAGAGAAGGTGGGTGAAAAACCCATACAATGCAAGAGGGAGAGCCCTTTTTTTATAGAGGAGAAAAAGTAGAGGAAGGGACCACATAAGGGCTCCCTTCTAGTCGTTGGGACAATGACTAGAAGGTGGGGCCCCTAGTGGTCCTATTACAATAATAAAAGGAAAAAGAAAAAAGAAAAAATAAAAAGAAAAGAAAAAGAGAAACAAAAAGGAAAAAGTAAAAAATACATGGAGAATTACACAAATACCCCTCTCAGGTATTTGAATTATAAATATATGTATATATATACTTATATATATATATATTCATGTATATATATAAGTATATGTATGTATATATATTTATATATACATTCATTAAAAATAAGATGAGAGAGAATCGTTTACGGTGGTTTGGACATATTCGACGAAGGCCTAATGATGCACTAGTTAGAAGGATGGAGAAATAGAAAAATATATTAGTTAAAAGATGTCGGGGTAGGCCTAAGAAGACTTGGATGAAGATGATAGGAAAGGATATGAATGCTTTTAACCTCACCGAGGACATGACATTGGATAGAAATGATTGGAGGAAAATGATTCATGTGGAAGACCCATAATGATTTTCTTTTTTGGTTCATATCGTCGACCCCAATTGTTTTGGGATGAAGGCGTAGTTGTTGTTGTTGTAATCTCATAAGTCAATATAGTTTTTGAAATCCTTTGATACAAATTCTCCTCCGGAATCGGTTCTAAAGATTTTAATATTGGTTTAAAATTAAGTCTTTGTGTAACAATGAAATTTTTGAAAACAATTAAATACTTCAGATTTGTGTTTAAGAAAATATGTCCAAGAGTGTCTACTATAATCATCCACAAAATAAGATACTCTTCCTTTTGACATAACCGGAGCCGGTCCCCATACATCTGAATGTATCCGCTCAAATGGTTTTTTTGATATAAAATGGTTAGGACCAAAAGGTAAAGATTTCATTTTACCAAAGATGCAACCTTCACAAAAAAAATCTTTTTCTTTATAACTTGTAAGAAATGAAAATAAATGTAATTTTGACACACTAGGATGTCCTAGTCTCTTATGTCAATTTTCTATATCTTTCTTTTCCATAAAATTACAAAAAGTATGTTTTGATAATTCAAGATTGTCCATAACATAAAGATCTCCTCTTCTACGGCCTATCCCAATAGGCTTCCCAGACTGGAGATCCTGTATCAAACAATCATTTGATGAAAACAAGATTTTACATCCGTGATCCGCAATTTGGGAAACTGATAAGAGGTTTAAATTTAATTTTGTTACTACTCTAATATTTGGTATAAAAAAAGTTTGATGTTTTTGTAAAGACCTAAAACCTTTGATTTTTAAAGTTCCATCAGCAGTTGAAACATAAGAATAATTTAGGTTAGTATGACATTCAAAGTGTGGATTCATTTGGAGTTATATGAAAAGAAGCACCGGAATCAAGAATCCAAAAAGTCTTATCGAGATCAATACCTATGAATACGGCTGCGCCCGAGAAGGAAGAATCTTGATTCTTGAATATTGGTTGTAGTGCTTCCATGAGTCATGCCAAGGATAATGAGCCGATGCATTTGGAGTCATCTACACCATTTCTTTTAAGAGATTGTCCCACCGATACCACCTTTTTATTATCTTTTTGATCTTCTTTCATTCTTTTAGGGCAAAAAGGCTTGATATGGCCGGTTCGTAGCAATGATAACATATAAGTTTGCCACTCTTCTTGTATTTATAATTGCCTTTTGTCATTTTGGATTTTTCCATAATCATTAAAATTTCTTTCATTCTCGTTACTTCTTCCAAAGTGAGGGGGCTTATAAGCCCTTGTGTGGGCCTTGACATAGCAAGCACAAATTCTTCCTCTTTTGAAGATGATGTTTTTTTCAACCTATTTTCTTTCATAGTTAATTCTTCAAGGGTTTCAATTATGGTAGGTACACCTCCTCTGTGAATAAGGACCTATTTGGTCCTTTCAAATTTGGGTCTAGGCCTATTAATAAATTGGTAGAAATGTTCCGTTCTAATTTGTTTTTTACAGAGTTCTACATCTTGAAGGTAATGTCACTTTGTCTCTAGAAGAGCCAATTCATCCCAAAGAAGAGAAAGAGCATTGTAATATTTCTTAATGCTCATCTCTCCTTAGGTTATAGTTTTCACCTTATTTTGCACATTGCATATGTGAGCTATATCTTTGAGACTGTAAATATCTTTAAGATAATTCTATGCATCACTAGCAAAACAAATTTTGCTGAGCTAGAACATTTTTTAATGTCAACATTATTGATGAGCCATCCAATTATCTTGGAATGACTCATCCTCCTTTTTTTTCATATTCGGTGATGGCCTTAGACATCTCTTCTCTTTGACAAGCCACTTTCTTTCTATTTTTCATCTTGGTAAGTATAAGTTTAGGCTCTCTTTCGGTGCCATCAACCATACCCCATAAACTCTTTTTTCATATTTTATGTTTTACCATGGATGCCTACATCACGTAGTTAGTATCCTTGAGTCTTACAGGAATGAAAACAACCACTTCTCTTTCATCCTCCATTTCTACAAAATAATGAGAAAGAGAGAATTTGTTGAAGAGAACTTTGATGGTGCACTTCTCGATACAACGATCCCACAAACCGATGCTCCACCAAACTCACGATCCTCTTCTTGGCTCTCCTGAATGAATCACAACCCAAGAGCACCAAGGCTCTGATACCATGTAATGAAATACGAACAAAAGCAAACAAGAGCCTCTTATGGGCTTACAAGAACACAACCAATCTACAAAAGAACTACTTGTGAATCAATCCATACACCCACACAAGGGCTAAGAAAGTAAAAAATAATAGCTTTTGTATTAAACAATGCTTGAGAAAGTATGAGAAACATACGGGGTGAACCCCCATTTATAACAAGAGGAAGAGATAGGGAGCAAACCAACTAGCTCTTGGGATGCTCTCAACGGTTACATTTGTGACTGTTGGGAGTAGCTCCAACAACTAGTTGGAGCTGTCCCAATCAATCACATCATAAACCAAAAAGTAAAAAAACAAAAGAAATAAAATGTACAGTCAGCCCCTAATGGGTTGACTTCTATTACAAGGTAAAATGATCGAAATACCCCTGATGGGTGTTTTAGTATATATATATATATATATATATATATATATATATATATATATATTAAAAGCACAATCTTAACAAAACACTTTAATAACAGCCAGGTGCCACAATCTCTCTTCCTCCACTACGACAGAAATAATTGGATCGTTGGCAAAAAAGGATATGTGTAAGTGATGGGATGCCTGGTATGTTTAAGCCTTTCAAAGAATCACTTGCTATGGCTTTGGAGAAAAGGCAGCTGAAGCCCCTGCCAACCATGTCAAATAGAATCAGAGATAGTGGGTCTCTCGGTGTAAAACCCCCTCATGACATTATTACTACAAGAGAGGGTTGCCCATATCCATGGGTTTGATATGGACCTTAGAAGATTATGTTATATTTTTTTTTCTGGTAACTAGAAAATACCAAGGTTACCAGACTAGGAAGCGGAATCAGAAATGAAAGGAGAAGCAGAAGTGATAAGCGAGATATTTTAAAATTTATAGGAAGCGGAAAGCGAAAAGTCAATTTAAAATCAGAATAGGAATAAAAGAGAAAGTTATATGTGATCAAATGGAAAGCAAAATACAAATCAAAGGAGCAAAAAATAAAAACTAAAATAAAAATAATTATTCTGAATGGTTGACAAATCTTTTTAACAAGATTTGGCGGACAAATAAGATGCCTAATGAGTGGAGGAAGAGTACTTTGGTGCCTCTATATAAGAATAAGGGTGATATACAAGATTGCACAAACTATCATGGTATAAAACTCATGAGTCATACTATGAAACTTTGGGAGAGGGTGATTGAGTTAGGTTGAGGAAGGTTGTCATGATATCGGAGAATCAATTTGGTTTTATGCCTGGAAGATCAAGACAACTTATTGAGAGAAATAGAGAGAGGAACAAAGATTTGCATATGGTTTTTATTGATTTGGAGAAGGCATACGATAGAGTACCTAGGGACGTTCTCTGGTGGACATTGATGAAGAAAGGTGTTTCTCTCAAGTACATTAGTATAATTAAAGATATGTATAAAGGAGTAGTAACCAATGTCCGCACTTGTGGAGGGGTGACAACCAATTTTCCTATAACGGTTGGGTTACATCAAGGATCTGCTTTAAGCCCTTTCCTATTTGCTATAGTGATGGATGAGCTTACGAGATCTATTCAAGAAAATGTGCCATGGTGTATGTTGTTTGCAGATGATATTGTTTTGATTGATGAGTCTAGAGTTGGGGTTAATGCTAAGTTAGAATTATGGAGACAGACATTGGAAGCAAGAGGTTTTAAGTTGAGTAAGAGTAAGACAGAATACATGGAATGTCGGTTTAGTAAGCAACGAAGTAGTGATGGGAGTGTAGTGAAGCTTGGTGAGCAAGAAATACCGGTGGATGATTGTTTCAAATATTTGGGATCTATCATTCAAAAGTATGAAGAAATTGATGGAGATGTAAATCATAGGATAAAGGTTGGGTGGATGAAATGGAAAAGTGCAACTGGAGTGTTGTGCGATCGTAGAATGCCATTGCGGTTGAAGGGAAAGTTTTATAGGACGACTATTAGGCCCGCTTTACTATATGGTACGGAATGTTGGCTGCCAAGAGACATCATATTCAAAAAATGAGTGTAGCTGAGATGCGTATGCTGAGATGGATGTGTGAAAATACAATAAAAGATAAGATTCGGAACAAGGAGATACGTAAGAAGGTAGGCGTTGCACCCATTGAAAATAAGATGAGAGAGAATCATTTACGGTGGTTTGGACATATTCGGCGAAGGCCTAATGATGCTCCAGTTAGAAGGATGGAGAAATGGGAAAATATATTAGTTAAAAGAGGTCGGGGTAGGCCTAGGAAGACATGGATGGAGGTGATAGGAAAGGATATGAATGCTTTGAACCTCACCGAGGACATGGCATTGGATAAAAATGATTGGAGGAGAAGGATTCATGTGGAAAACCCAGAATGATTTTCTTTTTTGGTTCATATCGCCGACCCCAATTGTTTTGGGATGAAGGCGTAGTTGTTGTTGTATTCTTAAATTTTGTGATTTCATAGTGTAAGAATTAAGTTATTTGCAAAATCTAAAAATGATGGTTGTTAATTTTAAAAAAGTACATGAGAAGTGAGCGGGAAGCATAAAAGGAAGCACATGGAAAACATAAAAACAAGCGTGAGAAAGGCGTATATGAATCATATAGGGAAGCAAGGAAGAAACATGTGGGAAGCATAGGAGAAACATGGGAAAATCAAGATTCCTATCAAATTTCGGAAGCGAGGAGTTTTGAGCTTTCGAAACGAGTTTCGCGGAAGCGTGCTTCCCGCCCATCTATGAAGTTTACAGTAACTCTGAAAAATACTCAAAATAATCTTACAAGTTTTTTGCTGAACTTACCTTTGCCGGCTGCTAGCTTGGAATTAGTTAACTTGAAGTTGCATCTGAATTTCTGCATTTTTTTCTTTTTTTTTTGGGTGAAAATTCACAAGTTGATAAATGATTTACATATCAACTTTTATTAAACCATTTGTTACTTGAGAAAAATACATATCAGTTGGAGACTCATCGTGATGATACATCAAGAACACTCATCTTTTTTGTCACTTACAAATATGGGTTGACGGCCGATTATGGCATTTATTTTTGCATGTAAGTGCTATGTGGATGACAAATTGCATGCACAAGTTTCTTGAGTAAGAAACTACTTAAAGGCAAGAACCGATCCTCTCTCAATGGCACCACTTCATTGTATGACACAAAGGCTTTTATTTTGCTGGTGGGGACAAAGACATTTAGACATTTATCCTTTTATGTACTAAAGGTGTGCATCTTATTGAACATATAGGAATCTATGGTGCATCCATTTTTTTTTGTTATTGTTATATTTGTTTAACACATGTATAAGAGCTATTTATAAAACAAATGTGATCATATTTGTTTTTGTTTTAATTGTTTCAGGCAATAAGCAGATGGGGATACTATCCATTGATTTTAATTGGATCGTGGGCCTTCGGCACAATTAATCGTATTTATGATTTTATTGAACCTAACCATAGAATATTTTGGTTATCACTTCTTGATGTTGGGATGTCGTCTCTCATGGTATGATCCTGTGACCAAGCCAAATATGATTGATGCTATAATAGAGTTCTTTGTCTGCTAGTTTTACTCTCATGTGCTGCTGATATTCTTGCAGAATTGTAAACTTAAGATCAACTCTATGTTTTCTGTTCACATAAATTGCTTGAAGTTTAAGAGCTCATTTTGATATTGCAATCTTCTTTCTCTTATTCTTTCCTTTCAAGCTATGGTGGGAAATCCATTTTAATATTTTCTGATATAAAATAATATCTTTTTTATTGGTTGCAACAGTAAGTTCAGATTGGAACTGCTCACAAAAAAATCATTACAGAATGAATCCATTTTGATTGAATTTTTTAATAGAAAAACAGCACTATGAATCAGATTTTTAAAAGTAGGCTTTTAAATAGTAGATACCATGTTCCACAATCATGTCCTCAAATGCTCACCCTGGGATTGGAACTGCTCACAAAAAAATCATCACAGAATGAATCCATTTTGATTGATTTTTTTAATAGAAAAACAGCACTATGAATCAGGTTTTTAAAAGTAGGCTTTTAAATAGTAGATACCATGTTCCACAATCATGTCCTCAAATGCTCACCCTGGGATTGGGATGGCTTCCTTCTTTCTTATCTCCAAGTACCCTTTTCCATACTGGGGCCATATAGCTCTTTCCCCAGCTTGGTCCTTCTAGAAGTCCAGTTTGGAAAGTCGTATTGCTTTGATTCCAGAAGACCTTTAACTCATTTTCTCGTGAAAGGCTTTTTCATTTTTTAGAAGAGAAAAGGTTTGAAGAGAAAACATCCTAGCACATTTGTGATTGCATACAAAAACAAAGACATGCATATATGTGGATATGAGTTTGTGTAAAATCTTTGGTGTAGATGTGCATATGCAAATTTGGTATCAATCAGTTGAATCTTACCTTCTTGTGCATTTTGAAGTAGATCGGACTGCATATATGCATTTGTCATGGTTTGTTTAGTGCCAATCATGCTTCATATTTGGCAATATGAATGTGAAGAAGCATCTTTCGGTTGTTGCATTTTAAAAATATCTAAACCATAGTTCACAAATGCTGTGGACATTTCGAACTGTCATCATATCATTGTGAGAGGAAAAAAATAATTTGAGAGAGGACGTCTTGGTATTTGAAAACATTGGCATTTTAAACTGTCATACTTTTATCGTGATAATATCACAATACTCTTGCATTCTTGTCATGAGATTTTGACAACTTTTTTAATTTTGTATATTTTAAATGGGAATTTACTAAACATATATTTATTTATTCTTATCTTTTGTGTTGTTTTGTATTTTTTGAAAAATATTAATATTTTTTGGGATTTTCTTGAGATTTATAGGCACAATAATGGTATCTTGAGAAATTTCTCCTCAAGATAGTCTGGTGCTGTTGGCTATGACCTGGATCATTCATTTTTGCATTCTTCAATATATATTTTAATATTCAATTTTTTTTATCAAAAGCAGGCTCTATAGTAAAGGAACCATATAGTTTAATCTATGTGAAAATACATGAGTAGGTGAAACTCTATCTCTGATACTAAATTTGTGTTATGCAAGCACGCACACAAACATGTATTTTGGTAGATCCTAAGCCCTAACCAGTTTAATCTAGAAAGAATCCTAACCAGTTATAAAAAGCATAGTTGCATGTATTTGCTTAATTTGAATTTACAGTTGTATTCTCTATGGCCTAGTGGAAAACAAGTATTAGATTAGGTACTTTTCATATTCAGATATGTTATTAGAGACATTGAAAATTAACAAAAACCTCACATTGCATTGTAACTTTGTGGTAAAAAATTAAAATTTTCTTGAAATTAATTTGATCTAAATCATGTTTTCTATTAAATGAAACATTGATAAATGCATCTGCAGGTTCAGGTTAAGCAAAATACATTTGCGACTAGGGGTGAACATGAGCCGAGCTTTGGCTGTTCAAGCTCAACTCGACCAGAAACACCACTGCTCAAACTTGGGTCAAGCTCGGGGACGAGCTTGAACAACACTGTCTAAGCTTGGCTCGGCTCCGAGCTTGACCGGATTCCAAAAAAACATGTATTACATTTTTCAAGTCCGCCACCTCTAAAAAAACAGATACAAAGCCTCACCACTAGTGTAGGCTGTACTTTTCTGATTTAGAGGACACAAAATATATAAATATGAAGTACACAGCTGGATTGTCAAAAAATAGAACTTTCTTCAGCAGCGGGATTTACACAGCTGGATTGTAGAAAAATAGAACTTTAGTCAGCTGTGGGATTGAAACCTATCACCTTTTGATAAAAAGAGTACCGTCTTACCTTGTTAAGATAAATTTAATATTGTGGTTTAGTTACCCACAATATATTAGTTAAGAGAGGTCGGGGTAGGCCTAGGAAGACATGGATGGAGGTGATAGGAAATGATATGAATGCTTTGAACCTCACCGAGGACATGGCATTGGATAGAAATGATTGGAGGAGAAGGATTCATGTGGAAGACCCAGAATGATTTTCTTTTTTGGTTCATATCGCCGACCCCAATTGTTTTGGGATGAAGGCGTAGTTGTTGTTGTTGTGGTTTAGTTACCCAGGTATACTTAGGTATACTTATCCATGCTTCTTTTGTATTTGTTATTCTTATTCTTTGTATCCTTTTTGTTTTCTAAGTATACCTATTAGGTATTTAGTATTTAGATTAAGTATACTTAAATGTATACTTATAACTTATAAGGTTAGAATATGTATTTTTTTATTTGTATTTGTATGTTTATTTTTTAGTCATTATTTAATGACTAATATTTTTGTAATTTTTATTTTTGGTCAAACTGTTTTGACAATTAGGACTATGCCTAATGGCTAGTTGGACTCCAACTAGCCGTTAGACTAGTCCTCTCCTTTTGTCTCTCTCACTCCCTTATGTAAAAGGTTTCTATGTGTGTGTTTAAAGGAGAGATGATGGATGTATATTGAGTGTGTGTGCATGAGTGTTGTACTGAGGTTTTTTCTTGTATATTTTTTGTGTTTATTTCACATCAATAAAATATTTAACTTTTTATATCTTGTTCTTGTATTTGTATGGCTTATTATATCTAGCCAAATGCATCTTTATAATGCATTTGGATTTTATCTATATTGTTATGTTTAGTTTCTTGTGTCTTGGGTTCCGTGCCATTTCTGACAAATCAAGGCAAAAATGATTTTTGTATCACATGGCAATATATATATATATATATATATAGTACCTGACCCAGCCTAATCGAGCTTTTCGAGCTTAATCAAATTTTGCTCGTTTATCTAAGCTGAGCCTGGCCTTATGTTCAAGCTCGGCTCAATTATCTTCATGGACAAGCTCGAGCCGAGCTTAAACAAACTGAGCTCGGGCTAGCTCAGCTCGTTGTGCACCCCTATTTGCAACTTTTTGTAGTCGTTAGGATGATTAGGAGGATATAGTTATGATTGACCTCTCTCTCTCTCCATTGTTCAAAGACAATTCATGTGTTCAATTTCTTTGTAGCCATATAATCTCACAATTCATGTGTTCAATTTCTTTGTAGCCATATAATCTCATGCCAATCCTCATCTTTAATTTAATTCCTCTGCAAAAACTAAGAAACAGAGAATATAAATATGTTTGGTTCAAGATCATTTATTGCACGAGCCCTTTTTCTGTCAGATGTACTTTCATGTTGGAACTGTTGACCTACTGTTATGCTTGTTTCAGGGTCTGTTCAATTCAATTGCTTATGGACTTAATGCATCAGTGAGACGGGCCATTGTTGAAAGGCTTGATCTGTAAGTTTTTTAGCCGATGATATGCTTTTATTACGACACAAGCATGCAAAATCTTTGATAGAACTCTCTATCTTATTGCTGCCTTTTGCTGATTCTGTAGGCTCTCCCTATATACAATAGATTTTCTACTCTTTATTTGCCCAATTTTCAGGGATTTAAACAGATAATTGGGATCTGTTTTTGCAGGTGGTGCCCTGATAGATTCAGGAAATGGCTTCCAGCTTGGATTAAGCTCAGGGAGCAACAACAAGAAAGTGAAATGGTTTCTCTGAAAGTTGAAGATCAGCAGTAACTTAGTCACTTCATCTTCCTTCACCAGATTGGATTGTATGTTTCCTTCAAATTTTACTTTGTTCTTATCAACGTACTGCACTGCACTGTGAGGGCTAGGCAAGTGGAAGAAAAGAAGATAGAAAAGGAACTAGAATTCTCCATTCGCGTAGCATACGATGTGATGGATGCCCTTCCATTTCTATAATCATTGTGAAATTCTGTTGCTTAAGATTCCTGTATCATGAACAGTTCATGTTGCTAGATTGATGTTGTATAGTGTATTCTTTGTTTAGAGTGCCGTGGATATTCATTCTTCTAGTCTTTGACGCTTCCCATACTGTTAAGATGACTCCTCTTCCACTTCTTGCTGCAGGATAGTGACCTCACTAAAGCAAGCTCTTCATGGTTGTTTATTTCCGTAACGAAATTCTTCCCACTGGGGAGATTTCCTTTTATTAGCCGTATCAACCAACACTGTTGGCATTTGACTTTTGAGTGAATCTTGTGGCAGGAAGGTAAACTTTGACTTGCTCTGGCAATTTGGTTTGGTGCCTTCTGCTTTAGTTGGTTGTTGAAAGTGCTTCAATAGAATTGCCGCACTGGAGCTGTCGTTTTAGAACAAATATTTTTACATAACTTTTAGAACGATTATGGAATAGAGGACACCCTTCTGCTTCCACTAAAGCCTAGCCCAAGGGGGTTCGGTAAAGAGTTGACTTCCACCCCCTTTCAATTTGGGAGGTTCTTCTGGGCCCCATTCTGGCCAAGATAGTGCAGGGCCAACAATCCTCCATGGCAATGTGGACGGTGGGCAACAGAGTTCATGATGGCTAAGCTGGTACGGTCGCACCATCTTTTAACCAGCTTGTCTAGGGTTTGAACCCTATTAAGGTTTATATCCTCTAGCTTGCCTATCGAATAAGATTCGAGCCTTTTAAACATAGTTGGTTTTACAGTGCTGAAACACGAATCGTTGCATGGTAGTTGATGCTGATTGTTCCTTTGATGATTGAAGTTGAACCTTCCTACATTGAATTAGTGGACCTTAATAGGATCTTGATTCTGTTTTGTTGGCGTAGGCTGTGGCGTTTAGAATGTCAAAGAGGCTATGGTGTTTGTTTAGATCAGCTGTTAGTCTGTTATCTTATAGTGTGTGTTTGTGTTCCGTAGAATTTCATCGGTGAAGCACGTATGCCTAAATGTAGGGATCTTGTAGTGATTTTGGATCTGGTTGGGATTTAAGCTTTTGTGATATTGGGTCCACTGCAAACTGGTAAAACCTTTTTTTTTTGTGGAAGAAAAGCCTGCGCGGTGTATGCAGTCATTTCCAGCTGTTATCCCATTCTCAAGGGCAGGTTCTTACATGTAGCTCGCTTGTTTGTCATTGGACACTTCTCCGACTTTCATGTGTAAGCATGTCGTAGGTGCTCATCCTAAGCCAGGATCAAACTCTCCACGAGATTCATATTTTC
Organism: Nuphar pumila; assembly: GCF_984573655.1. Taxonomy (NCBI): domain Eukaryota; kingdom Viridiplantae; phylum Streptophyta; class Magnoliopsida; order Nymphaeales; family Nymphaeaceae; genus Nuphar; species Nuphar pumila. The sequence continues at coordinate 4,161,820 of NC_143262.1, forward strand.
ATTACTTCTAACTTCTTTCTTGGTGGACAAAGCTGATTAGGACTGAAACAGGTTTGGGGTGGACCTGATTTTGACATGAACTTAATTATGTTTGCTGATTCTATTACACATTGGAGTAGACCCGCCATATTTGTTCCAGATTCAGCCAAGATTCCGATATATACTATCTAAGCTTGATAATATGGATCTTATCTGGGACAAAATCCAGGTCTGAGCTCTTATCTATTGGCATCCCTACTCAATGGTGGAGGGAGGGTGTTATGATGAAGCCTGCTTGTTCATGTAGGTCAAAATGTGCCAAGTTGTTGTTGGGTTTCCCTCCTTATGGGACCCATCTATCTTGGAAATGGATCGTCTGCTGATTATTTACGGCATCATCAGTAGTTTGATGCATGTTCATTATCGCGGCAAAATTTTCAAGCACGATGCTTGATCTTCTCGAGGACGTTTTGGAGTATTCGCTGGATAGCGATTTGTAGAAGTCCTCATAGCTGAATGACGATTTAGCTGTTCAAAGTTTTGATGATTAGCGATTTATCGATGGTGATTTGTGCTTAGTGCTTTAAGTTGCATAACGATTTATTTCAATACTCGTTGGATAGTGATTTGCAGTACTCACTGGATAGCGATTTGTAGTATTCGTTGGATAGCGATTTGTTTCAGTACTCATTGAATAACGATTTGTAGTACTCGCTGGATAGGGATTTGTGACAAGGCGATTCAGGCACATTGTAAGTTGTGCAAGACGTTTAGTCTTTCGCATTAAATGCGGGTTTCGTCATCTATTTAAGGGATGGATGAGAGAGAGAAAGTGAGAGCTGAAAAGGCAGGAAGAAAGTGTGAGAAACACTTTTAGGACATCGAAAGGGTGTGTTGTGAACAAAGGCAAGAAGTGTTGTTACACTTCTTTCAGGACATCTTTGTGAGGCTGGTTCTTCAGAGCATTCATTATTTGTTCTTCAGTGAGGTATATCATCTTTGTTTATTTTGTTACACATTCGTGTGTTTGTAAGAGCTTATGTTCTTTGGCCACTTTGTAAACTTTGTTTGAAAATAGTGGAAGGTGCTGACCTATTGGTCGCCGTGGACGTACCTCAGTTTGAGAAGAAACTACGCAAATCTTTGTGTGCTTCTTTTGTTTCCGTTGTTGGTTTACCTTTCTTCCACTGTTATCGCTGTATTGCCTTCATCAATTCACACTTATGGGAAAACCAATTGTTTTTTCCCAACATCTGGTATCAAAGCCTTGGTTTCTCTAGTCTCAGCTTGTTATATTTGTATGTGAAGTCATGAAGAACAACGTAGGTCGTATGATCAGTTTGAATGACACAAACTGGATGACCTGAAAAACAAAAATGGAAGACCTCTTAGTTTGTAAAGATTTGGATGGACCTATAGAGGGTGATAGCGACAAACTAGAAGAGATGAAAGATGATGAGTGAAAAAAGTTAGACAGGAAAGCTGTCGGTTTCATTCAGTAATGGATTGATGATAGTGTTTTTCATCATGTATCCACAGAAACTTCTGTGCATGGTCTTTGGACCAAACTGAAAAGTCTTTATGATAGAAAAATGGCAGTGAATAAGGCCTTTCTATTTTGAAAGCTTGTGAACCTCAAATATAAAGAGGACAACTCTATTGCAGAGCATCTAAATGAGATCAAAAGCATTGTAAATCAGTTGACTACAATGAAAATCACTTTTGATGATGAGTTGCAAGCCTTGTTGCTTCTTAGTTCCCTTCCTGAGAGTTGGGAAACCTTAGTGGTCACAGTTAGTAACTCCGCACTTGATGTAATAGTAACGATGAGCCAAGTTACCAATATTCTGCTGAATGAAGAAACTAGGAGAAAATCATCAGGTCCTTCCCTCTTCGAGGCACTTGTGATTGAAAATCGTGGGAGAAAAAGGAGTAAGAACAAGACTCCATACTATCGTGACAAATCCAGTGATCACTCATACTTGAGTTCAAAGAAAGACGTCGAGTGTTATTATTGCCACAAGAAAGGGCACATGAAGCGGGAGTGTAGGAAGCTCAAGTTCAAGGAGCAGAACAAAGTGAAAAGCTCAGAAGAAAAACAAAGTGCCATAACAGTAGTCATAGATGGAGAGCTCATGGTTATCTATGATAGTATTAGTATTAATTTGATCGGTCAAGAGACTGATTGAGTAATTGATTCTGGAGCTTCATTTCATGTTACTTCGCGGGCTGATTTCTTCACTTCCTATTCGCAAGGTGATTTCGGAAATATGTGAATGAGAAATGAAGATGTGTCAAAGATTATTGACATATGCGACATTTGCTTGGAAACAAATGTTGGCTACAAATTATTGCTCAAAGATGTTAGGCATGTACCAGACATCCGACTAAATCTAATCTTTACCAGAAAGTTGGATGATGAAGGCTACAATAACACCTTCAGTGACGGAAGGTGGAAGCTAACCAAAGGCTCCTTGGTGGTAGCAAGAGAAACAGAGACTTTCTCCCTCTACACTTTGCAAGCAAAGATCTGCAAGAGTTGTGAATGACGTGGATAATGGCTCGTTCACAGAGTTATGACATAAAAGGCTCGAGCATATGAGCGAGAAGGGGCTGCAAGTCTTGGTCAAGAAAGAGCTCCTAGCAGGGGCAAAAGGTGCATCTTTGGAACCATGTGTTCATTGCTTTTATGATAAACAAAATATGGTTTATTTTCATAGAAGTATTGCATCTAGAAAACCTCATGTTCTAGATCTTGTACATTCTGATGTGTGTGGACCTTTGAAGGTCAAGACACTTGGTGGTGTATTGTATTTTGTGACTTTCATAGATGATCACTCTAAGAAAGTTTGGGCTTATACTGGCAGACAGTTGAAATGTGTTCGCTCAGATAATGGTGGCAGACTGAGAACTAAAGACCAAGTTCTAGATGTATTCAAGCATTTTCAGGCTATGGTTGAAAGAGAAACTCGCAGACAGTTGAAATGTGTTCGCTCAGATAATGGTGGCGAATACATTAGGCCATTTGATCAGTATTGCATCAATCATGGCATCAAGCATAAAAAGATTGTGAGGATGACGTCTCAATAGAATGAAGTTGCTGAGAGAATGAATCACACCATTCTTGAGAGAGTTAGATGTTTGCTGTCACACTCTAAATTGCCAAGATCTTTCTGGGGTGAGGCAATGAGGACAACAATTGATCTTATCAACTTGTCTCCTTCTATTCCCTTGAAAGGAGATGCTCCAGAAAAAGTTTGGACTGGGAAAAAAGCTTCCTATGATCACGTAAGAGTGTTCGGCTGCAACGCTTTTGTTCATGTTCCAAAGAAAAAGAGGTCCAAGCTTGATCCAAAGGCCAAACAGTCCATATTTCTTGGCTATGGCCATGAAGAATTTGGCTAGAGACTGTATGACCCTGTTGATAAGAAGGTGGTCAGAAGTCGAGATGTCTTCTTGGAAGATCAAACTATTGAAGACATTGGTAAGTCTGAGTCATCAGCGTCCAGTAAAGGTGGTCTTGTTGACTTAGATCCCCTTGATGCTTCGACTGTTCATGATTTCGTGGAGGAGATGTCACCTCCTCATAATGATGTAGATGAAGGAAGTGCTGAGACATAAATTGAGGGAGATCCAACACCCCAAGAGCCACTTCCTTAAACTCTGTTTAGCAGGTCCACTAGAGAGAAACAACCATCCAGAAAATACTCATCAAATGAGTATATAATGATTACAGATTAAGGAGAGCCAGAAACTTTTCAAGAAGTTTTAGAGAATGAAAACAAGTCTGAGTGGCTCAAGGCAATGAAAGAGAAAATGAATTCATTGCATGAGAATCACACATTTGATCTGGTAAAGCCACCTAAAGGGAAGAATGTATTGAAGGACAAGTGGGTCTTCAAGCAGAAGACTAATGAGAACATCTCTCAACCTAGATTCAAGGCACGACTTGTCGTGAAAGGTTTTGGTTAAAAAAAGAGAGTTAACTTTGATGAGATCTTCTCACCAGTTGTGAAGATGTCTTCCATCCGAACTGTGCTTGGTATAACAACAAGCATGAACTTAGAAGTTGAGCAGCTTGATGTGAAAATTGCATTTTTGCATGGTGACTTGGAAGAAGAAATTTATATGGAGCAACCTGAAGACTTCATTGACAAGGGCAAAGAACACCTTGTTTGCAAGTTGAAGAAGAGCTTGTATGGATTGAAGCAAGCACCAAGACAATTGTATAAGAAGTTTGATTTTTTTTATGACTGAGCATGGATATTCAAGAACCTCCACTGACCATTGTGTGTTTGTGAAAAAATTTTCAGATGAAAATTTTACCATTCTCTTGCTTTATGTGGATGATATGCTGATTGTAGACCAAGACATCAGCAGGATAAGCAAGCTGAAGTTGGAGCTGAGTGAGACCTTTACCATGAAGGATCTAGGTCCAGTAAAGCAGATTCTTGGGATGTGAATCGTTTGTGACAGATCACATGGGTCGATTTGATTATCTCAAGAGAATTATATCAAAAAGGTTCTTGAGAGGTTCAACATGGATAAAGCAAAGCCTGCTAATTGTCCTCTTGCAAGACATTTCAAACTTAACTCAAGTCAATGTCTTGCAAATGATGAAGAAGAAATTGAGATGCAAAAAATTCCCTATGCTTCGGCAGTAGGTTCTTTGATGTATGCTATGGTCTGTACTCGACCAGACATAGCTCATGTTGTTGGAGTTGTTAGTCGATTTCTATCAAATCCAGGGAAAGAACACTGGGCATCAGTGAAATGGATTCTAAGGTATCTTCAGGGCACTTTGAAGATGAGTCAGTGTTTTGGAAATGGTGAACCTATTCTCGATGGGTTCACAAATTCTGATATGGCTGGTGATGTCGATAGTAGAAAATCTACTTCTGGGTATTTGATTACTTTTGCAGGGGGAGCATTTGCATGGTAGTCAAAATTATAGAAATGTGTAGCTCTCTCCACCACAGAAGCTAAGTTCATCGTCATTGCAGAAGCAATTAAGAAATTATTGTGGTTGAAGAAATTCTTTCAAGAGTTAGGCTTGAAGTAAAAAATGTATGCTCTTCACTGTGATAGCCAGAGTGCAATTCACTTGAGTAAGAATTCTTCATTTTATTCAAGATCAAAACATATTGATGTTTGATACCACTGAATTTGAGATGTCTTGAATGACAAATTGTTGTAACTTGAGAAAGTTCACACTGATGATAATACATCAGATATGTAGACTAAGGCATTGCCCAATGACAAGCTTGAGAAGTGTCGATTACTAGCAGGAATGGTAGAAGCCTTCTCATAAGTCGGGAAGGGGGAGAATTGTTGGGTTTCCCTCCTTATGGGACCCATCTATCTTGGAAATGGATCATCTGATAACTGATCATTTATGGCATCATTAGTAGTTCGATGCATATTCATTATCGCAACAAAATTCTCAAGCGCGATGCTTGCTCTTCTCGAGGACATTTTAGAGTATTTGCTGGATAGCGATTTATAGAAGTCTTCACAGCTGAATGACGATTCAGCTGTTCAGAGTTTTGAGAATCAGCGATTTATCGATGGTGATTTGTGGTTAGTGCTTTAAGCTGCATAGCGATTTGTTTCAATACTCGCTGGATAGCGATTTGCAGTACTCGTTGGATAACGATTTGTTTAGTACTTGCTGAATAACAATTTATAGTACTCGCTGGATAGTGATTTGTGATAAGGCGATTCAGGCACATTGTAAGTTGTGCAAGACGTTTAGTCTTCCGCATTAAATGTGGGTCTCGTCCTCTATTTAAGGGATGGATGAGAGAGAGAAAGTGAGAGCTGAAAAAACAGGAAGAAAGTGTGAGAAACACTTTTAGGGCACCGAAAGGGTGTGTTGTGAACAAAGGCAAGAAGTGCTGTTACACTTCTTTTAGGATAGCTTTGTGAGGCTGGTTCTTCAGAGCATTCGTTCTTTGTTCTTAATGAGGTATATCCTCTTTGTTTATTTCGTTACACCTTCGTGTGTTTGTAAGAGCTTATTTCCTTTGGTCACTTTGTAAACTTTGTTTGAAAATAGTGGAAGGTGCTGACCTATTGGTCGTCGTGGACGTACCTCAGTTTGAGAGGAAACCACGTAAATCTTTGTGTGCTTCTTTTGTTTCTGCTGTTGGTTTACCTTTTTTCCACTGTCATCACTGTATTGCCTCCATCGATTCACACTTGTGGGAAAGCCAGTTATTTTTTCCCAACAGTTGTAGCCTCGAAATTCCAGTGGATATGGTGAAAATCGTTGTCAGAGATTGGAGGGCTCGAGATAAAGCAGTTGTTTGAGGTTTAGGTGCATTGCGTGCTTTGACCTGTACTTTGCAAATTGTATACTATATTGAGACAAATTTGAGGGGCTTGACTAAGCATGCATAATTGAAGGCCTGCATCTCCTAAGTCAATATCTGTTGGGCATTCTGAGAGCCAATTATCATGATCTCGAGCCTCCCATCTAGTAGTGATTCAGGTGATGGCGTCAAAACAAACTTAACGCCTGATGGACTAATCAGCACCTGTCACATTAGGTAACAACAAGGGTCGCATTTGGGAGAACCATCACCCGATCCTTCCTTTGAGGGATCCCTTTTTTTTGTATTATGACTAGGGCTGGGAAATTAACTGAACAGCTTGTGACTCGGCTCGGTTAGTTATGAACTCGTTCATGATTTGCTCATGTAGTTTGCAAGCCAAGCCACGATCAGCTCATTTTGCTTAAAGGAGTCTAACCTGAATGCAGAGTGTTTGGCTCAACTTGGCTCGGGTGAGTCTCTCTCTCTCTCTCTCTCTCTCTCTCTCTCTATATATATATATATATATATATATATATATATATATATATATATATATATATATATATATATATATATATATATATATATATATATATGTTGTAGATGTCTCACTTTTCTAGCTTACCTTCAGCTTAACAGGTTTTGGAAGTTTTTTTTTCTATTTTTTTTAAATATGACCATACATATGTGCTCTACATGCTTGATTTTATAGGAATCGACTGAAGATTTAAAAATTGATGGTCTACAATTAAAAAAAATATTCATGTTTTTTTATTGAAGAAACATGATCTAAGTATCATTTTTTAGCAAATCGGCCTTGCTAAACACATCTGCAGAGTCAGATTTGTGAAAAACACGCCGAAAACACTTATTCACTGCTGACAGTAGGTTCAAAAAGTGGTAGGCAGTTATCACTTTTCATATATATATATATATATATATAACATGATTTTTTCTTAGAGTTGTGTTTGGCTTGGCTTATTCAGGGATGAGCCAAGTTCGGCTCTGCTAAATATGACCATGAACTAAGCCACAAGCTTGGTCCACTGCTAAACAAGCCGAGCTCAAACATGCTATGTTCAGTTTTGTTGGGGTCATTTACCAGCCCTAACAAAACCGAATATAGCATGTTTGAGCTCGGCTTGTTTAGCAGTGGATAGCAGTGGACCAAGCTTGTGGCTCAGCTTCTTCTCGTGTTTAGCTCATTCCTGAACAAGACAAACCAAACCAAACACGACTGTACTCATGTAAGAAAATTCCATGTTCTGTTTATATATATATATATATATGAAAAGTAATAACTGCCTACCACTTTTGAACCTACTGCCAGACAAGGTAACAAATTATTCCTTGCAGCACTTGCCAAGTAAATGTAAGACGGCTACAGTGCTACCTACCTCATTAGTTTTTTGTGCCAGCTGTAGGAAAAAAAATACATTTTTATTTCATAAGTCGGCAACACTCCCCTCTAACATTTTTATGTAACATATTAAGATTATCACTAAACTCGAAAGCTCAAACAAAAATGCAGGCACCAGGAAACCACAAAGAAATTGGAAATGACGCCTGCAGCATGCTTGTACATATAAATAAGAGAAAAGGTGGTGAAAAGTGTTCCCCGGCACATGGTCGCATGCACTTGGCCTGGACGAGCAGAGGTGCTGCATGCTAGGTGAAAGGCAGGCCACGTGCAAGGGCAGATATGAGACAAGGAACTGTTGGAAAAGATTAAGCACTTTCTGGTAGTGTGAGGTAAAGCTTAGCTGCACAAACCATCCTCCAAATAAAGAATTGGGAGTTCATACCTGGGCGTCAACGGGTCGGGTTTACCCGGACCAAACCCTATAGGGTCCGGGTATGGTGACAACTAAGAAGACTTGATTAAGACCCGGGTCCGGACCTGAAGGTCTGATTAATATATGGACCCGGGTATAGTTTGTGAAATTTTATATCAGACCTGGGCCCGACCTGAGTTTCAATTAAGACCTGCAATTTTTCAAAGTAAAAATGATAAAAATATTATTTTACCGGGTATGGTTCATGTAGTTCTTATCAGTTTCGGGTATGTTTTTTTTATAGTAGATCCTATTAGATCCGGATTCAAACCTGATACCATACTCAAAAATCTTGATCCAAGTCTGGTTTCACCTGGGTCCCAACCAAACCCCACCTGTTGACATCCCTACCTACTCTAGGACAAGATCTTGCAGAAAAGGATGGGTGAGAGTTGACCGCCATCACGACACTCACCCAGATGGTTGTTACTGTAGAAACATGTTAGGGCAATGTTCACTGAGGTAGGGTAGGGGAGTAGGTTCATGCACATTTCCATGAGGGTGACTTGGTTCAGTGAGGTGGGTATATTCTCAACCACATTGGGCTGTGTGCCGTGTATCTATCAGCTGAGATGTATGTCACTAGGGAATGTCCTAAGCCCGAATTAAACGAGCCGAGCTTGGGCTCGAGTCGGCTCATGAACACAAAAAAAAATAAATTATTTTAAATTAATAATAATAGAAATTAAACTCAACTTACTGAGCCAAGTATTTATTTTAAAAAAATAAAGACATTGTTTCAATGCCGTAGGCAATATGATGCAAACCCTACACTCATTGCTTGCAAGACAAACACTTCAACCATCTACAAATTTTTTTGACATAAAATGTTTTTTTTTGAAAGGCAAGCTGGGGTAGACCCCTACCAGTCATACAACTATACCATTGGGTTTTGAACCTGCAACGTCCCAACACAATGTGACGATCACTAGCTGCTCCTACCAGACAAGTGGATCCTCAGTTGGTATTTTTGACATAAAATGTACATACACTACAAGAAAAATGTGTATTAGCAACGGATGCTATCTGTCGCTACGCCGTCACTAATCCATCGTTAAATATGTTAGTGATGGTTGTTGCGATAGATTAGCGACAGATAGCGTCCGTCGCATAACCCTAGTCGCTAAACTGCGGCAGAATTTATCTGTCACCAATCCGTCGCTAAGTAGCGACAGATCATGTCCGATGTTAATCCGTCGCTAAATAGAAACTTATTTGGTTATGCGACAAAATTTAATCTGTCACTATTATAGCGAGGGATATGTATCTGTCGCTAATTTGGCAAAGGACATTAGTGACAGATTTAATTTCATCGCAAACTGACGACTGCTTCAAATTGGTGACAGAGTAGCGACGAATATTATCCGTCGCTAAGTTTTTTTAAAAAAATATATTTTTTTTGAAATTTTCTAAAACTTGAGAAAAATTTATCGTTATACAAATCATATAATCTGCTTATAAAAAACAAAATACACATAAAAAATACATATGCAGGTGGAACAAATGTAACACAAGTTCTAAGTTAGGCAAACTTTAACAACCAAATACAGTCCTTGCCAAGTTATAATTAGTTGTAAGTATGTCAAAGAAATTAAACAAATGAATCAAATCCTCATCAAGATTTTGGGCATCATCCTCTTCATTTTGTCGATCTGCGCCTCCCTCCATACCTGCATCAACTCCTCTACGTTGATCATGTCCAGCATCCTACATGAGAAAAAAAATATTAGTATTTACAAACAAAATATAATAAAATAAATTATATGCAATTCACCTAATCTAATGCAACAAAGTAAATGGCTGAATGACACAGAGAATAACAATAAACTGAAGGACATTAACAGAATTCAAATATGTGTTCTAAGACTGAAAAAAAATTGTATAGTGACTGAATCATGCAGATATGTGTTTTAAGTTTGTCAAAGAATTTCACAGTGATTCATGCATGCATATATAGTTTATAAGGCTGTCAAATAAATGTCTTATGTATCACAATCATGTATATATGTGTTGCAAGACAGTAAAAAAACTTCCATAGTGATGAAATCATGCTTATATGTGTTCTAAGGCAGTAAAAAAACTTTATATGTGATTTAATCATGCTTATCATATTCTAAAGCAGTAAAAAAAATTTATATTTATTCAATCATGCATATATGTGTTATAAGACATTAAAAAACTTTCATATATGCTAATATCAGGCTCATATGTGTTCTAAGATTGTCACAGTTATGAAAGCATGCTTGTATGTGTTCTAAGGTTGTCAAAAAACTCTTATAGTGATTAAATCATGCATATATGTGTTATAAGGCACCAAGAAAAATTTAGAGTAATGAATTCATGCATATATGTGTTGTAAGGTTGTAAAAAAACTTTCATAGTGATTCAATTATGCGTATATGTGTTATAAGGGTGTAAAAAAAATGTATAGTGAATCAATCATGTATATATGTGTTATAAGATGTCAAAAAAAATCATAGTGAGACAATCATGCATATATGTATTCAATCATGCATAGACTAGTTTGAAATCTAACAACATGAAATAAATAACATGAATCTTTATACATGACGGGCACCGAAGCTCATGTTGAATGCAGACGAAGTTTTCCTGTCCTGAAAAAAGTTGTACAACTCATTACGAACAATGTTGAGAATGACTTCATTTAAAAAGTATTGCATTTTGTTCTCAAGACACTGACATACACCATCCCAAGACATAGTAGGGTCAATCGAACATTGGGAGTTGATACTGGTGGGAGAACTCTAAGAGCCGTAGTTGTAGGAGGCAACGACTGGTGTGGTGTTCATGTTACTTCCAAACCCGAACACACGATCCTTTTTGGGTTCACCGGTTGCAGTCACCCATACTGCAGGATCAAAAGGCGGATGCTGAGTGAAGTCATCGTCATATCGTTGTACCATTTGCTGCTTGTATGACTTACAAAAAAATGATTAGAATATAAATTAATAATTTAGAATTATAATGTTTATGATAACGTAATTCAAAGTAACTTGTATATTACAATATTTATTAATACAATAAATACATACCGATGTCACTCTCGCCTTTTCTGATACAAAATCTCCCGTTCTCTTACGTTTATGTGTTTCAACAAACACATCCTTGTAAGGCACAATGTCTTTTTTTTCTGCTTCCTGCAATGTTAAATGATAAAAATTGATTAATAAGTATGCTGAAATACTTACAAATTTGACTATATATATATATATATATATATATATATATATATATTGATGAGTTACTATTCTCTTCTGGTGACTCCCAAAAATCCTAGATCTACCTATGTGTAGATGAACATCGAACATCTTCGCTTGGTTTTGTGCAACCTTTGCTGAGCGGTTTCGAAATTCATTGCTCGCCCACTTGTCGCATATGCCCTCCCAATAATCTCTCCTGATAGTAGAAGCCCCATGGTCCTTCCACTGCAGTGGATCATCTATCCCACAAACTATTTTTTTTTTGCAGCAGTCTTCATATTGTGCAACATGTCGGCAAATAGATTGGTAGCCACCTTCTGCCACACTACCCTCGCATCTTTCTCCTCGTTTGTAGTCGTGAAGCGATGAAAAGCTTATAAATACTTTCAGAAAGTTAGCACACATAAATATGAAACACTTCTTATTATGATAAACAATTGTATACCATGAATGAGGACATTAATCTGTCCAACACCTCTCTCGGGTACTATTTCTATCGCGCTACCGGTCTTGAAAGATGATGCAATAATGACTTCATAATTTCTCGTATTACTTCTTGTTGCTCAAACCTCGCATTGCACATGAATTGATACACATTAACAATCGACTATCGATATACACTTTTTATAAGTTAAGTATTGGACAAGTGACAATGAAATACTTATGGTCGACTATCAATATATACTATTTGAATTACTCATCGTGTGTCACACTGAGAAGACCCTGCATCCGGCGTAGGTGAGTCATGTGTAGGCGAAACAACACCTATAGAACTATGAGTTAGAAATTCACACAATGCATATTTAAACTAATCAAGTATATAATTATTTAAATGACATACCTGTCGAAGCAGACCGTGAAGATGAAAGCTCAGACTGGCTACCACTGGGTGCTCGACGACTGTGACCTCCACGAACCATATTCTAACAAATAAAAAATGTCATGCAATACATTCAAACATTGCAATATATTTTAATACATTCAAATCATTCACATCAAATATTGCAATACATTAAAACATAAGATATCTTCATGGACCTACATTAAAACATAAGATATCAAATATTGCAATACTTATCCTTAACTTGCAATACAATTGGATCAGTTACACAACTTTATATCTTCATAGATACATAATCAAATCGAAAAAAACTTCATGCAAGACATTCAAATATTGCAATACATTCAAATAATTCTAACACGTTACAATACATTCAATTAAGTAGTTAAAACCTATCAAAGATACATAATCAAATAAAAAATAAGTTTATGCAATAAATTCAAACATTGTAATACATTTTAATACATTCAAATCATTCTAATCATTCAGATCAAATATAGGTATGTATTACAAGATGTATTTCACTAGCTCGAGAATGATTCCCCATCACTTGTTTGACTTTCATACTCTTATTCTTCCTCTTCCTCCTCTTCGTCATCATCTTCTTCTTCATTTATCGCCCATCCACTTGGTATATCATTTGGATCACATTCTTCCATGCATGTGTCACCGAACAATGGAGATATGACATGCATACCATGTGCGACATCATGACCATAAGAGAAGTTATACATATCATCTGATTGATAGTAATCACCCTCTTCAGCAATCTTGTCTTTCTGTAACTGATCATACTCGGGGTATAGTTTAGACTTCACCTTACAAACTGCCCACCATTCATTTCTATCTGACTTCCTTGTACTCGGATATGAAGTATAATAAACTTGTTGAGCTTGCGAGGCTAATATGAATGATTCATATATTTCAAACATTGATTTATGATTCACCTCCATAATACCTGAGGCTTTGTCGACTCTTGTTGATGTGAGATCAAACCAATGACACTTGAATAAAGTTAAGTTATTATTTGTGCCTAAGTAAGTCAACTCCATTATTTCTTCTATAACACCGTAGTAGTCATGTTCATTTTCACCGTAGCTGCTACCCTTGACGCACATGCCACTATTCATCGTTGACTTGTTGACATAGTAGTCTTTTGTATGGAATCGATAACCATTTACGATATACCCGTTGTAACATTGCACAACTTTGGACAGACCATTTTGTAAATCACATATTTCTTGATCTTTAACATCACCATGGCGGACCTACAAGCATAAATAATGACTGTGATCACGACCAATTAAGTATCTTATTGTTGTTTACAGAGAAAGAATGTATACAATCGTCCTTACCAACTCTTTCAACCATGCCATAAACTTATTTTCACGTTCTTTCTGTACTTCTGCATCAGTGAGATGTGAAAGTTTTCTTTGTAACTCCAGATCAAATCGTCTGCACTTAACAAAAACTTATTTTACTGAACCATGTACGCATGTATAGAAGTTAGTGTTACATATTAAGTATACTTACTCGATGTATGGGTCGATTACTGAATAATTAAAAAGGATATAGATTTGTGTTGCGTCTTGCTCTTGATTTTTCAAGAGTCTTGACCAGCAACTGCCAAATGCATGCCCAAGTGGTTGAAATATAGACAATTTGTCAGTTACAATTAATTGTTCTCCACCATTATTATGAGGTGGGCATATATAACGTGTTGGAATGTGAGGTTCAAAGTACATAGATGAGAAATTTGAAATCTTTTCCAAAGTACCTCATTATCAACTATCCTACAATACATCCATTCACGGTTTACAGCCATTTTGTCTTATAATATTACAGATATTATCATCACCAATTAAAAGAGAATCTTAATAATCTTATGATGAAAAAAATATCTAATTTATTTATTAATTCTTGTTTGGTGATTGTTTGTGAGCAATTTTTTGAATGCATAAATTTTTTTGTGTAACACCATCACATCATATTTATAGACATCACGATGATATTTAGAAATATGAAATCATATTTCATAAAACAATACATTTATTTGAAGTATATTTTCAGGATACAATTTTACATGGAAGGCATAACCAAATGTAAAATAACTTCGTGCAAGCATGGATACAGACACATCAAACATTGCAATACATTCAAATCATTTATATCAAAACATATATCAAACATTTACCTACAACAAATACACTCCAATATCCCGCTAACTACTACCATGCTGAGCATGGAATCCGTACTCCAAAAATAAGAACACTTCTATTCTCATACATTAAAATCATGCTCAGCATGATCTCCAAACTGCATCAAAGTAGTCCTAGATATCCACAACTAAGTGAGTGTGTGAACAAAAAAGTGTTGCATCCAATAAATTAAATAATATGTGATGCACTTGCATCACTTACCACAGGTATTTACCCAATTTGAATTGCTTATGCCTTTGCATTTTTTTCTTATTTATGTTTGCATTGCATTTTTAACAACATGTGATGCTTAGCACTAAGCATCACGAAATTAGCTCAGCAACGTACCTGTGAAGAACAAATATACAATACAATATAGGGAGGCAGGCCGGGGGTTTATCTGCGAGGTCGCCAGGGATGGGAGTAAGGCGTCGGGGATGTCCGGAACACAAGCGGAAAAGAAGGGGAAAGGAGATGTCTAGACGGGGGTGTCAGCCTAGGTCGGGTGCGTGGCGTAAGGGGGTTGGCAAGGCTGCCGGAGAGGGAGGGGGTAACAGTGAGTTAGGTAGGAGGGTCAGCGGCGATGTTGTCGGGCCGCGGGACGATAGGAGGCACGTCAGGAGGCGGGCCAGGGGACGATGGGAGGCGGGCCGAGGGGCGACAAGAGGCGGGCTGGGGGGCGATGGTAGGCGGGTCGTGGAGCGATGGTAGGCAGGCAATGAGGCGACGGTAGGCGGGCCATGGGGCGACAGGAGGCAGGCCAGGGGCAACAGGAGGCAGGCCAGGGGCCGACAGGAGGCGGGCCAGGGGGCGACCGGAGGCGGGCCAAGGGGTGATGGGAGGCGGGCCGGGGGGCGACAAGAGGCGGGTTGGGGGACGACAGGAGGTGGGTCGGGGGCTGACAGGAGGCGGGCTGGGGGCCAACAGGAGGTGGGCCGGGGGGCAACAAGAGGCAGGCCGGGGGGCGCTGGGAGGCAGACTGGGGAGTGACGGGAGGCGGGTCGGGGAAATGCGGTGCAGACGAAAAAGAAAAGAGAAAAAATTAGGGATTTACGAGAAAATTAGAGACGGATTCATGACGGCCAAATTTCATCGTTAAGTCATGGCTATTTGGCGATGACTTAGCGACATAAGTCGTTGATCCATCGCTAAGTTGCGACAGATGTACAGACAAAATTAAATCTATCGCTAATCCGTCACAAAGTAGCAACGAATTATCGACACGAGCATAGCCACAAGCGGTTCATCTCGCTTCCTAGTCATGACCAAGTGTATTGTCTTTCTTATGCACTCTACTCATATATTCTGGTTACTTTGATGATAGAGGTTGTAAACATATGGTCGTTGCACCATGCGTCCAAACCATATTTGATCTTGGTGTTTAATGCTCATAGGGTGTCTCAATTTAATCCTAGGAACTAAGATTTTGGGATCTCGAGTCATGGTTTTAAAATCCAATGTGTGTTTGAGTGTTGGATGAGCAGAAGAGAGAAAAATATAAATATAAATCTCAGATTAATATATCATGAATCTGAGGTTACTTTTGAATTTTCAAATTCAATGATCTGAGATTGTAAGTTTGCAAATAACAATAATAATAACAACAAATAAAACCATGTGTGCCTCATGCAGAATCCAATACATGGATATGCAATTAGTGGCATTCAAAGGCATCCTAAGTTTCTCTAATAAAGCACTCTTGGTCCATACCTGCCGCAGTGGCAACATCAATGCCCTCTTGACCTGCAAAACAGGTTGTTATTATGATGAGAGAGGATCAGGTCAGGGGAGCCCTCACCTTATCTGCTCTCCTATGCCCTTCATACATGCATGAATTGTCAAAAAACTTAGGGAAATAATTCTTATTTATTTTTAATTTGTTCAGAATCATTAAAAAAACCAAAATTAAGTATAGTGTGAAAGCATACCTAAATCCATCATTATATCTTTATGGGGCTTTGATCTTCAAAAACCTCTATTAGTGGTTTTTCCTTCTTTAATCCAAATGAGAGAGGAACGGTCTCTTTCTTGATGAGGGGGGCAAAAGAGAACTGCCACTATATATGGTTTTAGCAACCATAACCTAATTGTAACCACCCTATAGTCTTCTTTCCAATTCATCTCATTATAAAATAAAAAATTGATATATGAGAGCACATAAGGTATTTACACATTATTATAACCCTACTTTATAAGATGTCATATGGTCCAATCGTATAAGATCACTCTATATGGGCCTTCACCTTAGAGAGTTTATAATATGTGATCAATTACATATGTAGGTCCATATGAAATATCTAACAATCTTTCACTTGAGCCACATATGTTATCATACAATCACACATTATATAATATCCTTATAAGTTAAAAAACATTGTCTTGCCAGATGACATCTTCAATAATTTGGTCTATTGATCATGTTAGCATAGAGCCAAAGCGATCTTCATTACAATCATCATAATTTTACCCATTAATGATCAAGTATATTGACATAACCAACGACATAGATCAAGTATGGATGTGAAGTATGAAAATTATATGTAATATGATCTGAATATGCCTATTTCCAACTGGTCCTACCTTATTCTTTAATGAGATCATAATAAATGAGTAAAGAATGAATCTGAAACCTGATCCTTATACTGAAGTAATAAAATAAAACTTTATTTTATTTCAGAACATCCGAATACAAACTCTCACTAAACCAACATATCATTAAATGATATAACATCCATTTGAGCAATATGCTCGTGAAAGACCTTGGGTGGTAAACTTTTGGTAAGCGAATCTACAATCATAGAGTTTGTGCCAATATGTTCAATAGATATTTGACTATTCTACACTCTGTCTTTAACAACAAGAAACATAATGTCTATATGTTTTAACTTTGACAAGCTCCTATTGTTGTTGAAATATAGTATTGTCGAATTATTGTTACAAAACAATTTTAATGGTCTTTCAATATTATCTAAAATCTGCAACCCAATAACAAAATTGTGTAACCATATTTCATGATTGGATGTCTCATAACAGGCTACAAACTCTTTCGTCATGGTGGAAGATGCAATGAGTGTTTGCTTAACACACTTCCAAGAGATAGCTCATCCGACCACCAATAAACATAACCTGGAGTGGATCTGCGACTGTCTTGGTATCCAACAAAGTCAGAATCAGAATACCCATTGATCTCTAACTAATTTGACTTCCTGTATGTGAGCATGTAATCCTTTGTTCTCTGCAAGTACTGCATAACTCGTTTAGCTGCTTTCTAGTTATCCATACCTAGGTTACTGAGATATCTGCCTAGCATCCCAATAATGTATGATATATCTGGACGTGTACACACTTGAGCATACATAAGACTTCCTACAACAGATGCTTATAAAATCTTTTTCATATCCTTAACTTCAAACTGATGTTTGGGGCACTGAGCGAGACTAAACTTTCTTTCTTAACAACAAGAGTATCACCCAGTTTACAATCCTTCATGCTAAATCTGTCAAGAATCCTTTCGATATAGCTCTTTTGTGATAATCTAAGAATACCTTAAGAACGATCACGATGTATCTGAATTTCTAATACAAAAGAGGTGTCACCAAGATCTTTCATTTCAAATTTCTTTGTCAGAAATTTCTTGGTTTCATGCAATAAGGCTATATCATTACTAGCAAGTAGTATGTCATTAACATATAGAACCAGGAAAATAAATTTACCCCCACTGAATTTATGGTATATGCATTCATCAACCATATTAATCTCAAAACCAAATAAGATGACAACTTGATGAAATTTATGATACTATTGACCGGAAGCCTGCTTAAGCCCATAAATGAATTTCTTTAATTTGTAAAATATTTTCTTTGTTTTGCCTGAGACAAAATATTCTGATTGCACCATATATATTGTCTCATCAATGTCACCATTAAGGAATGCAATCTTTACATCCATCTGATGCAGCTTCAAATCAAAATGAGCCACAAGTGCCATTATTATTCTAAAAGAGTCTTTTGTAGAAACTGGAGAAAAAGTCTCTATATAACAATAAGACATGCTTTATATCTTTTCATATCACTCTTTGAATTTCTTTGGTTTTAAATATCCATTTGCAACTATTGAGTTTCACACCTTCAAGTAATGAGACAAGATTACATACATTACTGTCTTTCATGGATTTAAACTCTTCATGCATGACATCTATCAACTTTTGAGAGTTATAACTCTATATAACCTGTTGAAAGTTGATTGAATCATCTTCCTTTAAGCTAGTATCACCCTCATATTCTTAGAGAAAAACAATATAATCATTTAGAATTGTCCTTCTCCTCTCTCTAGTGGATTTCCTTAATGGCCCTTGATTTTGAGTTACTTGAGGTATTTCTTGAGGTTGTTGAGTTTGTACTTTAGGAGTAAAAACTTGATTTTGGATAGGGAGATCTTGAACATTGCCTCGTTCTAGATTTATTTGAATAATGTTAGAAATTAAAATCTGATCATTGTCAACAACTATAGGAAGAGAAACAAATTCTTCTTCAAAAGAAATGTCTTTTACCTTATCACCTCCCCCAAACTCAGTATCCATAAAGAAACAAGCATTTTCTATTTCGAAAAAGACTCATTTATAGGATCATAAAATTTATAACCCCTAGATCTTTCAAAATATCCAATAAAATAGCAACTAACTGTTCTTGAGTCCAGTTTTTTTTATGTGGCCTATATGGCCTTACCTCAGCTATACATCTTCAAGTATGAAAATGTTTCATACTAGGCTTTTTGCCTGTCCATATTTCATATGGGGTTTTTGTTACTGCTTTAGTTGATACTCTATTCAGTATATAAGCTACAGTCTTTAGAGCATGTTCTTAGAAAAATTTTGGTAAAGTAGAATGACAAATGGTACTTCTTACCATATCCTTTAAAGTCCTGTTTCATCTCTCAACAACATCATTCATGCTAGAACTGCTTGACATGGTGTACTGTAGAATTATACCGCATTCCTCTAGAAATTTAGCAAATGACCTTGGACGTTATTCACTTGATCCATCATATCAACCATAATATTCACCACCACGATAAGATCTGACGACCTTAATCATTTTGTTAAATTGAGTTTCAACTTCAGCCTTAAATGATTTGAACACACCTAGTGACTGAAACTTTTCATGAATCAAATATAGGTAGCCATAATATGAATAATCATCTATAAACGTAATAAAATATTATTGCTCATTATAGGAAGTTGTAGGGAATGACTCACAAATATTCATATGAATGAGTTCTAAGATATTTGTACTTCTTTTGGCACCTAATTTCCTTATGTTTGTTCATTTTCCTTTATGCATTCAACACAAACCTGAAAGTCGGTGAAATCAAGAGAATCAAGAATTTCACTTGCCACAAGTCATTCTATTCTTTGTTTAGAAATATAACCCAAGCACTTGTGCCACAATATAGCAGACTTCTCATTGTCTAATTTATATTTTGTACCACGTGAACTTGCATGCAAGGTTTCATTATACGAGACAATAGTATCAAGCAAATATAGGTTATCAACCACAAATAAAAAACCTATTCCAATAAGATTTGAATCGAGAAACAACTTAAACTGATTATTTTTAAATGAATAAGAATAACCAAATTTGTCTAACACGGAAATAGAAACCAAATTTTGTCTAAATAGTGGTACACCATATGTTTCTTTCAAATCTAAATAATAACCAGTCTATAGCAATAACCTAAAAATCTCTATTGCCTCAACTTGAACTAATTTGTCATCACCTCCATAGATGAATGTTTCAGCATCAATTGATGTTCGACAACTTAAGCAACCTTGCATAGACACACTTATGTGAGTGGTAGCACCAGAATCCATCCACTAAGTGTGCTTGGTTACAGAAGTTAAATCAGCCTCAGAACAAACCAAAGTGAGGAGAGTACATTTCTTTTCACGCCAAGCATAATATTTAGTACAATCCCTCTTCATGTGACCCTCACTCTTGCAAAAAAAACAACTGAACTTTGCATCCTGATATTTCTTCTATTTCTTTTGCGATAGAGGGTCTACTATAACTTTTTTACCCTTTTTCCTTTTCTTATATTTGTCTTTAAAGGTAGTTGTCAAGTGAACACTTTCAGTCTTTTCTTGCTTCAACCTTTCTTCTTTTTGCATACAATGAGAAATGAGTTCATTTAGAGTCCATTTATCCTTTTGACAGTTATAACCGACCTTAATTTTGAAACAAAGTGAGTTATTTTCATAATATACTCTTTTATGTTCTCTTTTCTTTTATACCTCATTGAAACAAGACTCGCAATGAGAGTGCTTGTCTCAGTCTTTTCATTTTTAGCAAAACTTTTCTTAATTTTCTCAAGAAACTTCTTGGCATTGACTTCTTCAGATAGAGTGCCCCTGAAAGTTTTCAAAATTGCATGTTTCATAATCATAAGACTCATGTGTTTGGATCAATCTCACTTCTCATGGTTCTTTCTATCCTTAGCAGAACTTTTATCTGTGAGAGCAGGTGATTGATCATCTCAAAATGCAAGATACAAATTCATACACCCGAGAACAATCATAATGTTCTCTTTCTAGTTTTTGAAGTTTGTGTCATTCAAAACATGTATTGAATTAATGTTTGTAGATATTGTAAAAGCAGAAGCATTTACTGAATCAGGAATAAAACAAATACACACAACAAGCTCACCATCAATATACATATCAACATGCATCAACTTTAATTAACAAATTCAAACTAAGGTGAACCCCACAACAAGATACCCAACACAACATTGACATTTAGTCTTTGAAAATAAATGTCAACTTGTAAGCGATACTCTTATTACAGTAATCAAACATGGACAATTAATCATGTCAAACAAAAAACCTTTCTTTGGACCAACTCATTGTTCATATAAAAAACTTGATAATCATTCCATATTCATTACTAAATGTATATTTGAACTCGGCCAAATAGTAATCTTTCTTTGGGTTGATCACTATTTGCATGAATTTTAAATGTACAATCATCTTAATATTTCAAATAAGTCAATCTACATAAGAGAGGTTACTTTGCTAACATATTGTTTCAATCAACTCATCTTAGAATATTAGACATTTATACCAAAAAAAATATCAAAGTTTGAATTTTATATTTATTTACATGCATATGTATGTATAAAAATATATAAATTCATAATCCAAATGATCATATCTAAATTGGATAAAAAATATCCGAAGTCAACCCACTAAAATGACCCAAAACAACCTTCACAAGCCCTCAAAATGGCAAACCTAATGGCTTGGATAAAAAAACTTTTTAGATCCAAAACTCATAAATTAAAGAGCCTAGGGCTAAAGCCGATGGATTGTGTCACACCAGACCCAATCCAAATCTGACTGAATATCTTAAAACAAGAGGAAGAGGGGTGGGTGAGCCCAATGGGTTGGGTCAGGCCTGACCCATCCCGGCTCCCGCATACCTGGTTACAAGGGAAAAAGCGGGCATGCCCAACAGGTTGGGTCAGACCTGACCCGACCCGACTCGGGTCTGGCCCCGCATAACCTTGACATAATTAGGGTCGGGCGGAGGCCAGGCTAGGCCAGACCTGCCGTCGTCGGGTCTTAACCGCCCGATGGTGGCTAGGGCGGTTAGTCGGCCCCAACCAACCATCGCTGAACATCAACACGACATCCGACGAGGGCCGTTTGGCCCTCCCTGTCGCGGGGGATGCACTGGGGAAGGTCGTCCAACCTTCCTCCTCTACCTCCTTACTGTGTTTCGCCGAACAATGTCTGGTGATTAGCCATACGCCTTCCGTTGATCTTACCCATTGCTGGAAGGAGGAGGGGGCCGTCGAGTCTCTTTTGTCTTTGGTGAGTAACCGGGGAGGGTCGTTTGGCCCTACTACCTCTCCTTCTCTTTTCTATGCAGGCACCTGATGGTGCCTGCGCACAACCAAATGACGTCCAACAGGTTGCCCAACATCGTTCGATGGCCTAGGGGCTATCGGAGGGGTTTGCCCCCCCCCTTAGATTGTCGGTCCCTCTGCCCTTCAAAAGCATTGTCGGCTCAATAGTGTTTTTTTGTTTGTTTAATAATCCCTAATGCCGATAGTCGGGGGGGGATTCGATGAGATTCTGATGACCCAAAACCAAGACAAAACTGAATCCTCGTGCCAAACAAAAGGGTTCTCGTGTAATAAAAAACCTTGAATATCTCAATGATTCAATGAGAACAAAGGGCACACATTTTTAGGAAAACTTAAAGAAATAATCCTTATTTATCCGTAATTTGTTCATGCTGAATCATTGTAAAAAAAATAAAAAATAAGCATAGTGCAAAAGCATACTCGATTCCATCATTATGATATTAGATCTTAATGGAGCTTTGATCTTTCAAAACCTCTATTAATAACTTTTTTTTGTTCTCTAAGAGGAGATAAAAAAAAAATCTATGATTTTGAAGACCATAACTTAATTGTAACCACCCCCATAATTTTCTTTTTAATTCAGTCTATTTGTAAAATAAAAAATTGATATATGTAACTATACATTATTATAATCATATTTTATAAAATGGCATATGATCGGATCGTATAAGATCACTTTATATTATATGAGCCTTCATCTTAAACAATTTATAAACAATTTATAATGTATCATCAATTAAGTATATGGGCCCATATAAATATCTAACATGAATGACATCAACCGCCATGAATTGCTTATATATAGAGGGAACCCTACGAAAATTTTGGGGGGCTGTTGATGCTGAACAGCATCTAACATGCAGAGTAGAGTAGACGGTTGAGAATATTTTATAGACACCTAGGGTGGTCGAATGCCGTTCATGGCATGGATGACTGGCATCCCAAGGACCGGAATCATCATCAGTGGTACTGCAGAATCTAGGCCTGCCCGTTTATTGGCGTGCAGACTACTCTTAACCATTTGATATCCTGGATGTGTCATTTCCGTATAACATTATAATAAATTTGTCATGGTGGCAAATGCCCCTCTCTCTCTCTCTCTCATGTGTCCGCTCTCGGATCTGAGGGTTCGGCATCGAACAAATGCAAGACTGTAGAACGGAGGGCACAAAAAACCATCGTAGATCATATAAAATTTGTTAAACAGTATACGCCTGCAAAATCTCTCTCTCTCTCTGACTGATTTCAAGAATTGACAATCTAAAATTGCTCGAGACCTTGGAGACAGGGTGTAACATTGCATAGGACAAGATCGTAATAGTTTTCTCTCAACAGTGTAGCTCCACACTGCAGAGGTCAGTGTAGTGTGCCATCACACCAGCTTACACATTCTTACCTAACAGAGACGATAACAGAGCGGATTGAGGGGAAGAAAATAGGAAAACAAAAAAGGAAGCACTAACTAACAATATCCAAATTAAAAAAGAAAATTGTTGTTTGAAACATCTCTCGTCTTATTTGTTGGCTACTACATCTCAAAAATCAATTATAACGGCGACACACACACAGAGAGCAAAATTCAACACTTCACATAGCACGATAGACGGCGATACAAGGGAGACAATTCTTCTCACTCATTGCAGATGAAAGCAAGAAGATGAATACATAAACGCATAGAAACAAGGAAAAGGAGGAAGTCCCAGGTCGCCCAGACCTTCTGATTCATCTTTATTGATGAAAATACGCTTGTCCTCTCTGAGCAACAATAGTACAGAAACGAGGCGTTGGCTGGTCAGTTCTGTTCGGTCATACAAAAAGAAGTTGCCCTAATCATTTCATCCTGAACACACCAAATTTCTCATTTTTTTTTTATCAGCCTCAAGGAGGGGGTAATAAAAAGAGAAAAAGTAACCGTTGGGAGGGAAAAGGAAGGGTGTAGAATAAAGAAAGAAAAGAAACATGCCCCAAAAGCGCCTCAATCTACGGACTACGAGACCCACGATGGCCGTGGACCATGTGAACAGCCATCCCTTCGGCATCAAAAATCAATCTAACCGTTGTACTAGGCACCAAACGCGTGCACCCCTACTCCTCTCTCTCTTCTTTTACATTGAACATTGTCAAATATTTGAGACCCCACGCAGGCAGACGGCGTGATGACCAACTCATCTTTTAATAGTTTTCTTGTTAATGGTGAGCCCACTAGAAACCCCCATAGCCACTGTTGGTTTCTCGTAATTTTACCACACGTCCTTCCCTTCTATAAATTACCCGTTTCATGCTGAGTCATTTCAGTGGTTCTTCCAACCCATCTCCCATGTGTGCATGGGTTCTCCGAATGATCCCTGACACACCATCCTTACTTTCATAATTTATATATTATTTACTCAGAGAGAGAGAGAGAGAGAGCACCACCCATTACCCAACAAGAGAAATATATAAAGAGCCTTTCTTCTGCTTCTGTCCTGCTGCCTCTGAAGCAAACCAAAATCATGGCATTCATGCGATCCTTCTTCCTCTCTATCTTGCACGTCTCTTTAATGGCTCTGTTCTGTGAGTCTCTGGCGAGGGAGACGTATATAGTGCGCATGAACAAAGCCCAAATGCCGCCCGTATACTCGTCGCACGCTCACTGGTACGCCGCCGAGCTCGAGGCCGTCTCGGGACCTGACTCGGCCGGAGACCGGGTTATCTATACGTACGATTCGGCTTTCCACGGCTTCGCGGCCTCGCTCGACCCGGAGGAGGTCGACGCCCTCCTGCGTTCCGACGCCGTCTACGGCGTCTACGAGGACGCGGTCTACCACCTGCACACGACTCGGACGCCGGAGTTCCTGGGTCTCGACCGGGACGAGAGTCTCTGGGACGGTCGCGTCCCGCCGGCGGGGTCAGACCCGTCGGCTATCCAGGACGTGGTGATCGGCGTGCTCGACACCGGCGTCTGGCCGGAGAGCAAGAGCTTCGACGACGCCGGCATGCGGCCCGTCCCGGCGCGGTGGCGCGGCGCGTGCGAGACGGGCCCGGACTTCATGCCCGGTCTCTGCAATCGGAAGCTAATCGGCGCGAGGAGCTTCGCCGGCGGGTACCTGACCGCGGTGGGCGGCGCGGCGGCCCGGAGGCAGCCAGCGGAGCCGGTGTCGCCGCGGGACCGCGACGGTCACGGCACGCACACGGCGTCGACGGCGGCGGGGTCGCGGGTGGCGAACGCGAGCCTGCTGGGGTACGCGAGCGGGACCGCGCGGGGCATGGCGGTCCGCGCTCGCCTCGCGGTCTACAAGGTCTGCTGGTCCAGCGGGTGCTTCAGCTCGGACATCCTCGCCGGGATGGACCGCGCCATCGACGACGGCGTCGACGTGCTCTCGCTCTCGCTCGGCGGCGGCACCGGGCCGTACTACCGCGACACCATCGCCGTGGGTGCCTTTGCCGCGACGGAGCACGGCATCTTCGTCTCCTGCTCGGCGGGCAACAGCGGCCCGGAGCCATCCAGCCTTGCGAACGTCGCGCCGTGGATCACGACCGTCGGCGCCGGCACCATCGACCGCGACTTCCCGGCCTACGCCGTACTCGGAGACCTCCGCGTCTTTGCCGGCGTGTCGCTCTACAGAGGGAGGGGGCTCGGTCGCAGGAGGGTCCGCGTGGTCTACACCGACACCAATGCCAGCAGCCTCTGCTTGCCCGGCTCGCTCGACCCGGCGGTCGTGCGCGGAAAGATCGTGTTCTGCAACCGTGGGTTGAACGCCCGCGTGGAAAAGGGGGCGGTCGTTCTGGCCGCCGGAGGGGTCGGAATGATCCTTGCCAATACGGCGGCGAATGGGGAGGAGCTCGTCGCCGACAGCCACTTGCTCCCGGCGGTCGCCGTCGGCAGGAGGGTCGGTGACCTCATCAGGGAGTACGTTCGGTCCGATCCCAATCCGACGGCCACGCTGCGTTTCCGGGGCACCGTGCTGGGGATCAAGCCATCGCCGGTGGTGGCGGCGTTCAGCTCAAGGGGACCGAATCTGGTGACGCCGGAGATTCTCAAGCCGGACCTGATCGGACCGGGAGTCAATATCCTGGCCGCTTGGTCGCCCGCGGTTGGACCCTCTGGACTCGCTAGGGACACCAGGAAGGCCCAGTTCAACATCATCTCAGGTGAAAATTACGTTCTCCTCTTTTTCCACACACACAAAAAAAAAAGGATCCCGTCCTTTGACAATAGGATACAAGTGATCCTGTGTCAATCCTAGCCATCCAGCTGATGCATCTGGACGGCTAGCATGGGTTCCACATCCAGGTGAGAATGTGGACCAATCCTAGCCATTGGTTGGACGGCTACGATTGAGTGTAGGGTGGAACCCATACTATGTCAAATGATGGGATCCGTTGTCTGTTTCGACCCTTGTTCTTCTAAAAAGCAAAGATGGTAATGGTTTGAAACTTTGAACCAAATCCATATATGCCGTCCTCTTTTTGAAGTTTTTTTCGTTGAAAAAGGCCACATTTGCTTTAGACCACTTCTGATGAAAGCGATAAAAAAAATTCTGATGGAAAATTTGACCACCTCTTTATGAAGCGTTTTTTTTTTTTACTTTAGAAAGTCGACATTTGCTTTGGGCCATGTTGTGATGTGGGGAAAAGTTTACATGGAAAAATTGAATCTCCCTATCATATGAAAAGCGTGGGATCCACGGGAGGAAAAAGTAGACCTCCACCACCACTATTTTTCTATTTCTCCACCTATTTAGGTGGAGCAAATTTTCACATTAGGGACTCAAAAAAAAATCACATGATTTTTTTTTCAATTGAGGGCATGTTTGGAAGCTAGAAGAATGTAGGAAAGTTTATGCAAAATAAAAAAAATCCATATGAAATTTTTGACCCTTCCAAACTAGAGAGACTTTTAGCTGAGAGAGTTTTTCCAAGTCTTGAAAAAATAAAAACAAGAACAGCTATTTGGAGTACCATTTTTCTCCCTTTTGGGTGTTTTGATGTATCTTCTTATCCTGAAAAACTAGATAAGTTACCAACGGGCTTGTCTGGTAGGAGCAGTTACTGCAAGTCACCTTGTATTGGGGACGTTGCAAGTTCGAATCCCAATGGTATCATTGTAGAACTGATAGGGATCTGCCTAACACCAGCTTGCCTTTTAAAAAAAACCGAGATAAGTTGCAATATTGCACTGTAGATCACTACGTGGGATTAGTGGGTGCATCCATAGACACCTTCTGAGGAAGGATACTTTTCAGGAAATAGAAGATGGTTTAATTTGAACGTTGGTTTTTGAGATTTGCACATATATCAAAGAGATGTGATCCGAGTCTAAATTTGTCGGTTTTGGTAAGGTTGAATACTTTGTTGCCTTCATAAAAGACAGTCTTTTGGGATTTCGGTAACTGTTAATTTTTTTTGTTTTGGGCCGTTAGGGGTGCTTTGTTTATTAATGGATTTGGATCTTGAATCATCCAGGCACCTCCATGTCATGCCCACACATCAGCGGGGTCGCTGCCTTGCTCAAGGCAGCGCACCCAGACTGGAGCCCGAGTGCAATCAGGTCCGCCCTCATGACCACGGCCTACACCGTCGATGACACCAGCTCTCCTCTGCAGGATGCCGCGACCAGGGCGCCGTCCACGGCCCTTGCCCATGGGGCGGGCCATGTCGACCCGCAGAAGGCTCTCTCCCCCGGGCTCGTCTACGACCTGACCACCCAGGACTACGTTGACTTCCTTTGCTCATTAAACTACACCGCTGTGCAAATCCGGGTCCTGACTCAACGGCCCAACTCGACATGCTCGCGGAAGCTCTCGGATCCGGGGCAACTCAATTACCCATCTTTTTCAGTGGTATTTGCAAGAGGGAAGAACACGGTCATGTATGGCCGTGAGCTCACGAATGTGGGCTCTGTCGGCTCGGTTTATCGCGTGACCGTGTCGAACCCGGCTGGGGTTCAAGTAACGGTCATGCCAGAGAGACTTGGTTTTAGAAGAGTGGGTGAGAAATTGAAGTACACAGTGACTTTCTCAGCAAAGAGGAGCGTTAGGGGTCAAAGAGCCTTTGGGTGGATTTCATGGTCAGACGGGCGACATGTTGTGAGGAGTCCAGTGGCTTTTAGTTAGACAGTTTAAGTGCCAAAGTGAACACATGAATGGCGTTTGGCTGCACCAGCGTTTGGAGAAAAAGTTTTTCTCCTCCTCTGAGAAGAAGAGGGGGGGTGGAGTTGGAGAGCAAGAAATTCTTTTCAAAGGAAAACAAAAGTAAAGGGAGAAGAGACCAGAATCCTGTACTTGTTTTTTTAACTCTAAATATGAAGTTTACCACTTTAGCTGTTCAAATGTAAGATGGAATTGACAGAAGTGAGGCAGGCCTGTCGAAGGGATGAGGTTTCTCACATCAACTTTGCTTTCCAAACATCAAATTTATTTGGGTTCGTTACCTTAAGTTATTCTCCTTCAAAACAAAATAAAACGATCGGTCCTTGGGAATGGGTCATGGAAAAATGCACTCCCACACACGAATCAAACATGAGCAAAAATGCGCGCACACACACACACATGACTTCACACATGATGGATAAAACTTAATTTAGCCGTAGGGATGTAATGGTTTGAATTCGGATCCAAACAGCCAAAACCCACATGATGCACTCCCACACACGAATCTGACTAATTGGATGTTGGCTAAATAGATTTTAATTTGAATTTGGATCCAAACAGCCAAAACTCACAGCAAATACGGTTTTTTACATGTAAATAGGGGTGGCAAAACCTGACACGACCCGCCAACCCGCCTCTTAGGCGGGTTCGGGTTGGGCTTAAGCCAACCCGTTTAATAAACGGGTCGACCCGCCTAACCCGTTTATTAAACGAATCGAGCTCAAGCAAGGGCTCAGGCTTATTATATTTAAACAAGCGAAGCTTGATCAAGTGTTTGAACTCAGTTAAGCTGGATTAAGCTGGGCTTTATATAGTTTTTCTATAAAGATAATACAAGCATATATTTCTTGACTAATGAGTAGGACGTTGGCTTGTACAGAGGCAGTGAGTTAGAATCCCGGCTCCTCCATATCACTGTTTTTTTTTTCTTTTTCTTTAAGTATAAAATGAGCTCAGCTTAAGTTTGAGCCGAGCTTGGCTCGAGTTTGACCCATACATTTTGTTGAAACCAGCTGAGCTTGACCATCCTAAGCTCGTTTCCTGTTCAACCCTACATGGAATAGCAGTTAATGTTTGTTTATTCTCCTGAACTACCATTACCATTACCTATGACTTAGATGCACATAGTTGTCATCAACAATGCTATATGCTGCCTCTTTAGGGTTGTTTGGTAAGGAGAGCTGGCATATTGTGTCAAGCTACTCCATTTGGCTGTACCATGTGAATTATTTGGTGATGATACTCATTTACTGAAGGCAAAGGAGAGACCAGATCCGTTTACATGTGAAAAAAACAGATCTGCTATGATTTTTTCACCATCCAAATTCGAATCCCAATTCAAATCCATCTAGCCAACATCCAGTTAGTCGAATACAGTATTGGCCACATCCGATCCGAATCTGAATAGTTTACATCCCCTACTCCCAGCCTTGATGAATTCCATGTGTCTGATCTGTCATGAGCATGGAGATTGGCTTCTCTAGGCAGTGCCTTAATTCCCATAAAGAAAGAGGTTAGTGAACATCATACCAACAAGTAAGATGGCTTCACATACGGTTGAGTACTCGTGCTAAGGGAAATTGAATTAATTGACAAAGATGTTTTTGTTTTTCTTCCTTTTTTTGGTGAACCAGGATCAGGTGCAATGTAATTGCACCAAAAGAAAGTGCCGCCTCTTCAACAACCACATACTGCCAGACCTCACAATACATGCCAAGAGCCAACCCTGTGCAACTCATCTCCTATGTCATACCTTATCATCATACCCCCCTTTGGGATCTCATTGGTGCAATCCTTTTGATCAAATCTAACCTCATAGATGGATTCAATACGGTTGGTTTAATAGAAATCGAACTTTGGATCGTGTTTTTTGACTGAAAAACATGTTTTTTTATATCACAAAAAATTCATATTTTTTTTTACCGTTTACAAGTCTAAATTCAAATGTCAATCTTTACAAAATGAACCATGTAGATCACATCTAGAGGGCCCAATTTGATTAAAACAACTTGCATCAATGAGATCTCAGAAAGAAGTATGAAGATATGGATGACTGAGGATGATTGGAACTAAATTGGACAAGAGGGGTGCCCCTCCTTAATTTCCTCCAATGAAGTTTTTATGAGATCCCTGTGCACCAAAATCTTCTGATGTGGAATAAAAAAGATGAATTTGAATAATGCCTCTTATTAAAATTTGGGATCTCGCCGAATACAAAATATACCTCAAACTCGGCTCAAATAGCACCAATTATGATCCTGAAAGTGTTAGAAAATGACGCTTCAAACTACCAATGGATTGAAGAAAACAAACAGGAGAAAACAGTCACACACATGAAGAACACACGGATTTTGAGTGATTCAGCAAGAATTGCTTACGTCCACGATTGCACTGGGCGTTCTACGTACTTTATTGATTGAGATACAATACAAGAGTCGGATTGCATTTTTTTTTTAAATACGAGTCTATTAGTAATGTTGAATATATCAAGAAATCTAAAGTAAAACTCCATAAATACCCTCCAAAGAAATTCACGAAAATTAGAGATTTATATTCACGTAAGAAACAGTTTCCACGCTCTAGAAACAGCATGGGGTCAGCATGAATGCCATATTTCGGCTCTGCATCCTAGTGAAGAAGCAGGCTGATCGAAAGCTGCAGTGTGTGGGTACCCAGTATGAAAATTGATGTAAAAATTTGCAAAAATTGACCCCGAACCACAATCTGAACTGCATATTCTTTCACCATCACTAGCAACCTCTTACTACAAGGGCTCCACACACCTAGTGAAGTGGTTAGGCTAAAGGCATTCTAGTCGAAGAATGTCACAAATTCGATACTCGAGGTGCCCGCTCCTTTCCTTAAGGCCTAAGGGGCTTTAACCGCAAAATGGTGCAACCTTCACCAATCTGGTCATTGCACTCGATCCTGAAAGCTGAATTTACACAGGTTCTAAAATCTTCTGTATGTTCTGCATTTTCCTCTTCTATTTCCCTTACTGTTTTCACCAGCAAATCGAAGGATTAAAAAAGCTTGAAGCTTCAATTGAACTTAGATAATGGGTCTTTTGAGTCCACTTTTGTTTGCGGCAGCCAAGTTTTCAAAGTGTAGATCAGTACTGCACTAAGCTTAGCGATCCAGCTCCCATCATAATTAGGAAGTGGGAAAAAAAATGTCAAATTCTATACCAAACGGGTAAAACAAAATCATCCCATGTACTTGGAAGTAAGAAAAAGATTTCCCACCGAGGTGGTATCCCATGTGGTAAGCGGGGTCCTGTGTCAAGCTGAAAGCCCAGGATCAAATCCCTCTGCCAAATTCTGCAGCTGTTTTTCTGGTAGGTCCGCCTAACCCTAGCTTGATTTTCAAAGAAAAAGATTTCATTTAAAAAAAAACTCATATTTTTTGCACGATATTACCAGTCATACATATGAAAAGTTCCCCACCTGAAGAGGTGGAGAAATAACGATAAAAAAACGGGCTGCTGAAACAGGACCAAAAGCCCCCCATGAAACTAACTTTTTACTTTGACGGGCGCCAGGCTTCAGTTCTATTGCTCTCAACCCCATCTTGGTTAACCGTGTGGTTGAAG
The DNA here is from genome assembly GCF_984573655.1 of Nuphar pumila. NCBI lineage: Eukaryota > Viridiplantae > Streptophyta > Magnoliopsida > Nymphaeales > Nymphaeaceae > Nuphar > Nuphar pumila. The sequence continues at coordinate 4,193,860 of NC_143262.1, forward strand.
CAGAGTGTGGATCGGGTCCAGAAATAAAGATGCGGACCCGATCCAAGTCCTGTAAAGACCTTAACGATCTGAATGCGGTTGGGAAAGAAAAAACGAGAGTGGGCTGCCTATATCGGCCTCCATTCAAACGCAAACTTGCATCGGCCTTCTCTCCAGGGGAGAAACGCTGCTCAACCAATAGGGGATCCACCGGATTTGCAAAGTCCGGCAAAGACGATCTTATCGTCGAGAAACGTCCGAGCATTTGAGAGACACTTACAAAGAGAACAGAGTCAATCAAAGAGAAGAGAGAGGAAGCTAATGAAGAAAAGGAGTTAACTACAGGCTCCTTATGTCAGATTTGAATTTCCCCCCTTGAATTTAAATGAAGATACTCAGTTGGAGAATTAGGGGGCTGGGTCGCCGGAAAATCATGGATGTCTTGAAACGCCATAGCATTGATATTACCTTTCTGTTAGAAACAAAAGTCATCAAGGAGAATTTTCAGGCCATACGAAAGGAATTCCTGGGTTTCGAAGTGTTTGGAAACTGGGATGCATCGGACCACAACCGGATCATCATTCTGATTCGGGAACAGGTTCTGCATGTGTTACGTAACTCCACAGAAGATGTAGCTAAAAGATGATACCGACTTTTCCCCCTGAACCGGGGTGGTTCCAGATTTGCATCCACGAAATTTATCATGGTGGGTGAAATTTTGGCTTTACAGTTCGGGACCACTTGGGTTTTCATCTTTTCGTTGGATGCTTCACTTTGAACAAGGGGATGGAGGAGCATGAATGGTGAGAGTGGTTGGACGTCCTCACCTTGGTCTCGCATCGAACGAGCGTAAATTTGGAATCTGCTAGGCCAGATGTCGTCGCTTCACAATCAGCGCTACACACAGCAGGCCTTCCTTTTTGTATAGATTCTTAAGAATTAATGTACTAACATCAAAGTCCAATTCAAACCACCGTGCAAAATACCTAGCCAAGTTAGCCAAGTTAGCCAATGGGGGGGTATGTAAATCCGGGAAGGATCACCCCCAGACTGGTCGCCTTTTAGGGATGGCTTGTATCTCAATGTATTATTTTTCACATTAATGAATCTGTGTAGGGGGTCTGCCTAAACCCCAGCTTGCCTTTCAAAAAAACAACTGAAAATCCCAGAAATTTGCTGCATTCAGTGCATAGAGTTCAGCATTTGAAACCGCTTTCTCTGGTTACATACTACACATTCTGACGGTAAATTGAAACTGAAATGCATATAAACATTCAAATACGAGCATGCCCTTTTCCCCTAGAGATGCTTTAATACACTTTATCAGAAACAACTAATAAGACTAGCATGCACATATGGATCTAAATATACCAAGGAGAATAAGAAGGGATATGAAGATGGTTTTAATGTGCATATACACCCGGACCAGAGAGCACAAGAGCTCAGAGCTTTTGGTGCGATCAACTCGACGCCACCCACTGCTTTTGCCATACGAACGCTATGGGGCTCCTCACACTATGCACGCCATCGCTCCATGTGATCGAGCCAAAGGTCGGCCACGAGAACTCCGCCTGCGAGCCAACCAACCTCTCAAACTGGATCGAGTAAGTGAGGGTCTGGTTCTGTGCCGTAAACACAAGCCTACTTGGAGACACACTGATCTTCACTTGGGTCGGACCGGAGATGCTAGCCTCATAGACCGAATCACTCGGTCCGACATTTGTGACTGCTCTGCTATATTGGATCGAGTTTATACTCGGACCGAAGACCACGGAGAAAGAAGGGTAATTGAGGTTTCCCGGGTTCGCAGACCCGACTGCGGAGCAATCAACAAGTTCGCCTTGGGCAATAACTGCGATCTGTTGCGGACTGTATCCGATGGCACAAAGATATGCCAGGTAGTCGCAGATCCGGACATCGTATACCAGTCCGGGGTTGAGAGCCTTGTTCGGATCCACATGTCCAGATCCGTGAGTGAACGGCGTGGACTCGGATCCGGAGGCCAGGTCTTTGATGGGCGAACCAGAGTTGTCTAGGACGTAAGCGGTGGTCATGAGCGCCGACTTGACAGCCGCTGGGCTCCAGTCAGGGTGAGCCTTCCTGAGCAGCCCGGCTAGGCCGCTGACGTGAGGGCACGACATGGAGGTGCCGGAGATGATGTTGAAATCGACCCGGCGCGAGTCGATATCCAGATCCGTGGGTCCGGTGGATCCGGTCCACCCGGCCAGGATGTTGACTCCCGGTGCCACGACGTCCGGCTTGATAATCTCCGGCGAGATGATGTGGGGCCCGCGGGAGGAGAACGCCGCGACATTGGGGGCGGCCAGGCCGAGCCCGGTCACCGTGCCCCTGAAGACGATCGTTGCGTTCGGAGAGGCGCCGGAGATGGCGTACAGCCGAATCTTCTCGCCGGCGACCTGACCGACCATCGTCGCCGGCAGGAGGTGCGCGTCGGCGACGAGCTCCTCGCCACTCTCGGCAGTGTTCGCCAGGATCATGGCAGCGCCGCTGACATCCTTGACGGCGCTCCCCTTCTCCACCCGGGCGTTGAAGCCGCGGTCGCAGAGGACGATCTTTCCGGCGACTTTCGCAGGATCCAGTCCTCCCGGGAGGCACAACCTGCTGGAGAAGCTTTCCGGCGAGTAGACCAACGGGAGCTCCGCCGATCCGAGAGGCTCGCCGCTGTAGAGGGAGACCCCGCCAAAGACGGTGCCGTCGCCGAGAACGACATCTGCCGGGAAGTCCCTATCGATCGTCGACGCCCCGACCGTCAGGATCCACGGCGCGATGTTGACCGCCGTTTCCGGCCCCGGGCCCGAGTTACCGGCCGAGCACGAGACGATGATACCTTTCCGGACGGCCCCGAACGCGCCGATCGCGATCGAGTCCGAGTCGTAGTCCGGCGAGAAGCCGGTGGCGCCGACGGAGAGCGAGATGATATCGACCCCGTCCGATACGGCTCGGTCCATCGCCGCGAGTATATCCGAGTCGTAGCATCCTCGGCTCCAGCAGATCTTGTAAGCGGCGATCCGGGCCATGGGAGCCATGCCCCTGGCATCTCCGACCGCGTAACGGAAGAATCCGGCGTGGGGGACCGGCGATCCGGCGGCCGTCGATGCCGTGTGCGTCCCGTGGCCCTCCGTATCGCGGGGCGACAACGAATCGGCCGTCTCGTTCATCCTCCCCGCTGAAGCGACAAATCCTCTATGGTAGAATCTCGCGCCGATGATCTTGTTGTTGCAAAAGCCGGGAGCCGCGTCACACTTCCCTCGCCATCGAGGGGGCGGAGGCGGGAGGCCGGCGTCGGAGAAGCTCGGCCTCTCCGGCCAGATGCCAGTATCCAGGACTCCGATGATCACGTCGTCTCCATAGTTGGCTGCCGGCCAGAGGCCGTTGCCATCGGCGAGGGACAGGAACCGCGGCGTCCTCGTCGTGTGGAGGCGACGGACTTTCTCCGGCAAGACGGAGAGTACTCCGGCGAGTCCCCGTAGCGAATCGGCTTGGGAGGGAGCGAGCCGAGCCGAGAAGCCGTGGGTGGCGTAGTCGTAGGTGTAGAGGATGCGCGAGGGGCGCCCGCCGGAGGCCGATCTGAGCAGGGCGTTGTACCAGTGACGGTGCGTGGCGAAGATAGACGGCATGTGTGCCTTGGAGACGTGGACGATGAACGTCATCCGAGATTCTTCAGCCCGACCATCGATCGACGGAGAGAAGAGGAGCAGGAGGACGAGGAGGTGAAAGATGGACGGCGGCGACATCGTCACGGATTCTCACGGCGCCTGCGCAGGGCAGGAGGAGGAAAAGTTTCGATTGGCAACCCCTCTTGTAGGGGGGAGGCAATTAGAGGTGGGGGAAACTAGATGGACGGTGGATATTCTTTTAATCCCCGTGACCTATGGATCCGATCGTGTGAACCGTGGGATGCCACGGTGGGCGCTCGTTTGCCTCTGGTGCGTGGTGGCGTGTAGGAAAGAGACAACGCTGGAGGGATTCGGATCCGGGCTGCTGAACGGGGATTTATGGGCTCAGTGAGTGGGGTGCATTTGGATGCCTCGGATCTGGTATTGAATCTGGCTTAATGGGACCCATGCCAAAATCGAAGTTGAAGTTAAATAAACACAATTTCATTTACAGAGAAAAAAAAGTCCCAGTTTAAGTTGAGACAGTGGACCAGGGCGGGTGTGGGGGACAAGCTCTCACTTTAGCTCCGTCTCAAAATTTTGCCCTTCATCCTGATATCCAAAGGAACTTTGGACCTTCATTCACACCCTAGTTCATGGGTAAAATCATACCCGGGTCGGACCTCTACCCTGGTGGATCCAAACTCAGATCTGACTTTGAGGTGCAGGTGACGGGTTGGACCTGGATCTGACAAGGTATACCATAAGAAAAACCATACCCGGGTCTTATTTGCCTGAACCAGACCCGGTCTACACCCTATAAAATAACATTTTTTTTATATCTTTTACATTGAAAAATCACTTATCTTAATCAGATCTCGGGTCAGACCCGAAATAGTATGAAATTTCACAAACCATACCTGGCTCCATATACTAATTCATCCCTTCGGGTCTGACCAGATTTTAATTGTACTTTCTTATTTATCACCAAATTAACCCTCACCAGATTTTAAATGGACTTTCTTATTTATCACCAAACCCTAATCTTATAGGGTTTGGTACAAGTAGAATCTGAGTCAAACCCAACCCATTGACACTCTTAGCCATCAGGGAGCCTACTGCTTCAGCCACAAGACAAGAAAAGCAAATCAATTAGATTTGGTTTTTAAGTATTACTAAATTTGATTTAATGAAATACTAATTAATCGGAATAGGATTTAGGTTTTTAAGTATTACAAGGTCTTTACCCCTTCCCCATCTCAAATTTTTATCCTCTATTTCTACCTTCATCCCTGTTTCATGTTCTTCATCTTCGGTGCAACATAAAACATAGTGGTGCAATTAATATATATATATATATATATATATATATATATATATATATATATATATATATATATATATATATATATATATATATATATATATATATATATTTGCGTGTGGGAAGAGTTGTAATGCCATGGTGCTGCAACTCCTACCCAAAAAACTATCAATCTTTTTTAAGCATGGACTTTGTAACATTAAATTAAATTAAATAGTAGGTAGCAGAGGTTCTGATGTAGTAGTGGAGTATGACCCATGGGGTTTAGGATCTATTTATTTCTTTTAAGATTTTTATTAAATTTAAATTCAATATTACATATTGGAGTGGCTTTTGTTTGAAAGTTAGGTATTGGATCCATATTAGATTAGAATCTTGATTTCATTTATAAATATTGATTGTAGAAATTAGAATCGATTATGATTTATTTATTTTTTTTGAGTTTTTATGTTTATTTCCTATAAATTTGTAGTTTAGCATAGATTAAGATATAGCATAAGCATATATCATATCATCATTTTCGCGAATCAAGCAACCGATTTGCATAAACTGATATCTCGACATTCAGATGACGAAAAGTTTGAAGCTTGATCATGTGATGGAGAAACTCAATCTTAGTTTTGATCCAATTGAAAACAATTTTGATCAGCTTGAAAATACATGGCGTGAAAGGTTCAAGAAAACGATGTCAACTCTTGAGGATATGAAGATTCTTTTTATGCAGCAGTTTCTGCATATATATTCCATGGCCGCAAAGAGATCATGGGCGACCCAGTGCAGTTACCGATAGACCGTTGAGCCCTAATACCTTGTTAAAGCCTCATGGACCTATTCAACCCAAACTACCTCTGACACTATACCCATATCCAAAGCTCACATTTTCCATTTCTAAAACCTAAAGACTTTGACCAAGTTATAGAATATATGGATCCACTTAAACCTTGTTAGACCCAAAAGCATTTTCAAATGGACTTTCTTTGCTTGACCCAAATATCATGTGTGGATCCATTTCAGACCTTTAACAATAGAGTCTACATACTTCTCCTATTGGGGTCATGTGTTAAGAAGTGGATCTTGCCACCATCGGTCCCACCTTATCTATATGTAGTGGATCAGCATTGTCAGAGAGTTTATTCCACTCATTACTTTTTGAAAGTTGAATGTGACGGGAAGAATTAAGCGCAAGCAACACCGACTCGAGGACGTGTCTTCTCTGACTCGAAAAGAATTATGCAGGAGCAAAGTATGTTCGATTGGGTCCAGGATCCATTTGAATCTATTTATTTTTTTTAAGATTTTTATTAAATTTAAATTAAATAATGAAAATTGGCTTTTGTTTTATAATTAGAAATTGGATTCATATTAGATTAGGGTTTCGCTTTCATCTATAAATATTTTTTTGTAGAGAGTTTTATTTTTGAGAGGTGGAATGCATGGATTATGAAGAATTGATTTTGAGTTTTTATGTTTCTTTTTTTTTAATGACGAGAAACCCTTGCCAAAGCCAAGAAAACTCCAGGTTAAGGGCCCCACTGTCACCCTGCCTTATGTGGCCCACCTTTGAAAGGTACGGACACACCCGTGCACTATATTATTATTTTAATAGCTTTTACATGTGTCATGTTCTGATTGACATGTAATATTTTTTAATTATTTTTTGACTGATTCACTTGAGTATCAGTATCGGCCTATTTACCTATTCACCTGAATTGTTGGCCAAACGATACAGGCACGATACCGATACTGACAACATTGGTTTAAAATTGACTTGAGTGCTCAAATTGAGGGGGTGTTTGAAACACCGGACAGAACCCGCCTGGAGATACCGCGATTCTTGCAGCGATGTTGTCCTGTGTTTGCGACACGCGGACACAGAGACAAAATGCCCCCCTGATATAGTCTTTTTGTCTAAAAAAGCAGGGACACCAAAGTCCGACCCTAAGGGTCTGCATTATCAGTTTACAGCATTTTTTTTTTTTTGAAAGGCAAGCTGGGGTTAGCCTGATTCCAACCATTACATACAACAATTATTCAATTTTAATTATCATGCTTAGAAAATATCAAGATAAGATCAAGCGAGGCCAAAGTAACCACCTAGGTGGTATCCCATGTGGTAAGCGGGGTCCTGTGTCAAGCTGAAGGCCCAGGATCGAATCCTTATGCCACATGGGGCGGCCGTTGTTCTGGTAGGAGAACACCTAACCTCCGGCTTGCAAAAAAAAAAAAAAGGAGGCCAAAGTAATTTTTGGCAAAAAATAAAAGGAGAGAGCTAATTTATGAGGAAAAATACATGGGGATATGTTTTATCACCATTTTATTGTATAATAATCGTTATAGTTAATTAAGTAAAAATTATAACAAAAAGGCCCAAATGAGATAACTAGATGGTTAGGTCGCACTATCATGAAACAACAAAAAGTTACTTAGGCATTGGCCTGAATTGTTAGGATATACAGGGTTATATACCTTTGAGGTGGGCAGTTGGCCCGTTGGGAAAACCCCGGACCATGGCCCGCCAGTTAGGTCCATGGGCCTGATCGGATCGGGCTTATTATATTATACATAATATATATTTTATTTAATACGTGTAAGCACCATAGTAACAAATATCGTGAGATTTATGAAAATCTCTTAATAATATCGTGAGAAATTGCCTGAAAGTTTAAAACAACAATTTCTTGCGAGATTTTCCAAATATCATGAGATTTATGAAAAAACATAAACTCTCATGATTTAAACGCGATATTTACGTTTTAAACGGCTATTTATCATGGAAAAACAGTGTATTTTTATTTTAAACTAATTTTTATTAATATTTTCTTATAAAAATATTTTTTAATTTATTTTTATTGCCAAAAAATTGCAAGATTTATGAAAAAAATTCAAATTCTCGCGAGTTTTTTGAAAAACAAGATTTTTGCTGTTTTTAATGTTTTTATTTCGATATGGGCTACCCACAGGCTATATATATATATATATATATATATATATATATATATATATATATATATATATATATATATATATATATATATATATATATATATATATATATATATATAATATGTGTGTTAAGGATAGTTCAGCCGTGGACACATCACAAGTGAGACCCACTATGGCTGACGTGAAAGAAGCTAAGGATCCAAATGGGATTCACAATAAGGATAAAGTGAAGGAAGATTCAAGAAGAAGCATGAAGGCTTATCCAAAAGTGTGATCCAATTGGGAAGTTGAGTGATTTAGAACCAGAAGAACTTCAAAATGTTGAGGAGTAAAATTGTATAACAAACTCTTGTACAAATGCCAATAATATTAGGATCCTCTCATCTCATGAAATTGAAGAGAGATAGATAGAGTTGGAACCGTGGAGATGGGTATGACCAGCTGAACCACATTAAACCTTGAGCCCTGTGGTGTGTCTTTGCAATCTGTGTGTGTCGATTTTCTTTCATGGTATCAGAGCTGCAGTTCTACGATCCGAGAGCATTTCATCTTCGTAACTGGCAGCAGTACCAACATGTCAATTGACTCGAGCAATATGACATGTTCTTTCCCTATTCTTCCTGCACCCACTAATCTTCAATATTTCTTATCCGTCAGACTATCATCCGACAACTATCTTTTGTGGAAATCCCAGATTATCTTATTTTTGAAAAGTTATAACCTCATGGGCTATGTGAACGGGTCTAATCCATGCCCAAGTGAATTTCTCCATACTAAACCAGGGAAGGATCATGTTATAAACCCAGGTTTCTTAGTGTCACGGGCTGGGAAGCGAAGGCCCCCGTGACGTAGCTTCGGGCAATCACACACCGAAGGCAGGCCTTTTAAGCGCACAACACACGCGCACGAGCGGAAGCAAGAGTACGCGTATGCACAAGCACAAGAGAGAGAGAGAGATGCAAAAAGCTTCTTTATAGATACTTGAAAGCAAAGTACATCAAGAGGGGAAGAGAGGGTCCGAATACACGGGGTACTTAGGTCGTAAGGCCTTGTGGGGCACTCTAGAGTGCCAAAGAGGTATACACATCAGAGCAAAAAGGTGAAAAACATGGCGGTTCGGAACACGCTCCCCCGCCTAAGTTGGCGCCGTCCTCGACGCCAATTGTTCATGGTAGCCTTCTACAAGCTGTCGATGCTGAAACATGCTGCTGGCTTTCTCCCAGGTGGCTTCACATTCTGGCAATCCCTTCCACTGCACTAAGTACTTTTTGACTTCCCCTAGATAGTTGTTGGAATGGTTGAGGATGATATCTGGATCTCTGCCTGGTACACTAACTGTTGAAGGAGCTCGCTGCGGAAACGGAGCACGTTGAGGCATGCTCCGTTGAGGATCTCCTTCATCTTCGTGGAATGGCTTCAGGTTGCATATATGGAATACCGGGTGCACTTGAAAGTTTGCTGGCAAGTCCAGCCAGTACGCCAAGTTTCTCACACGTTTGATAATGGTGAAGGGGCCATCATACTTGCGAATAAGGCCTCGGTGGTGGCCCCGAAAGATAGTTGTGCGGTCAGGAAAGAGCTTGGCCAACACTTTGTCTCCAACTCGAAATTCTGCTGGGCGACGCTTCTCATCTGCCCATTTCTTCATGCGCTTGGTTGCCTTGTTTAGATATGCCTTCGCCAACTCTGTCTGATCTTGCCAGTTCCTGACAAACTGGTATGCATAAGGTGCTTTTCCACGTCCTCGCGCAGCAAGGGAGTGTGGAGTCTGCGGCTGTTGTCCTGTTGCGACTTCAAATGGACTATGGCCGGATGACTCACTCTTTTGAAGGTTGTAGCAGAATTGAACCGCATCAAGTAAATCAACCCAATCCCTTTGGTTAGCACTAACAAAGTGCCGCAGGTATTCCTCCAGCATGTCGTTTATTCTCTCTGTCTGTCAATCGGTTTGGGGGTGGAAACTTGTGCTGAAATGCAAGTTAGTCCCCATTAAGCGAAACACTTCTCGCCAAAACTTGCCAGTGAAGCGTGCATCACGATCACTGACGATGCTCTCTGGAATTCCCCAATGCTTAATTACGTTCCGCACGAATAACTTTGCAGTATCAGCGGCTGAGCAGGTGGCCGGGGCAGGCACGAAGATAGCATACTTCGAGAACCTATCCACAACCACATAAATCGAACTGTAACCTTGTGCTTTCGGCAAGCTTACAATGAAGTCCATGGTTATGCACTCCCACGGGCGACTCGGCACAGGTAGAGGCTCCAGTAGTCCACCGGGTCTCTGATTGATGGGCTTGTCTTGTTGGCAAATCAAGCAAGTCCGCACATAGGCATCTACGTCATCGTGCATCTGCGGCCAGTAAAATGCACGTTCCAACAATGCCAAGGTCCTCTGTTGTCCTGGGTGACCTGCCCAAGTAGTATCATGGCACTCCTGCATCAAGCGCCTCCTCAAGGTATCTTGTCGCGGAATATATAGACGATCGCCCGCAGCGCGAAGCAAACCATCCTTTAACCAGAATCTCCGCGTCTTTCCTTCCTTTACCAATGCAATCAATTGTTGAGCCATTGGGTCACTTTTCGAAGCTTCTCGCACTTGTTCAAGGAGATCGCTCGTCGGTTGGCTCACACTGCCCTCCCAAGCGAGCAAAGCTGCAAGTTCCGCCTTTCGACTCAAGGCGTCGGCCACAACATTGGTCCTGCCTAGCTTGTACTCAAGGACCATATCGAATTCTGCCAAGAAATCCTGCCAACGTGCTTGCCTTGGACTCAGCTTCTTCTGAGTTTGGAAGTAGCTTGTCGCAACATTGTCAGTGCGCACAACGAATTGTGATCCCAAGAGATAGTGTCTCCATGTGCGGAGACAATGCACGACCGCCAACATCTCACACTCGTGCACCGTGTATCAACGTTCAGCATCGTTCAACTTTCTGCTTTCAAATGCGATGGGATGTCCTTCTTGGAGCAACACCCCACCAATAGCAAAGTCAGACGCATCGGTCTGCACTTCAAAGGGTTGCCGACAGTCAGGCAACTTCAGCACTGGCTCCCTTGTCAAGGCATGTTTTAACCCATCAAAAGCCTTCTGGCAGGCATCAGACCATAGTCATGGTCTATCTTTCTTCAACAGATCTGTGAGTGCAACTGCAATCTGCGAGTATCCCTTGATGAAGCATCGGTAATAATTTGCAAGCCCCAAGAAACAACGCAACTCAGGAACCTTAGAGGGCGGCTCCCATGCTTGAATAGCTTCAATCTTCTTGTGGTCCATTTTGAGAGTGCCTCCTCCAACAATATGCCCCAAAAAATGGACTTCCTTTTGATCGAATAGGCACTTCTCTCGCTTGACATACAATTCGTGGTCCTTCAAAGTCTGAAACACAATCTGAAGGTGCTGAACATGCTGCTCCATCGAGTCGCTATACACCACTATGTCGTCCAAATAGACGACGACAAACTTGTCGAGGTGCGGGTAGAAGATCTTATTCATTAGGGTCGAAAAGGTAGCAGGCGCATTCGTCAAGCCAAAGGGCATGACAAGGAATTCGAATGCCCCATATCGCGTTACACAAGTAGTCTTTGCCTCATCCTCTTCTGCAACTCTCACTTGCCAGTAGCCCGATCTCAAATCTAACTTAGAGAAGACCTTCGCCTTTCCAAGTTGATCAAACAAGTCTGCGATCAAAGGAAGCGGGTACTTGTTCTTCACCGTCATTTTGTTCAGTGCCCTATAGTCGACGCACAACCGCTTCGACCCATCGTGCTTTGCTTGAAAGAGCACGGGCGCTCCAAAAGGAGCTTTGGATGGTTGGATGATTCCTGCTTCGAGCATATCATCCAATTGTCTGTGTAATTCCTGCTGCTCAGGAATTGCCATGCGATAAGGAGCCATTGCGGGTGGCCGTGCACCCGGTATTAATTCAATCTGATGATCTACCTCGCGCCTCGGAGGTAGCTTCTTCGGCATCTCGGCGGGCATAACATCACCGAACTCATTTAATACTGGCGCTAAGGCCTCTGGGACATCCGCGACTTTTTCTACCTCATCTGTAGCCCGGATTGTGACAAGAAAAGTCTCGTCACCACTTTTCATGCCTCTCTTCAACTGGAGCGCAGACACCAAACGCTCACAAGGCTTTTCTGTCATCGCAGTAACCATGCAGAGATGACTCTCACTCTCAAAGCTGACAACGTTGTGGTGGGGCATCGGCATTGCCTTGTTGCTTCTCAAGAATTTCATCCCGAGGATGACTTTAAAATCATCCATGGGTGCGACTGATAGTGCGATCCTTCCTGACCAGTTGTGGATCCGCACTGGTACATCCCGAGCAACGCCATAGATGGCTTTAGCCTCTGAATTAACCGCTTTCATGCAGCTCTCTTTTTGTTTCCACTGTAATCCCAACCGTTCTGCTTCTTCACGCGAGATGAAATTGTGCGTGGCACCCGTGTCTACCAATGCCTTGGTAAGTCTTCCGTTGAGCAAAAGTTTCAAATACATCAATTCTTTGCATACCATCGGTTCCACACTGGTTGCGACCTTTACGACATTCATCATCTGCATTGCGCCAACTGTTGGCGCTTCTGCAAGTTGATCCTCTTCCTCACCCTGAACAGCATTCGCAACTCGGGGTGCGCGGTTATCTCCATTCCCTTGACCGCGGTTTCTATTGGGACATGTATCCTGTCAATGATCCCCATGGCAGATGCGACAGTCGCGGCGACGATAATTACCGCCTTGGAAGTTATTCCAATTCTGATTATTATTTTGGCCATCTTGACGGCCATGATTCTGCTGATTTCCCCGACCAACATTTTGTCCTTGGTCATTTCTCCGATTGTCCCTTCGGTTGTTGCGATCATTTCCCTGCTGTCTGCCTTGAAATGCAGGGTCATTCCTATCTAGCTCGGCAAGTTTCTCTGCAACCGCAAGCGCCTCAGCTAGTGTTGCGGGGTCATGCCGGATAAGTTCTTGGTTTGCCCATCCTTGCAACCCGTTGCCAAAGTAAAACAACCGATCCTCATCATCCATTCTCTCCACTTCCAACATTATCGAAGAGAATGCCTTGACGTAGTCATGTACTGACCCTGTCTGTTTCAATGCCAATAACCTTTTGCGGGCCATTTTCTCTTGATTTTTAGGTAGAAAGTAGTCTCGCATTTCCTTCTGGAGGTCTTCCCATGAGGTTATAGCAACCAATCTCCGTCGAACATCACCTAAGCGACGTCTCCACCAAAGGGTCGCTTCCTCCGCAAAGTACATTGTTGCGGTGCGCAGCCTATCTGCGTCCTCTTCTATCCTCGCAGCTTCTAGAAATTGGTCCATCTCGTAGATAAAATTCTCAAGATCCTTTGAGTCCCGCGTGCCTTTATACTTTGCGGGCTCAGGTAACCTGTAACGTGGTCTCTCCACATATGTCGCAACATCGATAGCCGGGGCAGTTCTCAACTGCCACTCTAACTGTTCATTCTTTCGTCGAACAACATCCAATTCAGCAGCCATGATGTTGAACCGACCCAACAAATTATCAAATCTGGTGGAAAAGTCCTCCACCGAGTAGTTAAGTTTAGTGGCAAGACTTTCCACCGAGTCTTCCACTCCCTCTACTGCTGTCTTGATCTCTGCATTGAGATCTCTTAAAGCAACACAAGTTCCATTAACCAACTTCTCCATTTTGGTCACTGACCCAGTCAGCTCCGCCACATCGCGCGAGATGACTGACACCCGATCATCGGCCATGAAGTCCTTTTCAGCAAGAACCACACTGCTTGAAGGAGTCATGGCAATCTTCTTCGGCGCCATTGTAACTCCCAATGTCGACAAGGCTCTGGTACCAACTTGTCACGGGCTGGGAAGCGAAGGCCCCCGTGACGTAGCTTCGGGCAATCACACACCGAAGGCAGGCCTTTTAAACGCACAAGCAACACACAACACACGCGCACGAGCGGAAGCAAGAGTACGCGTATGCACAAGCACAAGAGAGAGAGAGATGCAAAAAGCTTCTTTATAGATACTTGAAAGCAAAGTACATCAAGAGGGAAAGAGAGGGTCCGAATACACGGGGTACTTAGGCCGTTAGGCCTTGTGGGGCACTCTAGAGTGCCAAAGAGGTATACACATCAGAGCAAAAAGGTGAAAAACATGACGGTCCGGAACACTTAGAATGACAAAGGATGAACCAACTTCTTCTTAGTTGGATCCCATCCTCTTTGACGAACAAGGTACACAGGCAGGTCATTGGCCTGAAAACTTCATTCAGTGTATGGTCATCACTGAAAAACATGTATGCGGTTCACACATGAGCCCGAATACAATAATTGAAATCTTTACTTCACAATTTGAGCAAGGGTTTAGACACCATCACTGAGTATTTCAATAAAGCCCAAGTCGTTATCATATCCTCCAAGCCTATTGATGATGATGATCTCGTAATAAGTATACTTGTTGAGCTTCCTATGAATGAATATGTCAGAACCTCATTGAATACTCGAGAGACTCCTATCACACTAACTTGAGTCTCTATTCAACATGTTGCTGATTCAAGAATCACAATTTCAACATCTGGATAGATCGAATCTTAAAGAACTCTATAGCCAACATTGCACTCAAGCAACCCAGCCAAAATCAGTGGGAATCAATATTTTGAAAATCGAAGAGGTAGCCAGAACCGGTTTTCAAATAGAGAAAGAAACAATGGTTGATTCCAAAACCAGAACAATGGAAACCAAAATTTCATTCAGGAGGGAATGGGTAACACGGCTAGTGGTGTCATCTGTCATGCCCTTGGAAACCAGGGTCATATAGCAGCCCATTGTTATAACACCTGTCAAGCATGTCAAAAGAAAGGTTACGATACCCTTCAGTGCAAGGTGTATCGATTTAACAAAGACACATCAGGAGCACCTGAATTCTACAGTACTGCAAATATTCCTCAGATTGATGATGGGGGGATGGTAACCGAATTCAGGAGGTACACATCATGTTACTTGAGACTTTAACAATGTTTCTACACAATCTAAATATCAAGAGAGAGACTTTGTAAAAATCGGTTATGGCACAGGTTTGAGAATTCACGGTGTTGGAAATTCTATTTTTAGTTCTTCTAGTTATAATTTTCATATGATTGATATACTATATGTAACAAACTAACAACTATTTCATGAAACTTATTCTCCGTTCAAAAGTTTTTCCAAGAGAATGATATGGTTTTGAAATTTTCCCTGACCAATGTATTGTGATGGCATGCAAAACAGGGAAAGTCATCCTGGAAGAAACAAGTGACAATGGTCTATACAAAGTGAGTCTGAATAAAAGTGACAAAGCCCATTCAGGTTCATCATGCTACAGCTTGTGTTGGTGAGAAGGCCTCTGTTGATCAATGGCATGGGCATTTGGGACACCCATCATTTAAAACAATTAGACATGTTATTAGTAAACATGGTTTGTCATTTTTTCATAAACTCCAGAATAATATATGTGTCATGCCAACATGGTAAGAGTCATTCTCTACCCTTTGAGGCATCAACTCACAAAGCAGATAGATCTTTAGATTTGATTTTGTCGGATATTTGGGAACCTACTCTTGTTTCTGTCCCAACTATGCATGGACATTATTATTATGTTAATTTTGTGGATGCATTTTCTAGATTCACATGAATTTTTGTCATTAAGTATAAATCTGAGGTTCTTTCAGTGTTTTAAATTTTTTTTTTTAAACTTGTGAAAAATAAGTTAGGTAGATGTATTAAGTCACTACAAAGTGACTACTGGGGTGGTGAATACATATCTAGTTTTGCTTGGTATATCCCATATGTTTACTTGCCCACATGCCTATGAACAAAATAGGTGTGTCAAACGGAAACATAAACATTATAGAAACTGAGTTCACCATGTTAGCCTAATCTGGTCTGCCCTACAAGTTCTGGGATTATGCTTTTATTATTGTTGTGTATTTAATTAATAGAATGCCCACACATGTTCTTAAAATGAAGTCCCCATTTTAAATTTTGTAAAAAAAAAGTCCCTGACTACAAAATTTTAAAAAAATTAGGTGTGCCTACTATCCATGTATGAGACCTTATAATGCTCACAAGTTTCAATTTTGTAGTAATAAATATATCCTTTTAGGCTACAACGGTCAACATAAAGGGTATATCTGTTTTGACAGCTCTAGTGATAAAGTAACTGATTAGTAAAAATGTTGTTTTTTATGAAAATGTGTTCCCATATAAATCTCAACCTACCCTCTCACCTCCCACCAATTCATCCCAGTCAATTCTTATATCCTTCCTCGCCCCTATCTCCTTCCATGTTGACTTGGTCCTGACCACATTGTCTCCTACACCTGAGTCATCTCCTACAATATCTAGCCCTACCGCCACCCCTCCCTCTCCACCGTCCACACCTCATGAGGCTTCTCTCAACACCCTTGTGCCTACACCATCTTCTCCTCCTAGGTCTCACCCTATGGTTACTCATTTTGAGACGGGGTCCTAAACTCAAAGTTGTTTTTTGCCACCCGTTATCTTATTCCTACAATTTTGATTACTGAGTTTGAACAATATCGAGAACCGTCCAATTTTACTTAAGCCTTCAAACATGAGCATTGGTGGTAGACCATCTCAGAAGATGAGGAACTTCTTTCTAATCATACTCCATATCGGCATATGGTTGGAGCATTATAGTACCTCACCCTCACAAGATCTGATTTGAACTTATCAGTCAATATGGTTTGCCAATTTATGCATGCTCCTATGGTTAGTCATTGGATGTCAATCAGGCGTATCTTGCTCTATGTCAAGCAAACTTTGCATCTTGGTCTTATGATTACCTTATCTTAGTCATTAGCGATTGCTACATATGCATATACAGATGCATATTGGACATGCAACATTGATGACTAAAAATCCACTGGTGGTTATGTTGTGTTTTTGTGCAAGTCTCTTGTGTCTTGGTCTATTCGAAAACAAAATATAGTGGCTCGATCCAGCACTGAAGTTGAATATAGGGCTCTTGCAAATACTGCAGTTGAAGTTCAGTCTCTCACCTATTTATTGAATGAACTCCGTGTACCTCTGGCCTCTCCTCCTGAGATCCTATGTGACAATATTGGTTGAGTGATTTAAAACCAAAAGAATTCCAAAACATTGAGGAGTCCAATTGTATAACAAACTCTTGTACATGTGCCAATAATAAAAGAAACTTCTCATCTCATGAAATTGGAGAGAGAGATAATCATGGATGTAGGTCTGACTAGCTGAACCACGTTAAAACCTTAAGCCTTGTGGTGTGTCTTTGCAATCGGTGTGTATCGACTTTCTTTCATTATATATGTGTATGTGTGTGTAGAGGATAATATTGGCTACACTCATGGGTAAGGAACCCCTAGCAAAAAAACTCAATATTTTTTATTTTTTAATGTTTTTCACATGTTAACTCTCCAAATGTGATATACATGTTTGGGTTATTAGAAATCAGTATTTGGATCATATTATTCTATGTAAGATTTTGCAACGGTTGAAAAATCAATAGCCTACAATGTATCAAAATCTTCATCCAAAAAAAATTATATTTTTCGTGTAAAAAAAAAAATATGATCCAAGAGTCTATTCCCACTATTTTGGCCGTGTTGAACACATCCGTGAGGATAGATTTGGTCAAAATAATCTCCAACTATGAGTTCCAATTAGGGGGTTCCTTACCCACGAGTCTAGCGAATATATATATACCATGTCGGGCTTGACGAGGCCTGGCCTGTCAACAGCCTGGTCAAGCCTGTCCACTAAACGGGCCAAGCAAACGCATCCCACCCATTGTCCAGCCCTAATTTTATGTCATGCGTTAGGATTAACCACTTTTGCTTCCATATATTATATAATTTCTTATTGAATATGACAATAGGGTCAAAAGCGATTCGCTGGATGGTAAAGTCTTGTTTTCATAACCCCAGGTCTCGAGTTCAAATCCCACGGAGGCTATTTCCCAATCTCCCAACTGCCTATCAAAAAAATATAGTAATTGTATACATTATATAGAATAGAAGGTAGAAAATATGTATTATGTTCATTAAGTACTGGATCGAGAGCCTGCCTAAACCCAGCATTCCTAAAACTTAAATGGGTCAATGTTTTGAACACATACCTAAACTTGGATCAACTTGGCTCAGGTGAAAAAGATACATAGAAATGCAGTTACATCCGACTCAATAAGAGGAAAAAGATAAAGAGAGAAAGGAAGTCTTATGTAGGTCAATTTGGATCTTGAACGGAACCGCTTCTAGTCATGAGTTGCCAAAGGGACTAAACCGAGAGACCTTCCCAGTAAAAGAAACACACAACAAACCCCATTAGCAAAAAAATAACCAAGTTTTTTTTTATATAGATCTGGGAGATAACCCCTGCGATATTCAATTCCATGAACCCTTGGTTATAATAATGCGACCTAGCCATCCAGCTATCTTATTCGACCTGCATATCCAAGAACAAAAACTTTTTTGATCAGAGAGAGAGAGAGAGAGACTGAACTCGTCAGGCAATGTTAAGCTTCATCAATGATTTTGTTGATACCCACTTTTATCTCTTGAAAGGGACACTTAATGGCTACATGAATGTAAGCCTTTACAGCTCAAAATTTGATCTCAGGACTGTTTTAATTTCTAACCATACCACTTACACCAAAAAAAAAGAAAAAAAAAATTAAACCAAGGATTCTCGAGTTGCAGGATGTAGAACCAAAGGTCATGGGCGATATAAGCTCAATGTTGATTGTGACATGCAGATTCATTTGCCAATCTAATTCTGAAAATAATAATTTAGGTGACAAAAAAATTTCCAACCAAGTAAAATGAAAGTGTCGAGTAACAGTTATCAGAGAAAGAAGGGAGCAAGAAGCACAAGAAAAACGAGTAGAACAAGGGAAACGAGTAGCAAACAACAATTAGCCAAGTGGGAAATGACATAAGAGCGTAGCTAAACCCTGTGTTCATTGCTTAAAATGAATTTTAAGTAATTTTGTCAGAAATATTCATTATGCATGCATATTTTATAATAAAAAACATAAAATCCAAAAAAATACAGTTCTTTTAACATGAGAAAGACATTTAATGAATTAAAAATGTTTGTTTCCCTTTGTTCAGAAGTTGAATAAAGTTTGGAAGCATAAAAGGATTATGCAGTTCCGCGCCATGCCTCCAAAACATTCTTGGAAGGCAAGTACACCAGTTTTAAGAAGCTTCTAGTACCTATGATTCAAGTTCTCCATGATGTTAAAGCCAGCAAAAGAGCATGAAAAAGAGGACTAAAACAAAAGAACATGAGTTATCAGAAACTTAAGATTTGGTGAGTTATCAGAAGCAGCTTAACATTCATGAGAACTTGCCACAATGGCTGATTTGAACAATCCTTTTCCTGGAGCTTCAGTTCACCAATTTGTTATGCAGGAAACAACTCATTTTCCAAACAAGTCCATAATGGGTGAAAGTTGGGATCATCTTAAGACCAACTGCTAGGCTTTGGAGAAAATAGGAGGATATGTTTTAAAAAACTCACCACCTCATATTTTTTTTTATCTGGACTTGACCAAATTTGTAATGCAGGAAACAACTCACTTTTCAAACAAGACATCATGATGGGTGAGAAGTGGAATCATCTTAAGACCAACTGCAAGGTTTGGAGAAAGTTGGAGGATATGTTTTCAAAAACTCACCAACTCATCTTTCTTGATCTGAACCAATTTGTAATGCAGGAAACAGCCCACTTTTCAAACAAGTCCATGACGGGTGAAAAGTGGAATCATCAGTTAGGCTTTGAGGAAAGTTAGAGGCACGTTCTAAAATATTCAACTCATCTTTCTCTTGATCTGAACTTCATCCCGGAAGCCTCTTTAGATTCCTCCAATATCAAACTAAAGAGGGAAATCGAGATTACCTGGGCCTAAAGACTTGGTTGCTGGCTTGCACGATTCAGTGAGAACAGTAACTGCTGTGAACCAAATTCCCAAGCCTTCAGTGCGTTCAAAAAATTGTCGTTTTTCTCCCAAACAAAGGAAACAAGGGAATTAGGTAAATCTTTAATGGAGAAAGCTCACAGATTAACACTTACCAGACTCAAATTAGAATCTAGCAGATGCCGCGAAGCAACTTTATTTTCAGGATTACGAGAATGGAGAAGCTTTAGAGATACAGGAGGCAAAACAGAAAAGGGCTGTTTTATTTCCAGCATAACCAATTAGGGATACAGCAAATATTAGTACAATTTGACCAACGACATGATACTGTAGGGCATTTTGGACAAGAACATGTACAGCAACTGCAGTTGGGGATGCAGCAAGAGCAGTCTGGTAAACAGCAACTGCAATGGGGGCAAGAAAGACTTGGCAGCTTACAGCAAGAACAGTCTGGTAAACAACAACAATCCGGGATACAGCAAGAGCAATCGGGCAAAGTGCAAGTGCACTCAGGCGAAGAGCAAGTGCAATCAAGGCAAGAAAGAGTTGGCAGCACACAACACGGTTTGCAGGTGCAGCAAAATGCCGCACAACACCACCTCCAGCACTTGGTTAGATGGCAAGAACAGCAAGCTTTTGGCACTCGGATTGAACAGTTTCTGCCGCTGCGGAAGCATGATAAATTGCAACAGAAAAACACACTGCAAAACCACAAAATATAATTAAGAGATGAACAGGCAAGCTTCCATTTTCATGACCAGACAACAATTAGAATGAAGCAAAAAAACCATGATACAGAAAGAAGCAAAAGAATTAAAACAAGATATAAGGAAATAACCTCATGTATTTTGGCTTGGTCAACAACATTGTCCCCGTACATCCATAAAAAAGTTCATATGCATATAAATAATAATGAAAACAACCTATCTATTGTTAAACCATGAAAAACATGTTTAGAAAGTTCTGGAACAATACATGTGCAAACAAAGTACTTGTCTTTTGAAGGTCGTAGTCTATTATGGAAAAAATTTTGAAACTAGAATCTAGGCAGAACTTCCGCACATATAAGAGAAGCAACAATATGAAACTGTGCACAATTAGCATTGACAGGGATTCCCTGATATAAAGTAAGAAAAGATCCAAAGATTGGCAGAAGAAAATAGGCAATCTCAAGAGTAACAATTCCAATCATTGCCTCAGTTGTATCTTAGTATCAAACAGGAATTTGAATTATACAACAGCTACTGGCAATCATCAATCACTTCAGTTATTTGAGTCTAAATGGAAAGCTTAGCATTTTTATAGCATTAGTCTATTGGGGAACATAAATCTAGTAAGGCATTCGTCTACATCAGTGCATTGTACCGTTACAGTTCTCCCATTCTATTTGGCAGATAGGATGCTTCCAACCAACTAATCACAATCAAAATTGCATGGTTAGCATGACTACCTTATTCACTTTAAAGGAAAACATTCATGAGTTCCCCTTGGTGTTGAATCAAAAGAAAATGGCCACACAAAATCCAATGCTTGCTATGTCACATAGACACACACGGGTATGGGTACCGGACAATGCATGGGTACGTGCTGGTTCAGATCGGGTCGGGTCCAACCCTGACCCAAACCATTCTTTTTGTTTGATGTCGGTGAAAGGTAGGGAGGAAGAACAATAAGAAGAAGAAAAAGGAAGAGGAGAAGAAGGGAAAAAAAAAGAAAGGAAAAGGAAGAAGAAGATGAAAGAGGAAGAGGAAGAAGAAGAAAAAGGAAGAGGAGGAGAAGGAAGAAAAAAAGAAAGGAGAAGGAATAAGAAAACGAGGGAGGAAGAGGAAGAAGTCGAAGAGGAGTGAGAGAGAGCATACCGGGCCCGGTTCTTCTTCTTCTTCCAATCTGCCCGAGAGAGAGAGAGAGGCGGTGGGGCTGGGTCCTCCTTGTTCTCTTTTGTGGAGAGAGAGAGAGAGAGGGGCTGGGGTCCTCAGTTGGTCCCTTCTTCTTGGTCTTTCATCTTCTCGTTCGATGGGGAAGAGGGTACAATGACAAATATCGTGAGATTTATTAAAATCTCATGATAATATCGCGAGAAATTACTTGAACGTTTTAAAAGGTAATTTCTTGCAATATATTCAAAATATCGCAATTTTTTTGTCAAAACATAAATATCATGATTTAAACGTGATATTTACATTTTTAACGTCTATTTATCTGAAAAAACCATGCCATTTTTATTTCTAAATATTTTTACTTAGATTTTCTTTTAAAATGATTTTTTATATTTTTACTTTATTTTTTATAGCCGAGATTTTGTCAAAAAAATGCAAGATTAAAAAATCAAATTCTCGCAAGTTTTTGACTGCCGATATTTTGCCATTTTTAACTCTTGTCACTATGGAAGGGGGTTCCAAGATTCCCCTTTTATAATAAAATTTTCATTCCCCCTCCCCCTATTTTTCAAAAATTACACTTACAAACTTTTTTTTCTTTTAATTTTTAATATGGATCCACATATGATCCAGACCCTTACTCTCTCTCTCTCTCTCTCTCTCTCTCTCTCTATATATATATATATATATATATATATATATATATATATATATATATATAGTTGTCTCCATATCCTCATTTTTTGAAATTGCCATGTCGTACCCATACCCGTGTGACAGAGAATGCTTGCAACCTCTGAAGCCTTCCTATAGTTGAGGGCATCAATCCATTTAAGCCATCATCACACAAGGCCAAATTATCAAGACAATCAAGTTAGTCATCTCTAATGGAGTTCTACACTTGCTCATGTTATTACCCATTTTGAGTTTCCAAAAAGTTGTCAGACAGCTGTCACATGGATACCGCTGCAGATACAGGGATACAAGTGTTTTTATGTAGTTTCAAATATGACTAACATATAAAGGATATGGATCGGGAGTCAACAAGAGTATATGTGTGACAGTCTGACAGATTAACAACAAAAGCAGCAAAAATGCTGTCTACAAGATCTACTGACAGTTCACAGTTTGCTGGAAGTTCACATTGTGACAGAGAAGCAAGTAAACCAGTGTTAAATGCGATATTATCTGGTTTTTTCAAACAGGAAGATGTTGAAGAAGTGGAAAACTACCTAATTTCATAGGTGTTGGACCTACAACATTACCATCAGCTAGCTCAATAATTAGAAACATGGAAGCCTTGAAAAGTACTTAAGATTTCAAAAAAATCTGCTTTCGAGGATGTTTCAGTCATTTCAATAAGTTGACTGCTGGTAATGTCAATATAAAGGGTTTAAAGTTAGATTAACTCACGTAAAAGGACTTTGGATTCTTGGAATTAGGAAAAGAGGAAGACCATTAAAGACTTGGAAGGAGGCAGTGAGAAGTAATATGAAAATTTGTAAGATGATCAAGGATTTATATCTGGACAAGGAACTGAGAAACAAGACTCTTAAGTGGATGAATAAGGCTTCACGATGATGATAATGACATATAATACCCATCTTTTGGAAATTTCCTTGTGCCTTGTCCCCGCAACCTTACCTACACTATACAGTTTTTACGATTACATACTACTGCAACAAAAAGCAACACCCACCATTAGGGATGCACAACGAGCCGAGCTAGCTCAGGTTCGACCAGTTTAAGCTCAGCTCGAGCTTGTTCGAAAAATAAATGATCCGAGCTTGAACAAAGGTTTAGGTCGGTACACGTAAACAAGTCGAGCTTGAACAAGTAATCCACCTTGGTTAGGCTCGAAAAATCCGATTAGGCTTGGTTCACATAGTTATATAAAGAAATTAGAGTTTATATATGTATTATTTTTCTATACTAGAACACAAAAATAGGTGTTAACGTAGTGGGTGTGTTGATAAAATGTGTTTTGACGTCATCGGATCTTCGTGTGTCTTATCATTCTTAGACAAATTTCTTTATGTAATGGCATTTCTGTTATTTGCATGTATTTTAAACCTATTGTATTATTTGATCCATAATAAAGGATTAGGGCATGCCATCTCCAAACTGGCTGCCGTTTTTTAGCATCTCCCTCTCTCTCCTCCTTCAGCTGAATGCAAACTGTGGTATTTTCTTACATGGTATCAGAGCGGGACTTCGGTAAATCTTGGTTTCTTCCGGTCCGAATCTTCCCCTTTCTTCTTTTCTCTTCTAATCTTTCTTGCTTCTCCTCTTTTTTTCTACTATCAGTTGTTTTTTGTTTTTTACTGACAGCTGATTCTTCTTTGGTTTTATAAATCCATTTTCGTGTTTTTCAATTTTCGATGTCAAACTCTAAAAAAAAGCGTGAAATATATTTGACGTCAAATAGTGATTGTTTTGCTTCTATTATCTTAGTCTGAATATTTTTGGTTCTAATATATACCAATGTAAAAAAATTCTGTTCTCGATGTTTGTCCAGATTTCATTTTCTGGAATCTTGATTGATTGTCGTAAATCTTAATATTTTGGTTTCGATATTTCTCCATTATTTTGCATATTTCCAGCCAGCATATACATATTGACAGCCTCCTATTGTGATTAACAGGTCTGGTGCAAGAATCGGACTGAGTCTGGAATAGTGCCATTATTTTAAAAAAATGGCACATTTTATATTATGTCTTATTTCCTGCATTTTGCCTAATTTATTTTGTTGCTGTATATTTGCTCTAGGCTGAATTTTTATTCTATTCTTCCTTTTATCCTCTTCTTTAGCTTTTCATCTATTTTTAATGGATTCCTCTACCTATGTTGGCCTCTCATCGAATTTTTTGAGTCAGCTTATTTCTGAAAAGCTTAATCATTCTAATTTTCTGACCTAGAAGAGACAAATTGTTCCTTTTATAAGGAGCCAAGATTTGTTTGATTGATCAATTTCAGTCCCACCACAATTCATTCATCGAGAATCAAAGGATGATAAAGGAGATGCTTCCTTTAACTTTATTTCAAATCATGAATTCATTGGATGAATGAAGCACGATCATGCATTAGTTGCATATACTACTTTCACTCTATCTTAGGAAGTATTGATATCTATACCGGATGATTGTACTACTGGTCAATTATGGAACAGACTTGCGCAAGCCTATTCTCAGATTTTAGAGGCAAGGGTTTTATTTCTAAAAAGGGAGTTTCAAACCCTTAAAAAAGGCTCAATGTCAGTCATAGAATTTTTAAACAAGGTGAAATCAGTTACAGATCAACTTCCTATTGTTGGAAGCGCTGTCTCTGACAAAGAAAAAGTACAACAAACTCTCAATGAACGGGGTCCAGACTATCATGTTCTCTCCACTTCTTTAAGTGGTTCTACCAGTGTTACCAAGCCTTAAGAATATTCAAGCTAAACTTCTTCAGTATGAAATGAGCATAAAACACTTGACGGAAGGTAGTGAACATGCAGATACACATAATGTCTTGGAATCAGATATATCTCATGGTTTTGGGCATGAAAGTAACAGTCTTCAAAGTGGTAGAGGTCGAAGTCGCTTTGGTCAAGGAGGTTGTGGTATTCTTCCTACACCAAGCACGTCAAGATTTTTCAGATCAGAAAAGAGTGCCTACATGTTTTCAGTGTAATAAGAAAGGACATGTGAAAAAGCTGATTGTTGGTTTAATCCTCAAAACAAAGAAAAGAATAATAAATCAAGAAACAAAAGATAATCTGATGGACAAAGATCTTCTGAAAATATGCAACAACTTTTGCTTGCAGCTTTATCACAAATGAGTATTAAGCAAAATGAGCAAGGAGAACGGTATTTGGATTCTGGAGAGGCCACCTATGTCACAAGAAATGCTGGTAAGCTCTCGAATTTATCTCATTATTTCGGAAAAGGTAGTATAGTCACCGAAGATGAAACACATCATCACATTTCTCATGTTGAAAGTACACAAATTCCTTTGTCTAATACTTCTCTTAACCTGTCCAATGTTCTTTTTGCTCCCAATATTAAAAAGAGTATCGTTTCTATATCTAAACTTATTGATGATACAAATTCTTCTGTCGAATTTACTCCCTCTTCTGTATTTGTTAAGGATCATCAAACGAAAAAGAGCAACGAGTGCACATAAGGATGCTAAAAGTCACTCAACCTACTACAAATGGCAACGCTTTATCGTTCTCATAATCAGTGTTGAGAATAGCCATTTCCCTCACCAGGTACTTGCTTCACAATCACCACAAATCCTTGAGTGCCAATTCACAAAGAACGATCGAGAAAGACTATTGCTGAGACTCAACAAACAAAAAGGAACAAAACCACAGAAATGGAAAAGTGCAGATCCTTATAGTTGGTAGTATTCTGCCAGAGGGTCCACTGAAGACCATCTACGTTATTTTCAGAGTTGATATCCTAGCATCCCCGCCTCAAGCCAAAAATCTTGAAACAAGGGTCAAAATCTACATTTCAGTATGTATTGCTCGGAATGACAATGTTGATCCACGGTGCAGTTCTGTTTGGTCGAATGCACCAACTTACACACAAAGAGCAGGAAAACCTACTGAACAACGCTCCAACATGGCATATTCTAGCTTATACCATACATCCGGATAAGAACGTAAATCTGGCATACCAATTATCATGGCATGCAATGCAGGAAATGTATCATTCGATAACAGTACGGCCAACTCCCATGGCAAAAGAGGGAAAAAATGAAAGCGACAAACATGTAAGGCTAAGTATCAGATTCCTGTGATACAAAACTAAGCGACGAGTATCAACAACATGATAGGGAAGTGAAAATCAAAGCACTCAATCATCAAACGTATGAAATCCCGTAGTAAAATTCCAGAGCTATAGTAAATAAGGCGGTCGAGAGGCTACCGTAAAATCCGCCAAATCCGACGTGATCTCCGGATCTTCCTCTTTCTGCTAAAAAATCCCAAAAAAACCCATCAAAACCCAAACAGGAACAAGCTCATTCACAATCACAAAGGTTTCCAAAGGGACAAAAGATTCATACATTGGTACCAATGGATCCGGGTTCTCCCGCACAAAATCATCAACCCTGCAAAAGACCAATCAGTTAGCTCAACCCAGAAAAGTCACCAGAAGCTAAGATAACACATGAAAATCGAAAAAAAATACATACTCTTTGCAGAATCGAGAAGCAGGTGGAAGGCCATCAAGCGACGACAGCTCCTCCTATACAAACGGAAACCCTTTTCACAACTTAAAACCAGAGATTATAAAAAAACAAAAAAACACCAAATCTGATAAGAAAGTCGTAACAACAACAACAAAAACCAAAAGATTCAGCGACCAGTTGATCGATAACCAAAACCAATACTCCCAAAAATTGTCACAAAAACAAAAAAGAGAAAAGTTTCCAACTGATCACCACCACATATGAACAGAGAGAATTAAAAAAAAACATAAAATGCAGAAAATGAAAGAGAGAAGAAGAAGAAGAAGGGATCAACCTCAAGGAAACCGATCTCACGATTCAGGATCTGAACCTGCTTCTGCAGCCTGTACTTTCCGTACAAGTCGGGGTAGGATGGGGGAGTCCTGGGGCAGGGTAGCTGCAGTGAAGGGGAGGTGGAGGACTGCGACGAGGCGACTTCGGAGACCACCATCTCCCCAACTCCCTCTCCCTCTCATCCACAAAAAAGGAGAAGCAAAACAAGCAACCCCTAACCGAATCAACCAGAGAAGCCGAAGAAAATGGGGGAAAGAAAAGGATAATGAAAGACGCAACACCGAGAGAAAGCAAAGAAGATCGCAACTGTGGTAATGACAGAAGAAAATAGCAAGCAGGAGGAAAGTGGAAGGGAAAGGAGGAAAGTGGAAGGCAGGGAGGAGGGCGTGGGATGATTACTGCAAAAGGCACACAGGTCTGCAGCAGCAGTAGCAGTAGCCGCAGGCCTGACCGTTCCTGCTGGACAGCAAACCGATGCCGATGCCCCCTCCTTTAAAATGAAAGAAAGAGAAAAAAAAAAACCCAAAAACCCAAAAACTAATAAACAGTTTTCTCAGTTTCTCCAGCGATCACATTGCTCACTACTTTAAAAGCACAAACGGAAGAGCAGAACTGATTCTCTCCTTTTTAAAATCGCGCCTCCGTACAGTGAAAACTCGCGAGTGTGTCTTTTTCTTATCTCTATCTTTTGTTTTTTGGGTTTCTGGTGTGAAAAAAAAAAAACACGCACTCGAGCGAGTAAGGTGCAGACTTGGGGGAAAGTGTGAAGAGAGAGGAGGGTGGTGTAGGGAGCTCACGTGAGGTTTAAATGTGGCTGTTCCCTCTTTCCCTACACTGTTTTCAACCATCACTCGGGAGTCGGGAGGATGGAAAAAACAAAAAAAAAAAACAAAAGGAGTTGGGTTAAGCTTCCGTACCCAGATGAAAATCACCCGACCCGCAGCTTCTTGCAATATATATATATATAAAAGTGATTGATTGGTGCCTTAAGCCTTTTTTTGTGCTTACCTAATTTTGAAAAGATTGTTTCTACTTTTTAAAAAATCTGACAATAAAAGAAATATGTGATCTACATGCATGATTTTGTTATAATACGTTTGGATCCTTTGATTCCAACATCAAGTTAAGATTTTATAAGATTCAAAAAATCAACAGCTTACAATCTTAAAAAATATTCGATGCATAAAAAATTAATTTTCTCAAAAAACATGATACAAGTGATTTTGTAGCAGATTGATCATCTGTCATAATTTTGATGGAGAAGCAGATCAGGTCATGAAGAACATTAGCGTTTTTGCTCATGCCAACATCGTTGCCATCCAATTTGTATTTTAAAAAGCTACAAAGTCAACAAAACTAGGTGGCATTCATCCCAAATGCAAACAGACAACCACGATATTAGCAAGAGAAAAGCGCTCATGTTCAGCATGACCTGATCTACTTCCTGAAGAACAAGCCCTATCCAAGCTCGGTAAACACAGGGTAGGCACAAAAAGCATTAGGCACCTAACCATATATATATATACATATATATATATATATATATATATATATATAGGGCTGTCAACCGGGTTGACCGAGACCTGCTTATATGACTAATAATCGAAGTTGGGTTCAGATATTTGAATGCTTAATAATTATCCCCTCTTCATATTTGAAATCTTGTTGCCTTTTTTCTATTTTGATTTCTTACTGGAAGAAACTGTGTTTGGGATTTGAAGATTTGGTCGGTCTTAGTTTCAGGGTAGCAAAACTCCGAGGCTAGGACCCTCACCCAAAGCCTATGTTGGGTGTCGGCTTGCGCAATGAGGTGATGCCTGCAGGAATTGAACCTTGACCACCTGTCTGATAGCCAAGGCCCAACCCACTGCATCAACTAGGTTTGTAAACAGTTGGAACCTTCATCAAAATGGGTGGGTTTAGACCCAGATCGGATTATGAGGTGCAGGTATCAGATTCAGATTCAAATCTGATTGGATCTTTCATAAGAAAAACTATATATGGATCCGCTAAAGATTACATAAACCAGACCTGGTTCATACCCAGTAAAAGAATATTCTTTTTAGTTTTTTACATTGAAAATTATAGATCTGAATCGAAACTCGGGTCGGATCAGGTTTGGTATAAAATTTCATAAACCATATTCAGCCCGTCTAACAATTGTACCTCATGGGTCGGACACTAATAGTTACTCGGACCCCTTCCTTTGTTACCAAACCCTGACTCTACAGGATCCAGTATGAATCGAGATTGGGTCATACCCAACCCATTGACAACCCTAGCGTCAACCCCCTTTGATCAATCATGTTACCTTCTATTATGTAACGACATTTCCAACAAGTCATATTAACATGGATTCGGATCTGTCAAATCATCCAACCCGAAAACGTACAATAATGATCAGAAATAGAGCAAATGGCCGTGAGAGTTGCTTCCCGTTATTTTACTCATGTTTGTCTTGATCAGCAATCTTTATCACTGTCCCCACACTAGCTCTTTTCAACGGCTCCCCCTTGTGTACTTTTGGAGTTTGGTCATCGAACCATTATTCAAATATAGATGCTTGAATGGTGGGTCTCAAATATTAAATGGTGGCCTGGTATCTTTGACCACATGAAAGTATCCATTGGAGCCTACCCTTTTCCAGTGAAGACAATGCTGGAAACTAGTGGAGTTTGTGTTGGAAGCACCCACTGGGCCAAGTGTCTTGATGGGCTGGGGCACCCACCTCCCTATGGCAGGGATTTGGGCTCAATTTTATGGACCAAGTCTGATTAATTAGGCCCAGCGGGTTGTGAATGTCACCGGTAATAAGTTCGAAACCCACGGGTGGCTTTTCTTGCCACAAGGTCGAAGCTGGGTGTACCCCCCCCCCCCCCCCCGGTGGGCAGGGGGAACTTAAAGGTTTTTACCAACCGGAGGCCAGCCAAGGTGCGGGGAGTGATGGGGTTTTCACTTGGATTATCCAAAAAAAAATAGGCCCAGTGAGCATAGGCTTAAGCCCAAGTCAAAGATATATCGAGATCCAGAGCTTGCTTAAGTACCTACCTATGCGACACAGACCAACAGCATTTCATGAGCCCCACCGCAATGCGGGATATGAGAATGGAAGACTAGGCAAAACCACCTATGCCGAATGGAGCCAATAAGATCCAGTCTTGGCTTTTCTCTTCATGAGAGTAGGGTGGCACCCTAGAGCCAAACCCAACCCAAGTTGGTCTCAGCGTCTAAGAATACCTTGGGCATCCCCAATTTTGAATTTTTTGTTTTTGAAAGGCAAGCTGGGGTTAGGCAGACGCCTACCAGTTATACAATGGTATCATTGGAATTCGAACTTGCAAAGTCCCAACACAAGGTGACGTGCACTAGCTGCTCTTACCAGACAAGCGGAAACCCCTTTAAATTTTGTTTTCTATATAATCTTGAGAAAATTATCGGGATATATAAAAGCTGCGAAATTTATTTGAGAAATATATAAAACTTCAAAGAACAAAACGTACAGGCAGTATAAAAATTATTAGCAGTGTTGACATCGTGGTAAAATCATGATATGATAAAAATATGTGATATTTACACACAGGGCTCCGCCTGGTTGGTAGGAGCTATCAGTGCACGTCTCCTTGTGGTGGGACGTTGCAGGTTCAAAACCCAATGGTAGGGCTGAATAATAACTGGTGGGGTCTGCCTAACCCCAGCTTTTCTTTAAAAAAAAAAAAAGGGTGGCAATTTAATAATGTTGTGATTTCATCATAGTGGTATGGGTTTTACCAACCGGATACCAGCCAATGTGAAATCGATGACTGGCTTTTCCCTTGGCTAGCGGGAAAAAAAATGCAACATCAATATGCACACTATGAAATATCACTGTATATTTCCATTTTCTGGTTCCAAATCCAACAAGAAATAATTTATCTTGCTAAACTCCCATCGCAAGAAAAAAAACGGCCTAATGTGAGCAAGTTAATTATCCTGCTTTGGACAAAACCAGAGGTAAAATTTTCTAACTACCCTAATGCTAATATAATACTCCATTGAGATTTGAGATATTAACAGCCTAAAAGTAATGGATATTTGACCTATTGAATAGGGATGGCAGTGGACCGGGGAACGGAGGCCCGCCCCACCTCACCCCGTTTGGACCGGGGATGGAGGCAGGAATGAAGGTTAAAATTAAACCCTTGCGGAGATGGACTTACACTTTTTTCCGCACCGCCCCATCCCGATCCCTGCCTTGCCACGCACCACCTCACCCTGTCCCCAATCCTTCTTTAGGGATTGCAATGGATGGAGGGAAAACGGAGACCCGTCCCGCCTCGCCTCGTTTGGATCGGAGATGGAGGACATGAAATGAGAATATAGTGGCGAGAATGGATGTGAGGATGAAGGATAGGATTTTGAGACAGGGCAAGGGTCCGCCCGGGTCCACTGCCATCCCTAGCCTTCGAATAATAACTGTGAAACCTACAATACAAAGCAACAACGAAAATGAGATGGCATGATAATTGGCAGTTTTTCATCTTTGTCTCACAGAGGCTATGTGTCATGTGCACATGTTTTGGAAACTATCTTCATGAAAACAACTCATACGTAAAACTTATCTCACCAATAATAGGACATTTTAATATGGCCTACAAATGCGTTGTGCATTCTAAATTCTAATCATTAAAGTTCTATGTAGATGATAAGCATAGGACACGTCTTTCAGTCTTCTTTACATCAAGAAAGAAAAGAACTTGCTCATGTTCAATTGTAAAATTATTGCAAGGCTACAAAGTCATGTATAAAGTTTTTTTTCTTGTACTCTCACAAAAAAAACTTTTTAAAAATCTTTTGCACTTAGTTAACTTTTAACAACAAGCTGCTTGGCCTAGTGGGGTGGACCCTTGGCCGCTAGGCTGGTGGTCAAGGTTAGATTTTCATGGGTGTCACCCTTCATAGCAAGCTGACGCCCATCATAACCCCTAGAGGGGGGTCCTAGTTATGAAGTTTTACGCCACCGACATGACTACTGTAGGTATAGCAGGTTGAGCCAACGTGATTAGGTCATTGTGTCGGGTGCAATTCTTTGAGTTATAAATAAAAAAATATATAATATTTGATTTGTAACTTAGCACCACAATTATTGTGGTCTCTACCTGCAATCTTAGGATTTATGTTATGGTATATCTCAGTAGCTTGAAAGGTACAAAGAAAACTTGATAAAATAGCTAAATTGAGTATGAGCAGATTGAGCTCGATAAAAATAGCTAAATAAGCGTTTTGAGTATAGTTTCGGTCCATAAATGAAATAATCTGGTCCAAGGAATCTAAAAATACCTAAGAATGTGTGTCAGGGTCTAAGAAATGATTTAAACACAAAAAAATTTAACGAACAAAGGGTTATCGATTTAAAATAATTGAGTGTTTTGGGCATCTTATAGAACACAATTTCAAGTTTTAGGTTATAGGAAGATAACAAAAGCTAAGCCAAGGTTAAAAAGGTTGGTAGTACCTGAAAGGTTTGTGGCAGGCTGGTAAGAAGGGTTGAACATTTAAACTTCGAAGATCAGATATGCAGAGGGGTTCAGAGAGGATCAGAGGTCATGAGAGAGGAGAGAGAGTAGATAGAGAAACAAAAAAAAGATGCTAGAGAAAGTAAGAGAGATAGAGAATGTTAGAATTTCAATAATCTTATTTTATAATGAAAATAGCTTTCACAAACCTTCTTATGTAAAGAGAGTTGGGGTTGAATCCTAATTAACTAAATTTTATTTAATTATAAAAGATAATAACTCAACTAAGCTAAGACTCCTACTTACTAAAGACTCCATATTAATTAACTAACTTAATTAAGAACTCTTAATTAACTTTTAGAATGAGGGATGTCCCCTACGACTTTCTGGATTCATGCCCTCTCATGTAGGGTCTCGTTGCTAATTAGCCTGCCTTCTGATGATGCCACGTACTTGGCTTCTCTTTTTTTTTATTGAGACTTTGAATAATTAGCTTTTTCTTTAATTGAAAAAGTCGCATCAACTTTCACATCATCACCCTAGGACCCATATATTGCTAGCCGACCCTCATGAGGATTTGGAGGTAGCATCTAGATCCTGTGCATTGGATCTGGATCATCTTCTAAATTTTGAACAGTAACAACCAAAATTTTAGATTGCCCCCAATAAGTTCCTTATCAATGCCTTTTAATTTACATGTAGTGACCATAGCTTGGTTGGTAGTAGGTCTCTCGACCCAACCAAAAAAAGGTAAGTTCCACATATGTGTTCATCATGGATTGTTGAATTAACAAATATGATCTAGATGAGTTTCTCTAACATAGAAATCGAGCTTATGGTATTGAAAAATTTTATTAGTGCATAAAGGGCAATCTTTTTTTTTTTTGACAAAGAAAGATAGGGTTAGGCAGACCCCTATAAGTTATACAACCATTCCCTTTGGGGTTCGAACTTGCAACATCCCAACACAAGGTGACATGCACTAACTGATCTTGTCAGACAAGCAGATCCCCCATTGGTTCGTTGGGGGAAATCCTTTGTTATCCGTTATTACAAACCCTGGATAATATCAAATATTATAATCTAAAACACACTTGTATATTAAATATGGAGATTAATGTTATCAGTATCGGTGTGTATCGGGATACGTATGATATTGATAGAAAATCAATACGCATAACCTCTGAATCGGCTATTTTTTAATAAATATAAAAATACAAAAAAATTAAATATTATTTTAATGGTTTTAACATGTGTCACGTTCTGATTGACACATAATGTTTTTATTATTATTTTTTGACTGATACAAAATGATTCATTTGAGTATTGGTATCGGCCGATATTGCTGCATCGTTGGCCAAACGATTGAGGGCCGATATCGATACTGACAACATTGATGGAGATCACATTCATAGAGTTTGATGCATGATGTCTCAATAGATCCACAAATTATTGTAAAATTAATGGGGTTTATTAAATAGTATGGTACATCATTATAATAGATATAAAACGGTGAGTCATATATATCTCACGTAATTCAACCTAGATGACAAACAAGATGAAGCCAGTCTTCAATGCCTTTTACATAATTTAGGCTTTGTTTGGGAGCTAGTAGTTTAGGATGGAGACGTGGATTCCAAGAATTTAAAAATGTGTAAGTAAAATTGTTATTCCACTTTTCTGTTGATTTCTGCAAGTGATTTTGTATTTTTACTGTGTTTGTTGGTCTTACATGGTGGCCATGTTTCACAGAGTCTCATAGGTTGAGGAGAGAGGTGGGCTCACTCTTTCTCGAACTCGCGAAACTGTACATTAAAGGGCCTTATCTACATTAAACATGTTCAAACGTTCTTCATCTGGATAAACTCAAATCAGTGAAACAATTACCAATTTTCTCAGCAAGTCCCAATGAGAGCTGGGTAACGGCTACCCAAGAGGGTGAAACCACCAGCCTTATCTCTTCCTTGTATGAAGGAGAGGACTTACTTAGGAAACATAAGAAAAATCTGAGAAATAATACCCCATCTTGAAGAAGGTCGTTTACATCTTCACCTTCATTCTATCTTCACCTTCATTCTATCTTCACCTTTATCTGCACACACCAAACACCAATCCTTTAGTGTTGTTTGGGATGGATGTTTTTTGAAAAAAAAAAAAAAAAAAGTTTGACCCGAGCCTTGGCAGCTAGATGGGCAAGTCAATGTTCGATTCTCATGGATGTCATTTCTCTGCACAAGCCAATGCGTAACATAGGCCTCGGGGGTAGGGTCCTAGCCTAAAAGTTTTGCGTTGCCGACACGATGACTGTAGGTATGATAGGTTGAGCCAGCACAACCAGGTCTACATGCCGGATGCGGTTTCTATTATAAATCCAACAAAAAAGGGTCAGAAACGAGTTGTCTTGTTGGACTCAATGCTTGGTATAGTTTTTCTTGGAAAGAATCTCTTTTTGAAACTGGATTTGAATCAGATCTCAAATTAAATAATTGGATCCAACTCTACAATGGTTGCAAGAAATACAAAATTAAAGAGCTGAAAAATTGAAAAAAAAAATATTGAGAATTTTGGGGGACTTCCATTCATTGTCAGACCCACATGACTACGGTCAACTAGAGAAGCCTACAAACGAGTCCAACATGATAAGATCATGATTCAAGAACACCCAAACATGGATCCATCCAAATGGGACTTATAAGTTTATTTGGTGGGTCTGGTAGTGCTTGAACAGGGCAATCAGTAGTCACATTCATCTTTACCCAGGTTGGATGTAAACTAAAGAGTTAGAAGCGAGACATGCATATCTAGGCTTGCTTTCAATCTGGACTTACCTGACCCTAGATCCATAAACACCATGTTTGACTGAATGCAGACCTTGACCCTCATGGGTCTAAACCCATTTCATCCTGGTCACAACCCTTGCTCAAACGCTCAAACCCACTCTGTATTGGTCAAAAAGTCAGGTTGTTTTGGAAATTGGCCTGCACCCGGCCAGTACACAGTAACGTAACATAATGGTTGAGGATTTGGCTTCAACAAATGCCATGGCATTTTCTCCATCTCCCAAAAATCGTGCCTCCCAAACAATTTTTTCTAGGGATGTCAAAGGACCAGATGTAACCCTATATCCAACCCGAATCCGAATCCGAATCCAATTAGTCTGATTTGGTAGCCAAATCTGGATCCGATTAAAAATCAGATTCGGTATTAATTTTTGGGTGAAATCTGAATCCGGTTAGTCAGAATTGTTAGCCAAATTCGAATCCGATTATAAATCGGATCCAGATTCAGTATTAATTTTTCTTTAAAATCTGAATCTGAATCTGACTAAGATCCGAATCTGATCAAGTGTAAATATCAGATTTTGGACTAGTCGGATCCAGATTCGGTTCTATCTTTTTCCATCATACTCTAAATCCGATTAGATCAGTTCCGATTAAGTAGAATTTGGCAATGCCTAGATCTGACTGGTTCACATCCTAAATTTTGGTGATGGGAAATCCACAAATTTTCTCTTGGTTCCCAAACAGAAAACTAAAAGGATTAAGAACTGAAAATGTAAACTTTTGACTGTCATTAATTAACTCTTACCAGGGAGGAGCTTAAGAGTCCCAAAGGGATTTGGCATAGTGGAATGGGACCTAGGCCGCTAGGCAGGTGGCCTAGATTCAAAACTCATGGGTGTCACCCTTTGCACAAACCGAAGCAAAAAAAAGGAAAGAACTCAAGGGTTTTATTATATGTCACGTGGACATGTCATTTTGGCTGTGTATCCCTGATGACACGCGTGGACTTGCCAACTCCAACATCGATACATACAACATTAATTTAATATTTTTAAAATAATATTTTATTATATTTTAATTTTATTTAAATGAAAATCTTTTTTAATGTTATGATATTCAAAAAATAATTTTCTTTTGTCATCGTGTCCCCACTTTTTGAGTTGACTCCTAATCTAGTGTCACCGAGTCCACGAATCACTGTGACATCAAAAGGCCTGCCAATATGCAATCCTGTAAAAACCTTTACCACAAGAGTTTAAGGATGGCCCACAAAAGAGTCATAAGTCAGAGCCTTTGGATTCTATAATGTGAATATTGTCAACATCACGCTCATACGAGTAGTCCGGAAGTGTATGTGTATAAAAGAGAGGTGTCCGTGGCGTGACACACCTAACACTGGCACGCTGGTTCCCATGATAATGACCACACTCATTTCCTTCTTAAGGGTCAACAAGGGCATAGATGCTTTTTGTTTTATGTTCGTGTTTGATAATGGAGAGGTACCCAATCGTCACAAACACCTAACAGTTTCATCGCCTTTTGATAATGACATAAATGTTCGTTTGTGTGAGAAGAGTAGGCACTTGGAAAAAGATGAATAAGAGATGACATAACAAATTTTTTTATTTTCATAAACAAACAGCCTGATATCTGCTCAAAAGATTGAGTTTATTAGTGATGTATTTGTTTTTCGTCAATTAGTCAACTTACTTGTTTTTCATAGTGAAGCTCACTCTAAGGCCATATGTAAAACCACAAAGGCAAGCGGTGTTACATGCAATCACCAAAAGAGCATGATAAACAATACAAGCAAGCACACAAGCGGTATAACGAGTCATCGAGCAAGGCAACCGAAAAGCAACAAGGGCACAGTGTTCAAAAATTCAACTTGTATTCATAAGTTGGCCAAGCGAAACTTACAGACTCAGAATGTATACTCAATGTAGGGCAATGTGAGGTCGGACAACCTTAGAGAGTGGGCCTTCGAAGGGAGCTCTACTTACAAATAAGTTTCCCTCTAAGGCTCACTCTCGAAGACCATCTCACCTCATATTGCCCCACAGTGAATCTACGTGCTAAGTGATGCTTGGTCAACTTATGAATACAAGTTGAATTCTTGAACATTGTGCTTTCGCTCATTTTCGGTTGCCTTACTTGGTGCCTCACTGCACCACTTATATACTTGCTTTGTGTTCCTTGCAAGTTGCGTGTGCTCTTTTGGTGATTGCCTGCCACACCACTTATCTTTGTGGCTTCATGTATAGTCATCCCTTCCGGGTTGTTGCTTACCCACGAGCCTCTAGCCTTGTTGGGCCTTCCAAGTGTTGTGAGCACTTATTGGGCATCCGCTCTTACGCGACGGTCTTCAATAGTTTCCTCCCACACATCGCTTTCGCTCCTCGGTGTCTTCTCTTAAAGCATCGCCTCGCGTTGATCCCGAGTGTGCTCCAACGTGACTCGTTCGCCCCATAAGATCGCCTAATCCACATTCTAGGTACCACACGATCTGCAAAAAAGGTTGTGACAACTGGCATCAGAGTCATCGCTTGTTGTCATCATGTCAGTTGATGAAGGCTTGATTCCTGTCAAGTAAAGCAAGAAGAAGTGAACCTCTAGCTCTTCCTTTGGAATGACATAAAGCTCCCAGCTCCCTCCAGTCCCTCCTCCGATGAGTCTCCAAACTTCATTTGACATGTTCACGGTAGAGGCCTCACTTGAAGGTCGCTTGATTCACGTAGAAGCGATTATTGTTCACATCGATGAAACTCTCAATGTAGTTGAAAGAACCATTGCCAACATCGGTGAGCAACACCATATTTTGGAACATAATATACGACTTAACATTGATGCTTTATAGGATGTACATGCCAGAGTAACCAAACTTGTGCCCATTCGTGACCAAGTAAGGGAGTTGCTTTCCCTGTTCACTATTCGAGAATAAGTGAACGATCTCATGTTGTTGCTCGAAGAAGTGCCTCGGCTATGTGAACGCATTATCGAGCTGAAAGGGAGAAATATTCAACTCTCTTCAACAATAGGTGCTCTTGAACGCCTCTTGCAAGCCAATCATTGTTTGCCAAGAAGGTCACCGAAGAATGCTTCACGACCCTCAAAAGTATGTTGATGCTTGAAATGCGAAGGAATTGGAGAACTTTATTTGGGAAGTGAAACACTACATGAAGGTGACTCAAATATGTGATGAAGAAACTAAGATCGATACTGTTGTGTTGTTCTTCATAGGTGATGCTACTCTCTAGTGGCATCAACATAGCAAAGACATTGATCATGGGTTGATAAAAATTGACACATGGGAGAACTTCAAAGTGAAGTTGTGAGGTCACTTTCTACCCACCAATATAGAGTTTGAGTCTCGTTCTAAGTTGATGGCCCTTTGACACACTGGCCCTATATACGACTACATTAAGGCTTTCGCTAGCCTTATGTTGGACATTTCTAATATGACATTGAAGGACAGTCTATTCCACTTCATATACGACTTACAACCATGGGAAAAATAAGAAATTTAGAGGCAACACCCATAGAATGTGGCAGACTCATTGACTACTACAAAAATAAACGTCAGAATGATAACTGTGGTAAGTCTAATGCTCCTCACCATCAGCATAATGACAAATGTCCCCACGAGCACATGAAGGGGGACAAAGCAAAGCATGAGGAAGCCAAATGAGATGCCAAGCAAGATTCTTACCACCCTCCTCATAAGCACAATGATGACCATGACCCTAAGGGCAAGTTCAACTACACAGGGCATCTGCAACGCCCTAACTTTCCCTGCCTCATTTGCAATGTAATGCATTGGATGGTTAAGCACTCCAAGCATTTCGACCATTGAACCAATGTCAATGTGGCTCAACTCGAAGAAGAGAATTGAGATGCAGAACCAAATATGGGGGCCCTTCAGATGCTCAATGCACTTTGAGAAGTCGTGCCTCCCCCTCAGCCTCCTGTAAGTAAGGAACTCATATACCTAAATGTTTGCATCAACGACAAAACCACCAAGGTCATGGTGAATATGAGTGTTATTCGTAACTTTTTTTGCCTTAACGAAGCAACACGGATCAACCTCAAGGCCAAAATAAAAGAGAGTCACATGAAAGCGGTGAACTCAAAGGCTAAGCCCATCCTCAGTCAGGCAAATGATATGGCTATTCAGATCATCACATGGAAAGGCTCCACCAACTTCTTAGTAGTGCCCCTCGATGACTTCAGAGTCATTCTCGGAATGAAGTTTTTGCGCACCCACAAGGTTGTTCCTATGTCGCATTTAAATTCGGTGATAATAATGGTTGAGACATCCCCATGCATGGTCCCTGCTTACTCCATAGGCAACAACAAGTTGTCAATGGTGTCAGCCTTGCAGTTAAAGAAAGTTGTCAATGTCTTTGCTACGTTGGTATCGATGGTATCGATCTTAACTTTGTTACCGCATATTAGAGCCACCTTAATATAATGGTTCTCAAGTTCCTTGGCACTTCAAGTACATGCATACCTTTTAGGCTCGATAAGCTTTCTTAGGTAACCTTTCTTGCAGATCACGACTCTAGCATTGGCAAGGCCTCCTTGCAAGAGACGTTCAAATGCACCCATTGTGATGGAGAGTTTGATGTTCTTCTCTTCCAATTCAGCAACATGGTCACATAAATGTGGTACTTCCTCGAAGAGAGGCATGAGTTCTTTCACTTGGTCCCAAACACTGAGAAGGGAGAGCAACTCCCTAACTTGGTTACTTATGGGCACTAGCTCAATCACCTTAGCTTACACATCCTGAAAGACATCGAGGCTAGGTCGAACGTCACTATCAAATATTTAATGTTGCTTGATGTTGGCAATGTGGTCTTTCCAACCATATCGAGAGTTCCATCAATAAGAGCAATGGCCGCTTCTACTTGAATAAAGCGACTTTTGAGTGATGCATCTGTCTTGAACGTGACAGAGAAAGTTTGGTGACTCATACGAGAAGGGATCAGAGGGAGCTAGGAACCTTGCAAAGTCACTCCAAAGGAGAAGGAGCGAGAGGTTTCCTTCATGCTTTACTTGACAAACATGAATCCTTTATCACTTGATATGGCGACAAAAAATGGTGAGAATACGTATTTGTCACAATCTACGTTGGTAGTTTGGCTCTAGTACCAATTGTCATCGGCTTTTTCTAAAGACTGTGCGGCACCTAGGATTCAGACTAGGAAAGCCTTAAGAAGTAGTTGCACGCTAAGAAAAATTTTAGGGCAATGCAAAACAAAGCATCATTAAGCGAAAGCGGCTATTGTAGGCCACTGTGTGGGAGCGGAGAGCTTAATCAGTGCTCACAACAATTGGTAGACCCAACTAAAAAAGAGTCTCATGGAAAAATAACAACTTGAGAGGGATGACCATACACAATGCTACAAAGGCAAGCAATGTAGCGAGCAATCACTGAAGAGCTTCAATAACCTGCAAGCAATAAGACAAGCAAGCACACACGAGGTGCAATGCGGCACCAAAGCAAAGCAAACAAAAGGGGCAAATGCTCAATGTCTAAAAAACAACTTGTATTTATAAGTTGGCCAAGCAGCACTTACAGACTAGACACGAGTATGGTATGTTGCTCACTGTGGGGCAATACGAGGTGAACATTCTTGGAGAATGGGCTTTCAAGAGGAGCTCTACCTATCAACAAATTTTCTTCCATAGGTAATTTAGGCACTACTCTCATGAATAGGAGAAAGTTGAAAAACACTCTGAGGAACCATACAGTTTTAAAGAAACTTCTCCCTAACCATGGGTAGGAGCTTGACATGTGTTAGGTCTGCACGTCTCGGCCTATGATAATTACAAGGCCAAAAGGACACATGTGTTATGGTCCCAGCTAAAGATCGCTTCACTGTCGAACCTTCAATGCATGGATCAGCTCCAGTTGTTACAATATGTAATTGTGCACAGATTGTGTTGTCACAAGGCTCACAGGCCTGACTTAAGCATGCGCAGGTGCTTATTTACAATAACTCACAAGGTGTTGATACATTTGAATGTTCAGGCACCCTAGGTCGTCTGACTTAGGTGCGCATGAGAGAAAATCCTTTGGAAGTGTTTAGTGTCACCGCAAGCTGTGAAATGACCTACATTCAAAGAAGCTTAAGAGTCTAGTTTAAGCAATTCTCAACTAAGGATTGTGATGCACTTAGCTCTTCCTCGTTTAAATGACGAATGAGTAAGACTCAAGATGTCAGAGTAGAATGCGTTTAGTCCCGATATATTTCTGAAGATCGTTGAGGAAGAAGAAGTTCTATTTTGTCACTATTTCAGATGTAGCTACATTATTAGTAATTACAGATAGTGAATAACAAGATCAATGAGTGTTTGCACTTATCTGAACTTCGATCCAAATGAGCGTGAGCTAGATCACTCACAATTTGTCACAGCTTTGCACAATTTGGTTGTGCGGCAATTAGCAGAAATGTTCAGCGCAATTGACTAGAGTAGATCATTGCTCTATTGCAGATCGTTGAGGAACGATGATCAGATTATGAATTTCGCAGATCTAAAGTGATTTGCTCAACAGAAGAGTGTGAGAAGCAGAAGGGATAAGAAATGGAGATCATCATCTCGGTGAAATCCTACTTAATCCTTGGGAGAATCAGGTAGGTTGATCCTCAAGATAAGGCCTTCTCCAAATTTAGAGCTAAAACTCATGAACTTTATTTCTCAAATCCAAAGATTACAAAATGCATCCCAGAATTACACAGCTCTCATCTACTTATAGACTAAGCCTAGAGTAGATGTCAGCCTATTTGGGTGGCCCACACTTCCATTCCCGCTGGTGACACCCTTAAGTGGCTTATGCAAACCGCACTAGTCGTCTGCCTCTTGTTGATTACCTCTGACTTAGCTGGCTTATTGTCTATACTGCATGCACTTCACGCTGATTGCATCCCATTTCACACCTGCTGGCTATGCTGCGTTGTCATGCGGTTGACCGATGTGCTACATGCTATAGAGCTCAAGTGAGGTCTGTAACAATCTCCCCTTCTTGAAATTGTCTTTGTCCTCGAGGACAAAAATCTGGATATCTGTTTTTTATATTGTAATCCCATTCTCAAGTTGTCATAGCTTCACCTTCACCATCCCACTCAATCAAGAACTTTTTAACTCTTCTTGCTCCTCTTTGAATTAGCTTTGAATCCAACACTCTAGTGAGCTGCCTTGTAATCCTTTCTTGTACTTCTTCTTGTGGTGTTGGACCATGGTATGGTTTAAGGCAAGAGACATGAAAAATGGGATGAATGCACATATTCTTGGGTACCTTCAACTTGTAGGCTATCTCCTCAACTCTTGCTATCACTTGCTAAGGCCCGAAATACTTTTGTGAAAGTTTGGTTATAGGGTCTTTACTTAGTGAGAATTGACCATGCAGTATACGCTTTAACCAAACCCAAGTCCCAAGCTGATATCCTCTATCTTTACTTTGCTTGTTATATACTTGTTTCATTCGATTTCGAGCCACTTTAATATTTTTCTTAAGGATTCTTAAAATTTCATCTCTTTCTCTTAATTGTTGATCCACTATGGGAATATTTGTCGTTCTTTCTTCATAGAGAAGAG
Organism: Nuphar pumila; assembly: GCF_984573655.1. NCBI lineage: Eukaryota > Viridiplantae > Streptophyta > Magnoliopsida > Nymphaeales > Nymphaeaceae > Nuphar > Nuphar pumila. Next base: position 4,236,935 of record NC_143262.1, read on the forward strand.
TTTGAGGGGGAGGCTTTCCATAGATGGCTTTATAGGGAGTCATACCCGTAGTGTTGTAGAATGAGGTGTTATAACACCATTCCGCCCAAGGTAAGAATTAAACCCACTCGTCTTATTTTTCACTTGTGAAGTGCCTCAAATAAGTCTCAAGGTCAGTATTGACTATCTTGGTTTGCCCATCGGTTTGTGGGTGGCTTGCCATACTGAAGCACATCTTAGTTTCCATTAAAGAAAAATATTCTTTCCAAAACCGACTAAGGAATGTTGGATCCCTGTCACAAGTGATGGTCCTTGGCATACCATAGAGCTTGACCACATTTTGAATGAACATTTTGGCAACCATTTGAACCGTGTAAGTGCTTGGTAGTGCTATGAAGTGAGCCCCTTTGGATAATCTATCCACCACTACCAGAATGACTTCTCTTCTTTAGGATATTGGTAACTTTTCAATGAAGTTCATGCTAATATCGGTCCATATTTGATTTGGAATGGGAAGAGGTTGGAGTAGACCGGGAGGTCTAATCCTCTCATTCTTGCTTGCTTGGCAAGTTTGACACTCCTTGACATAGTTCTTAATGTCTTCTGTTGCCATACGGATTTGATGATAGACCGCTCTCAAGTCAAGTTTGGAGAAGTATTTAGCTCTACATAACTCATCAATGATCAGTATTAGGTGTTTCCTTGAAAGTAACTTCATTGAGCTCACAATAGTCTATGCAAAATCTCCAAGTGTTATCCTTCTTGCGCACAAGGAGGATCGGTGAAGAGTAGGCACTAGAACTTAAGCGTATAATCCCACTTTTAAGCATTTCTTTAACCAATGTATCAATTTCACTCTTTTGTGCAAAGGCATATCGATACGGTCTCACACTAATCGACCATTGCTCCGGCTTGAGAGGAATATGATGATTTTGTGTGCGCGTGGGAGGTAACCCTTTGGGTTCCCCAAACACATCATGAAAGCTTTCAAGAAGGTCACACATTTCTTTAGGAGTCACTTCTTCTTTGAGTTCATTATGATGTAATAGTGGTTGTGCTAGGAAAATGAGTGTCATATGAGTGGCCTTGTAGATTCTCAAAGCCTCATGCACATCCACTATTTCTCCTTCATAAGGGTTATTGGCTTTTATACTCAAAGGTTTTCCCACCTTAGTGAATGCCATTTCCATATCAATGAAGTGCCATGTGACATTGCCAAGGGTACGTAACCAACACATTCTGAGGACCACGTCGGCACCATGCATGGGTAAGATATATAAGTCCAACCGAAAGTAGGAACCTTGGATGTTAAGTTCCACACCCTTGCAAACTTGGTTGCACTTGAGATGGCTTATGTCTCCCACCATGACATTGAACTTGGGTTGTTCATTTGGCTCAATCTTAAGTTTGGTAATTAAGTCCTCTCATGAAATTATGTGTAGATCTTGTGTTGATGAGAACATTCACTTTCCTGCCACTTAAGGTGCCAAAAAATCTCATGGAGTTAGGAGCAATTTTACTTTCCAATGCGAAGCATTGGCCAATTGGTCCTTGACTTGCATCAATTTTCTCTTGGTACAAATCCTCCATGGAATCACCATCCTCCAATTCACTTTTCTCCTCTTGTAGTGTCACAATCAAGCAATTGAGTGAATTACAATTGTGCCCGGGCATCCATTTATTTTTGCAATTAAAACATAGCCCTTTTCTCCTAAGTTCATCCATCTCTTCTCTAGAGATGTGATCTACCTTAGTCTGAGGTAGATCCCGAAACTTCACTCCCTTGTTCATGATAGGACTTTGAATAGCTTTGAGTTTGGAATTAGAATTTCATAAGCCCCTTCGCAATCCTTGCATCTTTTTATGTTTTTCTTCAATGATTCTAGCTTGAAGATAGCACTCTTCAAGAGTAGTTGGATTTTGAGCAAGAAGCTCATGTCAGATCTCTTCTTTCATTCCAGCAATGAAAGAGCTCAAGAGTGCTCCTTCATTCCACTCTTCACACAAGAATACAAGTTCTCAAATTGCGCTTGGTATTCTTGAATGGTTTCTATTTGACGCAATTGCTTCATTTTCACTTCATGATTGGTGTAGAGAGTAGAACCAAATCTCTTAAGAATCTCATGTTCAAGGATTTTTCAACTTGGATACTCATGCCTTTGGTTGTACCACCTAAATCATCTTAGAGCCTCTCCCTCAAGGCTCATAACCACACATCTAACCATGTGCTCATGCTTTGCATTATGGCTTAGGAAAAATTGTTGGGCCTTATATAGTCATTCTTTAAGATTTTGCCCTTTAAAGGTTGGAAAGGAAAGCTTAATCGATCTTGGGAAACTTGTTTCAAATGAACTATCCCCAAACCTTCCATTTGACGTATGGTGCTCGTAACCCCCCATTCGATCATACTCGCGTATGTCGATTTCATCATCATAGTCATCTTTGCCTATGTCTCGATGTTTAATTTTAGCATCATAGGGTTTACGTTGTGTATCCATTCCATCAATGTATATATTGCGCTCAACAAATACATCATAGGGTGTTTGATCCACATAACCATCGGCCACATTCGTATATTCCATTGTGCCTCGGTTGACACAAGGTTGTTATAGGTTGCCAGAGTTTCGAATATCTTGTGTGTTGCGTGCATCGAGAGTGTCGTGGTAGCCCCCACGTGTTGCGTGCATTGGAGGTGCTGCACGCATCTCGCACATCGCATGCATCATATGCATCACAATAGCCCTATGTGTTACATGCATTGAAGGTGTTGTGCGTGCCTTGCACGTTAATGCCATCGTCCGAGTTACGTGGGTCACGCATGCCCTGGGCATCATGATCGTCAAACATCATCTAGATGTCGCGTTCATCGAATAGGCACCTCCTGTTGTGCATATTTTGTGCGATAACCCTGTGGCCCAGCACACACCAATGCACCTAGGCGTGCGTCAAGCGCAAGGGAGGCCTCCGGTGTTTGCTACACATTCACTTCGACGTGTTTACCTGCTCGGCTTTGCACAGGTAGAGCCAGATTTTTTGTTGTCGCTACCTGTCCTGCCGCAATCGGAGTGGAGGTTGACGCCTCAGGATGTTGTTTCTCTTTCCCGCTTGAGCGCATGTGAAGTAGCAACTCAAAAAGCTTCTCTGACATGTCGAGTTGTAACACTGCAAGTTTCGCATCAAACTGGTCCATCTTGCCTTCCACAACTGCACTTCGAACGACCACAAGCTCATGTTTTTCCTTAAACCGTTGCTGCATGAAGTCAAGGACATCCTCCTTAAAAGGTGTCGCTTTAGGCAGCATGGCTTTGATACCAATTGTTACGGTCTCAGCTGAAGATCGCTTCACCGTCGAACCTTCGATGCACGAATCAGTTCTGGTCATTGTTACAATCACAGATTGTGCTATCACGAGGCTCACGGGCTTGACTTAAGCACACGCAGGTGCTTATTTACAATAACTCACACGGCGCTGATACGTTCGAATGTTCAGGCACCCTAGGTCGTCTGACTTAGGTGCGCACGAGCGAAAATCCTTTTGCGGTGTTTAGTGTTGCCGCAAGCAGTGAAATGACCTACGTTCAAAGAAGCTTAAAAGTCTAGTTCAAGCAATTCTCAACTAAGGATTGTGATGCACTTAGCTCTTCCTCGTTTAAACGATGAATAAGTAAGACTCAAGACGTCAGAGCAGAATGTGTTCATCAGTCCTGATACATTTTTGAAGATCGTTGATGAAGAAGTTATGTTCCGTCACTATTTCAATTGTAGCTACACGGATTAGTAATTAATTGCAGATAGATAATAACAAGATCAATGGGTGCTTGCACTTATCTGAACTTCGATCCAGACGAGCGTGAGCTAGATCGCTCATAGTTCATCGCAGCTTTGCACAATTTGGCTGTGCAGCAATTAGCAAAAACGTCCAGCGCAGTTAACTAGAGCAGATCGTTGCTCTATTGCAGATCGTTGAGGAATGACGATCAGATTGCAAATTTCACAGATCTAAAGTGATTCGCTCGACAGAAGAGTGTGAGAAATATAAAAGATGAGAAATGGAGATCGTCGAACGATCTAGGTGAAATCCTACTTAATCCTTGGGAGAACTCAAGATGAGACCTTCTCCAAATATAGAGCCAAAACTGGTGAACTTTATTTCTCAAATCCAAAGATTACAAAATGCATCTCAAAATTACACAATCATCATCTACTTATAGACTAAGCCTAGAGTGGATGCCATCCTGTTTGGGTGGCGGACACTTCCATTTCCGCTGGTCACTGCCTTAAGTGGCTTGTGCAAACCGCGTTGATCGTCTGTCTCTCACTGATTACCTCTTACTTAGCTGGCTTAATTACTGTTTATACTGCACTCCCTTCACGTTGCGTCCCATTTCACACATGGCTTAAACAAAAGAAAAGACCTAACTAAGGTTGCAGCATGCACGCGCCACGGTTGGGACCTCACTAAACCAATGGTATACAAGACATGGAACTTAAGAAATAATAGGTCGGGGCAATATGGACATATCATTTTGGCTGTACACTAGGGAGGGAAGGCGGGGCTCCACCACAGCAACAAGTGGCACCTTACGGGGCGTGGACAGACCGAATATCTCATCCATGTCCAGGTCGTCAGGGGTCATTTTCCCGGGAAGCCTCCACACGAACCCGTGGAGGAGGTTGGCCAGGCTGAGCTGGATGACCTTGATCCCGAGGTTGTAACCGGGGCACATCCTGCGTCCCGACCCGAAGGGAAGCAGCTCGAAGAACTGGCCCCTGATGTCGATGTTCTTCTCGAGGAACCTCTCGGGCCGGAACTCGTCGGGTCGGTCCCATATGTCCGGGTTGCGGTGGATGGTCCACATGTTGACGAGGACGCGGGTGCCCTTGGGCACGTCGTACCCGGCCAGGGTACAGTCCTCGCGGCAGATGCGCGGCACCAGCATGGGCGCGACCGGGTGCATCCGCATGGTCTCCTTGACGATGCTCTCCAGCAAGGGGAGAGACTGTATGTCCCGCTCCTCAACCAGTCGGTCCCTGCCAACCACCCGGTCCAGCTCCTCCCACGCCTTCATGAACAGCTCCGGCTGCTTCAGCATCTCCGACAGCGCCCATTCCACCGTCACTGCGGAACTCTCCGTTCCGCCCGCGATCAAATCCTGAGAAAGATCAATCAGAAAAAAAACTTAATAAAAGCTCAAATCGGATCAAGAATGGGGGAGAATTTTGAGGCTATGGTTTTGTGCGCACCTGCGTGAACGCTTTAACCCCGCTGCGGGTGAGCTTGACGTCCAGGTCGGGGTCGTCCGCGAGCTGGAGCAGCACGTCCACCATGTCCCTAGGCACGTACCCCTCCACGCCGGACCTCCTCGCGTTGTGCTCGTCGAGGACGTGCTCCAGAAACCGGTCGAATTTCCGGCTCACAGCCTTCATCCGGCGCACGTAGCCCTGCAGGTCGAGGAAGGCCAGCCATGGGATCCAGTCCCCGATGTTGAGCACGCCGCCCATCAGGAACAGCTCGTCCAGCATCCTCTTGAACTCGTCCGGCGACACCACGTCCGACTCGCCCCCGTCCAGGTACTTCTTCCCGACCACCATCCTGCTTATCACGTTCAGGCTCACCGTGGTGAGGTAGTCCTTGATCATCTCCGGCCGTCCGGCGGCCGCGTGGAGCTCCGCGACGAGCGACCGCACCTCCTCCACCCGGATGTACTCGTAGGACTCGAGCCTGCGCGCGCTGAAGAGCTCCATGAGGCACATCCGCCGCGCCTGCCGCCAGTAGGGACCGTAAGGCGACCACGTTATGTCGGAGTAATTATACGTCGTGTACTTCCCGGCCGCCGTCTTCGGCCGGGACGCGAAGGTTACGTCCTGCGTCTTGAGGACCAGCCTCACGGTGTCGATGGAGGAGGCGACAACCACGGGGTGGGAGCCGAAGCGGAGCTGCATCAGGGGCCCGTACTTGAGGGAAAGGGCGTGGATGGAGCGGTGTGGAAGCTCGCCTATCAGGTTGAAGTTGCCGATTACAGGCCACTGCCACGGCCCGGGAGGTAGGACCAAGTGGCGTCGGCGACGGAAGAGGATGGTGTATAGCATCGCCGCTGCGGCCAGGAACGAAAAAGCGGTCACCAAGGGTGAATCGGCCATTGTTTTGGATATGTCTTCAACAGCAACTGGCTATCTTTCTTGGAAGGATGAGGGGATGAGGCCGAGGCTGTTCTAGTGTCGGTGGTGCTGGCAACGGTGACACATTTTATAGCGCGCGCGCGCGCGCGAGAGAGAGAGAGAGAGAGAAGCACACTTGAAGCTTCCACTCATGTGCGTCAATGAGACGACCGAGGAGATGCTTGACTTGACTCTGCTTAATGATTTTGGCATTGATATTGTAAGGTGCTCAAATGGGGAGGCCAGGCGGCGTTTGAGTCAAGGAAATGGGTGTTTTTTTTTTTTTGGCAAAATTGCCATAAGGCTGCGACTAATTTGTTAAAAACCCTTTGTAAAATAAGATATGTATTTGTTACAATTTAGTTGGGATCAACAATTACCATCTTCCCTGACTTCAACAGTGTATAATATTTCCGAGATGGACCATCGGATCATGTTTTTGCAATGAACAAATTTTGAGTTTTCGAGTAAATAAAATTTGGTGTGTTTGGTTTGCATCGCCAAAAAAAAGTACGTGTGTATATTAAATTCTTGTGATTGGAGAGTCGACCTCTACTAAACAGACAGAGAATGTAGATCACATCACTTGAGAGTTTTCTAATAATGGCAATTTTTGGCCAAAATTCATTGTTTTTTTAATTAACCATAGCATAGTAGGAGCATTCTTGAGATTTATAAGGATTAAGTGATTTCCAAATAGCATAGACTCCGAGGTCAAAGGTCCTAGCTTCGGGGTTTTATGTTGTCCAAGTACATGACGACCCTAAGTATGACAGGCTGAGCTAGTAAGACCAAGTAGGGGTGGCAATCGGGTCGGGTTGGCGTGTCAGCATACCTCAACCCGAACCCGACCCGTTTATTAAACGGGTCGGCTGTGGCAAACACGAACCCGACCCGTTTAATAAACGGGTAACCCGACATGACCCGCCAACCCATTTAATAAATGGGTTGGGTCGGTTTAATGGGTTTTCAGGTTGGCGGGTCGGGTTGGCGGGTTGACAGATCGGGTTGACGGGTCGGGCAGACAGGTTGGCGGGTCGGGTTGGCTGGTTGACCCACCCGCCTAACCCGTTTATTAAACGGGTCAGCTGGGTTGGCGGGTTGGCATACCCCCAACCCGAACCCGACCTGTTTAATAAACGGGTTACGCGGGTCGACCCGTTTATTAAACGGGTTGGCTTAAGCCCAACCCGAACCGGCCTAAGAGGCGGGTTGGCGGGTCGGGTTGGCGGGTCGGGTTGGCGGGTCGTGTCAGAAATTGCCACCCCTAAGACCAAGTCTTGGGGTGCTGTTTCTTCGAGTTATAAATTAAAAAATAAAAAATAAAACTGCTTTTTGAATTGATCAAGACTTGTGTGCAACTTGGCATGATCTTTAAAAGCAAAGCTAAGAATGGTCCCACGCGCCAAGAGTACCTACTCCATTAAGTGAATCCATGCGAGGAAACCCGCAGATCTTGACCAACTTTTTATATCATTTCTTACTAGTATTAAGACTATGCACTCCAAAAAGACCAAAAAAAAAAGGTCTCAAAATACCATTAGCGTTAAAGGAAAGACAAAGGAAGTTTCTATAGGGTTTTTCGTTTCATACACGTCGTTATTCTCGACGGCTAAGTAGTGTTGACTTTGACCGGACGGACCACATCAAAGAAGAGATCAAAATCATACACGTCTTCATTAGTTCAGTGTGCCCCCAGTGAGGGAAAGACACTAACAAATGTTTTTTTTTTCAAGGGCTCTCCTCATCCGGTAGGAGGCGACTTGATGCCACTAAGTTGACAGGATTTCACAAGTTCGAAACCCAGGGAAGGTCAAAGCTGAGTGTATTTCTTGGTGGGCAGGAGGGACCTCAAGGGTTTTACCAACAGGAGGCCAGCCAAGGCATGAGTGGTTCATTAGGAATTGAAGTTTCTCAGTCTAAAACAGGTATATATCTAACTCAAAGAAAATATACTTTTGATATCTTGGATGAAACAAGGCTTTTAAAAGCCAAGCCAATCGGTTTTTTATGGAACAAAGGCAGACATTGACATCCATGGATGGTAAAGTGTTACATGATCCATCTACATATAAAAGATTGGTTGGACGGCTAATATACATGACATGTCTCGACATTATGTTTGTTGTACATATGTTAAGCAGATTAATGTAGGGGTGGCAAAACCTGACATGACCGGCCAACCCGACCCGCCAACCCGCCTCTTAGGCGGGTTCGGGTTGGGCTTAAGCCAACCCGTTTAATAAATGGGTCAACCCGCCTAACCCGTTTATTAAACGGATCGGGTTCGGGTTGGGGGTATGCCAACCCGGCTGACCCATTTAATAAACGGGTTAGGCGGGCGGGTCAACCCGCCAACCCGCCCGCTACCCGCCAACCCGTTTTCCCTACCCAATCCATTTATTAAACGGGTTGGCGGGTCATGTCGGGTTACCGGTTTATTAAATGGGTTGGGTTAGTGTTTGCCACAGCCGACCCGTTTAATAAACGGGTCGGGTTCAGGTTGAGGTATCAACCCGCCAACCCGACCCGATTGCCACCCCTAGATTCATGCAACGCCCCCAAAAAGCCTCACTTGGAAGCAGTCCTTTGAGTAGTTCGATATCTGAAGAAAAACCCAAGTCAAGGAATACTCTATTAAAAGTTATTGCGACTCGGATTACGCTGGTTGCTCAGAATCTCGAAAGTCTGTCACTGGGTACTGTAGTTTCTTAGGAGACAGTCCAATATCATGAAAGACAAAGAAGCAAAGCACAGTTCATGGTGTAAAAGCATAATACCGTGCAATAGCAAATGCCACATATGAGGTAACCTGCTTAATGTTTTTCTTTAGAGACCTTCAAGCAGATTTAGCATTTCCTGTCGATCTCATGTGCAATAAGCAGGCAGCAATCCACATAACTGCCAATCCTTTATTTTACAAAATAACCAAGCACAATGACATCAATTGTCATCTAGTGCCAAAAAAGCTGATGGAAGGAGTGATAAGAACAAAATTTGTTAAATCAAATGACCAAATTGCAGATCTGTTCACGAGGTCTTGAGAAAAGAACAGTTCACGTCCTTAGTGGTCAAACTAGGAGTGCTGGATCTCTACTCTGCAATTTTAGGGAGAGTGTTGAGATAACGTCCATACGTTATCATAGGATCTTTCCTTTCCAAATGTATAGCCAAATGTACATTAAAAGTTGCCAAATGAGATCTTTTGTAGGCAATTCCTGTATTTGAGGTATGTTTTGTAAGTCTCCTTTCAATTACCTGTAATCCCTACATCAGGAAAACCGTGTATATGTTATTTACTTTTTTCTAATGAGAGAGATGCAAACTTTTCTTCTCTCTCTCTGATAATTTCTCAGAACCTGACAAATTTCAAAACTCATAATCTTTATAAGTGATATTTTCAAATTAGAGTATCTTGACAGGTTGAAAATTCCTCTGCCGATCATAGTCACCTACTTGGCTATCAGACTCTTTAGAGGTCCATGCTGGTTGGCCCATGGGATTGGACCCCAGAAGCCTCAGCAGCCTCAGCAGCCTCACCCTCACTATAACCAAGATGGCTACGAGTCAAGAAACGAGGGGAAGTAATTACTATTGACCAGTCACCATGGTTGAAAAACGGAGGAACATGGGACCGAGTAGGCCAAGAAGCATTTCCCAAGTGTAAAGCGCCACGCTCATGCTTCTCAATCAGTGTTGTCAGTATCGGTGCTTATGGTATCGCCAGAAAATCGATACAATACTGACCTGAATCGGCTATTTTTAATAAATGTAAAAAATAGCTTAACATTTATTTTTAATATTATTTTAATGAATTTAGCACATTTCACTTTCTGATTGACATGTAATATTTTTTAATTATTTTTTTGGAAACGAATTCACTTGAGATTCTGTATCAGCCGATTCACCTGATACAGGTCCGATTCTGACTGACAACATTGTTCTCAATAGTTGAAAGAGCGATTCCCACATTTGCTCCCTAAACCTTTTTTGTCATTTGGAGTTGCTTCTACCTTGTTTTGCATTCACTTTATCATTTTTTATATGATTATATTTTGTTTTTTATTAATCTTATATTTCATACCACATCCTACTCGCTTCTACATTGCTTCCTGCCTATTTCTATGCCAGTTTTTATTCATTTCTCCCTTCAAAAAAAAATGATAGTCCAAGGAAAAAAAAAAGCCTCCACCATCCTCACATTGGCTGGCCTTCGGCTGGTAAAACCATCAGGGTTTGAGTATTTGGCCTCATTTAGAATTTGAATACACATTTTTTTCCATAAGGACGGTAAACCACCCCCAAGGTCTGTAAACCCGGGCGCACCCCTCAATCAAAGGCGGAGCTGGGGGGGGGGGGTGCAGGAATGGGCTGTAGCCCAGTCCTGCCTCTAGGCCCAGTTAAAAAAAAAATTTAAAAGCCCAGTCCTAACCCAGCCCTGATTCCCGGGTCGGATCCAGTACCTGGCGACGGCGGGCACCCGCCCGTGCTAGATCCGACCCGTTTAACTTATTACCCCTCAGTCCCTCTTCTTCTTCGATCTTGATTTTGAGTTACCTAGCCTTTGCCCTCGTCTTCCCCAAATCCCCTGACTCCCGACTACCGATCCAACGTCGCCTAGCCGCCCAACTTCTTCTTTGATGTCGGCCGAGCTTCTCCTCCGACACCGGCCGCCCACGCTTCTCCTCCAAGCCTCCGGCGCTGCTCCCGTGCTCCTGAGTAAGCGAGATAACGAGACACCGACCGAGCACAATGACGCGACACCGATCTTTTGGGTAATTTGACTAATCAAATATGTGCTAGTTTGATTTAATCAAATTATAGGTGGATTAGAGTGGATTTAATCAATTCATTGCATTTATTTTTGATCAAATTTTATTTAAAATAAAAAAACAATTTACCTATTTTAGGGATAAATCCTATTTTTTGTTCTTGAATGAGCTCCTATGTATATATGTATATATTATATGCATATATACATATATGCAGATGTCTCTCAGTCTTTTATCTCATGTTAATTGTTTGACTTACAAATTAAATTAAAGTGGAAGATGAATGTTGACTTTTGATGGTAATTTATGTTTTTTGGTGCAATAATTCTACTTTATCTACTCATTTTAGTTTGAACAAAGCTAGGAGAAGGTTGTAAATCAGTGACTTTTGAATTTTAGAATAAGTCCTGATTTCCGAATTATAGAATCAATTATCTACTCAAATTATATAGAATTATAAAAAAGTCCTGACTTCTAACTTGTGTTTTAATGTTCTGATATCCAAATTAATTATCTTTGGACAGTAGGAGAAGGTTGTGAATCAATGAATTTATTTGAAGGACAAGAAGATATATTTGAAGGTTGTGAATTAGTGAATATTGTTTGAGCGGTGCTAACTCTTATCTAGTTACTCTCCTAGTGACTTGTGAGTATATGCTTAACTCTTATCTAGTTGCAATTTACAAATTTATTATTGTCATTTGTCCTAATCCATACCCTATGCATGATTATTAGTTTGTTATAGTGTTAATTTGTTAATTGGTATAGACTTATTGTGTTATATTGGTATTTTTCTGTCATTTATCACCAATCAGTAATTATATCTGATTCGGTGTACTTGTGTAGAATTGTAATGATTAATTGTATAGATTGTTGATAGTTTACATGTTTGATTAATATTGTATCTGATTTGGTGTACTTGTGTAGAATTGTAATAATTAATTATGTAGATTATTGATAGTTTATGTGTTTGATTAATAATTTTATCACCAATCAGTAACTGTATATGATTCGGTGTACTTGTGTAGAATTGTAATGATTAATTATGTAGATTACTGATAGTTTATGTATTTGATTAATAATTTTATCACCGATCGGTAATTGTATCTGATTCGGTAAAAAATTTATACTTGCTTTTCTCTAGTTTTTTCACTACCTTAACATGATGTTATTCAATTATTTTTTTATTATTTATCACCAATCAGTAATTGTATCTGATTCGGTGTACTTATGTATAATTGTTATGTTGAACAGTTAAAGTAATACTTTTATAAGGTTAAACAGTCAAAGTTATGCTCATGTAGTATCTTATTTATTTGTAGAATTTGAAATGGAAAGAGGACAATCTTCGAGCACTAAGAAAAGAAAAAACTTGTTATCATTTTTTTTGAAGTTAGACAACTCTTCAAATGGACAAGTCGAAGAAACTTCAAGTCCTACTCCAACCATTCCTTCATCACCTGAGCATATTCCATCTCCGAATCCAACTTCAGAATCTGATTTTTATATTGAAAGAGATTCAGGTAAAAGAAAGCGTATGTGTGATCACCCTGTTAATGAAATAGATCGAATTAGATGGGCTTATCTGAGAGCGGAACTTTTTCAACTAAAACTTGCACAATACCCAAGTAGACAATGTGGTAAACAAGTGCGTCAATGTCAAGAACATTGGTATGATAAGTTTTGTTGGCTAGAGTATTCTACGACAAAAGATAAAGCATATTGTTTTTATTGCTTTCTTTTTCTTGATAATAGCCCTTCTTTGAATCTATCAGCATTGGCAACGGTTGGGTTTAATAATTAGAAGAGGATTAGTCAAGGAGAAAAATGTGCTTTTCTTACCCATGTCGGTTCTTCACCGTCTTCATATCATAATGTATGTGTAAGAAATGCAAAGAATTTGATGAGACCAGATCATCACATTGACAAAGTGATGAATGTTATATCCCAAGAGAAACGTTAAAAAGATCGTTTGAGAGTAAGAACCTCAATATTAGCTCTTCAGTGGTTAGCGCTCCAAGGTTGCGCATTTAGGGGCCATGATGAATCTTTATCTTCATTGAATCGTAGAAATTTTATTGAACTGGTTGATTATTCTGGAAAAATGAATGCAGATGTTGGTAAAGTTGTTTTGGCTAATGCTCCAAAAAATGCCACATACACTTCTCCAGATATCCAAAGGGGGATTTTTCACATTATGGCAAACTGAGTACAAGTTATGATTCGTAATGAAGTTGGAGATGCACTGTATTGTATCCTTGTTGATGAAGCACGGGATGCATCTAAACGAGAATAAATGTGCATTGTATTGAGGTTTGTCAATGAAGAAAAAAAATTGAGAGAACGATTTTTTGCAATTAAAAGTGTTAGTGATACTACCTCATTGAATCTGAAAAATTAAATTTCTGATATTCTTAATAGTCACAACCTTCAAATTCAGAATATGCGAGGACAAGGGTACGATGGTACTAGTAATATGCGGGGTGCTTGGAATGGGCTCCAAGCTTTATTTCTGAAGGATTATCCTTATGCATATTATGTCTATTGTTTTGCGCATTGTTTGCAATTAACATTGGTTTCTACAACTAAGGATGTTCGTGACAGTTGGCAATTCTTTTCTCATTTGGATTATTACTTCTTCGCCTAAGCATGTTGGTGAGTTGAAAGTTGCACATAGAAAAGAAATTGAGCATTTGTTAGAAACTGGAGAACGATCGACAGAAAGTGGGGCTAATCAGATTGGGAACTTGCATGGAGCTGAAGCTACTCGTTGGAGTTCTCATTATGAATCTGTAAAGAGTTTGATGGATATGTATGTTGCAACATGTAAAGTATTTGAGTGCCTGATTGAAAATTCTCCAAGTGCTAGATCTCAAGATGAAGTTGATGTTGCATACACTTGTATTATAAGTTTTGAATTTGTATTTATCTTGCATTTGATGAATTGAATATTTGTAGTTACTGTTATTCTATGTTAGGCCCTTCAGAAGAAAAATCAAAATATCTTGACTGCTATGAGATTCGTCTACACTATAAAGATTGTGCTTCAAGCTTTGAGAGAAGATGGTTGGAAAGAATTCCTTCAAGAGGTAACATCATTTTGTTCAACAAATGATATTTGTCTACCTGACTTCAGTGGTTCATATATGGTTGGTCGATCCCGTGGTCGTGAGTATCCATTAGTTGAGCATCACTATCATTTTGATGTTTTCAATAAAGCTATAGATTTCTTGTTGGTGGACTTAAATACTAGATTTAATGACATATCAGTCGAACTTCTTTCTCTCAGTGCGACATTGAATCCTAGAAACTCATTTGAATCTTTTAATATAGCTGATATTTGCAAGCTTGCAGAGAAGTTCTATCCTCAAGATTTTACACCACAAGATATGTTTTACTTTAAAGCAGAGTTACAACATTATCAGATTGATGTGATTTCTGATCCTTGATTTCAAGTACCTAATCTACCTGATTTGTATCAAAAGTGGTTGCAAGTGGAAGGTTAGAAACTCATGTCATGCTAGCTAGATTATTTTTTCTTGTATTGACATTACTAGTTTCTACGACCACTACAGAACGAGCATTTTCAGTGATAAAGCATGTGAAGACGGAAATTTGTAACAAAATGGACGGCGGTTTTCTTACTGACTGTATGACATTATACATTGAACGAGAATATATTATGACTTTAGTTATAGATTCTCTTATAGATGAATTTTATGCTGTGGATAACCGTCGGGGTCCATTTTAGTTGGTACTTTTGTATTTTGATTTATTTTGTCATAAATAAAATTTATGCATTGTTATGAACTTCAAATTATTGCACCAGTGTTATATATTGCCATTAGATAATGTTTAAGAACTTTCCATTGAGGTTGAGAAAGATTGTAACAAATAGTTTGATTTGTCCATATGGAATAGATTTTTATTAATAATTGTAGCCATTTTTTTTATCTCAAAAAAAAATTGGGGGCACTACCTCCAAACCCCAGACTCGCACACAAATGTTTTTTTTTGCTACACACCTATTTGCCCCCCCCCCCCTCACATGAATTCTAGCTACGCCCCTGCCCTCAACCCCAGGGAGTCACCGGCTTCGCCTTATGCAAGGTGGACAAGGCCTGCGAGAATCAAACCCTAACTGCCTGTCTGACAGTTGAGGTCCATTCCAACTACCTATAAGGGCTCCACTCGTTTGGTAGAAGTGGCTTGTGCATGTCACCTAGTGAAGGTACTCTACAAGTTGGATACCCCACAACCATGTAGGCGTAGTTGAGTGACTAGGCCGAATATGTGCAACATGGCACATAATGGTTGGCCCGAAGATGCATAACGTGTATGGCCCGGAACACTGAATTTGTTCTCACGGGCATGGGTAATGTCACGGGCTTACTTTTTTTCAATACGTCAGTGTGGCGTGACGGTCCTTCCTTACCGTCGCAAGCCTTTTATATCGCTCTGTCGTGGGCATAGAAGTTTCGCAAACCCATGACACGCCAAGCTACCCAAGCTAGCCAGCCTAACAACCAAAGGTCGTGTACCAACACCTTTTCATGTGTTGAATCATTTTCATTGGCCCTGCGCACCACCCAGTGCGCAACTGCCTAGCAAAAACTGATCAAACACATTTTCAAATGTGCATTCCATGTCGTTCATGTCGCTTAGTGCATAGCCATCTCATACCAGCTATCACTTTCGAAAGAGGCACAAACTTTTCATTAGCCTTGCATGCTATGGAGCGTATTGCGGCTCCATGCGCACGACGCAGCAAAACCTCGCCATCGAAAGAACAAGACCTTGCGGCCTCTAGTCTGAAGACAAGTTGATGATTGAACACTATAGAAAATAGCACCACCTAAACTCATTCGACAGTGCCTAGGCATTCACTTACCTAGCTTTAAGTCACCATACTCAGTTGGAATCACCTAAGGTGATTCCTTAGGGAATTAGCTCTAACCCACATGCACCCTTGTGCATTCAACCGCTACGCATGGGACACTCTTGCAAGCTGAGAGGTCCTTAACCAAATCCTCAAAGGCAACATCCTCTGATCTCATGACACTGCTTAACCAAAAAATGCTCTACATCTGTGTCGCCACATAGCAATGCACTAATGACAATACTGATGCCTATCGCATGTCGTGCTACCACTGCACATCACCGATCAAGTGAACGCATATCATGCATTCTTATACTCAATGCATTTTTTACCGAATAGAGTTCTTCACTGCACATGCCTCATTCTGAAAGATCGGCACGGGACATTCTTCCACACCCAAAACCATTATCATCATCGATAATGTTGGTATAGGTAAGAACACAGTCTTCTCTGATATGCCAGTTTCTCTTTATACTTATCTTTTGTTTACTTTTTTCTTCAGCCTACTCAACTTGTTCTGGTTTATATTCACCATCATTGTAACCTTTAACACGTCAAATCTCATTCCTTAATGCATCGTTGATTACTTAGATAGTGATCTTCTGCTTTATCAACATCAAATATTCTCTTCTCGTGAGATCTCAGTGCAGTCTCATACACAAGCAGGTCATCCTTGCCTGCACGACAAACTTATCATCTTTATGCTCATGGCTAGGGTGCCTTCCAACCCCAGCAAGGGCAAGTCCAAGCCCTTCATGGTCCTCGTAGGGAAAGACGACCACCAATGTGTGCCACAGAGATATCAACTCCCTTAAGCACCAACTTATGGTTTTTTAATGATCAAAACTAGTCCTCAAGTAGGGGATGCCTTTTTTCGTATCACCCCAAAGTGGTCCTTCAAAGTGTCTTCCTGGGCATTCGTCCTCACAAGGGCACTTTGCCCTAATGTTGTAACTCCCCTCCCAAAGTCAGCATGTTGTAACTCTCTCTCAGAGTCAGTAAAATATTTTCGTAAGAACCAACGAGCCACAAACAATAAATTTTTTTGCACACACAATCCATTGAAGATCTGCCAACTCAAGGAACCAAAACAATGAGTATTCTGCTCAATGTGGGCACTCTGCTAACCCATAATCTTGGGAGAGAATCTAAAAGTTTAGTTGAGTCTCCCATACACAAAGGTGCAAATTCATCTAGCCAAATTCAACGTGCATTCTCTACATGTACAAGGCAAATGTCACTCTCCATCTGTGAGCCTAACGCACAACTGGTAAGAATCTTTTGGTTTGTCTATGTTCTCTTAGCCAACTGAATAACAACCTTACACTTCTGGTTATCATCGACAAAATGTCTCATATCATCATGCCATCATCTTGTTTCTGTGCTCGGTCAATCACACTTCAACTGTTCAAAATTACGTAACCAAGATAAATCATTGTTGTCCTCTTCAGTGTCGCACACAATGAAGAACAAGGTCTTCGTGAATCTTTCTGTGTTGATGCCAATTTATCATGGGCTTACTTTTTTTAATAAGCCAGTGTGGCACGACGATCCTTCCTTATCGCCACAAGCCTTTTCTATCGCTGTCACGAGCATATAATGATTTGCAAACCTGCAACGCACCAAGCTGACCAGCTTAACGGCTAAAGGCCGCATACCAACACCTTTCCATGTGCTTAATCATTTTATTGGCTCTGCGCACCACCCTGTGGGCAGCTGTCTAGCAAAAGTTGATCAAGCACATTTCCAAATACGCATTCTATGTAGTTCATGCCGCTTTGTGCATAGTCATCCCATATCAACTATCACTTTCAAAAGACACAGCAAAACCTCACCATCGAATGAACAAGACCTTGCGGCCTCCATTCTAAAGACCAGTTGATGATTGAACACCATAGCTAAGAGCACCAACCAGACTCATTCGTTGGCGCCTAGGCATTCACTCGTCTAGCTTCGAGTCACCATACTCGATTGAAATCATCTAAGGTGGTTCCTGGAAGAATTAGCCCTAACCCACACACACCCTCGTGCATCCAACCGTTACGTGTGGGATACTCTTGTAAACCGAGAGGTCCTTAACCAAATCTACAAAGGAAATATCCTCTGATCCGCTGGCATTGCTTAACCAAACAATGCTCCATGTCTATGCCGTCACACAGTGATGCACTAACAATGATACTGATGTATATTACATGACATGCTACCACCGCACGTCACTGATCAAACGAACGTATATTGCATGTTCCTACACTTGATGTATTTTCCACTCAGTAGAGCTCTGCATTGCACATGCCCCATTCTGAAAGATCGGCCTGAAACAAGTATAGTGTGTTGAATAACTTGTCTCTACCCAATGTAAAATAGAGTGGGCCCAACCCCCCCCCCCCAGCTCTGGTATGAAAAAAAACTGTTTTTATATTAAAGACTTGAAGTTGCCAGTTACACAACCAGGGATTCGAACTTGCAACGTCCCAACACAAGGTGACGTGCACTCACTGCTTCTACCAAACAAGTTGACACCCTGTTGGTTTGTTAAAGAAAATTATGCTATTTAGACAAGTGACTTCATTCCTTTTCCTTCTCCAACATGAGAAATTGAAAAAAAAAAAGATAACAAGGTCTGAAATTCAATATATAAACACTTGAAAAATGCAAATGCTTCCAAGACATGGAATTGTTCATTCTCAATAATTCCTCAAAAGTGGACATAATTCTTACTTAGAGCAGTCCTATAACCACTTTGGAGAGACAAAAAGTAGCTAAAAAGTAAAAGTGAGATCTTTCGTATGACTCCATCGAGCCTAGAGGGAGAACATAAAACTACATCTTACCCAAGTGGCTAATTGCAGGTAGCGAGGTTATTATGGGTTAAAGCATTAAGAAAAAGAGTTAAGGTGGGGCCCACAGCTACATAGTGCAGGCCCCACATGAAATGTGGTCATGTGATTGTCTGTGCCAAGCCATGACACTTAGCCACTCTCTTGATCCCTGCTCAAACATAAAAGTGGTATGTAAAGGATCAAAAAAGAAAAAAAAGAAAACCAAGGCATTTGGAACTAAAGGGGCACAAAAAGGTTAAAAAAAACCTAAGAACCCCTTATGTTTGTTGCAATTTTGGTGAGAAATTGTTGAACTAGTCCCATCCTTGGTGAAATAAACATTATCATCATGCCGGAAAAGTGTCATGTTGGTACAAGTCAAGGTAAGAGACGTGAATCTAGACTAGGATGGGCACAAATGCACCTAGGTTATACTTTTATATACACTCATGCAGAGTTAAAACTCTAAATTATTGACAAAAAACTTACCTAGTAAAAAAACTAAATCAAAACCCTAACTCCTATAAAACATCATAAATAATATATTTATATTAATTGATAAAAAAAAACTTAACTTATTAACCAAATCAAATAATGCAGTATTCATGGATTCATACCTAATGATAATTAAAAAATAAAACAAATAAAAAAAATCATAATTAAATATTTATATCATTCTAAAAAACTAAACCAAAACCCTAATTCCTACAAATATCATAAGTTATGCATTTATGCTAATTGATTAAAAAACCTTAATATTCTAACCAAAATCAAATCATGTAATATTCATGGATTCATGTCTAATGGTAATTAGAAAAAAAACACAAACAAACCCTAAAACCATAACTAAACATTTATATCATTCTAATTACTACAAACATCATAAATTATGCATTTGTTCTAATTGATAGAAATCTCTAATATTCCAACCAAAATCAAATCATTCAATATTCATGAATTCATGCCTAATGATAATTAAAAAAATACACACACGAGAAAAACCTAAAACCACAACAAAACATGTATGTTATTCTAAAAAAAATAAATCAAAACCTTAGTTTCTGCAAACATCATAAATTATGCATTTATATTAACTGATAAAAAAATACCTAATATTCTAACCAAAATCAAATCACATAATATTTGTGGATTGATGCTTAATGGTAATTAAAAAATACAAAAGACCCTTAAAACCATACACTAAACATTTATAACATTCTAAAAAAACTAAATCAAAACCGTAAATCTTAACAAACATCATTAATAGTTATGCTAATTGAAAAAAAACTAATTAAATATTTATGTCATTTGAAAAAGCAAATTAAAAAACTTAAATCCTAAAGAAAACAAATTTAAGGGTTGATAATCAAAATCAAGCATTCATTAATTGAATCATGCTTAATGATAATTGAAAAAAAATAACACAAAAAAACTCTAAAACCCTAATTACATATTCATGTCATTTGGAAAAATCCAAATTAATAACCTAAATCCTAAAATAAATCATAGATTTATGCTAATTAGAAAAAAAAATTAAAACCTCTAATATTGTAACTAAAATCAAACATTTATATTCATGCCTAATGTTAATTGAAAAAAACACAAAAACCTTAAAACACTAATAAAAATTCTAAGCTATTTTAAACAAATAAATAAATAAATAACCTAAACCCTTAAATAAATTATGCTAATTGAAAATAAAAAACAAACAAAACTCTAAAACCCTAATTAAAATTTTATGCTATTTAAAAAACTAAATAAAAAATGTAAACCCCTAAATACATTGTGCTAATTAAAATTAAAAAGCAAAAAAAACCCTAAAATCAAAACATTATTTGGCATTTCAAGAAAAAATTGAAACAAGAAGACATGGCCACAAGGGCCAAGGGCATGCACTAGAGAGGTCGGTGGATGACAGAAGGTCGGATGCAGTTTGACAAAGTTGAGAGAGAGATACCTCAAGGTAGCAACGTGCTCACCACCACTGGTGCCACCGGAGTATAGAGTGGTGTCCAACGTTAAGAGAGAGAGAGAGAGAGAAGTCAGAGTCGAGGGGTGGAGTGGGACTCCCATAAAAAAGGAGCGCTAGAGAGGTCGTTGGGTGACAAAATGTCGGATGCAGTTTGACAAAGTTGAGAGAGAGATACCTCAAGGTAGCAGCGTGCTCACCACCGTTGGTGCCACCAGAGTATAGAGTGGTGTCCAACGTTAAGAGAGAGAGAGAGAGAAGTCGGAGTTGAGGGGTGGAGTGGGACTCCCATAAAAAAGGTTGTGTACCAACATCTTTCCATGTGCTGAATCATTTTCATTGGCCCAGCACACCACCCCGTGCGCAGCTGCCTAGCGGAAGCTGATCAAGCGCATTTCTAAATGCACATTCCATGTAGTCCATGTCACTTAGTACATAGTCATTTCATACCAGCTATCACTTCCGAAAGAGGCACAAACTTTGCCTTGACCTTGTGTGTCATAAAGTGTATTGCAGCTTCATACACACAACATAGCAAAACCTCGTTACTGAAAGAACAACACCTTGCGGCCCCAAGTCTGAAGACCAGTTGATGATTGAACACCATAGAGAAGAGCACCACTCAGACTAATTCATCAGTGCCTAGGCATTCACTCGCCTAGCCCCGAGTCACCATACTCGGTTGGAATCACCTAATGTGATTCTCGGGAGAATTAGCCCTAACCCACACGCACCTCGTGTGTCCAACCTCTACGTGTGGAAAACTCTTGCAAGCCGAGAGGTCCTTAACCAAATCTCCAAAGGCAACATTCTTTGATCTGTTGGCACTGCTTAACCAAACAACGCTCTATGTTTGTGTCACCACACTGCAATGCACTAACGACTATACTGATGCCTATCGCGTATCATGCTACCACCGCACGTCACCGATCAAGCGAACGCATACCGCCATTTCTATACTTAATGCATTTTCCACTCAGTAGAGCTTTGCATTGCACATATCTTATTCCAAAAGATTGACCTGGGACAATAGTGTGTGTGTTAAATATCCATACATGCCATAGATTTTATTTCTCTTTCCAAGTATAATTCCTTTACTTATAATTCCATATCCGAATGTGTGAATCGTTATGAACATATGATGAAGGTATGGTTGTTTAGGTATATATTGTGCATAGCGGACCTGTCAAAGCCTGTGAACCATCTATTTACTTTTGTCAAATACATAATGGTCTTTATTTTCATTCGATCTTAAATATAACTAAATCTGAGATGCAGGTGGTCCAGCGGATCATTTTGGGTACGGACTTTTCTATTGATTTGTTTCAAGATCAGAATATGTGATATTTAATAAAAATCATGGTTGTCGATTTCAACTTGGGTCGTGATACCTTGACATACATGCATCCAAAGATAATTGATATATTTCAAAAAAAAAATGATTTGTTTGTAAACCTATAGTGTTTAAAAATTCAAAAAAATTCTATACAAGTTTTCGGTGGACTTGGATTCTTTTCGAAACATCATTACGTTCAAAGGCTTAAAAAAAGTGGTTGATCACATATGCACACATTCTGCACTAAAATATATTTATAATAAGGTATTTGTTTGATATACAAATATATATATTGGGCAGACCGAAGTGGGCTATGGGATGGATTGGTTTGCACGGACCAACCCTTTTTCTCTGCTAACATCGGACCATGTGGGTTGGACTAAACCAGACTTGGTCGGTCTGATCCAGCCGACCTGAGTCTACTCGGTTTGGACATAAGCGCAGCTGGACATAGCAGGGCGCGTAGCACCCTACTGGGCGTTGTTGCTTTCGCATTTCTGCCGCTATTGTTACTCGGAGTAGCCACCAAGTATTGCAGGCTGGGGTCTGCCCGAACCCCTCAGTCTGCTAGGCTTTGTTTGCAGTTGTTGCGATAGATAGCAATGTCTACCATTGCCCAATTAAAAAAAATGTTGGAAGCAGCCAGATGGAGATCTCAGAACCAGTAAGGTATATATATATATATATATATATATATATATATATATATATATATATATATATATATATATATATATATATATATATATATATATATATATATATATATATGAGAACGCATGTGTACATAGAAACAAATGTTTACATTTCATGAGTGTGTCATTTACTTTTGTTAAAGGGATACATGTACGAATGATTGATTATTATTGAAATTGTGATGAAAGTAAGATTATTTATGGTCTTACCCATCAGTTTATGTGAACATAAAGGTGTTGTCGAATAAGTTACAATTTCTCTCACCTGTGCACGAAAAGATTTATGTCTTTTTTTTGAGCTTTACGAAAACATGAGTTTTGTCATATACAATTGTGTTTCGCATAAAAATTATGTAATTGTTTCGCATATGAATGACATGACCATAGTTCTGAACATGATTGCATGTTGATAAATGCATGTGTTGGATAAATTGTATGATTATGGATATATGCATGGTTCATGGATGTGTGAAAGCTCAAAGATGAGCAAAACATGTTCAGTAGAGCCTCTATACACGAGCACTTGAGATATTGTTTGTGTGTTATGCCTATTTTATATTGTAATGGTGTCTTGAGTGCACTTATGTGTTTGCCTAGGAGTTTGGACCAACGGGGTACGTCATGTACGCTCAAGATAGTAAAATTGAATAAGAGCATGCACATAAACATAAATAAAGGCC
Source organism: Nuphar pumila (assembly GCF_984573655.1). Classification (NCBI taxonomy): domain Eukaryota; kingdom Viridiplantae; phylum Streptophyta; class Magnoliopsida; order Nymphaeales; family Nymphaeaceae; genus Nuphar; species Nuphar pumila. Next base: position 4,260,223 of record NC_143262.1, read on the forward strand.
TAGCTGATTTTGTACTGGGGTTTGTTTTCAGATCTCGTTAGTGTTCCGACACCATGAGTACTCTGGATGGGTAATCACAATGTACTATAAATAATTAAATAACTACTACATTGGTGTAGTCAATGTTCTTGTCATGATGGCATACATGATTTTGTACCCCGATGTGGTACATGGGTTCTCGAAGCCCTGGTTAGACAATGAGGCAGGTACAAAAATGTCATAAACAATAAATTCATAAGATTGATGCTCATTTAGTTCAGATGCTACCTTATAAAGGATATATGGAACAAACTTTGTGGGTTGTTGTTGTTGAAACATACAACATTCTTTATCATGCTATGAGCGGCAATGTCTCGATGGTCATCCGCCCATAAGAGTTAGGGGACCGAGACTACCAAACTTAAATTCTAAGTGGGTAGGTCCTATAACTTCTGCAGAAGTCAGATGCATCTTATAATTTTAGCCTTTAGAGAAGTTTTATCGGTCATTATACTGCCATTTTAGAAATCCAATTTAGATGCATAATAAACTCTTGGTTAATCTCATATGTCTCGACATAGTCAAATTGTGCATACCCGCAAGGGGTTAACTATGGAACTTAACAGTTAAATGTTCAGCTTTGTTTTTTTGCATACAATTAACTTTACATATTGAGTTATCTGAATGCACTATGGTTAGTTTTGTGATATGCTTTGAGATATGTTTTAGCATTTAATTTCTTTTGATGTATGTTCTTTAAATTGCATGAATGCACTTAATATGCCTTGAAGATGTCATTTCTGAATATTCAACATTTACATCATCATAATGCATGCTCTTATATGTTAGTACGTTGTTTATGTGCTTTATAACAAGTTTTCTTACTGAGATTAGTCTAGTTTGACTGGCATTTGCCAAAAATCTAGAAATGATTATGCAGGATTTGTTGTGGGATGTTGCAGATGCGATCATGATTTACACAATCTCTTGGAATTCTAGCCAATAATCATTTAATTGGACATTATATTGTTTCATTTAAATACATTTATGGTAATGACTCATTTAGATTGGACGGTCATAAAACTTTGATTTTCAATTATTTATTCAATGTCTTAATTGTATGACATTCCTTTCAAACTCGCCTAAGATGTTCATCATTCCTTTCAAACTATTTTCGTTGTGAAAAAAAAATCCAAAAAATCTGAATGAAATTTTGGAGCGTTACATAATTGGTCGGATATCCAACACATTTAGGGTTACCCATATCCAGCCCAATAGTCTATATTTGGGTTGGATAAGAGTTATGTCAAGCCGAGCATAGGAGAGCCTAAATCCAAACTGTGCGGTTTTTAAACTACTTTAAAAGACCACCAATTGCTTTCTTTTGTTTTTGAAAGGCAAGCTGGGGTTAGGCAAACCCTTACCAGTTATACAACTATACCATTGGGTTTTGAACCTGCAACGTCCCAACACAAGGTGTTGACGTTCAATAGCTGCTCCTACCAGACAAGCAGAGTCCTCATTGGTACCACCAATTGCTTTCTTTGTCCAACACAATGGATATGGCAATGCTGTGGGTTAGGTTGGATGATTTCAGATGTTAGAAGCACAAGGCCAACATTGTGAGAACAGAAGCATATGAAAGGAACCTACAATGCAACTACAATGAATAGGAGCCAAAAGAAGAGCGCAAAGAAAAAAAAATCCTTTCAAAGAAATTGAACCATCCAGAGACACGAGTAGAAGATTGAAAAACCACAAAATCAAAGAAGTTGCACACACCCCAACGGCAAACCATAATTCAGAGGGCACACTACCATACCAAACCCTTCCAGGCCAGGATCAGGTTCCATCACATGGCACACTTTGAAGTGTGCCGCTGCACCTGATGCCCTCCATCTTTGGCTGACAGTCTGTCAGTTGTGGGGCTCAAAAGCAGATGAAGAGCAGTCAGGTGCAAGTGTGCCATGTGATGGCACCTGATCCTGGCTCAACCCTTCCTCCAATGGAATTTCCACTGTCCAATGTGACTAGATGCTGTTGGGGCCCATGGCTGACAAGCTGTATGCCAAAGGTGGACTACCATACCAATCCTTCCTCCAATGGAATTAGCACCTGTCCAATGTGACTGGATGTTGTTGGGCCCCATGGCTGACAGGCTATATGCCAAAGATTCACAAATTTAAGATAATTTAAGTAATAAAAAATAGCACACTTTCATAATTTAAGATAGCAATTTCAGCGACCTTACATAAAAAATAAAAGAAGTTGCATACTTCACATCATTTGCAACATTTACCACTGAGTATGGATGCAGGTGCTTGACATGGCACACATTTCATCTTCTATGCTAGGATTGGGACTCCCCACCAACTGGGGCTCCGCTTGTCTGGCAGGAGCAGTTAGAGCATGTCACCTTGTGTTGGGACGTTGCAACTTCAAATCCCAATGGTATGGTTGTATAACTGGTAGGGGTCTGCCTAATCCCAGCTTTCTCTGTCGAAGAAAAAAAATGGGATGGGACTCCCCTAGATCCTAGAGGAATCATAGCGTCAAACGTGCATGCCAAATCTTTTTCTTTTCCTTTTGGATATGTTTTTGCTTTAGATCCTATCTTTTAGCCAAGCTCAAAAGTCCTTACACTCAATCCGTTTGCACTCCACTATAGGTTAAACCATCCGGGAAATTAATAGGACCTTAATACCTTAAACTTTCTTCTCAAGGGACCCTTTGATTATCTACCCATAGGACACACCCAAAAAATTTCCAATCTCAAATGGAGCACTAGCTGGAAGATGTGAACCACAATGTCTTTTTCCTTTTCTTTTTCTGATCTTTTTAATTTATATTAACATATAATTACTCTTCTAATAGAGAAGCAAAATTTTATTAAAACAAACATAGAAAAATACATAAGAAGGTGAACAGAAGTCACAGGCAAGAATCTACATGCACTCAATTCTGGCCATATGTCATTATTTTTACATTCTACAAATCCAGCATTCTAGGCAAATCTTGTTGTCAGAATTTTTTTTAGCAAAGGAAAATCCCATAATAGATTGGAAATTTTGTTTTAAAGAAAAATGTCAGGAAAATATTGGTATATTTGTAGTTGAAAACATGAAAATAATGAAAGTGTAAAAATATTAAGAAAACTAAAGATATAAAATCACATTAAAAATATGACATGTTGAAAATAAGAAAGATTTTGAAAATATCACAGTATTATTGTGATTTTCATGGTCCTTGCCTATACCGAACAAGAACAGCCTACTACATCTCTGCATGCCTTCTCACTATTTTGATGTGTATCGAAAGTCATGAAGATCGCAATGTCACCACATAGCCCGAAATCAAGATTTTAAGTGTTTCCAAAAATCCATGAGTTTCTAGAATTCTTAGATGTTGCCCCAAAGGGTGTTTGGTGCTGTGGGATGGGGTCTAGGCCGCTAGGCAGGCAGTCTAGGTTTAAATCTCATGGGTGTCACCCCTTACGAAGCCGAAGTATGGCGACTTCCTGGTGGCAAGGAGTAAGCTCACAGAGTTTTACGTTGTTAGGACAGAGATCTTTAAGTATGGCAGGCAAAGCCAACGTGATTAGGTTTTTGATCCTCTTAGGGGTGGTTTGTCCATAAAATATTAAAAAAAAAAACTAAGGTTAGGTAGACTCCTTCCAAGTATACAATCGTACCATTGGGTTTTACACTTGCAATGTCTCAATAAAATGCTTGCAATTTACAATATTAAATATATTTTGAATACTTGCATCAAAAGTGTAGATGTGAATTTATGTTAGCATGCATAGTTGCATACCCTGATTTATGTTCGCATACTTTGAACCATGTTTACATATATTAATTTTTATTTGCATGTATCGATTTAGGTTTGTATGCTTCAATGCTTGTTATAAAGATTATTGTTCAATAATAAGATTAGGGTTTAATGAAATCCTGCGAGCTTTGAATTAAAATACCTGAAATTATTGTTTATGAAATGAATTATTATGGCCATGTTATGACCAAGGTTCGAGCATCTTTTGTTGTCATGAAGTATATTGATGAATGTGTAGCATATTATTATTATTATTGAAAAGTATCATTGTACTCAAATTTTTCTTATATACAAGTTGTTAAATCTTACCAGACAAGCAGAGCCACCCCCGGTTGGCATTTATCTTTTAATAAGTCATCTCCTTATACTTTTATTTTATGATGAGAAACACTCGCCGGCGAACTATGTCGCTTAATGGGCCTGTCAACAATGGCAATTCATAGCCAAATGCAACAAACAGTACTCATATAAGTTTGCAGTGGTCTAAGACCAGTGCAGGACTCTGATCTTGGGTTCCCTTTTCTTTGTGTAATAAATGAAAGAGAAAACCCAAAAAAAGTGTCATGGTAAAACAAGGGCGAGCTTGTAGGCCCCTCCAGTAAGATGAAAACTCAAAACTAGGGATGTAAACTGTTTGGATTGCGATAGGATGTATGTCTGACAAATTGGATGTGGGCTAAACTGATTCTAATTTGGATTCAGATTTGGATGGTGAAAAGCTAATATCAGATCTGCTTTTTTTACATGTAAATGGATTCAGATAATCCAATTGATTGACATCCCTACTCAAATCTGTTTTAAACGGTGGGACCTGTGATCTATCATCATTCAAATTTGTTTGTTAATAATGTGTGCACCTGTGTTTGAGAGAGAGAGAGAGAAGAGTCATGTTTGCAATACCTCGTCATTGCAATTCGCAATCGTAGCATATGGGAAGCAACTGTCCATAAGAAGGATCATCAGAAACAGATAGCACGTCTTAACGAACTAAATAAATCATGATCCACCAAACATGCGTGCTCCGATCTAGAGCACTCGGATAAGTATGGGGGTAAAAGGGTGGACATCATGGCCCACCTGACCCGACCTGCAGGGTCCTACAAGACCGAACACATAAATGCTGGCCCTCTTATAACCCAACCCAATCTTTATCATGTTCGGGTTTGGCCCAGGTCTTGTCGAGCCCAGGCTCGGGTTGGGCCCTTTTAAACATATGTATTTTTGGGTTTATGCTTGTACACAAATCCAGTCCGTTTTACAACTAGTTCTGCATTATAAGCCTGAGACTTTTTGAGCATTTGGCTGCATAGACAACCTAAACCCCCCATCTTGGGTCGAGCACTTGGACCCAATGTCGACAGAATTGGAACCACTTAACCCCTATCTTCATACCCTAATGTCATACCTATTGTGAGATTTCATCATCACATGTTATATTCATCAAATCTGACCTGGTAGATGCGATCCGCATGCATAGTTTAGTGAAGATAGCAAGATTTTCGGTTTAAAAAATTATAATTTTTTGGTTAAAAAAATGATTTTAGGGTTGATTCCTATCAAATCGACCATACTGAATTCATCTATGGTGTTGGATTTCATAAAAACAAAGAGATCTCACAAATTAAGGGTATGACTTTAATTAGGGTACAAGATAGGGATAAGTATCCAACCCGCACCAAAGGTGTCAGTGGTATGAATTAAGTACGAGTCATACGCCTTAACCATCTCACCAGCCACACGCTACATGGAGTTCTTACTTCCCACTATACCTTGTGAGGCTTTCTTGAGGTGGCTTTTCTACTTGCAGTTGCATCATAATTTCTGATCATAGCAGCCACTTTCTAGGACGATATTTAAACCGTGATAGCAGCCAACTCAGTAGGGGAGTACGTTATACAGTTCTCATATATATAGAGAGAGAAATGGGTATGTGATAAATGGGTTTTTCTGTTCTTTCAATATTTTTTTCGAAGTTCCGACCCCATAAATGTGTTGGGCATGGTCTATTTATGAGGAATCCACACACTTGGATCATGTGTTTTCAATGAAAAAATAATACTTGGAGCATTGAAAATTTATAAAGATTTTGGACAGTTGATTTTTTCCAACATTATAAAAATTCACCCATGTCTCTGAATCAAACACTTCAAGACCTGATATCCCTATAAATCAAGTACATAGATCACATTTAAAAGGTCAGAATTTAAAAATAAAACAAAAAAAAACCCTGAAAAACTTATTTAGCACATTTCATTTAGCAAGTACCCATTACTCTCTCTCTCTCTCTCTCTCTCTCTCTCTCTCTCTCTCTCTCTCTCTCTCTCAGAGAGAGAGAGAGAGAGAGAGATGGGTGGCTGCCTACCCTCCCCATCTGGCCTATTCTGGCTAACGCTCACGTCTCACATTCTTTTTTTTTTATCGTTAGGGCTGTCAATGACCGCCACTAAAGGTCTTTCTGCGTGTGCAGTACACAACCCTGGTGTGTTGGCTCGTGTATTTACATAAGGGGGTAGGCAGCAGCCATTTTCTTAATATATACATATATATATAGTAATGCGTTACTTCTACCCCCATTAGGCCTATTCAAAAATTGTAGTTTTTTGGTATTTTTTGTCACATCTAGCACCATATCTATCTATAGGTTTTGTTCAGTGGGAACCAGCTTTTGGATCACTAGAATCTCGTATACAGTTTTTTCAGTGATCCAAAATCAATGGCAATGAAGGCATCAAATTTTTCTTGCTCATAAAAATATTTTTTTTCATCGAAAAACCATGACTCAAGAGTTTATTCTCACTAAATCGAGCATGCTAAACATATCTAAGGTTCAGATCTATCATAAAACACTTCAAACTATGGGGCCTGATGGAGCAGAACGAGAAAATAGAGCTTAATATGTTCAGTTCTCATATATATATATATATATATATATATATATATATATATATATATATATATATATATATATATATATGTGTGTGTGGAAGGGAGACCGGCCAACAAAAGAAAGGTCAAAAATCTACAACCAATGATAGATGCTGTTTCTCTAGTGATCATGTTTTTTTATTTATCGTACTTTACATATTATATTTTTATCATTCATTTAGTGAGTGATATGTTTTGAATTATGAATTTTTGATGTTTAGATGTGTTTTTTAAAGCACTAAAAATCAACTGCCCACAATACTTTGTATTGTAAAGTTTTAAATGCATTGTGAGCCGTGAATTTTTCATGTTTCAAATCCAAAAGCCTTCATGTAAAACAAATTTCTTGCTAAATAAATTATAAAGAACAAATAACGAGGTCTGATCGATGAGATGGTGGATCAAAGAAGTCTCTCTCTCTCTCTCTCTCTCTCTCTCTCTCTCTCTCTCTCTCTCTCTCGGCATCATCGGTTTAGTACAGTGAACATTGGTTTATTCCTTAAACACACAAATTTCAAACGTTATTGACATCTGCCTACCGCTGTTGACGTAAACAACAAAAAAGCTCTACATATTCATAAGGACATTAGCACTAATATTATCGGTTCACACCCTGAATCGGCTGATACATATAGTACTGCCAGAAAATCAAATACTGATCTGAATCGGTTATTTTTTAATAAATGTAAAAAAAAACTTAAAATTAACTTTTTAATATTATTTTACTATTATTTTAATGGCTTTTATACGTGTCATGTTCTGATTGACACTTAATATTTTTTAATTATGTTTTGGCCGATTCACTTGAGAATTGGTATCGGATTCACCTGAATCGTTGGCCAAACGATACAGTCAGATTCTGATACTGACAACATTGCTAATAAAAATGAATAGGAAAATAACTGCGAAGCTAAACGCTAAAATCAAGGCAAACATTGCCACGCTTGTGTTGCTCTCCAAGCATATTATTAAAGTAATTTACAACAACCCTTCTAACTTAGCCACTATCTACAAAAAAGAACCCAATACTTTGCTTATTACATTTGGCTGCGCACATTTATAATTTATCTTTCAAGACTAAGTTTGGTCCTAAAATCATTCAGTCCACCTTTGTTTAGTCAAGCAAAGTAGCTAAATGCCCTCATTGTGGACTTGCACAAGAAAAGAGCATAAGACGAGTAGTTTTATCAGATCAGGACAAGATTGTCATTCTATACCTCAAGATTGTACTTGAAATTCCTAGAAATAAATAAGGCAGTTAAATGTAATAATCTAAATGTTGAGCAGCTTTTTGTCGCATATACTTAGGCAGCTTTTTTTGTAAGTTACTCCATATTATAACTGATTTCTTGTTATTTTAAATGGCACTAATATTTTCATGATATTTTAAAAGTTCTCACATCCTAGCCCAACATGTGCCCCCAAATATGCATTGCCAACATAATTTAATTCACAATGCATTGTCACGAGTTGGGGGTTGAAAATTATTTAGAGAATGAACTTACATATTTGTGGTTGAGGACATTTAAACACATATCTAAACACAAATTAGGGTTTGAACTTAGGACTACATTTGAAATCAAATCTAGACCGAAGCTTGGTATACATAAATTTGGATCAAACTCAAACTAATATTAATTATCTAGCTTATAATCCATCTGCTCAAACTAATATTAATTATCTAGCTTATAATCCATCTGCTTAAATGGGGCTCAGATTCGAAGTCGAGCATGAACACAAATGTAGGTCCAATGGCATTGAATTTGAACTTGGATGCAAACTCAAAGTGGCTTAGAGCACTGGCTTATCCTGGAGTTTAACCAAGATGAAAGTTGCCTTTGAGGGGGAGGATAAATTTGGATCCGACTATGAGTAAAATCTGCGATGGAGTATTTGAGCCTTGTTCATCCAACGCTGCCTCCAAGCTTAAAGTCTTTTCAAGGTTGAGTTCTAACTTGGGGTATGAAATATGTCACAAGTTTCAAAAGTTTGTAGGGGATGTAAACGGTTGAGATTTGGATATTCAACTAATCAGATGTTGGCTAAACAAATTCAAATTCTGATTTGGATTCATATGGCGAAAAGCCCATACCAGACCCGCTTCTTTACATGTAAATGGATTCAGATATCGAATATCCATCAAATTCATATAATTTCCAGATTTGGCAGCAAAAAATCAAAACCAGATCCACATCCAATTATAATGGGATACGGTTTTGACTTACCAAATGCAACTAAATGGAAAATGATATAGGATAAAATCCGATTCATTGACATCACTAAAAGTTTGGGATGAGAGTTTTCTAGGTCCAAATTCAAATTTTTATCTCCAGGTCATGTGAAAGTTAGCGTTCAGGTTTTGAACAAAGTATGGAGAGGTGGGACAAGTTTGAAGCCAAATAGAGAATGGTGTTCAGTTGATGGCCAGAAGGGAAAGGATCTTGATGAAGATGTCAAAGTGACAAGTAGGACCAAAAGATAGTAAAGGCTAATCAATCATGGGACCCAGAAAAAGCTTGTGATCTCTGACACTATGCTGTCAATATACAAAATCCCAAACATGGTCATCAGCCTAATTCGGCCTTTTATGTAGACAACAAGGAAGCTCTAATTTATCCATCCCTAGTAAAATAACCACCAATAATGAAAAAGAAATTCTTAAATAAAATAATAAAAAAGGAAATAGCAACCACATGAATTTTCCACGTTTCTCACAAAGACATGCTTGGGTCTAAAATCAAACAGTTGACAGTAGATGAGTCAAATCAAATGACTTAAATGTCCACGATTATTTCTTAAATAAAGGATAAGATGAATTCATTTATGAATGCCAAGAAAATAATTAAATACCTTATGGAGGCACTTAAAGCTAAATGTTGGCCATTTTTTCTTTTTGTTTTTTTTTTTTTGAATAAATGATAAGTAGAAGTTTTGAAGGTAATACAGGTTACATTTGCAAACATGTGATATTATGGTACAAGATATACATGCAACTTATCAAAAAAGCAACTCAAATGTGTGAAAATGGATATTTTGGTAAGCTTAGGACTCGGATTTCTTAAGCTCCTCAATGACATCTCATCTAACAGATGGAGCACACTAATGCAGACTATCAACTTGGCCATTGGCTTCCGGGTTTGCACGGCCAAATATTTTTTACCATCAATTGCATGAAGATCAGCAGAATAGAAAATTAAAACAACCACACAATTTCTTTCTATCATGACTGCTCTGAAACCCTTGTAACAGGGGGAAGTTCAACTGCATCCAAGTTTACAGGGTAAGGAGTCCATAGGCCCAACCCTCCCCTAGTTTCTCTCAAGCCGTTATTATTTCCCTTGAATTCATCCAAGGATTTCACCCACTCAATTCTGGAAGAATGCTCTCTCGTGTGCTTGTGCAATATGAACAAGGAATTGTATTCACAATTGGGGAACATATAAAACTTGAAAGAGTCCCCTAACCTGTAAACAACATAACCAAAACTTAGCTGGTCCCTTGGAGTGAAAAGATTCACCTCATTGAACCACAAGCAGCAGAACAGATTGTTCAATGGCGTATGCTCCCGTATGATGATGGCGCCTTCAGGAACATCTGCAATGCAGGAACAAGGATTTGAATTTTATCACAACAGAATGGGAGGGGAATGGGGGCAAACACATCAATCATTTGAAGTTACCACTGACAGTTTTCTTCTTGGGACTCCACAGTTCCATCCCTTCGTACACATAAATTTTCATGTGTAGATCAATAAGTGGCCGAGCATAGCGCTTCCTTCTTTTGTTGGCATCAGCTTCCTCATATATACTCTTATGATGCTTATGACGAGCTATTGCAAAAGTATAACCTCCACGCCACAGATACCTGCAACTTGTTGAAAGAGACTACGTAAGGCAAAACAAGGGGAGAAAACAGAAAAAATAAACAAACTCACACAAGATTAAAAGAAAAACAATAAATTATGTTTTGAAAGATGTTGCCTAAGATCTTCATAAAGCAAAAAAATGATAAAATCAAGAATTTGCAGTTTTGACTTTTCCTGCAAAACGGGTGAGGCTTTCACCTAAAGAAACAATTAGATCAATTTTTACTGCAAAAATCTATACAATTGCTTACAAACCTTTCCAAAATGAGCAAGGGGTCAACTATAAGCTCCATTTTCCCGTCGATCCAAATACTATATTGTGCCTGAGGAAACAACCTGTGTGTTAAAATCTTTGGGACCTTCCCATTCCTTCTTGGTTCATCATAAGGGAGTTTGTGAAGCGTCACAAGGCGCCAAATACCAACCCACTTGCCCCCATCACTGCCCTCTGTGATGTTGCCACTTGCACTAATATGATCAAGAGTTATCTCGTCGATGACCATAAGAAAACAAAAGAGCTTCTGTGACCGTCTGCTGATATTCGAAGGTTGATGGGGTGCATCATACCCATCAAATATGCCAGAGGCAACAACATATTTACATCTTTTAACAAATTCAATGTCTACAGGATCCATCTCCGCACCTCCGTTTTTCATGAAGCCACAATGCACCTGAAGTAAAGAATGAGTAGAACCAAGATCATCACTGTGCATTTAAAATCTAACTGTAACAGCCAAGGCATCATCAAGTTAATCTTAAGAAAGAAGAAAGAAAAGAGAATTCAATATGTAGTTCATGGTTCACATGAAGATTGGTTAATCGAGGTTAGTAGAAAAGCAAAATTATAGTCACGTCTCGTATATAGTGAACTCAAATGTGAAATAATAATCATGTTAGTCTTGTGCTCAAGTTTCTACAGTTTTTAATTAATTTTCCAACAGTCCATATGCACTCCCCTTTTACAAATGCATACATCCTTACTCCAAGTTTCATAGTGTGCATTTTTCATACTGGACAACTCAATGACTCATCAATTTATACTGTTACACATCCAATCCATTGATGTGTTTCTCCAGCATTAACTTTTTGAGTGATTAGTACTTGATTATATATCAGGTGATTTCTTGATGAGTTATGAACTAAGACTTTTTTTTATCTATTCACGGTGCTCAGAACAGTTCAATGGAAGATATATTGCTTTACTAGTCATGAAAAAACTAGAAAGAGTACATTGATATCTAAGGGAATGGAGGTGGTAGTAAAGGATAGGAGCCCTATTTAAGGCATGAGAAATAAAATGTTGCACTCTTAAAATCCCAAATGGATAAAAATGGTAAGAGTCCACTTCGGCAGAGGTGGGAGCTAAAAGGGCGGACTCATTAGAGAAAAAAATCATATGAAACAGGTCCCATATCTCATGGCTTAAAGAATTAGATCGTAATACTTGATTCTACATATGGGAGGCGGAACAAAACTTACAGTGCTAGTAGTGGAGGCCAGATCTTATGGTTCTGGAGTTGATATTTATCCACTCTCTCAGCAATCTATATTTATCCACTCTTGCAAGCTTGAAGGGAATGACTCATTTTGATGATCTGTGAAGAAGGTTGAAATATCAATGATAGCAAATGTATGTCAACTCATTTTCTTGTTGCATCAAACAACAGTGGACATAGCAGCATTTGGATGCAAAATCGGCAAATTGCTGAATAAACAGTTGGGTGTTTGCATTTACGTTGGTAAAGCTGGGGCTGAGAGGAAGCTAAATAAAATGCAAGATATCTTTTCTAGCTGCAAAGGCCACCCTCATAAAACATGCACATGACAACCAATTCACGTCCCTTCTGTGTACTTGTAAATTGAGCAAAACTTCCAACTTTCTTGTGGAAAGCAACCACTATAGAAACGTTCAAATTCTGGACGAGACCAGACGCCCTAACAGGAATCTGTTATCTCTGTAGAGAAAAAGTTAGAGAGAAGAGAGGCAAGGCATTTCGGCCTGATCATGCACTTAGTTGTCAAAGGTGGCACCTAGGCGCAGCCCCACTGCCTGGGCGACCAGGTCTGGGCGGTGAGGCCCTATATTTCCGCCTAGGCTGTCACCGCCAAAGCTTTTTTTAAAGCCTAGGCTTTTTTTTAAGATTTTTTTTTTTTAAACATATCATCTGTTTTCTTCTTCGAGGAGGAGAAGAAGAAGAAAGAGAAAAAATCTTATTTGTCTATTGCTTGTATTATGTCTATTGTAGAGAAGAATAAAAAGAATAAGAAGATTTTATTTATTCAATTGTTAATTTATTCTTAATTTGTTTGAGCAGGTTAAGGTTATGTAATATAATTGTTTTACACTTTACAGTGTTTAATGACATATTATTTGTCTATTGTTTATTATTGATTGATTTTATGTTGTATACATGTTTTTTATTATGTTTTTTATGTTTTTAAAAAAAAATTATTTTGGGTACCGCCTAGGCCTTTTTAGGGGCTCACCGCCTAGGCTCCACCTAACGCCTATGACAACTAAGATCATGCATGATTCCCAGTGCATTGGTTGTGCCTTATCAATCATTTTTTTTATATTAAACAAAGTAATAAGTTACAAAATTAAGTAGCACACATACACTAAAGTAACACAACATTATAGTTATGCCACAAATAGCATGCGCCTAATACCTCCAGCATGTCTTCTAATACATCCTTGTCATCCAACACAGCCTTAGCATTAGAAGATTCAGTGCAATAGATAAAGCATTAATAGCCACATGGGTATCAAGGATATTTGAGCCGAATATCCTGATTTGATTCCTCCTCAAGATTGGAAAGACAGACTATCCAGGACACGTCTATGTTTTTTAGACAGGCTGGCCAATTGTTGGCATACGGCTTTCTGGAATTATTGGTGATAAGTTAGAGAAAGACAACTATTTACCATTTGGAAGGATGCTTGGCAGGAAGATGCCTCTTATGAAGAGTTGCGGGAGACCTGCCAAATGCAGCATGCAGGAATTTACAGAGATTCATAAAGGTTATAGAGCTGATTATAATCATTAATGTTTAACTCCCATATAGGTCAAAAGGATTGCAAGGTTCAAGTTTCAAACACCCAACCAAAGAGTACAGGGGGCTAAAGTTTTTTTAAAGGAGAACCAACCAATTCACAGTGAAATCATGCAATTCTCTTTTTAATTTGAACCTGAATTAACACCATTGCATAAAATAGGTACGGGATCTTCAAGGGCCAAAACTTTATAAAATTCTTACAACGAAAAACCTAGAAGACAGTCATCACCTTTCTAGATGTTATATTGTACGCAGAGCAGAATGAAAAACAATGAATGGTATCTTATACATGTTTGTCCTTCACAACCTCTTGCTACTTGCATAGATGGAGGATCAGGATGCCCTCCCTGCTGACTACAATGGAGGGGTCAACTGAGTTGAGGAAGAAGGTGAAACAAAGAGTAGAATATGATCAACCTACAAGATTTATGTAATGATATAAAAGGACTACCAAGGTACACCTATTGTCATTCCATAGTATCAAATAGTAAGATGTGGACATCCCCCGACTAATGTGCCAATGAGCAAGATATTTCTCTGTAAGAACATTATACACTATAGGAATGACATCTTTGGCTAGCACGATCATCACCACAAAAGATACTTTCAGCCTGTGTATCTTGAGTACGCATTTTTGCTACCATATGTAACAAGGCGGTGGAAAGAAGATCTATAAGAAATTGACAACAGTAACAATCTCTGTACTTGCCATCAAGGTGACATAAGATGGGAAAATGTTCAAAACATAAAACAGGTCAAAGATAAATTAATAGAAAAAGAAAAAACAGAAAATATTGCAGAGCATAGAATATCTGAACTAGACTTACTAACAGGTGTTCTGCAGCAAGTAGCAGAATAAAACAGAGCAGAGATAAGTTATGACCTTCAAATTCATACATTAATTCAAGAGATAAATGCCAACATAAAATTAAGTGAAACAAAGAAGCAATTAGACCATCCTTTTATTAATTACCTTCATGGTTGCATTCAGTTTAAATGATTCATTCCTTTGTTTCCAAGTTTGATGCCCTCCAAATAATGGTTGGGACTGAGGATTAGAGTCTACAAGTTCATCTACCAGAAAATAAGACAGATTTTTGGGAATTTCCTCATAATTCTGCTTCCCTGGAACAGCAACCTTATTGGGATCATCAGCAAGAGGAATAGGACAACCTATCCATGTTACCCATACAATAAGATCATAAGAATATGACCAGAAGAACCACGATATGGAAATGGGCTACAAATGGAGAGTCCATAAGATGATCAATCTTACGATGGGATGGCTTTTGTATAAGTCCAATACTATCCAACAGGTGATATACTTGGCCATCTCTTCTACATAGACCTGCAGACAAAAAAGGGAGATACAAGACTAAAAACAATCAACAGGATGGTATTCAACTAAGTACGAAAACCTAGCACAAAAACTACATGAAAAGGTTAATACGAGAACAACTAAAGAATATGGGACCTTCTCAAACAAAGACAATCTGAACATGTATAAACCACTGTTTTTGGTTGTGGCTTTTTACACAGCTTAGGAAGCAGTATAGCAATGACAAATGCTTTAGACAGATAGATTCATAATAAACAACAAGAGGGATTAAGGATTATCCCTAAAAATCTACACCATCTGAGAAGCCAACACCAGTACCAATTCATAGCAACATGTTTAATATTATTTAAAGGCAGAAATCTCATTTTACAAACATAAATGCATATTATATTTCAGAAAAAGAGACATATTGCTATCATTTGTGAATATTTATGGTACATGATAAAAGAAAAGGTTGCATTTTAGTGGGAGCTCTTATCAGACTGACGAGTCGGTTAATCAAGGATGATTTTCTTATTTAGGTAAGGTCATCAAATCGAATATGTAAAATTATTTATTGGAATTCCATAATGAGACTCAAATGATGGATATGCAAACATTTTTTCCTTATATGTTCTATATCTCCATGAATCTTTAACTTTTGCTTGCATTGTCACCTTTTGTCCACGTAATGGAACTGAGAACATTCAGGATTATGGAGGATTATACACGGCTTTTTTTGGCTTTTTCTTCAGCCCTATGTCTCCTATCCCAAGGGGGTCTTCTTCCTCCATTAGCAGGTTCTTTCAATCAACTCTATCTATTTTGGTTTGGATGGCAGGCAGGCCTATCTTTCTTGGTTTTCATAGGACTCCTTACGAATGTGGTTTCTATCTACCTTTATAGTCTATAAAGAAGCAAGTTATTAATGAGAAGATGAAACAAAGAAATAACCACTCGTGTGAAATAATAGAAGATCTCCCTTAAGATAAAAAAAAATCGCCGGAAAATGTCTTCTTTCAGATGTAACTCCACTAAGTGTTTTCTTGCATTCTCAAGGGGTGCTAGATTTTGCTCTGACGGGCACAGTTCATGATTGTGTTTTGCTGGCACTTGCACTTGAGGACTTCATCCTCACCTTAGCTTGAGAGAGATTTTGAAAAGATCTTCAAAAACCTCTTTATTCCACATTCGCAGATGAACTTTTAGTCTCTTCAGCTTAATAGAGAGGCTAAGCACCAGCCTAGCATGGACCGGGATAGAACAGCTAATATGATTTATGGACAGGTAAGAGAATACTTGGTGGCAAGTAGTTCCACTTCTACCTAGTCACATAGAAGAAGAAAACTTTGAAGAAGCCACAGTTTAATAATTTAAGTTTGAAGAGAAGAAAAACTTGCTAAAAGACCACTTCTAAAAAAAAATCAGAGATCCAAGAACTTCCACATTAGACAAAAAGAATGGAATATGAGTTCCATCTGAAATTCATGCTGAACATGCCAACTAAAATGATGTTTTTTGATGCATCAATGGAAAACCTTTATTATGTCCATTATGCATCATCTATAGCTTTGTAAAGAACCACCTTTGTCAATAACCATCTTTTGCAGACAAATAAACAATTCACAAGTATCACACACAAAAGAAAAAAATCTCATCCATTTGCCAATATAAGCTCTGGGCAAGACAATGTCGAAGATGGCGCATTTTCTTTATTCAATTGTGCCAACTGGAATAAGTTGCAAAAGAAAGGGAAAGCATCAAATGCACATAAAAACAGATTTGGCATTTTGTAAGCAAAGAGTGCAGCAAGCATCAGACGATACTCTTCACCTTGCACTCTCTCAAATGATGAGAAGTTTATGGCTAGATAGCAGCATGCAACTTTTAGGCCCAAACAGTTGGTCCTATGTCCTAAATAATTCTCTTAGAAAGAGGAGCCACAGAAGGATTTATCATAAACAAATGGCAAGATTTCACCAAGAAGTCTCATTTACAAAAGGCACCTTCTCCTTGTTCATAGATAGCCTGTTCACAGATAGATGTGTCTCTTTCCCCATCTCAGCACCTACATGTAGAATCCCAACTACCAGTGAGTTTTTTATGCTGGTAAGACTCCACTCAGACCACTGAAACCTTTAATTGAAACTCGGCAAACATTTTGGCCTTCCTAAATGCTTTTATTATCAAAACTATCCCTTCCTGCTTATGGCACATCTGCAACTCAAGTACTCAACCAGGTTTCCATCTGCAATGTAATGTACGTGTGAATGCATGTCTGAATGCATGTATCTATGTACTGGAAATTTTCAGACACCAATGCTATCTATAATGCATTTGATTTTTCACTAAAATATTAAAAGTGAGACATGGTAACCGAAAAAACAATACATTTATCAGTGCAAGTCATCGAAAACTAACACAGAGTATTTTTCATATGCCTTTATCAGAAATCATGTTCAAACAACCAATAGAAGACAAACTGCCACTTTTGGGGTTGCTGATAAACTCTGTTCTGAATGCCTCATCAAAAATCATGACGAAGACATGATGAATAAAATAATTTAGATTGGACAATTCCAAAAGTGCACCTGAAAATGAAGCCACGGATAATTGGCATGACCAGACTTGAAACAATAACACAATGAGCATGAATAATATCCACAAAATTCCTGCCACAAGAACCAGCCTTATGAAATTCTTCTTCCACACAGGCGTCAATGGAGATTCTTGAAAGGTCCTTTCCGAAGAAGGGAGTCCATCTTCAGCATCTAGATGCAGCAACATGCGCGATCAATATATATATATAAACCAAAGGATTGCCCTCATTAGAAAACACAGAAACAGAAAAGATATGTTTACCTCCTATTTTTTTACTATGATTACTTCTTTCTATTCTACGGATTGTTCTTAAAGAGAACGCACGATCTATGTCCCTATCCATTATTTCCCGATTCCTGATGCAAATGAGAAAATTAGATCACCTTATGCCTGAGCCAAGAGGGACTTGTATTAGAGCTAACTCTGATCGCGTGCGCGCGCGCACACACACACACGCATGAGCTAATATTCTTGAATCTGTAAACGGCATTATATAACATTTTATTTTTCTCTATACTCATTGTATACAAGAATCGCCGACCCCAATTGTTTTGGGATGAAGGCGTAGTTGTTGTTGTTGTTGTCATTGTATACAAGAAATAATTATAAAACAAGATAAAAAAGACAACGACATTTCCAACAAAAACCCAAAAACCTTCAAATCAAGGTCACACTGGCTTTTCAAATAAGGGCAAATGTTTAGCAAATATCAGAAATAACACCAGTTTTGAGAATTCTGCAAGATTTAGAAGCAACAAACAACGAAAAAAAGCGAGAACGGCGTCTTGGAGAAGCAGATCTGAGCATTCCCGAGCTCGTTGAAGTATCAATGAAATTTTCGAGAAGAAGAAGAAAGGAAGAATTCCGAGAGTGCTGAGACGGAATCATTGACAAGAAAAAACGCAAAAGGGGAAGGGTCACCTCGATCCGAATGGAAATGTTGAGAGGAAACTACGAAGAGGGAAGTTGGAGAAGTTCCTTCATCTTCTTCTAGATCTGAAACTGGAAGGGCGTTAGCACATTGGAATTCACCACGCCCTCGAACATTCTCTTTCTTTGCCCTAAAACCAAACGGACCCAAGCCAAATACAAGAGACAGAATGGATCACGGTTGGAGAGAGAGAGAGAGAGAGCTTGGCTGGTTACGTGAATACGGTTCGAATCAGGCGCAGGCGCAAGACTGAAAGTGAGTCAAGTTCGGTTCCACTCATCCCTTATGTCATTGAGAGCAGATCAGGTGGCAGAATCAGATGATCTGCCAAATCACTTTAAGTGATTTGACATCTTGACCGTCCATTGATTCATCTCACACCGACCTCATGGTCTTGGTGCATATTGTAGACGGTGAGGATGCCAAATCAGATTCCTGAAAATGATTTGGCAAATCACCTGATCTGCTCTCGTCATCCCTCATCTGTATACCCCTTTTAAATCTTATGATGCAGGTGGTTTTGATCAATCTAACCTTATAGATGAATTCAACGTGATCTATTTAGTAGGAATTGAGCAAAAAATATATAATTTTAAACCACAAAATTTTGTGTTAACCATTGATTTTTCAATGGTCAAAAAATCTTGCACACAAGTCAGATATTGAGTTAAATGTCACGCCCTAAATTAGGGCCTGTTTGGAATCTCGGTGCTGGGATAGGCATTTATGCATTTGGTGTTAGCAAGGCAAAATCTTGATCAAAGGCCCATGATGGTCTCGTCTAGAATCTCGCTGGTAGGATATGGGCGTTTATGCATTTGGAATGAGAAGTGAGGCCCTTTCTCCTTTGTATTTACACTTGATTTTAGCAGCTGCCACTTGCACAAATGCATAAACGCCCATCTCAGATCTCCTTATTGGGTCTGCCCCAAGATGACACTTGGGGCAGACCCGATAAGGGGCCCAACTCTTGGTGTAAATCATACGATAGAGGTTGGGTGGATGAAATGAAAAAGTGCAACAAGAGTGTTGTGCGATCGTAGAATGCCATTGCGGTTATCGGGTAGCTTTGTTAGGAGAAATAAAGTTATGAGTAGCGGCCATATCCACCATGGCCCTGATGGTTTTACCATTAATGCAAACATCCAAGTACATAAGTTACTTACTGATAGTAGGTTGAGGGAGATGCACGACTCCCCTAAGTGCATTTAGCATATGAAGGGCCATTTTCGGTTTTTTCTCGTGATTCCCTTCTTCAATTTGAGCTTCATTGACATTGGCTTGACGATCGAAACACTTGGAGCACTCAACCATCCAATGCATATTATCACAAATGAGGCAAGGAGAGTTGGGACGTTGCGAATGCCCAATGTGATTAAACTTGCCCTTAAAGTAATGTCCATCATCACACTTATGAGAAGGGTGGTAGGAACCCTACTTAGTGTCCCGTTTGGGTCCCTCATGCTTCACCCCATCCCCCTTCTTGTGCTCATGGGAACGTTTGTCATTCTGACATTCATTCTTATGGTAGTCAATAAACTGCTCAGTGGCAGTGACGGTGTTTGCCACATTCTGTGGGTGTTGCCTCTGAATTTTTTTATTTCTCCCATGATTATAAATCGTGTATGAAGTAGAACAATTTGTCATTCCCTGACATATCAGCAATGTCCAACATAAGGCTAGTAAAAGCCTTAACGTAGTCACGTACGAGGCCAGTTTGTCGAAGGGCCATCAACTTGGAATGGAACTCAAACTCTGCATTGGTGGGTAAGAATTGACCTCTAAACTCTGCTTTGAAGTCATCTCAAGTGTCAATTTCGATCAGCCCACAATCAATGTCTTCGTTGCGTCGACATCATCAAAGAGTGACATCACCTGTGAAGAATGACACAGTGGTGTCATTCTTAACTTTGTCATTTCAAATTTGAGCCACCTTAATTTAGTGTTCCACTTCCCAAATGAAGTTCTTCAATTCTTTCACATCCCGAGCACCAGCATACTTTTGAGGATCGGAAAGCTTTCTTCAATGAACTTCTTGGCGGACAACAACTCTACCTTCAACGAGACCGCCTTGCAAGATACGTTCAAAGACGCACGTGGTAGCAAAGAGTTGAATGTTCTTCCCTTTCAACTTGGTAACACGTTCACATAGCTAGGATGCTTTTTCGATAAACAATAAGAGATTGCTCACTTGTTCTCGAACTGTGAGTAGGGAGAGCAACTCCCTTACCTGGTCATGAATATGCATAAGTTTGGTCACCCTGGCCTACACATCCTACAAAGCATTGAGGTTAGGTCGTATATCATGTTCCAAAATTTGATGTTGTTCCATATGTTGGTAATGGTTATTCTAACCACGTTAAGAGTTTCATTGATGCTAGTAATGATCGCTTCTACACGAATCAAGTGACCTTCGAACATTGCCTCTGTCGTGAACTCGACAAAAGGATTCTAAAGGCTTATTGGAGGAGGCACCAGAGAGAGCTAGGAGCTTTGAGTCACTCTCAAGGAGCTAGAAGATGCCCCTTTATTCTTGCTTTGCCTAGCAGGGATGAAGCCTAAAAATATTATGTGTTAATCAGAACATGACATGTGTGAAAAATCATTAAAATAATATTTAAAAATATTTAAAAATAATTTTAGTATTTTTTATATTTATTAAAAAATAGCCAATTCATGGGTGATGTGTATCGATTTTATGCAGATACGATATGTATCGGCCGATACAGGCCTATACACACTGATACTGACAACATTGGTAAGGATTGTTTTCTCATGGTAGGCGCTTATGGTCGACTATCCTCCATGATGTTGCAGTGTTCCACGTTCATTAATTGGAGAGGATTTGTTTTTTTGAACCACAATTTACATGCTTAAATGGGGAAATTTTTTTGACCAAGTCTTCACCAAGAGTTGGGCCCCTTATCGGGACTGCCCCGAGATGACACTTATGGTATGTTTGATCCACCATCCCCCACCTGATTTCAAACCATGCAAAAGGTGGAAACGCTTGTTGAAACAAGCATCTAGCACGTCTTTGGAACCCCCTTTCACCGTTCCACTTCTTGTTACAAAAACAACAGGATGGGGGAATAGTGAAGTTAAAAAAAAACATAGGGGCGACTCCCCCTCCTTCTCTCTCCTGTGCAGCAGGCCGGGCGAGGCCACCGGTAACTGACGATGGGTGACAGGCAAAGACAACACCGACAACAAACAATGTCTTCTTTCTTCCCCTTCTTCTTTGTTCTTCTCTCTCTGTCTTTTCCCTTTCTCTCTATTCTTCGTTCTTTGATTTTCTTCTTAAGGTTTTGATTAGTTTTTTCAATAATTAAAGTTTTTTTCATTGATTAGAGGTTTTTCTTTGATTTTCAATGACTAGGATTTTTTATTTGATTTTCATTGATTAGAGCTTTGGATCAAATTTCTTATATGAGCACTTTTTGTAGTTAATTTGATTAGGTATTTTATTTGATTTTTTATGATTAGGGGTTTGAATCAAATTTCTTAAATTAGTGTTTTTTATAGTTAATTTGATTATTGTTTTTTATTTGATGTTTTATGATTAGTGTTTTGAATCAATTTTCTTAAATTAGGGCTTTTTGTAGTTAATTTGATTCAGGCTTTTTATTTAATTTTTTATGATTAGGGTTTTGAATCAATTAGTTTTAATTAAGGCTTTTTATAGTTAATTTGTTCAAGGTTTTTCTTGTATTTGATTATGGTTGTTTTTTTATTAGGCCTTTTTTATTTAATTTTATGGTTTATTTTTCTTATAGTTTAAGATTTTTTGGTTTATTTATGATTTATTTTCTTTCATTTCAAGGTTTTAAGATTTAATAATGTTTGATAATTTGATTTTAGGGTTTGATATTTTTATGATAAACTTTCATAATCAGGTTTAATATAACACTAATTAAATAATTTATGTATATACATATATATATATATATATATATATATATATATCAATTCTTATTTTATCAAATTATTCAAATTTTAAATATTTTTTAGTTTTAAAATCCAATCCGAGATCCATGTTTGGGGTTAAAACCCATAATAAATATGTTAAAACACTCATATGATTGGGCGGATCAAATTGTCCTTTACAGGTGAACTGTTTTACCGTTTACCGCATTTGACCATCGAGGTATGTCCCTGTATAGTCATAGTAGCCTCCATGATGTATGTGGTTCTTTTTTTTTTCTCTTTAGTCAACAATTTAGTATAGTTCTTTGAAAATGTGAAATTTTCTTACCTATTCCATTTTCACCCTGTTTGAAAGGAGCAACTGAATAGGGGTGGCAATCAGGTCGTGTCGGCGGGTCAGCATACCTCAACATGAACCCGACCCGTTTATTAAACAGATCGGCTGTGGCAAACACGAACCCGACCCATTTATTAAACGGGTAACCCGACATGACCCGGTTAACCTGTTTAATAAACGGTTTGGGTCGGGTAAATGGGTTGGCTGGTTAGCGGGTGGGTTGGTTGGCAGGACGGGTTCGGGTAAACGGGTTGACCCGTCCGCCTAACCCGTTTATTAAAGGGGTCATCCGGGTTGGCATACCCCTAACACGAACCCGACACATTTAATAAACAGGTTAGGTGGGTCGACCCGTTTATGACACAAACCCGTTTAAGCCAAACCCAAACCCGCCTAAGAGTCGGGTTGGCAGGTCGTGTCAGGTTTTGCCACCCCTACAACTGAACAGCCATTAGCCAATATTTTATAAACAAAAACTGTACATGCAAAGTGTTGGAGATGAATGGCTTAAAAATGTCTGCCTGGAGAGCTAGATAAATGGCTTAAGAAGATCTTCCCGGAGAGCTATTTTCTTGTGGATTAGGATCTGTTACACAACCTATTCTCCAATAACTTATTCAATATTAGTGCTCATATTTGCCGGGGCCACTAGAATACGTTAACCCAAAATATGTGAATTTGAGTATGAACCAAGATTTTTAAGGGATTTTTATTTTTTCTTTACATTTCACTGTACAAATGTGATCTACATGTTTGGTTTTATATTATACAGACTTTTGGATGATCTTTTAAGGCTTGAAAGGTTTAGAATTTTTATAAAGATTTAAGCATCCAAAAATTACACTTTTTCATCAAAAATCCATGATCCAACAGCTAATTCCTAGCAAAATGGACCACGTCAAATGCGTCTACAGGGTTGGATTTAAAAAAAAAAATGTCAAAAATGCATAGTTGACACTCTGGTTAACATATTCTAGTCACCCATATTTGCCCTTTAAAAAGACCACTCTTGAAAAAATATATATTATGAAAATTACCAAACTAACCTAACGTATGAGTTAAAAATCCATGAGAGTCATCCCTTGCCACAGGGTCAAAGCTGGGTGTACTCTTGGTTGGGTAGGGAATGAATGGAATATATTTCAAAGTTTTTTTAGTGATTTGATGTTCATTGTCTTAAAAAAAAAACTAGTGTTTTTTTTATCAATGGGGGCTACCCTTGTTTGGTGGGAGCTGTTTGTGCACGTCACCATGTGTTGGAACGTTGCAAGTTCAAAACCCAATGATATGTTGTGGAACTGGTGGAGTCTGATTAAATCCAGCTTGCCAATAAAAAAAACTAGTGAATTTTTCAAGCTTCTATTTTCCAAAAAATTATTTAACGTTCTATCAGACTAAATGTGGAAAGCCCTAAGGTATGAACCCCTAGTCTGACTTTGAAGAATCATAATCCCTTTAAATAAAAAAAGTAAAATGCAATTGCTTATCAAAACCATGGAGTTGTCCCTTTAAATATGTAAAAATAAAATGTGATTGCTTATTAAAAGTATGGAGTTACAACTGTTTTTTTTTTAAGGCAAGCTGGGGTTGGCAACGTCCCAACCAAGGTTGTTAAATGCGATGAGGCGAAGCCAGGCGTTGAGGCGTACGCCTCTCACAACTGGAATGGAAGTGAAGCGGTGGGAGGGGAGACAGTAAGAGAAGGACCACCCGCCCAGCTGGTACGGAAGCGAGGGATATGCCGGTCGTCCGGTGGTCGGAGAAGACTGAGCAGCAGCTGCAGCACAGCAACTCCGGTGGTCGGTGATCACAACTGGTCGGAGGTTGATGAGGGGCGCATCACAGCAACGCCTCAGTACCTTGAGCGTGTGCCTCGCCTCTGAGGCGTACGCTTCAGGTACTGAGGCGTACGCCTCTCACAACACTGGTCCCAACACAGGGTGACGTGCACTAACAGCTCCTACCAAACAAGCGGAGCTGCCCCCAAAGTTGGTTAAGCTGGGGTTAGGCAGACTCCTATTGAACGTAGTAAGTAAGCACCTTCACCAAAACGTTCAACCACTATCTCTGAAGCAGGCCAATAATTTCGATGATAATTTTGGTAGGGGCCTTTCCGATCCCTCGTTTGGTAGTTGAAAATTATACCGTCCATAACCAGTTGGTGCTTCTAAACTCAACCAACGGTCTCAGGTCATGTGCCTGACACATTGCCCCATAATTGGATCTATAGTTGTAGGGCTGAAAATGGATCAGACTCATCCGGACCTTAGATCCGAATTCAACAATTTATTCTTGGATTTGGATTTTAAATTGATAGTCACGACTCTTTAAAGCATGCAACTTAATTGAAAAAGTGCTGAGCTGGCAGCCTTTGATGTAATCTTTTTCACCATAAATGAAACAAACATCAAATCATCAAAGAGGAAAGCCCCAAAAATTTTTTTTATCATCTATCACTTTTTATGTGTAATAGGTGGGCAGAT
Organism: Nuphar pumila; assembly: GCF_984573655.1. NCBI lineage: Eukaryota > Viridiplantae > Streptophyta > Magnoliopsida > Nymphaeales > Nymphaeaceae > Nuphar > Nuphar pumila. The sequence goes on from NC_143262.1 coordinate 4,285,477, forward strand.
CTCTTAGAATTTTCTAAAAATCCATGCCCATTCCCATGTAAAGCCTTTTTTTTTAATTGGTAACAAAACAAAGGAGCCTAAGAGTTTAGAGTCATGATTCTAGAATTAACTGTTCTAGATCCATAACGAACAAACTTTTGATCCATCCCATCTCCTGATGCTTACAACAACATTCTTGCATTCAATCAGATCCATCCAATGCCACTTCAATGACTTCATAAAATATATCATTGCTTCACTCTTATGGATGTTTAAAACAAATAGTATTTGCTACCCTCGTGGGAAAGGAACTTATAGTAAAAAATGTAATTTTTTTTAGTTTTTTATACATATGACCCAGCTCCAAACGTGATTCAGTAGAAACCTACCTTTGAATTATGTTTTTCTGATGTATATGTCAGATATTACAAGGTTAAAAAATCAACAGCCTACAATGAACCAAAATTTCAAACCCAAAGAAAACATAATTGTACGTAAAAAAAAAAAACTATGATCTAACGGTAGATCCCTAGTATTTTGACCTTGTTGAAGGCATCCATGAGATCAGATTTGATGTAAACAACCTTCCCCTCTGATTTATAACTAGGGGTTGCTTAGTAGCTAATGCTATCCCTGTTTAAAATGCATGATCCGATGATTCCAATCTATTTGCATTGTTAGATCAGAGTAAATCACATGCCTGAATGATACCCCACCCACACAGACCCAGACCCAGACCCAGACCCGAGGATCTTGAGAACCACAACCCATCAAGATAAAAATCCGGGTCGTCAAAAGGTGAGAGTGGGACCCCACATTCATGCCAGTGCCCCACTTATAGCTGGACATGCGGCAGTTCATGGCGGTGGTTCTCTTCGTCTTCATATAAACCAAAAGGAAGCACCACGCGCCCATGATCAGCAGAGAGATAGAGACAGAGAGGGAGGAAGGCTTAGCGTACGTTGGGTCGATGAGTCGATCGGTTGAAGTGAAACCCTAACAGAGATTGCTTCTCGCTCCGGCGAGGCATTGGGGGGGAGGGGGATGGCGATCGTGACGGGGGATCGGTACCTGGAGTCGCTGGTGCGGTTCGTGGAGAGGCAGGCGGGGTCGCTCCTGGACGGTAGCCTGGTGCTGAAGCTCAACCCTTCGGGGCTCCGCTACGTGCAGTCGCGGATCGAGGCCCTGGCGGAGCTGGAGGGCCTGCTCGCCGCCGCCCCCGTCGACTACCTCCGCGCCTACGTCGCTGATCTTGGCGACCACCGCGCCCTCGAGCATCTCCGCCGGATCCTCCGCCTCATCACCTCACTCAGGGTCGTCTCCGTGCTCCCTACCCCCGCCAGGGACCCAACCCCTCTCTCCCTCCTCCCCTTCGGCCGGCTTAGGGTTCTCGAGCTCCGCGGCTGCGATCTCTCTACCACCGCCGCCCGCGGCCTCCTCGAGCTCCGCCCTACCCTGGAGAAGATCGTCTGTCACAACTCCACGGTAGATTGATTCTCCGATCTCTTTCTCACTCCTCCTCCTTCGTCTTCGTTTAATTTCCTTCTTTTTCCTTTTGCATTATTCAGAGAGTTAAGTCACATCCAAGAATTTGACCTTAATTGATGGAAAAAAAGAGCGTTAAGTTGAATGCAAGAATTTGATCTTAATTGATGAAAAACAAGAGTTAAGTTGCATGAATTTTTTTTATCTTAATTGATGGGAAAAAAGAGTTAAGTTGCATGAATTTTTTTATCTTAATTGATGGAAAACAGGAGAGTTAAGTTGCATTGGAGAATTTGATCTTAATTGATGGGAATTGCATGCAAAAATTTGATCTTAATTGATGGAAAACGGGAGAGTTAAGTTGCATGCGAGAATTCGATTTTGATTGAGGGAAAAAAGAGGTTTCGTTCGATCTGGAACTAGAATGACTTAATTTCCTGGTAAATTTTTAGTTTCTGGTTTTTATATTAAATGAAAAGGTTTCCAGATCTTTCCCTGTTTCGTTTAGTATATTTTGCTTCTCTTTAGAGTGAAAAAAGAATCGTATGGTGAATTCCATTTTGATTTTCTCGATAAGTATAGTGTTTCCTTTTTTTGTTTGAAATCTTGGCTTTGAGTATAATGTTTTCTTTCATTCTGTTGATTGAATGGAGGAAAAGATGTTTATTTTGGAGAATCGGGATCTCGTTTGTACCTTGTTGCGTTCATCTCTGAGAATTTTGAGTTTCCTATCGACTTTGGTTTTGTTTTAATCACCGTTTGAGGGAAAAAGAGTAGTATCTCTGGTTTCTGATTTTTATTTGCTGTATGATTACATGATTGTTTGATTGCATTTTTTTTTCTGTATTTGAGCAATATCAAAGAGCTCAATGGTGTCAGTACTTAATGACGATTTATTTTTTATTTTTCTTCCTTTTTTTTGTTTTTCCAAAGGATGCTCTTAGGCATGTATTTGCAGATAGGATTGCTGAAATTCGGAAATGTCCTCCCTGGAATCGGTTATCATTTGTCTCCTGTGCTTGTAACGGTCTTGTTCTCATGGATGAGTCCTTGCATTTGCTTCCAGTGGTGGATACACTCGATTTGAGTAGGAATCAATTTGCAAAAGTGAATAATCTTGGCACCTGTAAGAATTTGAGGTATCTGGATCTCGGGTTCAATCAATTGAGGACGATTGCTTCACTCCTTGAGGTAATCTTCATTAGAAGCTCCCTTCTTCAACTTCTTCCTCTTGTTGCCCAGTTTGTTTTTCTTTGTATTAAATTGGAGGAATTGAGAGCTTAAATTGATTGCAAGGGACTCACATTCTATTTTAGGTGGCATGCCCCATTGTTAAGCTTGTTCTTAGGAACAATGCATTGACAAGTTTGCATGGTATCGAGAATTTGAAGACATTAGAGGGGCTTGATCTTTCGTACAATATCATTTCAAACTTTTCAGAGGTCGAGCTTCTTGGAACCCTACCGTCTCTTCAAGACCTGTTGTTGGAAGGCAATCCCATCTGCTACGCACGTTGGTATCGAGCCCAAACTTTTAGCTATTTTAGAAATCCTGAGCGAGTAAGTTATGTTCTCTGCAAATTCTATTGTTCTATGTTATTGTTACCAACAGCATTTGCTTTGCCATCTTTCAGTGGCATAATTGGGTAGATAGCCATACTGTTAGTTTCAGTCCTGTTCATGTTTCATTTCTTTTATGCATAATCTAGTTAAAACTAGATCAAAGAGGAATCGGCAAAAGAGATTTCTGGAAGATGCAGACAATTCGCTCTCGCAGGCTGAAAAAACCTGGTGGATATGGATTTTATTCTCCTGCAATAGCGGAAGCTGAACAAGATGATAATTCTGTAGTAAAAAAGGTACACAATTTATTTCTCATAGATGATAATTTTTTTTCATTCCTTTTGCCTAAAACATGCACATGCACACCCACACACAGACACATATAGGAGCATGCGCACACGCATGTGAACACAACTCGTAAAGTATTTGTTGGTTATTTCTTTCTCTGCAAATAGAAATAAATAGCCATGCTTTGCTTATCTTCGTGTTTTTCTTAGGTTTCATATTTTTTTTTGCCCGTGTTTGAGGGTTTGTTTGTATGTTTGCTTTTATGTTTTCTTAGAAAAGGCTATCACGTGTTGCGTGTATTGAAGATGCGGGGCAGGTGCAAGTTTCAGGTTCAGAGACTGTTGATCAGGAGTCAGAACCATGTGATAGTGAGGGTCATAAAAGATATGAGGTAGGTAACTCTGAGGGTGGATCAAAAGCTTCAGGTTTGATGAATAAGGCTGAGGTCATGAAGAAAGAGAAATCAGTTCATTCATTGCAAGGGAGTAGAGATTCTGTGGACCAGACTATAGAAGACCTGTTGGAGTACAGTAAGAGCTCAAGATTGGTTTGTAGGGAGGAGAAGTACATGAAAACTGGGAATAAGTATAAGCAACGAGGGGAAAACTCAAGGTATGATTTGGATTCTTTACGAGATTCAGGAGATTCCATTATCCTAGATTCAGATGTTTTATTACCTGATACTCCTGGATGCATAAATCACCAGTATTCTCATTATGAAGATGAAGTCACCACTGGCTCTTTAAATATTAAGCAGTATGGCATAAATTCAGCAAGTAGTCCCATGCATCCTGATAATTCACTGGTTGCATTCAAAGGTGATGGGAGTGACAGACAAGAAAGTGTCTTGTCATTGACAGCTATTCATGAGATAATGGTGTTGCGATCTTCCTCTATTATTCCTGTGTCACCTCCTCATTACCAAGAAGCCATATTGCATCGGCGTCAAAATTTAGAGGAAGAATTTATGCAACTATCAGCTGGGTCTTATTCTGCAGTATCAGCAGATAGTGACACCACTACCAGTGACAGCGTTTGGTGCATAGACGACAGTTTGTCTCCCAGTTCTAACCAGGTTAAAGATGGTGAAACTCTGAAGAGGAATATGACTGAACCTTCCAGTGATGAATTCTTTGATGAGTCCTACTACCGAGGATGTAACAGCAAACTACAAGAATGTTCTTATCCTGAGCGTACGTTCAGTATCGTGAAAGTCCTAAAACTTGGCCATGCCAACCCATCCTGTACAGATGATATTCTGGCAGATGCAGGTGGTGGTAATCAAAACCAAGATGCAGAGTATTTCGAGAAAATAAAAAACAAGAGGGTGCCGAAAAGAAGAGTTGTTTCACTCTCTGAGGATGCTCCACAAGGAGGGAACAGTAAACTTCTGTCACCGAAGTTAAATGGTGTTACAGGTGCTGCTATTGACGTACAGAAGGATTATATCCTGCGGCCTATTTCTAGATGGAATGGTCATTTCAAGTCCTGTGAAGACATTGACCAGAAGCATGCCTGGATGAACGAACTTGGACATTTATCTGTATGTGAATACAGTAGCTCGGATGAATTCATAAGGAGTTACTTCAATTTGAATGTTGCAGATCATGAAATCTCTGAGATTTGCAATGACTATGTGTTCTGTTCTTGTGTACGATTCTGTGACCAATGCTCTGCTGAAAGGTGCCCTACTCTGTCTTTTGTGACTCGTATTTTTTAGTTGTTTGTTTTCAGCTAGTCGCGAATTTGTTATTTTTTCCTTGAATGATTGACTTCCCCTATCGTTCTAAACCATCGCTTCATCCATGCACCAAATCCAACTTGACACTCTAAAATGAGAAGAAAAAAAAATAGTGTGTCCAGAATATATATATATATATATATATATATATATATATATATATATATATATATATATATATATATATATATATATTGTTCATTATTTTCCTTTTTAGAATGTATTTTAGGTCATATATGTAATTTTCATTTTTGTTTTCATTTCTTTTTTGCATTTTATTTGCATTGGACAAAAATGTCATCAAGGGCATTTTTGTCCATCTTTTTCTAGCCGTTGGGCTGGTCAATGACTAGCTCAACTAGCTGTTGGACTAACCCAATGGCTAGTTGAGCCCCTTTCTCTCTCCCTTTTGGTTTATATATAGTGGGTTGTTCGCCCCTTTGTATTTCATGCTTTTCTTAAGCATTTTATTTAATAAAAATTATTTTTTACATTGTGCTCTTGTGAGCGTGTGCCCTTTTGTGGCTATTGTGCTTTTCTCTTAGAGGCTATTGTGATATTGTGACTCTCTTGTATTTGTGAGCTTTTGTATTTGCCTATTGTGGCCTATATAGTCAAAAGCCTCGACTAGGCACCAACTAGTCCGCCTAGTCGGTCTAGGCGCAAGTAAAACACCTAGGCTTTGCAATTCTTAAGAGGTACCTTAAAAGGTACCAATTTTGCCGACTAGGCACTGACTAAAGCGCGTAGTCGGCGATTAAGCTGCCTCTGCCTAGGCATGAGGGCAGCTTAGTTATTTATTATTCTTATATATATTTTGTTATTTTTTGTATATATAATTATATATGTGTGTGTTTGTGTGGTCTGTTATGTGAAATCATGAAAACATGCTTAGTTATTATATTTATATATATATGTGTGTGTTAAAATATTATGTCTCTTTTAACTGTAAATTGAAATACCCATCAGGGGTATTTTAGTCCTTTTACTCAATAGGCGTCAGCCACCCTAATGGGCTAACATTTTTACTTTTTCTTTTTTTATTTACTTTTGCCTTTTACACCTTTTCTTTTTACACTTTTTTTCTTTTTGACTGTTGTGAAAGGGACAGCTCCATATAGCTGTTGGAACTGCACCCAACGGTCACAAATGTGACCGTTGGGTGCAGCTCCAACTGTCATATTGAGCTGCACCCTGTGGCTTCTTTTTGCATTATAAATAGGCCTTAGTGGCCCTTGTAAACACATCCTTTTTTGTGAGTGCATATGCAGTAACAATGCTTTTGTAAAGCCCCTCCGTTGGGTGCAGTTCCAACTGTCATATTGAGCTGCACTCTGTGGCTTCTTTTTGCATTATAAATAGGCCTTAGTGGCCCTTGTAAACACATCCTTTTTTGTGAGTGCATATGCAGTAACAATGCTTTTGTAAAGCCCCTCTTGGGAACTTATGAATTGAAGTTCATTTTGTTTCATGCTTTTGTGCATGTGTATCCGTGCCTTCGTGCACTTGTGAGTGTTCTCCTTTATGCCTTTGTGCACTCTTTGTATTTCTTGTATTGTGGTGTTATACAGAATCTCTTTTTATAGAGATTTTCACATGGTATCAGAGCAAGGTTGTTTGGAGAAAGAAATTGGTGTGATTCTTCTCAATATCAAGTGCCTCGAAAAACGTGCCTTCAACTTTTTTGTGATTGGAGTAGAGACTCTTCTTCATTCAATATTTTAGAAGATTACTACAATAAGAAAGATTTAAAATCTTATTGTGGTACGTATTCTTTTCTTTCTTCTTTCCTCTCTAATGGGTGAGAAAGACTCTCATTTTTCTTTTGGTTTTAAGCTAAATGGCTCAAATTATCACGTGTGGGCCGGAAATATGGAAGCTCACATCAAAGGGAAAGGGCTTTGGGGTTACATTCAAGGCTCGATTTCGGAACCAGAGCCTAAAATTACTTTGGTTAAAGAAGGAGAAATCAAAATCCTTGAGGGAGATGAAAGAACTAATGCTTTTGAGGAATATAGTAGGAAACATAAATGGGAAATGAAGAATTTCAAGATCTTGTCTTGGATTTTCTCTTCCGTTGAAACAAGGATTAATGTCAACATTATAAAGTTTAAAAAGGCTTCTCAAGCGTTGGAGTATCTTGAGAAGATGTATACTTCTAGGGACTTGTCCCATAAGTATTATCTTCAAAAGAGAGCGTTAACTCTTGTTCAAGGTGATATGTCTATAAGAGAGTATTTTGTGGAACTCTCTTTCATTTGGGATGAGCTTGCCATGCTTGAACCAAAGTGGAGTGGAGAAGCCATAGAGCTTCGTCATAAGCAATTAGAAGAAGACCGATTCTTCAATTTTTTGAATGGGCTAAGGCCCGAGTTTGAGCAAATAAGATCTTCTCTCCTATCCTCTTTTACCTCTCCCTTTCTTGAAGATGTCTTAACTAAATTAAGTGGAGATGAAACCCGTATGAGCATTAGCAAGCAAAATCCTAGTGTGCTTGCAATGTCCACAAATCAAGAAGAATGTGATGGTGTTAATGTTGTTTCTAGACCCGGTAACAATTTAAGAACATATAGACCTCCTCATTTTAAGAATCAAAATCAAGGTAATCAAGGAGGAAGAAGAGATTATAGCAAAATCTTGTGTCACTTTTGCAAAGAACTGGGTCATATCAAACCGGTTTGCCCAAAATGGAAGAAACTTTTAGCAATGGCAACTACATCTCAATCATTCAAAGATGAATCTTTAAAAGAAGCTCTATCTCTCAATCAAATTGTGGAGGCTCTTCAACCTCTTCTAAAGGGAGCTATTTCCGGCATCGCCATATCCACCTTTTCTCCTCCAGGTAAAACTTCTTGGCTCTTAGATTCGGGTGCATCCTTTCATATGACCCCAAACATTTCATCTCTTTCCGAGTATTATAAAAATGTGTCACTTTCTTTTGTTTCGACCGCGGATGATACTTCTCTCAAAATTAAGAGAATTTGAAATTTTAAAACCGAAAACTTCTTTATTCCAAAAATTAGACTTATACCAAAATTAAATTTAAACTTGCTTTCCGTTTCTCAACTCACGGACCTTGGGTGTAACATTCAATTCTCATCTAATAAATGTTTAATACAGGATCACCGGTCCGGGAGATTGATTGGAGAAGGCTCTAGGAAAGGAGACTTGTACTATGTGGACTTTCTTCAAATTCCTAAAAACACATTTTGTAATGTGGCCCAACATAAAGACATAAATGTTTGGCACAAGCGACTTGGTCATCCCAACATTACCAAGTTATCTTATCTACATTTTATTAAAGATCTTTGTAAAACTACTTTCTCTTGTAATGATTGTATTCTTGGAAAAATGAGAAGTATACCTTTTAAACCAAGAACTATGTTTAGTACTAAACCTTTTGAAATTATTCACTCGGTTGTTTGGGGACCGGCACCTGTCATATCCAAAGGTGGTTTTGCTTACTATGTGATTTTTGTGGATGATTTCTCACGATATTGTTGGATATATTTTCTCAAACATAAGCATGAAGTTTTTTCATGTTTTAAAACATATCATATGATGATCAAAAATCAATTTAATAGTAATTTAAAGATATTTAGGACCGATTTCGGAGGTGAATATCTCTCTAATGAGTTTAAGAAATATCTTGAGGATTGTGGCATTGTCCATCAAAGATCGTGTCCTAAGACCCCACAACAAAATGGTTTGGCCGAAAGAAAGCATAGGCATATCATTGAAACCACTAGAACCCTTCTCATTTCCCAAAATATTCCTAAAAAATTTTGGGTCGAAGCGGTTCTTGCTTCCGTCTATCTTATCAACCGACTTCCATTAAAAAATTTAGATAAAATTTCTCCCTTTGAGATTCTATATGAAAAAGAACCTGATTATAATAGATTGAGAGTTTTTTGTTGTAAGTGCTTTGTTCGTACCGATAAAAATGATAAACTCTCACCAAAAGCCATTCCTTGTGCTTTCCTTGGCTATTCGGAAACTCAAAAAGGATTTCGATGTTATGACTCTAAGAATGATAAATTATATGTTTCAAGGAATGTAACTTTTTTGGAAAATGATAGTGGTTTTGAAAAAAATGAATCTCATTTAGAAAATGCCGATTACTCCTTTCTTTTTGACCTTTTATCTAAGGATGATGATATCTCTAGTGATGATGAATCAACATGTAATAGTGAAAATGAAATGGTTGAGATAAACAATAACTCTAACCCTTCTACCCCTCAAGAAGAAAATGTATCTAGAGAACCCATCACTTATTCTCATAGAGATAGAAGCACCTTTAGGAGTGCTATTGAACTATATAGTGAACCTAGTGAGACTATTTCCACTCATGATTCTCATCCTAGGAGAACTGAAAGAACTAGAAGGACTCCCTCTAGATTCGTATCTTTTGATTCTCTCTCCTAAATATCGAGCTTGTTTGAGTGTCATTCACTCTTATTTTGAACAAAAAAAATTTGAAGAAGCCAAACAATGTACTGAATGGAGAAAAGCCATGGAGAGTGAACTCAAAGCTCTTAAGAAAGGTAACACTTGGGAATTTCAATCTCTCCCCAATGGCAAGAAAACTATAGGATGTCGATGGGTGTTCAAGGTCAAGACTAAGAGTGATGGTTCTCTTGAAAGGTATAAGGCTCGTCTTGTAGCTAAAGGGTACACTCAAGAATATGAGATTGACTATGAAGAGACATTTGCTCCAGTAGCTCGTATGGTTACTGTCAGATGTCTTATCACCATTGCTTCAATTCGAAAATAGAATATTTACCAAATTGATGTCAAAAATGCTTTTTTAAATGGAAATCTTAATAAAGAAGTTTACATGAATGCTCCACCTGATATGAAATCCCTAAAAATAAAGTTCTTCGTCTTCGTAAATCTCTTTATGGACTGAAACAAGCACACAAGGCTTGGCACGATAGGTTTAACAATGTAATGACTGAAAATGGTTTCACTTCATGCTATACTGACACTGCATTGTTTGTTAAGAAATCTGATGCAGGAATTGTTATATTATTGTTATATGTTGATGATATGTTAATAACATGTGATGATATAAAAGGAATCAAGAGCATTAAATCTATTTTGACTTCAAGATTTGAAATGTCAGACTTAGGATTTCTGACATATTTTTTAGGAATTGAGGTTGCCTATTCTCAGAGAGGCTATTTTCTGTCTCAAACTAAACTTACTTGTGAGATTCTTGATAGATCAGGAATCACAGATGACAAGGTCTGCGAAACTCCTGAAATAGTAGGTTCAAAGATGAAGACTGATGATGGGATTCTCCTAAAAGATCCCACACCTTACCGGCAACTGGTTGGATCCCTAACGTATCTCAGCATTATCAGGCCTGATATTTCTCATGCAGTACATGTTGCTAGTCAATTTCAACATGCACCTACTACAGTCCATATGAGCGTCATCCTTCGCATCATCAGATACATAAAGGGTACAGTAAACAAGGGAGTATTTCTATCTTCTACGTCTGAATTAAGTTTAATTGCTTATACTAACTCTGATTGGGGCGGTGACACAAATAACCGTCACTCCACTAGTGGTTTCTGTATTTTTTTTAGGTGAATCATTAATCTCTTGGAGATGCAAGAAGCAGCAAAAAATATCGCTTTCATCCACCGAATCTGAGTATAGCGTCATGGCATCTACTACCATGGAGATTGTTTGGATTCGCAACTTATTGGAAGATATGAATATTCAAGTTCAAGGGCCCACAAAATTATGTTGTGATAATAAAAGTGCAATCTACATTGCCAAAAATCACACATTTCATGAGCGGACTGCCACTAAACCATTGACCTTCCTTATGTTACATCAGAATATCAACTGGCAGACTTCTTCACCAAGGCGTTGTGTTCTCCAAGATTTAACTTCCTTTTTGGTAAACTTTCGGTTGTGACACCCTAAGTTTGAAGGGGAGTATTAAAATATTATGTCTCTTTTAACTGTAACTGAAATACCCATCAGGGGTATTTCAGTCCTTTTACTCAATAGGCGTCAGCCACCCTAATGGGCTAACATTTTTACTTTTTCTTTTTTTTATTTACTTTTGCCTTTTACACCTTTTCTTTTTACACTTTTTTTCTTTTTGACTGTTGTGAAAGGGACAACTCCATATAGCTGTTGGAGCTGCCCCAACCGTCACAAATGTGACCGTTGGGTGCAGCTCCAACTGTCATATTGAGCTGCACCCTGTGGCTTCTTTTTGCATTATAAATAGGCCTTAGTGGCCCTTGTAAACACATCCTTTTTTGTGAGTGCATATGCAATAACAATGCTTTTGTAAAGCCCCTCTTGGGAACTTATGAATTGAAGTTCATTTTGTTTCATGCTTTTGTGCATGTGTATCCGTGCCTTCGTGCACTTGTGAGTGTTCTCCTTTGTGCCTTTGTGCACTCTTTGTATTTCTTGTATTGTGGTGTTACACAGAATCTCTTTTTATAGAGATTTTCACAGTGTGTGTGTTACTTTGATTTTGAGATTTTTGTTGTGAAACATTGAAGGCATGAACAGTTAATTTTAATTGATTATGTTTTTTATATATGTGTCTGTTACTTTGTTTCTGATAAATTTTTCTATAAAAGCCTGAAAGCATGTTTAGTATTATGAATTATGTAATATGTTATTTATATATGTATGTGTTTTTGTGCTTCTGGGAAAGGTTGAAAGCATATTTTGTTGATTATACTGAATATGTTATGAATAGCTGAATATATATATAATGTATTTGTGTGTGTACAATTATATATTTGTATATTCTGGTTATATATATTAATATATTTTGTGAAAGCATATGTAATTTTGTACTTGTGTAATGAAAACATAAATGCATTTTAGGTCATATATAGGGATGGCAGTGGGGCGGGGCGGGGCGGGGCGGGGGACAAGGTCTCCACCCCCGCCCTGCCTCAAGATTTTATCCTCCACCCCCGCCTCCATCCCCCGCTGGGAATGGATTTTATCCTCCATCCCCGTTTCATGTCCTCCATCCCCGGTTCAAACGGGGATGAGGCGGGGCGGGGCGGGGATATTGCGGTGAAAAGTGGCCGGGGCGGGGATGAGGCGGGGATCGTGGCGGGGATGGGGCGGGGCGGGGAAAAGTGCACGTCCATCCTCGCCTCCACCCCCGGACGGGGATGGATTTTAACCTTCGTCCCCGCCTCCATCCTCGTGTCATACCCTTCATCCTCGGTCCAAATGGGGCGGGGCGGGGCCGCGCTTTCCCCCGGTCCACTGCCATCCCTAGTCATATATGTATTCTTTGTTTTTGTTTTTGTTTTTGTTTTTTATTTTTATTTTTATTTGTATTTTATTTGTATTGGACAAAAATGTCATCAAGGGTATTTTTGTCCATCCTTTTCTAGCCGTTAGGCTGGTCCAATAGCTAGTTAGCGGTTAGTTGGGCCCCTTTTTCTCTCCCTTTTGGTGTATATATAAGGGTTGTCCCCGCCTTTGTATTTCATGTTTTTCTTAAGCATTTTACTTAATAGAAATTAATATTGTTTACATTGTGCTCTTGTGAGTGTGTACCCTTTTGTGACTATTGTACTTTGCCCTTAGAGGCTATTGTGATATTGTGACTCTCTTGTATTTGCCTATTGTGGCTCCTTGTATTCTTGGTGTTCTTTGATTCCATATATAATGCACTAGTGCTGCCCCTTTTCTGGTTCTGCCCCGTTAGGCCCCTTCAAAAAACATATTTTTTTGGCATTTTTTTTCACATCTAACACCATAGATGTGATCTATAGGTTTTTTTTAGTGGGAACCGGCTTTTGGAACACTAGAATCTGACCTGTATACAAGGGTTTTTCCGGTGATCCAAAATCAATGGCTATGAATGCATCAATTTTCCCAGCTCATAAAAATATGTTTTTTCATCAAAAAAACATGATCCAAGAGTCGATTTCCACTAAATTGAGCATGATAAACACATCTAACGCTTCAGATCTATCATAAAACACTTCAAACTATGGGGCCTAACGGGGCAGAACGAGAAAAGTGGGCCTAATATGTTCGGTTCTCTCTCTCTCTCTCTCTCTCTCTCTCTCTATATATATATATATATATATATATATAGAGAGAGAGAGAGAGAGAGAGAGAGAGAGGTGACTCTGTGCATTGGGGGATGAGACCTGCTTGTTGGTATAATGAAGGCTGGAACATTGGAATTTGAGGTCTCATTAACACTACCTTTGTCTTGTTCATGGACAAACGGTTTCTTGTCAAGCCCTATGGCTTGATCCAATCTATGGGCACCTCGTCAATTATTATCTCCTTTTGATATTATGTCATCTTTCTGATGACTTGTAGATGCCCATAAGACTGGGTTTTTTCCTGTTCATTATATGCCCAATCTTTAAAAAAGGTCGTGCAAAGGAACACCCCTCCTATTCAGGTTTCATACTTTCATGCTATTCCTATAGGTAACGCTGCAATCTATCTGTAAGATATCAACTTAGACTTACTAATTATTCATTTCTGGCTTCTTTATTTTTTTCTGCAGTGTGTTAGAACTGTATCATTACGTGATTTGAGTCTCTGATGTTCTTTCAGACTATGGTTTACATGAAGTTTTCTGATTAAAAATTGTCTGTTCTACTATATTTTCAGTGAGGTAGCTATAGTGTTGAGCAGTGAAAATAAGCTCTATTTTCTCCTTATATCTGCAGCAGATCGAGGGCCAGGTTAGGAAATCGTGTTTTCTTGCTTCATTTGTATGTTTTATTTAGATGCTGCATTAGACTGTTGGCTACATGATTATACACTATTCCATTTGTAGGAGTAACTTTAGAAGTAGCGGCAAGTCATAGGTTGGAAGACATCAAGGACGTTGTTGTTGGAATTGGATTGCTGGTTTTCAGGTCAATATATTCAAAACTTTTGGTTTAGGCAGGAAGAATTAGTTGCTCCCATATTAATTAAAATATCTTGTGTAGAGTGCACATTTTAAGTGATGAAACGTACTTGTTTATGACAAGGACTGTTGAGAAATCAAGGGCATTGCTGGGCCTATTGCTAGGCTGTGAGTTTGATGCTACAGTTGATGGGTATTGCTTGAGAAGGTATCTTTTCTTTAATGTTCCTATACCACTACAGTGTCTAATCATCGAGTATTTATTGTTTTTCCTTTCTTTTTCATGGATTAGGCTGATGCATATTGCTTTCAATTGGCAGTTGGGAAGAGGTCCAGGTGAACTTGTTTGATGTTGACATTTGTGGAGGTTTGAGAATGAGCATAATTCTCTATTCCATGTTTCTGTTTTGGCATGAACATGGCAAAGGTGTGGTTTTACTGCCTCAAACCACTGGAAATTTTCATATAATTTTGTGATGCTGTTGCTGATCTCCACAGTATCAACATTGAAATGTATGGAAATGGTTACTTTTCGTCAAAATTATTTTCACAGCTCTTAAGACATTCTAGGTGCATGCAAAAGAGAAACTTGATTTATTGCAAAAATGATTTTTAGTTTATACAACGCTTCAAAAGTGCTTCTATAACTTTGTGTATGAAATAAGTTCCCCTTCATTATTTAGTTGATGCTTAATACAATTATTGTTCAACTGGGGAGATCTATTGTGGTGACATTTATGAACATAGTTCATTATTTGTCATTTGTGTTCAAAAGTTCAGGCATCTGTTTCACTTTATGTGCGTGGTATTGTGATAATACTATAACAAGGATTCAGACGAACATATTAAGCCTATTTCAAACCATATATTACCTTCTTTAAAATGTAACACCAAAGATTTCCTTCATTATACCCAACTGTTTGCTCCATGAATAGGTTACCTGATGTTTGTAGGGAGATGTTTATGTTCCTACTACCCTTACAGCTTACACCCACTGAAGTTGGAATTGTTTGACAGGAGAGTCGTGGATTTCAAGATCCATGTTTGTGGTTGAAGGCTATATCCTTATATGCATGGAGGATCTTCTACAGTTTGGCTCGCTTAGTGATCCTGGAGAATCGAGACCGTATTTTTCTCTTGATGCCTGCTGCTCCATCTGCGACATATCCGAGCTGGTATCCTTCAGTATAAAAATATTCCTCGTAGTTGCTTGCTTAGAAAACATTTTCTTTTGACTATTTTGTTGATGTAGCTGAAGATTTGGTATCTTCAAAGTCTGCGAGAGTTGGCTTAAACTTTTACTGAATCAGTGGCTGATCCTGATATCAGGTAATCGAGCCTAGGGAAAGCAGATGTGTGACCTTAATCCTGCACCGTGCTACTCCGACTGAAGAGGTATGCTTCTCGAGAGAGATTGAGAAGGGTGAAGAGCTGAGAAAAGAGACAGGTCCCTTGCTTACCTGGAGATTCAAGTGGTTCTCTGAGGAAACCCTACTCAAGTTCGTTGCAGTGCTCAAGGCATTGTACGCAGGAACAACCTTGTCTCCGCTAACTGTAAAATGTTTGTCTTAGATCTTGTAAATTGTTACTCTAGCATTCAGTTCATTCATTGTTTGTGAATAGGTATGCCCTTGTGTTTCTTTCGTTCTGCTTCCTTGGGGTTGATTTTTTTATTGTTTTTGTTGTTTCATATGAAAGGGCTTGTCCCTGACAATATTCTTTGGTTAGTGATTAGTGAATACAGATTTGTGCACCTTCTGTGTGCTTTTTTTTTTGTGTGTGTGTGTGTGTGTGTGAACTTGAATCCTTCAGCCTAAATGATCAGCTTGTGAGCGGGAAGGAGAGGTGCATAATTGTGGAGTTAAATGTAAGCCACTTGACAGACTTGGCCTGCATATCTTTGACTTTTTTAACTCTCAATCACATAAGTGATACGTCCTTCTGGTTAGATGGCCGAGTCCACTTCGTTTACGAAGTGTTGCTGGAGGCCTTTGGGCAAACTCTCAGGCAGAAATTAGTTTTTAGTTGTTTGAGCTTTAACGAATGCGAGCTTGCCTCTCGAGGAACTAGAACCCAAACTTGAGTTCATGTACACTGATCATGCTCACAGTTAAGAAACCAATCTCAGAATATTCTGGGATTTTTTTTTTTGAAAGTCTAGCTGGGGTTAGGCAGACTCCACCAGTTATTATTCAACATACCACTGGGTTTTGAACCTGCAACGTCCCAGCACAAGGAGACGTGCACTGAGCTCCTACCAACCATGCGCAGCCCAGCCCCCGTTGGTAGAATATTCTTGGACTTCCCTGCGAGGATTGTGGATGACTGCTATAGCTGAAAGTTGCTTGAGCCTCCTCGTTGTTTGTACACATTACGTCGATTTTGTGTGTTTCAAATTTGAATCAATCAAGCCCCAAGAGGTTTGGTGTAGTGGGAGGAGGCCTTGGCCACTGGGTAGTCAGGGTTCCATTCCCATAGGCATAAGCCCTTTGCATATAAGAAGAGGCAAGGGCATTATGTCCCTTGCTAGCGCAGAAGCAAGGCAAGTCTCAGAGAGTAAGGGGTGTGCCACGGGTTTACACCACCGAGAGTGCGACCGTAAGTACAGCAGGCATAGCCAGTGCGACTAGGTCTTTGAACCCAGATGTGGTTTCCCCATTTCTCATGAAAAAAATAAATAAACCGAGCTGTCATCGTATCTGTTACAATTGAACAATAGTCAATTGTAGCCTTGGTATCCAGCTCTTTGCCATGTCGATATCGCACTTGGATGCCCACAAGGGTTTTGTTCATCTGGTATGGTCGACTTGTGAATGTCACCAAGTTGACAGGACGTCACCAGTTCAAAGCCCACAGGTGGCATCCCTTACCACAGGATCAAAACTGGGTGTACTCAAGCAGGGGGCCTCAAGGGTTTTAAACACTAGAGGCCAGGCAATGTGCAGCTGGTGATGGTTTTTTTTTCGTGGATTATCCAAAAACAAAATCATGAATATATGCTAGTGAAATGTAACACAAGTCTTGATATCTTTATATATATGAGTAATGGGTCCTTGCTAAACCAATTTGGTAAACCACGTGCTAAATGGTTTTTTTGGGCTTTTTTATTTTATTTTAAAATTCTGACCATACGGATGTGATCTATGTACTTTATTTTAGAGGGATCAGCTCTTGAAGCATTTGATTCCAACACATCGGTGGGTTTTTATAAAGTTAAAAAAATCAACGGTCAAAAATCTTTGTAAAATTTTAAGCTCCAAACATCATTTTTTTTTTCATATCCAGGTGTGGACCATGCCCAACACATTTATGGGGCCGGAACCGCATAAAAAACACCAGAGAAACCCAAAAAAACCATTTAGCATGCCGTTTAACACCAAATTGGTTTAGCATATATATATATATATATATATATATATATATATATATATATATATATATATATATATATATATATATATATAGGAAAATGAAAACCTATAAAATGAGCACTGTGCTAAATGAAATTTTTGGTGATTCTAACCCCATACAGATGTGATCTACAAATTGGGCCGTTGATTTTTGAAATCTTATAAAAACCTAATTATGCATCAAAATCAAATGCTCAAAAGAAGTGATTCTTATAAAAACAAGCCTACAGATCACATATGTACGGTGAGAATTTCATAAAAAATACCAAAAATTCAATAATATGTTTCATTTAGCACTGTACCCATTTTGTGTGGATATATATAAGGAAATGAAAACCTATAAAATGGGTACAATGTCAAATGAAACATGCTATTAGATTTTTGGTGTTTTTTTTATTATTTTGACCATACAAATGTGATTTATATGCTTGCTTTTATAGGAATTTGATTCCCATGCATTGATATATTTTTATAAGGTGACCTACAATTTTCATAAGATTTTGAAGCTCCAAATACTATATTTTCATCTGAAATGCATGATCCAAGTATTGATTTCTAATAAATCAATCATGTTGAACACATTTGTGGTGTCAGAATTTTGAAAAAATATATGGAAAATCTATTAGCATATTTTATTTAGCACTGTTCTCATTTTTTCATTTCCTTGTATGCGTGTGAGATACATTATCTGTGCTAAATATGACATGGTGATAAATGAAATATTTTTATTGAATTTCTTGTGTTTTTTGAAATGATGACCGTACAAATGTAATCTATATGCTTGTTTTTATAGGAATCATTTTTTGGAGAATTTGATTCTAATGCATGAATAGGTTTTTATAAAGTTTCGACGGCTTACAATTTTCATAAATTTATGATCAAAATACCATTTAGCACCATGCCATATTTAGCACAGATCTTCTATCATATATATATATATATATATATATATATATATATATATATATATAGAGAGAGAGAGAGAGAGAGAGGGTAGGGTCCGTGTCTACTGCTGGGGTTCTTTAACAAATTTTTTAATCTGACTGGACTCTTGCAAAATTATAGGAATGGACTCATGCATCATTCGATTCCAACACACAAGTAGATTTTTATAAGGTTTGAAAATCCACGGTGTAAAATTTTTATAAATATCATAAATATTCAAGGCTTAAAAATCTTTTTTTAATAAAAAATCACGATCCAAGTGTCATTTCCTAGCAAATGGACCATGCCAAACGCATCCGCATGGTTAGATTTGAAAAAAACAACTTGCAATCCTCCACTTCGCTCGTGATAGGCTAACATAGGCACTTAAGGCAGTAAGCAACTACTACTCTCTCTCTCTCTCTCTCTCTCTCTCTATATATATATATATATATATATATATATATATATATATATATATATATCAACTATTCTACATTAAAATTGAAGAATATGAAGGATGGAGATCAGTGGTTATATAGCCAGCGTCAGCCAGGAGATTGGTTTTAACCACCAAGAAAACAAAACCTAAATCTCCCTCAGTTAGTATGCCACCAACAACAAAAAGGATAACCTCAATCTTTTTGTTGGCTGACAAAGCTGGCAGATTCTCTCCTTATTATTCACATGATTCAGCCAGCACTTTGTTTTGCTACCACTGGGATAGGAAACAATTGAGATCGCAGATGAAAAGCCAGGGGAGAACTCGGAATGAAAGTTATTTTGCAGATGGAAACGTGCTAAGATTCATTGTCATCACTGCATATTATATCCCTGGTGCAAATAATGCTTCTGTATGTTTTTTGTTGAATGAAGAGGATAAGAATCAAGCAAATGATGATGAGCAACAGGGAGATAGGCTTGAGTAAAATGCTTAATTTTCCTTTCAATCGAGTAAAATGCCCCAGTCAACCTTCAATTTTTCTCCTGATACTTTACCATGTAGTATATTCAAATGGTCATGAAGTAAACAATCAAAACACATACAAGCACATATTTTGACAGGTCAAGCAAATTAAGCACACCAAGAATCCTTCCAATAAAACCCACAGGGAGCGTCCCTTGCTGCAAGGTTGAAGATGGGTGTACTTTCCAGTGTGTGCAGGGGGGATATCAAGGGTTTTACAAACCAGGCGCCTGACTGTTAGCTTGATTCAGAATATGCTTTGACCTGCCCTAGAGGGTCATTAAACAAGGACCTACTACTCAAATGTGAAAATTTCCAGTGAATCGGTTTTATGATATCAAGCTCAATCTAGTCATACCAACAAAACAAGCCACAAGATTGATAAAATTTCATAAGGCAAAAACCAAATAGAACCAAGTACTTGAAGGTTTTGCAGCAGAATCATCTCTCTCTCTCTCTCTCTCTCTCTCTCTCTTAAAATCTGCCTCACATAACTTTTAACTCTTGATCCTTGCAGAGTTTAACCGATATGGTCAATATGCTTTAACATATCATTTAAGCTTAATCTTTCACAATGGCATGCCATCAGTTCAGCTCATAAGGGATGTACTTGATATGGTGAAGATGTATATACCAGAAAATTTTCATCTAAGACATATATCACCCTAAGGTCAACCTGGGAGGCCATTCACATATGCTCAAGGATTTCTTCCACTTCACTCCCATCTCATTACGTAATTAGGGCACTAAAATAGCTGGAACCATTTTTACTGACACAGGAAATGGTAACCCCACATCTTCCAAATGCTCTGTTAACAACAAAAACATAACCACTAGGCCAATATTTCTTTGCAGTTGAACGGCAAGGATCTCAGCAACAAAACATGGGTTTTCACTTTATCAAATATCTGAAGACACAAGCTGAACTTAAATGGGAAACCAAACTAGCTGACTAGTCCACCAGCCAACTGACCAATCACATTGGATTGCATTCGAGATTCAACTAAGCAGTCAAGGCATGTCAAAGAAGCTTTCAGTCGTGGCATGTGTAGGTTTTGAGATATTAATCATCAAGAGCATTTTCATAGCACTAGCAAAGGGCCGATGATTGCTTATATGTAAAACTTATCCCCAGCCTTTGTCTCCTACAACAGGTCTATCAAACAAGGTTCTAAAAGAGCATCAAATGACTGAAGAAATTTACAACTGTTTTTATATCTAAGAAGAAAAGAAAAACTAATCCTAACATGGTAAGCTACATTTTAGAGATTGAATTGTTATTCAAGGTCGAACTGAATTTGAATAGAAAATATAGTGAAGTGGAAGAAAAATAGCATTTTCATTTAGAATTTCCTTCTATTTTTCAATTTAGTCAGAAGGTTAGGGCCTAGTGTTCCTAAGCCAAGAATGCTTAATGAACCTAGTATTTGTAGTTTCTCAAGCAAAACCTAGATCCTGGAGAACTTATTTTAATCTTATTTCTGCACTTCTACATAGAATTTGAGGGGCCCCGGCCCCTACCTCCAATAACAAGTTAACGAAAATTCAAGCAGCAAAATAGATTGATGAATCAGACAGATTTTGCAGGGATAAGAATTATATATGCACCTCCCTTCATGCTTTTCAGTAATGTGTAATAAATTTTCTTTCTTTTCTAGGTTTTTCAGTGTCTCCTATTCACCATTTATGATTTATTTCTATCATTCTATGTGATTTATGAAAATCAAAGCTACTAACATATTAACATGACAGCACAAAGAGATGGTAAAGGAGGCACAGCAGTTGGTGTTTGCACATTAAAGGTTTATATGGGCTAAAGCACCACTTTAGATGGCACATGAGAATAGCCATCTTTTGCAAAATGGAATGAATGGCATGAAGTAATAAGTACAAGATAATAAATTCAGGTGAGATGCACCACATATCGTATCCATAAAATGACACTGAGAGGCCATTGATACAAGTTGCAGACCACATAGAAATGACTCTGATAGTTGGCATTAGCAATAAAAGAAATGATTAGCATTAGGGAGTAGCAAAATTAATGCTTTCTCAAGAAAGAGGAGAGAGGACTTGCAAGGGAGCATCCATAGTAACTTTTCCCTAAACCCCATAATCACTTTGCCATTGATATAAAGAAATAGATTCTCTGGTTCAACAAGTGGGTACCCTGGTTACTAGAAGGCCTAGAATCTTTTTGTTTCACGTATTTGCCAAGTCCCGTTATGAATAAGCTAATAATAAATCAAGAGTGTCAACACACCTCCTGTGTTCTTAGTATTCGATCAGCTGATCTTCCTAATCAGCAAGTATATGATCATTTCATTCATGAAAAATGAAGAACAATTTTTCATGATTGCATTATGTTTCAGCAACTACTATCAATATCAGGCCACAACCACTAGTGTCTAAGTTTGTATAATGTTGGGATTCTTCAATCATCATCTCAAAACATGCCCTAAACTTTATCATAACACAAAACCAACAGCTCAATTATATTGGAATGTATGGGGAGGAAACAAACACAGGATTCCAACATACATAAACTGCATGGGAGAACGAGTCATTAAGTTGATTGATCAATTCAATAAACACCCAAATGAAAAGAATAGATAGAATATCATCCAATTCAGAATAAAAAAAACTTCACAGTACAACCTAGCAAAAGAAATCGAAATATAAGGCCTCACAGATGGTCTCACACATACATTCTATATCAACAGAATTCACTCTCACTGTGCAACAAAACCATAGTTAAAACTGAAATTAAAAGCGGCTGAATCGATGTAGTTGACAATAGTTTGTAAGCAAATATTAGAAGAGATAAAAACATCAATTTTGTTTGTATTCTTCATTTTGATCCTGCCCTTCATCTTTCCATCATCACAAGAATAGGGAAAGGAAACTTCAAAAATGGCCATCAATTCGCAGTAACGTTACCGAGAAAGGCAATCAGGGAAAGCGACAGAGCAAAAAACGAAGAGAGAAGGAAAATGTGCGAATCTAAAAGGATCAACGGCCCGCTCCTCCGCCCATCCCAGCAGCCGAATTGAGCCCCAGCAGCATCCGGTTCCCGCCGGGGAGGTAAGCGACGTTAGGCGACTTGGCCAGCGTGGCCGCCACCTCCCTGGACGCCTCGATCCTCCGGAGCTCAATGAGGCCCATCCCGGCGGCTGCCGTGGCGTCGGAGATGAGCCTGGCGGCCTCGCTCTCGCCCTCGGCGCGGATGACTGCGGCACGGCGCTCCTGCTCGGCCTTGGCGACGACGAACCTGGAGCGCTCGGCCTCCTGCTGGGCGACCTGCTTCTGCTCGACTGCCCTGGAGAACTCGGCGCCGTAGGAGAGGTGGGTGATGGCGACGTCGTCGAGGACGATGCCGAAGTCGGCGGCCCGGCGGGTGAGGCCGTCGCGGACGAGGGCCGAAACGTGGGGGCGGTCCGTGAGGAGCTGGTCGGCGTTGAACTGGGCAACGACGGCCTTGAGGACCTCGTTGCCGATGGAGGGGAGGACCTTCTCGTCGTACTCGAGACCGAGGGTGGTGAAGATGGAGGGGAGGCGGGTGATCTCTGGGCGGGTGAGGACGCGGAGGGTGAGGCTGACCATCTGGAGGTCCTTGGTGCCGGAGACCGAAGAGAAGGTGTGGGGGCGGGTGCGGACGTCGAAGACGTAGGGCTTCTGCAGCCAGGGGACAAGGAAGTGGGTGCCCTCGCCCACCGTCTCCTCAAGGACGCCGCGGAACCGGTCGAAAAGCACCGCCCGCTCGCCGCCGTCCACCGTGTAGAGCGACGCCCCCAGCAACGACGCCCCCGCGCCCAAGCCAATCGCCGCCCTCGCCAGGTTCGTCAGGAACGACATCGCCGCTTGGCTGCTCCCCATCTTTCCTTCTCTCTCTTTCTTCGTCTTCAGCTGGTTAGTTAAACCCTGAACCCTAAAAAGTGAGCAAGAGAGAAGTAGAACAAAGGGCAGTGCGGTACTGAAACGCCAATAAGGACAGGACAGGACAGGGATGATGATCTGGTTTTACGGAAAACTATGACTGAGGATTTGGATATTACTGAGATGCCACTCTCTCTTTTCTTTCTCCACGCGAACAGGGGCGTCGTGGTCTATTACACAGACACGAGGACGCGTTAATCATGAGAACAAAGAGGAAGGGTAGTTTTTTAATCACAAAAAACTATATTTTATATATTAATGCTAAAAATTACGTTTTTATTAAAATAAAATTTTTAATTATTAAATATTATTTGTGCGTGTGAGTCCGGTTGGTTCTCGTAACATAGGTAGGTATCTTTTGTAGAAACATGGTGGCTGGGTTTTGGTTTATGATTTTTTTCAGGTATACAACCTTTCTCATCTCTTTTGCCTAATACCTGAGCTAGCTCAAGCGTTATATATATATATATAAGAACTGAACATAATAGGCTTTATTTTATATTTTGTCCCATTCTGCTCTCTAGTTTTGAAGTATTTTATGATAGATCTGAACCGTTGGATGTATTTAGTATGCTCAATTTAGTGAAAATATCATGTTTTTTTATTAAAAAATATAATTTTATGAGCCAGAAAAAACTGGTACCTTCGTATTGATTTTTTATCACTCTATAAAACGGTCAGATTTAGGTGATCTAAAAACCGGTTCCCAAGTGTTAGATGTGATAAAAAAATCCAAAAAAATTACCTTGTGAGGAGGCAAAACAAGGCAGAGTGAGAAGGTGGGCAGGAGGAGCACATTACTCTCTCTCTCTCTCTCTCTCTCTCTCTCTCTCTCTCTCTCTCTCGTCGACACCACATTCTTCCCCCCTCACCCATCCCCCCTCGCCTCACTCCCCTGCTGGTCTCTCTCTCTCTCTCGCTGCTGGTGCTTATCTGGCAAGTGCCACCTAACTCCCCCGTCAGTGACTCTAAGCCAGCGGCACCCTAACCCGACATTCGGTGACTCTCTCTCTTGGCTCTCCAAACACGACATTCAGTGACTCTTCCTCTTGGCTCGAAAACCCTCACCCGACACCACATTCTTCCCCCCTCACCCAGTTCCTCCTCCAGCCCCCGGCTACCATCGTCGGTGCTCATCCGACCGGTGCCACCTCACTCCCACGTCGGCCGCCACCAGGCCGGCGGCACCTAACTCTCTTTGTTTTGTTTTTTCTTTCTCTGTTTCCAGTGCCACCCCATTCCCCCCAGCCCATCCGACCACCGCCCGTCAGCACCACCAGTCTGATGACCTCCTCAACTGGTGCATCTCTCTCTCTCTCTCTCTCTCTCTCTCTCTCTCTCTCTCTTGATGATGATGAGAGGCAAGTTGCGGGGATCCAATCGATTTTGGAGTTTCTCGTGTAGTCGGTCAGTTTCTCACAACAAAGAGGCTCTCTTGGAGTTGGTGGAGGGGATTAATGCTTGGGCCTTTGCGGTGTCGCTTTAGAAGTGGGGGGCTCCGGTTAGGGTCCCATTTAGGTTGTCTAAGGGATTCTTTGCGTTCTTATCTGGGTTCCTGGTCAGCGGCTTGCATCGATGAACGCTTGATTTAGGGGACGTCTGGTGGTTTGTCAAGTCTCTTCGCAGGGAAGCTCTAGAAGACAACCAGATCCAGGGGTCGCTCAATGTTCTTTTTTTCCAGTCGTGCTTTAGCAAAGATGTATTAGAGGGGTGGAATCTGGTTAGAACGGTGTGAAAACCTTCTTTCTGCAAACTTAGGCGACAAGCAGATGTGTGTCGGGCGAAGCCAGGGGACTGGTGGTATACTGTCTGTTTCAATCGCAACTTTCGTTCAAGAGTTTTCTGTCACAGGTGTGGCTCGCATCATTTGAGAATTCAACGTATTGTTTGTCTCTCCGGTGAGTCTCGTATGTCAGAACCTTCACCACAGGCTAGACACTGGGTCCCTACTCCTTGTCGACATGTTGTATCTTTCTGTGATGTGGCACAGGTGTGTACCTTGGAGGAAGGTACCTCTCCATTTTCGGCAGTAAAGATAGAAATGCTCTAGATACCGTTGAAGATATCTGGTGTTGTCTGTTCGTCCCGTGAGGATGGACGTTCGTCGGAGTTCTACTGCTTGTATCTCGGAGCGGCCATCGGGAAGCATCCTTCTAAGTCGCCAAGCTGTCACATTTGCCCTAACGAGTTAATGAGTTCGACTGTTCTCGAGATGGAGTGTGGGTCCACTTGCGTTGAAAATTCTTCGAGCTCTATACGTTTATTTGGTTTGCCTCTTCGACTATTGGGCCGCCAGCACGATCTTGCTTCCGAAACTTGTGTTGCATTTATCGCCATGATGGATCCTGGGCCCGCTCATTTTTTTATCGTGGGATCCCTTGTTCTGCCGATTCTACACTTAGTATTCTGACGATAGTTCTACCGTGCAAAGGCGTCCTGGTGTGCATGGGGTCTGCCCCGATGTGTTTTTGGGTTTTACCTCCATGGTCTCATTTCACCTTGCATGCCACAACAAACCCACTTTCTGTGTTCAGCGGCCTGCCTGCCCAATCAAGACGGGGGATGTCCCGTAGAGGTTCTTTGAGCATCTGGTCAGAGGGACTCGTCGGGCGCCTGCTTGCAACCCGTGCATCCACAACCTTGCCCAGATTCAGGGTCGAGGGGTGGGTCGGAAGGGATCGATGACATGTTTGACATATGGGGCATGTCCTTCGTCGAGGCTGCGCGGGCACTAGGAGTGCAGATTTCACCCAAGCAGCTTTCTTCGATCCATCAACAGATTGTTCCTCGGGCACGATCGACGGCCAGGGTCGCAAATAATCATCGTAGAGCTAAATCATTGGCTTGTTCGCAAGCTCAGCTTCAAGAAGATGACTTCAGCTCAGTTCGACGCTCAGCCAGACAAAGGCGTACTAGGGTGTTGTCGGATTATTTATCATGATGATGTGTATTTGGAACATTAGGGGCATGAATTGTTCCTGTAAGCGCTTGTTTTTAGCTAATTGGATTATGTATGAAAGTTTGAACATCGTTGCAATTTGTGAAACCAAAATGGAGGATATTCCGTTATCAGTAGTATCTTACTTATGAAGAGGTGTGACATATGCTTTTAAACCGGCCGTTGGGTTTGCTGGGGGCATTCTGGTTCTTTAGAAAGCTTCTTTTAAGGTGGTAATAGTGAATATTGGTTATTTTTTCATCTCTCTGTCTGCAAACTTGTTGTCGTCGCTACAAGATGTTGTCTTCACATTTGTGTATGGCTCTATCGTGTCTGTCTCGCAACCAATGTTCTGGGTCGATTTGGACCGAGTTTTGGTTACATTTGGAACTCTTTAGTATTTAGGAAGGGATTTTAATTGCCTGTTGTCTACGCAGGATTCTAGTCTACCAGTTCTTCTCAACCCCTCCATTAGAGGGTTTCAGAAGTTTGCTCGACGAAACTAGCTTTACTCGGTACCTCATGTGAGAGAGCAATTCTCGTGGTCAAATATAAGGTCTTGCCCTTGCAGATACTTGATCATGTTTTTTTTCTCCCTAGAACTATTTCACGCAGTCCCATATGTCACTGCATGTCTGTTGCTGCGGACCATGTCAAATCATGGACAACTGACTGTTTCTTGGGGCACAGGCTTTAAAGAGTGTCGTAGGTTCTTCTTTGAGGAGTGGTGGCTGCTTGTGCCTGTCTTTCAACAGCTGGTTGGACAATCATGGGCTCAACCTGCTATGGGATCTTGGGCAACCATTCGCATTTATGCAAAGCTTCTTCATCTTCGTCAACGTATTAAGGGGTGACTGAGCTTTAATAACCTGAACAAGTTTAGGTTCATCGTCCAGTGGGAAGTTGAGCTTTCCTATCTGGCTCAACGTCAGGTCGATCTTGTTGGTGTGCCAGAGGGTCAAGTGATTCAGTTGCAGGAGTGTATCATCGTCCTCTCTACCCTCATTGCAGAATGGAGAGCACAAGATGAGCTAAGATGGAAGTTGAGCGCCAGAGTTGCATGGTTAGCTAATGGCGATGATAATACACATTTTTTTCATATGAACACATCAAATAAATACAGTAAGAACCAGTTACTCTCGGTCGAGATCGATGGATGTCAGTTTGATTAACAAAATTGTCTGTCAGCTATTACTTCTTATTTCTTCAAGCTGTATTCGACCGACTTAGGAGTCGGGGGGGTCTTCAGCGATATGGGCTATAAGCGGTTAACGACAAGCCAATTTGTTCCTCTGCAGGCTCGATTCACCCAAGTTGAGATTTCTAATGCTATTAGTAGACTTTCGAGATGGAAGGCCCCAGGCCTTGATGGTTTCCACGTTGACTTCTTCAAAGTTTTTTGGTCAATTGTTAAAACTGACATGCTCCACTTGTTTGATGAATTTTATCGTAATGCAAGGCTGCCTAAACCATATCATGTGACAGTAATCTCTTCAATTTCTAATAGGAAAGGGGCGTTAGATATATCCAATTTCAGGCTGATTTCGGTGATGGGTGCTCTGTATCGCATTATATATAAGGTGTTGGCTAATCAGTTGCACACTGTCATTGATCAACTTGTCTCTCCGAACCAAGGAGCTTTTATTCCAGGTCAAAGTTTGCAAGGGTCTTTTATTTGTGCAACTAAGCTTCTTTAATCTTTACAGTCGACTGGAGCACCGTACTTCATGCTAAAATTGAATTTTTACAAGGCTTATGATAGTCTGGCATGGGATTTTCTAATTGAATCTCTAACTAACATGGGGTTTGTCAGCCAGTTTATAGCATGAGTAAGGAGTTGGTCATGAAAGTTGTATCGTCGGTTTACATTAACAGACTAAGAGTGG
Organism: Nuphar pumila; assembly: GCF_984573655.1. Taxonomy (NCBI): domain Eukaryota; kingdom Viridiplantae; phylum Streptophyta; class Magnoliopsida; order Nymphaeales; family Nymphaeaceae; genus Nuphar; species Nuphar pumila. The sequence continues at coordinate 4,313,480 of NC_143262.1, forward strand.
AAGAATTCAAGTTGGCTAGAGGTGTGTGACAGAGTTGTCCCATAGCCCCTATCCTTTTTAATATCAGAGCAGATGATTTACCTATTCTCATAAAAAGGGTCGAACAAACAAGCTTCTTGGATTCTTTGGGCATTCCTGGTTTTGTTGGTCACACAATTCAATATGCAGACGATACTATAATATTTGGTCATGTGAATGTTAATCAAATGTTCAGGTTGTGCTTCATTATTAAAGTCTTTACTGCAATTTCAGGGATTCGCCTAAACGAGAGTAAGTGTGCTCTGGCCTTACTCAATGATGACCCTCTTCTACAATCGGCTGCTGCAAGGATCGTCAATTGCCCAATATCCGACCTTCCTATCAATTTCTTGGGTCTATCGTTGCACTCACTGTAGCCGGCGGAAACTTCATCTTGGATGTCTACTATAGAGCGGGTGTAAGGGAGATTGCAGTCTTGGAAGGCCCGATATTTATATTTTGCAGAACGAGTGATGCTAATTTGTCATGTTTTGGCCAGATTATCAGAGTTTCGTATGAGCATGTCCATTTTACCGAGGACAGTAGAACGAACGATTAACCGTTTGCTTTCGCACTTCCTTTGGTCTGAGAATGTGTCTCACAAAAAGTACCCGCTTGTTTTTTTGCAACAGATCGTTCTCCCGAGACGGCTTGGAGATTCTCACTCTTAGAAAAAGGAGCAATGTTTTAGTCTTGAAGTGGGCCTGGGTAGCTTTCACATCTCAATATCCTTGGGCTATGTTTGTTAGGCAAAAATATGGTAGTCTACCTGACTCCCTTCTTTCGACACCCACTTCAGTGTGTCATTCGTCCCTCTGGCTGGAGTGGCGGAAGACACTTCGGTCCTTCAGTGGCAGGGATCTTATGCCGATTCATGGCCGCCCGTGGCTTCACTGGGCAATAGCGAACGAAGATAGGTTCTCCATTAAACAAGTTTACCATTTCTTGTTGCCATCTGGGATGGACTGGTTTCTCACTGATTGTATGTAGGGTAAGGAGCCCGCTCTAAGGGCAAAAGCTTTGGCATGGCTAGTGGATCTGGATCGTGTTCAAACTCAGATTAATGTTAGGAAACAAGGGATTCAATTTCCCAGCATGTGTGTTCTTTGCGAGAAGGTAGTAGAGGACACGACTCACCTATTTTGGCTCTACCCAATCGTTCTAAACTTATTTTTTCAAACTTGGGGTGCACCGTCTGTTCAAACTCGTCTGAGTTCTGTTGTTCGAGACCTCTTGGTTGGTCCCATGATTTCACGACACAAAAAAAATGAAGATTATTGTGGCGGGTACAGTTGTTTTCAGCATGGTGGGTGATCTGGACTGAAAGAAACAACATCTTCTTCAGGGGCATCAAATTCGATTTCGAAAGGCTTCGACAATGGGTCATGTCTGATGTGTATCGAGCTCTTCAATTACATAGTAGAGAGGGGGGTTTGATCGGCTTATACTCTGAACTGTGCACAGTCACCATCTAGATTGTGGCTGTCTTACTCCTATGTTTCTCTCTCATCCAATATTCTATTGGATGTATTTTGGTAATGTTGAATGGTGAATGTTCTCTCTCTCTCTATATATATATATATTTATATATATTCAGTCAAAATAAATTTTTGAAAATGTGCAGGTCTGGGTTTAGGATTCTATTTTCGTGGCCCGGCAAAATCCAAACCCAATAATTTATTACAGGATCGGGTTTGGGTATACCTTGATTGGTCGGGTAGCCGACCCATGGACAACCCCTAATTGTATTAAAAATATTTTTATAAAGATGCGTTTCACGCTCCATAAAAACTGAGGCACTCTTTCATAGGAAATGACATAAACAAATGTCCTCATAGTAATACAACGCTTTGGATTATTTGTACAGTGTTCTCTCACGTTTTGGGACTGAGCCCTTTCTATTTTCTGCTTCCATCTTATATTTTGGCAACATATAGTTTGTCTCTATCACTTTTCTATGTTTGTGATTTGAATTGTTGATAACAAAGCCAGTAAAGTTAGTGCTACCATCTATAAGAGCACTTTCTGGTCAACCACAAATCAGATCAATGGAAGTTTGAACCTAAAGCACCCTTCTTATCCTTTAGATGCTGATCTTATATGTTCTAAATAATTTAAGTCATTAATATTTGGCTAAACCTTTGTCTACCAACTAATAAGAAGCATTCGCATGCTTGCATCCCAATTTGATGCTATGACCTTGTGATTAAATGGATCTAATACTATTTTGATGGGAAAGAAAGAATGTGACTGAATGGCTGGAAAAATAACATAAATATTTTGAACTTTCTTTTCTTCTAATATGATAAGGGAGCCTACAAGGGTACCAAGGTTTGCCAAGAGAGAGAGAGAGAGAGAGAGAGAGAGAGAGAGAGAGAGAGAGAGAGAGAGAGAGAGAATGGGTCGGATACTAGTTATGTCAGGTTTGACCCAACTCGCATCGGTTATCTAAAAATTATATAGATCCACTACCAGAATTGACTTAGGTCTCCTAGTAAAGCTCTAAAACAGCCAGAATTTGACCTTCTATGATACCAGATCCGCTCAAAACAGGTAAAACCTATTGTTTGATTGGATTAGGCAAAATGAATTGTGTTAGACTGGATCCTTCGGGCATGATTATGTTGCTTACCTGATTATGACAGGACCGAATCATATTTCTTACAGAGCAGACTCATCAGATCCGACCCATTTGCATCAATAAATTTGGTAGGGTTCTGCCTAACCCCAGCTTTCTCCTTGGAAGTTATATAAATAAAAAAGGAAAATCAAACAAGTCTACCAAAGAAGGCTGGAAAACTAAAGAGAAATGATTAGGTGATGGTCGCCTGGCTCTTAAAGTGCTTTAACCATGCACAATCGTAGGACCACAAACTACTGGTCCCAATTCAGGGTTGGGCATCGAGCCGGGACGAGTACGGATCCATAAGGGTTAGATGAACCTGACCCAATCCGGTTAAGATCAATTTCAAGCCAGGCCCGGGTTGGGCCTTCTAGGCCTGATGAATAAACAGGTCAGATCCAGTGTGTTTGCATATTGAACTGTCCCCAATTTGGGTGGGCCTGTTCAGTTAATCCTTGACCTGCCCCCATCTTGGCCCATTTTGGCTGTAAGGTACGCAGCCTAATGTCCACCCCTATGTCCAATTACTTCGGTCCTATATGCCCACTGGAATCATCCTTCAAAAACTAAAGTAGAGATTAAAATTCTTGGGCTCATGTCACAAATCATGTTCTCAGAAAAATCTGGTCAAAGAAAACTTCTCAGTAAGAAACTTTTTCTTCCTTTTAAGAAAATCTTGAAAAAGTGTTGGTATGTAAAAAAATATAAATTATATAATGAATATCAATATGGAAATGTATTGTTATTGTATTTATACCAAGACAAAAACATGATATTTTCAAATATTGCCTATATTTACTACTTACTTTTCAGATTCATTTTCAATCCAGATCAAAATCATTATTTTTCTACTGGATCTATATTCAGACGTGGATCAGATCCAATTTATTACCTATTTACAAAAAGACTGCTTCCAACCAAGTTTTACTAGATCCACTATCTGCGCATAAAAATTGGATCCAAATTCAACTTTACCTCATCGGATCTCATCCAACTCTGGATCCGTATCCGGACAGCCGGGACGGCATCCTATGCGTTTGCACCGCCTTCGGTCAGATGTCTCTCCCAAATGCATCCAACGGTCGAGGCAGGAGCGGAAAAGGTTTCCCCCTTGATTGACGGTTCAGGGCTCATCGATGGGCTTTGGTTAAAAACGGGACGGACTTCATCCAGGCCGTCCATTACGATGGGCGTGGATGGCCATGTCCAATGAAATTATGCCACGTAAGATAATGAAAGAGATCGGACGGTGAAGAGAGGATCCGAAAACCTCTCGTGTCAGAAGCGGTCCAGACACCGAACGTTGAAACGGTCACCCCCTCGCGCCCCGAGATGGGTCCCGCGATCCAAGTTCCCGAAATGTTCTTACTCTACTGCCTTTCCCAAAACAAGAATATCCGAAACACCCCTCTGATTTCCAAAATTCCATACTTACGCCTCACCCAAACAGAAGTCAACAAAACTATCCCAGTTTTTAAATGAATGGTTGGACGAAAATGCTCTTCAGCGCAATTTGGTTCCACTTAGGGACGGATGGCAGTAGACTTCGGGAAAACGGGCTCCGCCCCGCCTCATCCCGTTTGGACCCGGGATGGAGGACATAAAACGAGGATCAAGGTGGGGATGGACTTACGGTTTCCTCTGCCCCGCCTTGCCCCGTTCCCGATCCCCGTTAATAAAATGTTAAAATACTCTTTAAGGATGACAGTAGACCGAGGAAAAAGGGGACCCTGCCTCACCCTGTTTGGACCGAGGATGGAGGACATGAAATGAGGATAGAGTTTAAAATCAAAACCTGTGCGAGAATGATGCCAGGGTTGGAGGGCAAAATTTTGAGGCGGGTCAAGGGTGGAGACCTTGTCCGGTTGTCCCCCGCCCCCGCCCGGGTCCACTGTCATCCCTAGTTCCATTCTTACCTTTGTCATCCCCATCTATACTCCTCTAAATCTTATTGATTCAAGTTCTTTAACCTCTGGTCAATTTAATAACAATCAACCCTTAATCATACTTTTCAATAAAAAATTGTGATTTTTTAAATCACAAAATTTTGTGTATAGTCAGCTGTTGATTTTTGAATTGCCAAAAAAATCCTGCAAACAAGTTAGATTTCAGTGATTCAAGTTTTGATCTTTGCTAAATAGATGATGTAGATCATATCTATCGAGTCCGATTTGATCAAAACAACTTGCATCAATGAAATCACAAAGAGGGGCATGAAGGCATGGATGACTTAGGGGATGAGTGGGGATCCGGGCAAAGTGAACCAGAAATTCAGACTTTCTAATGTTATGCCGATGCTTTTGCAATTGACTCCACCTCTTCGCTAAGCAAATCTCTGCCTTTGGTGGGTGCTCTACAGAGTATTTCATGGCAGAGACAGCCCAGCTCTGTTTCTAAGTTGGTTGGTCTGCAAACTTGCGCAAACTCTCATGTTTCTGCGAAAAGTGCATGATAACCTGTGTTTTCCAGGTCCCAAACGCGGCGAATAAAATGTTTTCTCTTAACCTGCAGGAAGAGATAGCCATTTTCAGCGTGCACATCTTCATGAGCGCTCCGAGCATGAGTCAAGTTGAGACGAAAACCCTTGTTTAAGATTGACTTATTTGACTTAACGAGCTTTTATGAATATGAATGGGCTAATCACTGAGCTAAGTTGAGAGCTGCAAGTTCATTCGCCAGAACGTCAACGAATTGCTCCCAACAAGAATATTTTAGTCATTTGAAATTTTATTCAAATGAGACATACTTTTCATGAAATAAGAGAAGTTTGGTAGCTTTTCTGTAATTAACTGCCCACCCCGCTCCCTGAAAAAGCGTAAAAAAGTAGAAAGTAAAGAAAGTAATGACTTTTTTTTTTAATGGATTTATATACATTTCTCCCATTTTTTTGTATTATATATTTTTTTGAACGGCCTATAATCATTCCATTCATGGTGGCAGCTGAAAGAGAGGATTGGTAGCAGCAAACAGAACAGAGAGAGAGAGAAAGGGATGGTGAGGTACTAAATAATGGAGGGAGCAGAGCAAGAGCTAGAGAGGAGGCGCAGGTACCTGAGCTCCCTTATACAGAAGAAGAAGGTAGGGGAGCAGCAGCTGTTCAATGTCAGAGTGCGTGCCTCTGACATGCCCACCCACCTTCAGAACCGAGCCTTCAGGTGCGCTCGGGAAACGCTCGATGCCATGGAGAAGCTCGACAGCAAACGCCTCGCCCTTGCCCTTAAAAAGGTAAAAACTCTCTCCCCACCTGTCTCCTCTTCCTCCTCCTATTCATTCCTCATCTTTCCTTTCAAATCTTGCATTTTTTTCCCTTCATCCTTCAACCAAACTAGGAGTAAGTTCAAAATCTTTAGTTGGGGTTTTTTCTTTTGTTCTTTAGATGGTGATTCTTTTTGTTGGTTTTCTCTTTTTCTGTTATAGTGGTCCTTTTTTGTTGCATTGATTAGTACTCATACCGTGAAATGCATTCCATTTTTAGAGTTTTTTGGTTTGTTTTATCTGTTATTGATTGTGCACAGACCCTTTTTTATGCATGGGCTCAGTAGGTTGTTTTGATTACTAATTGTTTTCTTCTTCTTTTTTGGCCTAGTAAGCAAACTTGGTAGTTGGTACTTTAATTTGTGATAGGTAGATGAAATTTTCAGATGGGTATAATCAGAGACTCAGATTGGATGTTCTACTCATCTGAGTGTCCTTATGTCAAAATGATGTAATAACGTAGTCGGTTAAAGTGAAACAAACTTTACTTTGGCCCTTTATTCTGTTCAGCCAAAACCAAAGGCGGGTCTCAAAGGCATGCTTTTGATTGTGATGTAGGTAAATATAAGATGGAGAAGCCAATCCTATGAGCACAATGCAATAGGCCTAATTTGTGTGACAGATCCGTGATTAGGTGCCATTATTAAAATTTGTCACTATGCTTGGAGCATGTATATCGGATCCTTCTGATCTCCATGGGAGAAAGGCGTTTGTGAGTAAAAGCTGGCGAGAAGTACTAGCCCTGAGCCATGCATGACAGTTTTAACTGCTGCAGTGAAGCCATTACTACAATCAAGAGCATGAATATGACCAGGCACTTTAGCAACTAACATGGCCTTGTAATGGGTATTTTTCTCTTCGGAAGATGATTGGAACATGGCACCCTATTAGAGATCCTGCAAGTATTCCAGATTTTTTTGTGATTCAGGTGCATATTGTTGGGAAACAAGGTGCCCCTTCATAAGTTCCTCTTCCCATACATCATACCTTTTGGTATGATGCATGGTGACCCTTCGGAAGTGCCTCTTCTCATACATCATACATTTTGGTATGATGTATGGTGACCCTTCGAAAGTGTCTCTTCTTATACATCATACCATTTGGTATGATGCATGGTGACCCTTCGAAAGTATCCTTTGGATACCTACATATACCACATGATGGGCAGTAGCTGTGTGTGAAATTGAAGGCTTACAGAGATCGGTCCCTGCTCACCCACTGCTTGAAGGCCTGTACTTATCGACAGGAGCAATTCGGCTGAGGAGATCGCCCGTCTCTCGCATAAACGTCATGGCAGGGACAGGTATGTGACGATATCTCTTCACCAACGTGTTATACACAATGTGTTTCTCCTATGATACTCCACATTGTGGTATCATAGGAGAAATATGGCAACTCAATTGAATGACATGAAAGTCAGCATATCTGATTCCTTCCTGGTCCACTTAATAATGACTTCTCTGCCTAGTGAATATGGACCTTTCAAGATCTCCTACAACACTCATAATGATGAATGAACATTCAATGACTTGATGTTCAAGTGTGTTAAGGAAGAAGAGAGACTGAAAGGAGAGAAGATACATAGTGCTCATGTATCTTCTCATAAAGGTCACAAAAGGCATGGACCAAAGAAGAATGCCTTTAAGAAAAAGGTAAAGAGGAACTCAGATGCGTCTGTGTCCAATGGGTCAGTCCCCAAGTCCCATAAAGAATCTTCTATCAAGTGCTTCTTTTGCAAAAAGAAGGGACATTTAAAGGCAGACTGCATGAGGCACAAGAAATGACTGGCAAAGAAAGGTAATTTGTCATTCGTCTCTCATGAATGTAATTTAATCAACATTCCAACTAATAGCTGGTGGATTGATTCGGGTGCCACTGTACATATTGCCAATACCTTGCAGGTCTTCCTAAACAGAAGGAATCCAACGGATCATGAAAGGAGCATCTTCTCAGGAAATAAGATGCGCTCACATGTTAAGGCTGTTGGAACTTGCACAATAACTTTGGGAAATGGTTTTATTTTGGACTTATTTGATACATTTTATGTACCTACATATAGTAGAAACCTCATTTCTGTGTCAAAACTGGATTCCATTGGATATTGTTTTAAATTTGAAAATTCAAAAGTGACTATCTATAAGAATTCAGTTCTTGTTGGTTCTGCGAATGTATGTGATGGATTGTATCGTCTGGAAACTAATGTCCAATTTTATGAAATCCTTTCCTCAGAAAATGTGTTGATTGGCAATAAACGTGGCTTATTAGATGAGCAATCCTATATGCTCTGGCATCGTCGTCTCGGTCATATCTCTAAAGATAGGATCCAATGACTTGTGAAAGAAGGGATTCTTAAATCCATTGATTTCACAGTCAAGGAACCGTGTTTGTATTGCATAAAGGCCAAGCAAACCAACACATACAAGAAAGGTTCCAAAAGAAGCAACCACAAGTTGTAAATTGTTCATACGGATGTATGTGGACCAGTGTTATTAAAAACGCACCTCAAGGCGCAAAAAGCACGCCTCGCCTCAAGGCGAGGGGCTTTATGCCTTGAGGCGCATATATAAAGCGCAAAACCTTCGAGGCGTGCGCCTCATACGCCTTGAGGTGCACGCCTCGAGGCGAGGCGCACCTCAAACTGAGGCGTCTATGCCTGGGGCTTTTGGTCAAATGAGGGTCAAAGCCCTCATTTGACCAAAAAATAGGGTTTAAAGTTTAAACAAACCCTAATATTTTATTTTTTCACGCAGACTCTCTTTCTCTCATGCAGGCTCTCTCTCGTCTCTCATGCACAGTCTCTCTCTCACACGCATACTCTCCCTCTCTCTCATATTTTTCTCACAGGTACTCTTACCTCTCTCACACGCAGTCTACTGCTTTTTCTCATTTTCTTTTGGGGGAGGGATCAAATTGTTTACGAGTTTTGAGTGAGGTTTCATTTAAGAAAATGAGACTTGTGAAACTTGTGGATAGAGAAGACCAGAAAATATTAGCAATGGTGCATCCTGTGGCATGTGGTCCAGTTAGGCATTTTTTCAAAACTTTCAGCACTGTGCAACGAGTTCAATAAGTCTGGCAAGTTTACTGAGAAGAGTGGAGTGGATAATTGTTCTTAACGCAGTTCGTAGCTCTATCCAATTTCAGGATGTTACATATTTTTGCAGTATGTGTACCACCCATCATACAAAAGGATGCACATAACTTATTTCTTCCATTAAATCCCACTTTGAGCTCCATGCGCATTTCTGATACTGACAACATGAAAAGGAGAAGAGTGGGTACTTTTCCATTACAAGTTAGTGCCTTTCTGCGAGATAGTTTTTTCATGTCCTGGTGAAGTAAAAAGAAAACTATATTCCAATCAAAAAGCTCTATAGAACTACTTTCCAGTTAGTAGGAGTTCATTTGGTTGTCTTCTGATATCGGTGTTCAATCTCTGATCCTAACTTGATGAAGTGTGGCAATGAGATGCTACTTAAACAGCAACTAGTTTTGTCTTAATAAACAACTGAAAAATAATACATAATGCATGCTTCAATAGACAATAAATTGTGAATACATCACCATGCCTTTCATGACATCCCTAAGGTTCATTGACACTTTTAAAAAGCCTCGCATTACATCATTTCTTTCTGCCTTGCAATTCCTCATTATATGAACATCAGAAGTTTGAGGGGCAATATCGAGGAATGTGTGTTTAAGCCATATTGGTTACAAAAGATAAATCTCATATATTTTTCAGTTATGTAATCAGTTTTTAGTTACTTTTATATGTTAATCTCACATTTTTTGTACTTATTTGAGATTTTCTATTTCTTATTGGTTGTTATTTCATCAATAAAGCATTTTTTTATTTATTTTTATTTTTAGATATTTTTTTTGAAGTTTTCAAAAAAATTATTTGAGGCTTACGCTTTATGCCTCAAGGCTTACGCCTCGCCTCAGTTTTTGGTGGAGCGCCTCGCTACGCCTCAACGCTTTTCACAACACTGATGTATTGATGATTACTCCCGATACATGTATCTCTACTTATTATTTGAAAAGTCTGAAGTCTATAATGTTTTCAAAGACTTCAAGAAAGAAGTAGAGAACCAAACAGGGGACGTAATAAAAATAGTTAGATCAGATCGAGGTAGCGTGTACTATGGGCGTTTCACTGAGATGGGTCAACGGGAAGGACCATTAGCACGATTTCTTAAGGAAGAAGGAATAGTCCCTCAGTACACCATGCCGGAAAGTGCATACCAGAATGGTGTAGCTGAAAGAAGAAATCGTACACTTAAAGAAATGATACGTGCAATGCTGAATTATTCAACCCTTCTCATCACCCTGTGGGGTGAAGCTCTGCGAACAACTGTACATGTCTTAAACAAGGTCCCTACTAAGGCTGTCTCAACAACACCTTATGAGTTGTAGACAGGTAGAAAACCATGTCTAAGTTACATACACATATGGGGTTGTCCTGCAGAAGCAAAATTATATAATCCCCACATTAAAACTTTTGACCCCAGGACAATCAGCGGTTTCTTCATTGGTTATCCAGAAAGGTCAAAAGGTTTTAGGTTTTATTGTCCCTCTCATACACCACAAATAGTAGAAACGGATAAAGCTAGATTTTTAGAAGATGGTTATGTTGGTATAAATGCATTGCAAAACCTCTCTTTTGAGGAAATTCAGGATAAAGTTACTCCACCTGAAAATTCAAAACTTCCTTTCATTATTCATTCGAATGATGAAACAGAAATTGATTCTGTTAATAATACACCAACTCAAGAAGAACCATTTATGGATCATGTTGAAGAGCATTCACAGGTTGATCAAGTTAGTTCACCTGTCAGGAGATCCACAAGAATTAAAAGATCTGCTATTCATCCAGATTATGTGGTGTATCTACAGGAGCCTAATGATTTCATAGATATTGAAGATCCATCTTCTTTTAAGGAAGCTGTTGAGTGTGAGCAATGTTCATCTTGGATAGAAACCATGAAAGAAGAGCTAGACTCTATGGCCAAAAACCAAGTATGGGATCTTGTCGAATTGCCTAAAGGAGTCAAGCCCGTAGGGTGCAAGTGGGTCTTCAAGGCCAAAAGAGACTCTAAAGGCAATATCGAAAAGTATAAGGCAAGGCTGGTTGCTAAAGGTTTCACTCAAATGGAGGGCATTGACTACAACGAGACATTTTCTCCTGTCTCGACTAAAGAGTCAATGAGGATTCTTTTTGCCCTAGTAGCTCATTTTGATCTAGAGTTACACCAAATGGATGTAAAAACAACTTTCCTAAATGGTGAATTAAGTGAAGAGGTATACATGGAACAACCTCTAGGTTTCTACAAAAATAAGTCAGACCGTTTGGTTTGCAAGTTAAAAAAGTCAATATATGGACTTAAACTGGCCTCCCGTCAATGGTATATGAAGTTCACCAAAGTCATCTTGACCTTTGGATTCACAGAAAACATCGTTGATCGATGTGTATACCTCAAGACAAGTGGGAGTAAGTTCATAATTCTGGTACTTTATGTGGATGATATCTTACTTGCAACCAACAATAAGGATATGCTGACAGAAACCAAGCAATTTCTATCCTTCCATTTTGAAATGAAAGATCTGGGAGAGGCTGCCTATGTTCTCGGCATTGAGATCCGTCGAGATAGGTCTAAAGGTGTACTAGGCATCTCTCAGAAAGCTTATATTGATAAAATTCTCAAAAGATATGGGATGGAGCATTGTGCTCCTACTACGGCACCCATATTAAAAGGAGATAAATTGAGCCTTAAAGACTGCCCACAGACTCAAGAAGAAAAATGACAGATGATCATGATACCATATGCATCAGTGGTCGGCAGCTTGCAGTACGCTCAGACATACACTCGCCCTGACATATCATTTGCAGTCGGGGTCCTTGGCAGATTTCAGTCGAATCCTGGTCTTGCTCACTGGAAGGTTGCTAAGAAAGTCATGCGCTATCTGCAAAGAACAAAGAGTTATATGTTAACCTACAGAAAGGCGGACCACCTTGCGGTTATTGGCTATTCAGATGCAGATCTGGGAGGTTGTCCTGACAGTAGAAAGTCTAGCACAGGATACATTTTTTTGCTAGCTGGTGGTGCGATTTCTTGGAGGAGTGGAAAGCAGTCCACTACTGTTACCCACACCATGGAGGTTGAGTTCATAGCTCTATTCGAGACAACTTCATAGGCCATTTGGTTGTGAAACTTCATCTCAGGACTTCAGGTGGTTGAATCCATTGGGAGACCACTGAAAGTATTCTGTGATAATGAAGTTGTTGTATCCTTCTCAAATAATAACAAAAGTACTACATCTTGTAAGCATATGGAGTTGAAGTATTTTGTTGTAAAGGAGAGGACAAAGAATCTTTTGATGTATATTGATAACATTGGGACTAAGGAAATGATAGTTGATCTTCTTACTAAGGGTTTGGCCCCGGGATTATATGCCGAACATGTTAAGAGGATGAGCTTGTTTGAAATCCTGCAATCATGTACACTGACTTTTATGTGATCACATTTTTTGTAATAAAGATATGATTCTCTCTTTCTTTCTTTTGTTGGTTATGCATCAAGTTTGCTCATAAAATTTAAGAGTTTAGCATAACAACAAAATTTGGATTGATAAAGTGGACTTAAGACCTATCCACATGAACTTTCACATACTCGGGTCAAGTGGGAGAATGTTGGGAAACAAGGTGCCCCTTCGTAAGTGCCTCTTCTCATACATCATACATTTTGGTATGATGCATGGTGACCCTTCGGAAGTGCCTCTTCTCATACATCATACCTTTTGGTATGATGCATAGTGACCCTTCGGAAGTATCCTTTGGATACCTACATCTACACCACATGATGGGCAGTGGCTCTGTGTGAAATTGAAGGCTTACAGAGATCGGTCCCTGCTCACCCACTGCTTGAAGGCCTGTACTCATCGACAGGAGCAGTTCGGCTGAGGAGATCGCCCGTCTTTCGCATAAACGCCATGGCAGGGACAGGTATGTGACGATATCTCTTCACCAACGTGTTATACACAATGTGTTTCTCCTATGATTCTCCACACATATATGACTGCATTCAAGTGCATGTCTCTATTTTAATGCAATCTTTAGCTGCCTTGTGTATTTTTAGTGGTTCCAAGTTTCATAACAGGATGGATCATATTGAGATTTTGGCAGAAGGAAAGATAGACAAGCCCACATACAATCTGTAATGGGTCTATACCCAAACGAAATGCTTCAGTTCTGCAGACTCAAATTAGTATACATAGTGCTGACTTGATATTTACATCTTAGATGTCCAGGAGCAACATTGCAGGTATTACTGAACTGTTTTCATTTGTGAAAAGACCACTATTAATTACAGTTCTCCTTAGACAAATAGACATCTTTTGTTCTCTTCTAGGTAAGTATAGCTTGATCTCAGTAATTAGATGCTTCCAGTTTTCACAAGGAAAGTTCATTATTTTCCTTGTTTTCAGTATCTTGACTGATCAATCAAAGAAAGTTTGCTCAGTTTCTTGAGAATTCAAAGCATTGAATCAGGCTAGCTATGTCAAGAAGTTAAGTTTAGAGTTGCACGAGTTTTCTTTGTCTAAGAAGGAGGTTTGGAGTTGTCAGTGTGTATGCTCGAAAGTAATTTGGTCTATTGATTGAACTGTATGAAAGTTGGCATTTTTTGCTACTGGTGCTATTTTACTTCACTCTACTGATTGTTATGTTTCACGCTTATCAGTTAACAAAGGTATCCCTTAGGTTTGTTTTTGGATTTGCTGTGGAAATATGTCTTGTACCCTCATATTCAGGATATGAAGAAAGATATCCTCAAAAGACCTGTTTAGTCTTAGTCTTGAAGACCTTGTTGATGCAGAAAGGATGTTAGATTTGACTCCTTGATGTGTATCCCACTTGACCTTTATGTTGCTTTTCGGCATACCTTTTTGGGTACCATCCTTTTTACTTTTTACTTTTTCACTATTACTGCTGCTCTTTTATCCTGGCCTTGTTCAAGCCTAATACTGGACATGGATGTTCATGTTTAAAATATAGCTCTTCTTGAATCCAAAAACTACCTTAATGTAGAACAGCTCTCCTATAAATAAGAGAGCAGAAGAATGAGTGGGCCTACAGTCTTTTCTTAGACCCTAATTTCTGTTGTAAATGCATCATTTCCAGCTTTGTGCTGATTTTTTATGTAGTGTGGATAGCACACTTGGACTTCACAAGCATTACTGTTGAAAACTAGCAAGGAATGCTTAATTAAGTGATGGGAGCTCTTGTGACCTGGCTTGAATATAGCAGAAGCTGCATTGAATCTAGAGTGGTACAGGTAATATTGGATTAAGATAAAGCTGCATTCTGGGGCTGGTGACAGTGTTAGTGAGCCTGGGCATGCGGAGGGGATTTAAGAATTTGATGGTGTCAAAACCTAATAAGAATATGAGAAAGCAATTATTATCAAGTATCTCAAACTGGTTTATCAGATGGGGAGGTCTAGAAGGCACCTTTGAGATTAGGTATGTCAAAAGCTCGGCAGTTGGAATAAAAAATGTGTCGCCTGTCCCGAGTTAACTGGGTCATTGGTTGGAGGCTGCAGGGTGCCTAGTGCCGGTGAAATAGAGAACCTGCAAGCACGTATGCTTCTGTCTTGATAGCTAGACCACATTCAGCAATGGCAGGTTTCTCAAATAAGTTTTGTCTGATGTCATGACCCCATAGGTGTTTCAGTCAAAAACTGGAAGTAGAGCTAATCACTGAAGGATAGTGGCGTGGCATTTTGGAATTGAATTATATCTTAGTGGAGGTCTCCTTGATATTGTGATATATATGAGGATCTTACATAGTAGCTCATTGCCTTTTTTTCTATTTGGATTTTGGTTTCATTTTTTCAAAGAAAGGATGTACATTTTTTTTAAATCAAAGGTTTCATGGAGATTTACAATTGTGTGGGCTTTTGTTGATCTGGTTACTTCTAGGGGCGGGGGTGCTTGTAAGTCTGCACCATTGTTTGCTTGCTGATATTGTGACTGTCTATCTGAAGAACAGAGAATTTAGCTTTTCACAACTTTAGCAGCATCATTTTTAATCGATTCTTATGCATTGTAACTTCTGATTTCACCATTAAGTGGTCTTTGCTTTTCACCTTAGCAAAAACTACTGAAATCCAGATCGGCTGCAGTTACACTTTCAGGCATGTTAAAAGTGTGTTCTTTTGTTATTTATGCTTATGTTTGCTATATGGATCTGCTACACATGATCTCAAGAAAATATTGTTTATCAGGCACATCATGAGCAAACCAACATTGGTTCAGTTGATTCCTTGTTCCTTCTATTTACTCCCAAGTATCTCTTAACTAGTTCTGATCCAAATGCCTATCCCCAAGTGTCAAGAGAGAGAAAAACCAATCAGAGCTTTTGCAATGTAGTTAAATAGCAAATCAGACCACATTATTTCTAGAAGTGCAAGCTATAAACATTGAAATTTGTTGGTTGCAGGACTTTGATTCATCATATGGTCCTGCCTGGCACTGCATTGTGGGCACGAGCTTTGGGTCATATGTTACACATACTACAGGAGGTTTCCTATATTTTTCCATAGATAAGGTTTACATTCTTCTATTTAAGACTGCTGTTGAACCCTTAGATCATTAAAAGTCATTGTTTCCCATGTATCATGTCTCTTAAGTTCGAGTACTCTTTGAAATATGAATGCATCTTAATGCATTAAATCACTGATCTAGAGTTTGTTGTTGGTCCGTGATTTATTACCTGGAAAAGTATCAAGAGTGCAAAATGGATGGTGTATCATTATCCCTCATAATGCTGTTGCCTTGAAGAGTAGACCAACTCAATTCATGTCAAGTTAAAATATCTGAAATCACCAGCTCTTTGGAAGAGGTTGCGTGTAGATCTCTTTTATATAGAATGACACAATAGACAACTGCTTCAGACAATCAGCTAGTTTGAAGGAGTCAATTGTAATTTTTTAAATGATTTTTCTTTTTTAAGCACTCCTTAAAAAGAACAGTTAATCCACTTACCATTCATTCTCCACTTTCCCATCTCTCTCTCTCTCTCGCCAAACTTGTCCTCAACAATCACTCAGGGCTTACCCTCATCAGCAAATTGTGATTAATCAAGAGAAAAATCGGTCCATGTCAGCATGCAAACTTTTTGGCAAATCATGATTAATCAACAAAATCGCAAATCACCACCGAGGTGGTATCCCATGTAGTAAGCAGGGTCTTGTTTCAAGCTGAAGGCCCAGATTCTAATCCCTCTGCCACATGGGGCTGGGCTTAAGATATATCTGGTAGGGGTCTGCCTAACCCCAGCTTGCCTATAAAAAAACAAAATCGCAAATCATGATTAATCGGCAACAATTGAAATATCACATTAACTTTCATAAGATATAAACAAGAAAAGTTTATCTAATTACACTCTTAAAATTGGTGACATGTTAATATTTTAATAATACAACAATATTATGTCAACACTTTACAACTTTTAAATATATGCCAATTGAAAACAAAAAATCAATATGTATAATTTATGATAGCAATATGCTGAAATTGATTAAATTAGAAACACACATAATGTGCTTAATTCTAAAAATAGTTACTTCTAAATTTATTTTTAAACTTACTAGATTTAATATTTTTTAATGTACATAGATACTATTAGTTTTAAAGTTATATTTATTGGATTAACAATTTATTTATGATGATGAACCCTTGCTGAAGCGAGACAAACCCCAGGTGGGGCTCCACGACCACCGCGCCTTACGTGGGGACACCCATGCACGAGTGGGGTTTGATCCTGTCCCATCATCTCAGCACCTTCATAACCACCCCACTGACCACGCTGCTATTGGATTAACATTTTTAAACATACATAGTACTATTAATTTTATATTTTTATTCATTTTTTAGTTTTCACATTTATCTTCAATTATGTTTTTCACAATTTAATTTTGTGACTATAGAATAAAATAATTTCTTTACGTTATACCTAAAGCAATTCTCTCTCCCTCTCTTGTCAAAACCCTAGTCTCCCTCTCTCACAACGCACATATCAGCTGGATACTCCAACGAAGCCATCGGAACACTGAAACCGTTTCCCGCCAGCGAGAACAAAGTAGTGTGAAAGGGACCCTAGAACTCTTTTAATATCATTTTAATATTTTTTACCGATTCAAGTTTGATTAAGAGACGAATACATATCGGCCGATTCATCCAAACACGATTCGAGCAGCGAAAAGATATTGATGATCCTGACTAATGACTAACTGGTTAAGGCGTTAACCACAAATCAGTTAGAACTTAAAAAATAAAGGGTTGGTGTGACCTATAGTATGTGTAGGAAACTGTTCTGCTGACGAGTTGATAACGCAATAATTATCCTGCGCAAATTTGAACAAAGTAGGAACCAAGGAAAGGAGAATAAGGAAATTGCTGGTAACAGGCTCACCGCCCACCTTGAGATCAAGTAACAATTTAAAAAAAAGAAGAATGAAGAACCGAGCCCTCAGAGTAATGGCCAAAAGATGTCCACAGAAGAGGGATTACAAGCGAACGCCCAAATGATCGGCCAATTTTCCGGCTTGCGAGAGCCCTCACCGTCTCCTTAAGGGACAGATCGGGATAGCGATGTCGTCGCTAAGGAGACCAATCATCCGGCCACCAGCAAGCCGGAAATATGCTGATCGGTTCTATCTGGGCGCCGATCGACCTCCGTTCGGTGTGGTTAAAGCGAAACTAGTCATCATTGAGCCCGTAACAAAAAATACTGTGTGAATTCAAAAAACAAAAGGAGATGAGATAAAACAAAGACGAAGAGCGGATCCGTAAGGAAAGAAGAAGAGGAGGAGGAGGGAGAAGAGTGTAGAACCCACGAGAAAGTGCGAGATCCATGGCGATCGGTATCCGCACGTCCAGGAGTTCTAGGGTCCCTATCGCACTACTTCGTTCTAGCCGGCAGGAAACAATTTCAGTGTTCCGACGGCTTCGCCGGACTAATCTTCCGGCAGATGTGTGCGGCTGAGAGAGGGTAGGGTTTTGATGAGGGGATGGAGGGAAAAGTAGGGTTTTGATGAGAGAGAGAGAGAGAGAGCGTCTTAGCTTCAAAAGAAAAAGAAAGATGGTATTTATGGTTGTCTCACTATCTGACGAGGCATCACCACCGTCCATCTTCCACATCCAACAGTCAGTTGAGCCGTGCTGATATTATTCATATGCAATTTGGAGAAAGCGCCCCAAAGTTTTAGTTATTACGCCTAACTAGACATTTTTGTATTATTTTATAGAACAACTGATCATATATCTTTTTTTTTTTTCTATGACGAGAAAAACCTCACTGATAACCGAGCCACTTATGGGTTTTTTCTTGAACAAATCAACAATGAAATCATTTTAATCAATTTTTTTGGATCAACGTAAGCTGCTAGTAAGACCAAGAGTAATTTTTCTGAAACATAAATTATGAAAAAAGTTACAAAGACACGCCGAAATTTTGACTTCATTACAAAAACAAGCCTATCTATTCAGAAATTACAAAAATCCGCTTGGGTTGGAAAAATAATTTTCAAAATACACGCCCTCTTCATCTAAGGTGGGTTTGACGAAGTCATAACCATAGTTAATCATATGAAAATTACCATATTACCTTTACTGTTCTTCTTACCAATTAACCAAAAGTAGAGGTGGGCAAATGCGCTGAGTGGCCCGATGGGCCAAGCCGAAACGGCCGGGGCGTTTAGGCCCAGGCCCGTTAGGAACTGGGCCGAAACCCAGCCCGGTCCATTAGTGCGGGCCCACGGGCTACGGATCCGGCTGGATGGGCCTGAGTTATAAATTTAAAAAAAAAAGTAAAATTATTTTTTTATAAAAACTAAAAATCATATAGTAACTTGAGTACATAGGAACTTGTTAATTAATTTTAATTACACTAATTTTAGGAGAAAGATAATTAATTACACTAAATCACATTAATTGCATACACAGCTAGGAATGTTTTGTGTAGGAATTGTCTTATTTGGGCCTGCCCAAACCCGGCCCACTTCACATTGGGCCGTTTGGCCAATGGGCCGGGTCATGGGCCTCTCTTCAAACTCGAGCCGTTAAGAACTGGGCCAAAACCTGACCCAAAATTAGATGGGCCCGGTCAGCCCAGTCCATTAGCGGGCTGGGCCGGCCAGATGCCCACCCCTAACCAAAAGTGAGGGTTTCTTCTCTATGCCTAAACAACGAGTTTTTTTTTTTCTGATTTGTCTGCACTGGTTTTCCTCCACACCTCAACTTAGCCCTTTAGTGTTCGTTGTCTTTAACTACAATCATTTTTCTGATTATTGAGAAGATTCATTGCAGCCCTCAGTTTAATGCAGAGGGATTCACTATCGTGTTTAATGCTTCTGGTGCATTGTCTCCATGCACCCTGTACTGGTGTAGATGCTTCTGTTTTGAATCGATTTTTTTGTCATATTTTGGTTACTCTCTTTTTATGAAAGAAGTAGAGTATTTATCATAGTTTGCATATTTTGCATAGCTTTCTTTAAAAAAAATTATTTTTATTTTGTCATTTTGTGAACAAATTGTTTCGATTTTAGCACCATTCTCTATCACCAACATAGCCATTTCCTGTATTTTCCTTGTTGGAGTCGTTTATTAGTTTTCTTTTCCACAAACTAGAATATAGGGATAATGAAGTTTTTTAAGTGTGAAAATTTGGTAATGTTTATTTTTCTGCTTATACTGTAGCTCTAATCTATATTTTTCATCATTTCAAGAACAGTGTGCCCCTTTGGGTTCACAAATTATTATTGGGAGTTTTTCACTTTTCTTTTGCTATTCATTTTTTGGAAGTAGCAAAATGAGTTTTTCCAAAATTTGGGTGGAATGGTCACAGAGGACTCTAAGGGCACGTTTAGAAGAGAGAGAAATTCTCATAGGAAAAAAAAAAGTTTTGCCTATGAGAGTTTTGGATATGAGAAGATTTTCAAAAGAAAGTTTTTCTCTTGTTTGTGTAGCATGAGAAAAACAAAGTGGAAAAATGTAAAAAAAATGAGAAAGAGGTGAGGTGGAGGAAGGTAGTGATGATGGTGGTGGGTGGTGGTGAGACCGATGGTGGTAGTGGTGAGATGGGTTAGTGGGAAGTGTAAAAATAAATTTTTTCTTGGTATGAAACATTCTGCCACCACCTCTCATGGAGGAATGTTTCTTGTCAAAAAGTGTATTTTTTTAGAAAAACTCTCACCAGAAAAAGTCTCTTGTTTAGAAGGGTTCCTATTTTCCATTTTGCATAACTTTTCCTACATCATTTTCGCTTCCAAACGTGCCCTAAGGAAAATTTCAGGATTTGTGGCCCTCGATTTTGTTGAAAATGAGCTGATGAGGAAGATTGGGAACCAACTTTAGGAAAACTTTTTGGTTATCAGCTATGGCTTCTTCCTTTCACTGCAAGATCACTCAGCCCCTGGCATGTGTTGCTGTCGTCGGCCTGCTCTCCACCAGATTCGAGTCATTGGAATCTCTCTCTCTCTCTCCCTTTCTGTGGAATGAGGGGTTTTAAAGGAATTCTAACACGGTTTGACTATGGTAAACTAACTTGGGTCAAGAAGAGAGGCGGGTGTTTAAGCATTATTTTGTCAACCCAAGCACGTGTTAATAAAATCTCAAAATTTAAGTGTTTGTAAATAAGTCAAAAGTAGGGTGTCTTTTTGTATTTTTTTCTAAATTATAAAAATGAGCACAATGTTATCAGTATCGGTGTATGGGTAGAAAATGGATACTCTTTACCCTTGAATTGGCTATTTTTAATAAATGTAAAAAATACTAAAAATAAATTTGTAATACTATTTTAATAGTTCTAACACGTGTCACGTTGTGATAGACATGTAATAATTTAAAGTGCAACTGGAGTGTTGTGCGATCGTAGAATGCCAGTGCGGTTAAAGGGGAAGTTTTATAGGACGACAATTAGACCCGCTTTACTATATGGTACGGAATGTTGGCCTGCCAAGAGACATCATTTTCAAAAAACGAGTGTAACTGAGATGCGTATGCTTCGATGGATGTGTGGAAAGACACTAAAAGATAAGATTCAGAATGAGAAAATACGTAAGAAAGTAGGCGTTGCACCCATTGAAAATAAGATGAGTGAAAATCGTTTACGATGGTTTTGGCATATTCGACGAAGGCCTAATGATGCTCCGGTTAGAAGGATGGAGAAATGAAATAATATATTATCCAAAAAAGGTCGAGGTAGGCCTAAGAAGACTTGGATGAAGATGATAAGAAAGGATATGAAGGCTTTGAACCTCACCGAGGACATGACATTGGATAGAAATGATTGAAGGAGAAGGATTCATGTGGAGGACCCAAAATTATTTTCTTTTTGGTTCATATCGCCGACCCCAATTGTTTGGGATGAAGGCTTTGTTGTTGTGTTTGGGGCCTATATAAAACGATTCAGTTGAATATCGGTATGGACTGATACAGTTGAACAGTTGAATCGATGCCCAAACGATTCAGGGCCGATACTGACAACATTAAATAGAATTACCAATGTCAGACAACTTTTTCAATGGCTTCGCTGATAGGTGGATTTTGGTAAATTACTCTGTTATTGAGGTAGTTAAGAGTTGGCCCCCAATGACTGTCTCAGTACAGGTACCTAATGGCAATGACATACATGGATGGTGGTGGTGATGCATCGAATCCCATCAAAACTGAAGGCACAAACACAGCATAGAGGGTGTGCATTTTTTAACATACCACCTGTCATATGAAGACATCAGCTTGGGCTTAAGGCTTGTTTAAGCAAACGATCACAACATTAGACTCCAATGCCTCCATTCATCTGGTAGGAGACACTCTTAAGCATCACCAAGCTAAAATGTCACAAGTTCGAAACCCACGAACACAAGTCCTGTGGGACTGCAGTTGAGTGTACTATCAAACCACGAGGACTCCACTCATTCTAGCAGGGGCAACTGGTGAACACTATAAAGCTAAAGAGAAATCATACGTTTGAAATCCATGGGTGCACGCCCCTTGTACAACATGGAAGGCATGGGTCACCTGGGGTTTTTACATCCATGAGCTCATGAATCACTGAGATTGGTTTTTAACTAAGTTTAGGCGCAGCTTGGGCTCGTTTATACTACCCAACTTTTAGCAGCTGAGGCTTATTGTGCAGCCCTCATATGTAATGTGGCTGGAAACTGGTTAGATGTGAGCTTGCTTGGGGTTAGTTCGCAATCATGTTCTTATAAGATAAAATGGCCATGGACATGGATCCATCACATATATCCAGGTAGAATCTGGTGGCACACATTAAATTCAGATCTTAACTGAAAACTATATCCATATCTAAATCCAACCAGATTGCATCTCACATCCGATTCTTTTTACCCAATTTTTATATCCTTCCATTTCCAACTATGGTTATCAATTCTGGATCAACCAACTACTCATGGATATTTTTCAAATTTTAAATGCATCAACAAAACTGGGCAGTTATAAAAAACAATGTTTTGTTTGTATTCCAATCCAAGAGGGCTGGGAATTCTCGTCAGTGAGAAGGTAGAGGCAGCTATTTGTAAATAGTTGATAAGTTAGGTGGCTGTTTGTAAATATCATCAAAACAATAGATAAATTTAGAGCGCACAAACCAAAAAAGAAAGAATCAAAATCCTATTAAGAGATCTGCAAAGCATACACAAAAAAAGTACGGCCATCAGTAAAGAGAGCATAGACAATTGAAGACAAGGAAAGAACAAACAAAATGTGATTCAAAGAATGCAGAAAACCCACAGTGGCATCCTGCTTTTTGTCCTCTGTCCTTTTTTCGTCTTTTCATCTGTTGCCTTTACAAATCCAACTGATCCCTGTTGTTGTGCTACATGATGGAGCCCATATCCCTCATTTTTTCTCAAAAAACCTGCCGCCCATTTCCATTATGGATGTGTCTTATACTCTCTCCCTCTCCTCCTATGAGCTTCACAAAACAGGTTGCCGGTTCTCGTGGGGAGGAAAACAGCACGAGCAGCTCCAATATTGGGATGATCTTGGTTCAATACCCAAAAAGCAAACTACAAGAATACCGCACCATATACTGAAACTTCAACAATCAGAAGACCAATGAGAACAGTTGAGCCAAAATGGTTAGAGGAAGCACTGCTGTTGCTTGTGGAATTAGATGAAGTAGCAATGGCTGTGCCATTCATATACGTGCCGTTCTTGCCACCGCTGCATTGAACCAACAACATCCATGTTGAGGATTTATTTAGCATAGGGATATGCACACCTCAGGAAAACAAAATGATCAAAGGAGAAATTAACCTTCTAGGGCAATGAAATGATGAACTAGATATTCCAATTTAATAAAAATACATATTAAACAACATCACACAAACAATGAAGCATGATACAGTAGTCAGGCTGTTGATACTAGTGAAGGAGTTTATTGCAAGTATATAACTAGCACGTGGAGATAACAAATGTTTATGCAGAGGTGATATTAATTTCATTGAATCCCGAATACCATGAAGCATAATGCAGGATTTTACCTGATGCAATGGCAATATCTTAATGAAAAACACCTACCATATCTAGCGAACATTGTTAGTTATGCACATATGCAGTGATGTGAACACCAGGATTGCAGGATTCTACCTAATAAAATGGCCAGCTTTTATAGTGTAAAGCACCTACTGTATCTACCTAACATTTATGACTAGAAGTGTAGTGAAAAACCACTATGCAATGACATTACCAGTAAGAAACGACTAATACATATTAATGAAACAAGTAATGCAGATCGCTAACTCATGAAATAGCAGTTACATTAACATGAGACCGAGAACACCTATAGAGCCAAATAGGAGCATTAGACAAAGCCAATTTTCCATCATGGGAAGGGGGGAAGTGAGGACAGTCAGAGCAAGCAGGCTCAAGGAAAGACGACACAACAAACAGGAGACAATTAGTTTCAGATTAAAAAAAAAAAAACACCATGTCAAGATAATAATGACAATATATGCAACTCAAAAAAGAAAAAAATCAAAGGAATTGATGAAGACCAAGAATGAATCCAAAGCATTACCTTCCAGAAAATATACAAGAATCATGACCTGCAACGGAAACCCACAGAAGAGACTTTAGCAACCAGGACAGAAGAAATTGTGAAAAGAAACATAAATGATGCACAACAAAGCATGCTAGCACACACTTAATGCAAGATCCCTCTATAGCACTTTCAATAGTTTAGCCACAGTGCTCATGTCACAGCTTACACCGCAACTGAAATTCAGCTGGATCCATGGAAGTTGTGGTTCCTATCACAGAAATGGATCAGATGAGGTTCTGCGCCAACTTAAATACCACTATTTGGTATTGATGCTCAAGATGTTTGGTTGGACACAATTCACATCAATCCATGTTTGCTATTGCCACCATAAAGCGCTGGACTAAGGTTGGTTTATGTAAAACTCAACATGAATGGTGCAACAAACCTTATCTCTGTGTCAATAAAATCAGTGTGCTAATCAAGAAAAAGGAATTACTTGGGTCTGTAGTTGTGATGGTGGCGACACCCTTGAAATCACAGGTTCCAGGGCCCATCCCCAGTATGTGGTAGTAAGCATCAAAAGCATATGAAGCATGGGCCTGCACTGTATCTGGATCATAACATGATTGACCCTGAACGATTGGTGAGCAGTCCACCTTCCCTGGTCCACAAGCCCAGTCCAATGCCGCCTGCAAGAGCTTCTCATCTGCTCCGCTCATAGCAATGCAGTAAGTCTGATTGGTGGTGTCATTTGCAAAAACCATACCAGAGCCAGTCAAATGGAGAGTATAAACTGGTGTCCCGTCTGCGTGGAATAACCCCCAGTTCTTCTCTGAAACTGGCCCAGATTTCAAATCCTCATTATACAGCTCATATATATACGTGCTCACGGGAATGCCTGGATGCTTTGGCGTCCCAGTATTGTTGAGCACATGCCGAATTAAGTTACTGTTATATGCATCAGCATTATCGATTGTGGCATCAGGTTCAGCAGTTGGATCTCCACGAGACGGCCAGCCCGACTCGGTGACAACAACTGGAATGTTAGTGAAGTTCAGAAACGACATTGCGAAGTAACAGGCATCAACAACAGCATCAAAGACATTAGTGTAATGCAGTAGAGTATTGGAGTCAACAGCCTCTTTGTTAGGGGGGAGTGGGCGGAAAAGGGCATAATCGAGACCGATCACCCCATTGCTCTGCATGTAGACATAGTACGGGTAGACATTAAGCATGAAGTACGAATTAGTCTGATGCAGGAATTGAAGCATTGGCACGAGAATCGGGTTCCAGGTGCGGTTGAAAAACGCCTGGGATGGAGGGAATGAGTCCAGGATGATGTCCGATGAATGGGGGGTGCTGATCTTAATAGCCGAATCCAGGTTTGATGCTACAAGAGCAGAGTGGATGAATTTCATGGCAGACAGCAGGACAGGCACGGCATTGGGGAGGGTAGTGAGCACCTCGGTGCCGACTGCTATGGCCGTGATGTTGGTGGCAGGGAGGAAGGCGGCAACGTTCTTCGCCACCCAATTGGCAGCAGTGGAATTGGACTGCCCAATTGCCAGCAGCTGGTTGTTGGGCACAGTTACGGCCACCCGGATTCCGGTGTTGGCAAGGGCCGTCAGCATCAGGCGGTCAGCATCGAAGAGCCGGACGCTGGTGATCTGCTGAGTCTTGAGGAGTGCCACAACCTGCGTGGGCGACGGCATGTTGCTCAATTCAGTTCCAATGTTCACTCCCACAAAGGCTCCTGTTTGTGTGTGGAAGGCACAGCAGCGGTTTAAGACAAGCAAATATTTTTGAAAATTTTCAATCTACACACCTTATAAAATGCATATTGAAAAAACTCCCGAAAACTTTTTTAAATTTAGGAGAGCACTCTACATTTATAAGCCTCCTGTACACCATTCTACCCCGAAAACAGCTCATTGTCAAAATGCAGCAAAGAACTAAAGTGAACAACTAATCTTTTCCAAAAGTAAAAAGATGAGAAGAATATATAAAAACTCCAAAAGAAAAAATCCATTAGTTGAAAAACAGGACATTCATTCGGGTATAAACTTTTTTGCTAGTGTCCAACGACTCGGTGCACCAACCGGTTCGGTATACGTCACCAAATAGATTTATATAGGTATGTTAAACATGACCGTTGATACGAACCGGGTCGATACAATACAACCATCCTTCTTCCTACCGGAGCAGAAGGGTTTAGGGAGTCAAGAGCATAACGCAAGCAAAAAAGAAGAGGGAGCTAGAAGCCTAGAACTTTCAACCAGCTGAGCTGGCCCCCAACAAAGCAGAGGACGGACCACGACCGTCGGATTGTTCTTGCTCCTGTCTCAAGAATAAGATGGGACACGATGGTCATTTTACATGTCACAGACCCTAGAGTGTGTCATGCAGAGAGACAAATACCCTCCATTAATGGAAGTCTTCCAGGGATGAAACCATTTATTTTAACACCATCTCAGTCAAAAAACAAGAGTTGAGCCATGACTTCACCTCCCCAAATGACCAAAACACCCCCACCATCCTTCTTCCTACCGGAGCAGAAGGGTTTAGGGAGTCGAGAACATAATAGAGAAAACAGAAAGTAAAAGAAGACATTTTGAAAAGAATAAAAGGAAGCAGAAGAAGACCACTGTTATTGTAAGGTCATCTTAGTGTTTCTTTTTTTGAGAAATGGTAGCGGCTGATAATACGGAGGCAAAATGATTGAACACTCACTCTAAATCATTTCTCCAAGCAAATGATCATGAGAGAAATGATAAAAGCACACCACTCAAAGAGAAGATATGATATCGCAGAGAGAGAGAGAGAGAGTGGTACCTTCATCGCCGGCCACAACTATGGCAAAGAGGAGAAGAATGACAGACATGGTGAAAGTTGTTCTGGATTCCCCCAAGCAACAAACAGAAAAATTTGGATTTTGGAATGGGGAGGGAAAGATAGAGCTCGGAAAGAAATACTCTAGAGAGCAAGAAGAGGAAGAAAAAATGGGGCTTTTCCACTTTTCTACCTCTCTCTAGAGAGAGAGAGAGAGAGAGAGAATCTCTCTCTTTCTCTTTTTAAATCTCTCCTTGAGACACTCCTGTCTGCCTACATCATGTGTGATTATGAAGGTGGGGGAAGGGGAGATTACGAGGTCACCCTCGGGTTTGCAGTTGAATGACAAATATGCCCTTATTCTCGAATCACAATTTTGCCCTGAATCAATATTGGTATTGCCAGTCATGGGTTTTGATGAGAATGGAGAGATATCTAGGATTCTCAAATAGTTTTCTTAGTTTTATCTTGTTAAATTTTCTGACAGTCATACTGTTACAATGTTTAGAACACCCGGCTCGGCTTCCCGACTGGTAGTGGACTTGGAGAGAAGGTGATGATCTTTTCGTTCTAGGTTCGACTCCCTCTGAATGTGCCGATGTCTTTAACTGGTGGGCTGGGTATTGGTGACTCCACTTGGAGTTTACGCCATCAAGTGGCCTGGTCTGGAGAGCGATTTTAAATATCGCCTGCAGCTGCAGTTATTTAAGTTTTTCTTTTTTAATTGATATCAAAAAAGACTTATAATTGGATTTAGTTTAGCTATTTTTTCCTGATTCTTTGGTATTTAATTTATTTATTTATATTAAAAAATATACAGTTTTTCACTAGACTATAATAGGTCACAGCATACGCACCTTCAATGCTCTTTTTGAGATGTGGTGGGACGAGTGTGAGCTTATGCATTTGGTAAAGACTTGGTCAGAGTAGCTTAGCGGTAATTTAAACATCTGAAGAAGATGTGAAACTGAGACCACCTCTCCTTTGTATCTTAATTTCCACCACCTATAAAGCCAGTTTGCCTTTCAAAAAAAAAACTACCACCAAGAAGCCAGCAACTGCCAAATCCAAAAAAATGGCAACCGCTACTTTTTTCTTTGACAAAGGTCGGGTTAGGCAGACCCCTACTTTGTGATTGGAAGTTGCAACGACCCAAGACATGTTGCATGCTCATTCCAGACAAGAGACTCTCCATTGGAGTCATCCCTGTCATGGTCCCTTTTTTCACATCTTCTTGTCTCATGGAGAGAATGAGATTGGTGGGTTGTCTCGGCCATGCGGCACATAGCTTGTGTTAGGTGAGGAGCTATATAGGTCTAGCTGAAGCAAATTTGGAGCAGTTCATATCCCATACACAATTAATATAGTGAAATATCTAATGTGACAATATCGAATGAGTCGATAGAGCAGAACGATTCCAAAGTCTTTGATGTAAGAGCATTCAAGCTTAAGAAGAATGGGTGTAGCGCCTTTATGTGACAAGCACACAAGGGTTGATAGAGTCAGCTCCACAATCGAATAAGGATAATAGACATTAAAGCTAGTATCAAGTTTAAGAGACACATCGAATGAGGAGCATATTGTATTTTGACACTTGCGAGTCCCATGAATAACCTTCCGCTGTAATGGACAAGACCTTTTGACTCACAGCCTAAGCTAGTTGCTAGTATGACGTAATGAAACTCTCTAACCAAGAAGAATCGTCGTTGTTTGACATATACTCATCGAGCTTCCTGTAAGAGTATGAGGTTGGGCGGCAAGAGTAGACCCCGCGTATGCCTGAAATGTTGATGAGGAATTTGCATACTCATGATTATCCTCGTGTACTCTAATGTGCTACTCACGAGATATAAGGGTTGCCCACTCCAGACCGCACAATATTGTACCAATACAAGTCATATGTCGGTATTATGAGTATTGGCCCTCGCCAATAGACGGAACCATAATATCCCTTGAAAATGCATCATTTTTGTTCTAAATGTAGACTTCATATTTTGCAAAAACGATTACACCAGAGTATTTTATACATATAAATATGTTGGAGAGATTTCAATTTTGGCTTAATAATTCTCAATGTGTGAGAAGATGCACGGCCCCAAAGTTTAGGTGGGCCCACATAGGCATTGGTATAGCACCTTGGGATAAAGTAACTAATTTTTGTGTTATAACTTCATGACACATACATAACATATTATTATGCAGGAGAATACTTGACTGTTTCACATAAATTCAGCATAGAAGGCTTCCGTTTGCAAAAGTTGAGATAGGCTGCGGGTGGAGTAGCACCCCTGAAGCATAGCACATGGTTGCGGGTGGTCTAAGAGATCCCGTGGCACTGAGCATGAAGAGCAAATGCACTTAAAATTTGTTACGCACACTTGGATTGCTTGCTTAGTTGCTTACGAGCAATATAGCATTGTTTTGTGTCATTGCCATATGCCATGGGCATGAACTTTGTACTTAGCAATGTGTGCATCACCATAAGCCCCATCTTACGATACACACACGTACACCACTTCCGGTCGGTGACAAATAAAGTTCTGCACAACCCACTACGTTTGCAAATACATAAACTCTTTTTAACTACCGATTTCCAAACATAGCCTGATTTGCATTATCATTAAACCATACTAAGGTTAGAGTAGGGGTGGGCATGGGGTCGGCCTAAACTGTTAATAGACCAGGTTGGCCAGTTTACTAACGGGTTGGGTTTTGACCTTGTTCTTAACGGGCTCGGGTTTGAAGAGAAGATCATGACCCAGCCCATTGGCCCTACATAAAAATGTGAAGCGGGTCGGGCTAACCCAATCTTAAAATGCACAAATGCTTGAGTGAAAATATAGGTTAATGAGAGAATAGCAAGTTCTCATGCAGCTAATTAAGTAAATAGTAATAATTAACAAATAAAAAAATTTCATGTAATTAATTAGGTTAATAATAATAGTTATCCAAGTTACTATATAATAGTTAATTTTTAAAAAATTTCTATTAATGAAAAAAATTGATAAATAACTCAGGCCCATCAAGCCAGCTTGATAGCTCGTGGGCTGGCCCTAACCCGGGTTTAAGCCCAGTACCTAACAAGCTCCAGCCTAAAATCATGGCCCATGGCCGGCCGGGTCGGCTTGGCCCATCATGCTGCCGGGCAGGTTGCCCACCCCTAGGTTAGCTCAACCATGTTGAGATAATGGACATAATCTTAGTTGAGCCTTTCATTTAGCCAAGGTCCACTCTTCTACAAAACTTGGAAACAAAATGAGACTCCATTTGCTTGTGATTGACTCATAAAGTGCTCGTTCGAGCTCATAAATAAGCTTGGCAAATAGAATATGAATCGGTTGTCATCTCGGCTCTATTTCACATATATTTTGTATCATAGAGGAAAGATGGTTGAAGTTTTCGGCTTGCAAGCATTAAGTTTAAAATACAAATCTCCTATCGCTTACAATTTTTTTTAAAACAGTGAACACTTTTTGTAAAATAGCCGTTTTGAGCTAGTCATGGTATTAAAAACTATATACATGATCCAGTCAAACCTAGCTTGACTCACCACAAGAACGAGCAGAGCTTGAACAACCCCTACTTAGTATTTTTCAATGTAAAAATGATAAAAAAAAAAATGGCTTACCGGGTCTGGTTCATGTAGTTTTTATTGGGTCAAGGTATGTTTTTACAGTA
Organism: Nuphar pumila; assembly: GCF_984573655.1. Taxonomy (NCBI): domain Eukaryota; kingdom Viridiplantae; phylum Streptophyta; class Magnoliopsida; order Nymphaeales; family Nymphaeaceae; genus Nuphar; species Nuphar pumila. The sequence goes on from NC_143262.1 coordinate 4,343,953, forward strand.
GACCCGATTAGACCCAAGTCCGGACCAGATACCATACCCGAAATTTTGGTCCAAGTCTGGTTTTACCTGGGTCAGAACCAAATCTGACCATTTGACACCCCTACCCCTAATTACGAGTTTGACATGAGGGAAACACTTAGTCCAAACTGTGATATTTACAAGAAACGAGGTGCATTTCGTGGTGTGCCAAGAACGGTTTCCCAAGAAAATGTTTGCAACATGGAAAGAGAAAGAAAGGGGGAGGGAAGGGAAAGTTAGGGCTCTTCGACCAAGAAAACGCATGGATTTTTGTTTGCTCAAAGGGGGTAAAAATTTCCCCCCAATCACGTGTCTTTGCGTCAAAGTGCCAGCCAATGGGGTGGACCTGCAAGCTGCGACGGGGCCCACCACCAAATTTAAACGTTTTGACCACTGCTCACGAAAGCCGCTTGATGTGCCAGCGTGGCGGGATCAACGGTCACATTCCGCACAGTGTCTCCTTTTTTCTTTTCCCTGTTTGGTTCTTTTTATCTTCTTGGTTATCGGAAAATGCCCAGCTTTTTTTTCTTGGGGAGTGAATTACTGACAGATAGATTTCTTAATCAAATTCTATCCTCCAATTATATCATTAATACCTAAGGTACGCTCATCTTGTTCCCGTCTTTTTTTGTTTCAGGCTTTCAGCTTTCCGCCTGTGCAAAGACGATTCAAAAGGGGCTGATTCATGGTCGATTCAATTTATTTTTTAATATTCTTTTAAAAGGGTTAATTTTTTTTATTTTTTTCTTAATAACACTTGTTATGCTAAAAAATAGATGATTTTTAAGACACGTGTCATCTTAGGGCGAATCATTTTTTTTTCTTTATTTTTAAGAAGCTGATTCAATTAGTGTTTGTTTACCTCTCATAAGATTTAGAATATCATGCAAATGAGAAAATGTTTCTCATTTTAACAAGTAACCAAACATCAGAAAATGAAAATGAAAAACAAAAGTGTAATTTGTAATAGCATTTGGAGTCAATCTCATGCCAAACATGCCCATTAATGCCTTTGTATTCAAAAGTCACCATATTTCAATCTAGAAACTGTCAGCAAGGCTGTGAAGATATAGGGATGGTCCTCCTCAATCGGCACCAGAAATGCTATAGGAACATGGAAAAAGCATTTTTCGGAAAAAAGTTTCTGAAACGTGTGAGAAACGCTAAAAGAATATTGAGAAATAAGTTTCCCATATTTAGAAAACTCGTTTCCCATGTGTGTCCTGCATAGGGGTGGCAATCGGGTTGGCGGGTCGGGTCGGCGGGTCAGCATACCTCAACACGAACACAACCCGTTTATTAAATGGGTCAGATGTGGCAAACACGAACACGACCCATTTATTAAACGGGTAACCCAACACGACACTGTTAACCCATTTAATAAATGGGTCTCGGCCGGAGATTCTGCCACCGAGCTCTGCATGAGCCTCGCAACCGCCTTCGACGCCGGTCCCTCCGTCTGCCTCTCGTACCGCCCCAACGACCCCTCCAACGCCTTCCGCCTCGGCGTCAAGACCGGCATCGGCCCCTTCAGCTCCCCTGCTGCCTCCCCGCTCTCCATGAGTGTCGAGTTCGACTTCCTCCGTGGTGGCCGCGACCCCAAGTTCTTGGTCCGGTTCAACCCCCAGGCCGGCATTTCTCCATCAAGAAGACGGTCAGATCGTTGTCGATCGAATTCTCCGATGATCCCGACGCCTTCTTTGACCGGAAGACATGCGAGGGTTTGGAGGTAAACAACCTCTTGGAAGAGAACAACGACGGAGGATTGGCCGATCGTCTACGGCTAGGGTTTTGCCAGAACAGAGGAGTGGTCACAGCCGAGCAGCGCGACAGATGGACGGTGGCATCAGGATCGTTTGCCAGCGTGATCAATGGCCTATTCTTTGGTGTCGAGATTCACGTGAGGAGCGCCTTTCCAGTGAGGAAGCATGTCGTTGTCAACTTCGGGTGAGGGATTAGGGTTCCGACGGGGCTGTCATCAACCGAAATCTCGCTCAGGAACCTGTCGGTCTTGGTGATGGGACCCGATTACCATGGTATGCATATTCACCATAAGGTTGAAAATAAAATATATAAGATTTTTAGGAGATATCTATTGAATGGCATGGGCCATTCGAAATCGTTGATCATTTGGAAAAATATTAAGAGCCATGTCATACTTCGATGGTGGCTCCATACAGGGGGAATGGGATTGTACATGCTGGTGGACAGAGTGGGGGGCTTGGTATTCCTAGACTTGGTGCTCTTAACGTAGCACTCCCAAGGTTGTTAAATGCGATGAGGCGAAGCGAGGCGTTGAGCCTGCGCTTCGCCTCTCACAACTGGAATGGAAGTGAAGCGGTGGGAGGGGAGGCAGTAAGAGAAGGACCACCCGCCGAGCTGGAACAGAAGCGAGGGATATGCCGGTCGTCCGGTGGTCGGAGAAGGCTGAGCAGCAGCTGCAGCACAGCAACTCCGGTGGTCGGTGGTCACAACTGGTCGGAGGTTGATGAGAGGCGCATCACAGCAACGCCTCAGTACCTTGAGCGTGCGCCTCGCCTCTGAGGCGTACGCTTTAGGTACTGAGGCGTATGCCTCTCACAACACTGAGCACTCCTACGCAGATGGTGGTGGTGTCTAGGGGTGGCAAAACCTGACACTACCTGCCAACCCGCCTCTTAGGCGGGTTCGGGTTGGGCTTAAGCCAACCCGTTTAATAAACGGGTCGGCCCGCGTAACCCATTTATTAAACAGTTCGGGTTCGGGTTGGGGGTATGCCAACCCGCCAACCCAGCTGACCCGTTTAATAAACGGGTTAGGCGGGCGGGTCAACTCGTTGACCCGCCAATCCCACCCGTTTACCGACCCGCCAACCTGACCTGTGAACCCGTTTACCTGACCCATTTATTAAATGGGTTGGCGGGTCGTGTCGGGTTACCCGTTTATTAAATGGGCCGGGTTTGTGTTTGCCACAGCCGACCCGTTTAATAAGTGGGTCGGGTTCGGGTTGAGGTATGCTGACCCGCCAACCCGTCGGATCGACCCGCCAACCCGACAGGATTGCCACCCCTAGTGGTGTCTTCACCTTGGACCCAAATATAGAGTGTATGGACCGCTTTCCTCTTGCAGTAGGAACCCTTCTTGGCGGAAGGGCTAGTCGGTGTGTAAGGCCATTGCAAAAGCTTTTGATACTTTTATAAATGATTTGAAAACAGGATGAAGCATCAGGTGAAACCTCATGGCCCCTTTCTAAGGATGGCAATTTTTCAATAGCTTGTGGATGCATGGAACTAGGGGTGTCAACGGGTCAGGTTTGGTTAGGACTCAAGTGGAACCAGATCTAGACCTGACTCCAAATATTGGTACTGAGTCCGGACCTAGGTACAATTTGACCAACCATAAGAGAAATCATGCCTCGGTACGCTGAAGATTACATGAATCAAACCCCAACCATACCTGATAAAATAATATATATATATATATTTTTACATTGAAAATTTGCAGATTTTAGTCAGGGTCTGGTATGAAATTTTGCAAACCATACCCAGCTTCGTATATTAATCGGACCCTTTGGATCCGACCTGGTTTCTAATGGACCTTTTTATTTATCACCAAACCCTAACCCGATAGGGTTTTGGGTCTGGGTCAAACCCAACCCATTGACATCCATAAACCAGGGATCGACTGACGGCCTAAAGGATCTTTGGGTTAAAGGACCGTCACCCAGGGCGTGTTTTTCTTTCTTGCTTGGGTCCTACTTGCGAGAAGAATCCACCACACCCAAGATAGGATTCATGGTTGTTTTCCTGGCCAGCAGATGCTACATGTGTGAGGGTGAGTTGGAAACGGCAGGATATCTCCTTTGGTCCTGTTCATTCTTCCAATTTATGCTCATATTAAGGTTCTAGAGTAGCAAGCCGTAGATTCTAGCTAGATGTATACTTGCTACAGTCGATTGTACCTATAATTTAGTTGGAATATCGCGATGCAAGTATTTTAACTCAATCTGACCTTGTTCAACATAATAGATTTAGTAGAAAAAAAACTTGGATCATGTTTTTTTTCGACAAAATATATATTTTTTGAGTCAGAAAAAAATTGATGAAATAGGGGCCATCAATGTTTTGGATCGCCCAGAAAAAACCCTACACACCAGTCCGATTCCTGTAATCCAAAATATTGATGTTGCCAGCATTGGTATCGGCCCTGAATCATGAATCATTGGGCCACCGATTCAGCTGTATACCGATACCGATATTCAACTGAATCATTCTATACCGGCCTAAAAATAATAAACAATTATTACGTGTTGATCATGACACATGTTAAAACCATTAAAATAATATTTAAAAATTATTTGTACTATGTTTATATTTATTAAAAATAGCGGATTCAGGCCTGCAGTGCACATATCAAATTTCTACTGATACAATGTGTATCGGCGGATACGCACCGATACTGATAACATTGCGCAGATTCAAAAATAGAGTATTCATCGTGTTAAAAATAATACCAAAGAAACCACCATCTCGGTAATCGGAGTCCGAAGGAGTCCTCATTTTCTTGCTCCCAATTGTGTCTCGAGCGGTCTGCTGTTCCCTCCAAGGTTTTGCATTGAAAAGGCCAAAGTTGCACTCCTTTCGACAGGGCAAGTGCTCAAGCAGTGTTTGTACCTGCCCCAGATATATGTTATGAAAAGCAGTCGAGGAGGGGTGTCAATGGATCAGGTTTGAGCTAGACTTAACCCGTATCAAACCCTATAGGGTTAGGGTTTCGTGATAAAGGAGGTCCAATTAGAATCTGGGTCAGACTGAAAGGGTCCAACTAATATATGAAGCCTGGTATGATTTGTGAAATTTCATATCATACACGGGCTCGGGCTCGACCAGAGTTCTGACTAAGATTCACAATTTTTCAATGTATTAAAGATAAAAAAATATTGTTTTACCAATCATGGTCTCGGTCTGGTTCATGTAATCTTTACAGGATCTGGATATGGTTTCTTCTTATGGTAGGTCTGACCGGACCCAGGTCTGGACCTGATACCAGCATTTTAAATCAGATCTGAGTTTGGTCCCACCTGGGTCCGAACTAAACCTGACCCCATTGACACAATGACACCCCTAACACTCAAGGGAAAAGAGTACCGATACGGTGACCAAAATAAACCCCAATCCTCACGGCCCTGTCATCTTGAACTGCTAGCTGTATCGGTCCTGGCTCAAATACCACAAACGTAGAGGCATTTTGGGGGCAACACTTTCATGGCATTGATATGTTAGCGTAAGACCTCAGAACTCGTTTTCCAGACGTGTGATGAGATAGAGGGTGAGGGGTAAGCCTTTGGAGTTTTACGCTACCAGGACAACGACCAAGTATGGCAGGCAGAGCCAGTGTGGCTAGGTCTGTAATCCTGAAGCCGTTTCTTCCAGTAAAAAAAATACATGCAATGAGACAAAGAAATGGGAAAAGAATTTATATTCAATGTTTTTCAGGTGCGTGTGAAACGAGAAATGGGAAAAGAATTGAGAAACTGCTGAAAATGTTTAAGAAGAAGAAAAACTTAACAAACATGAGAAATTTGTATCCCACAAAAGAGAAACGCTCGTGAAATGCATGAAAAATGTGCAGGACTAGGGGTGGCGAAATCTGACCCGACCCGCCAACCCGCTTCTTAGCCGGGTTAGGGTTTGGCTTAAACGGGTTCATGTCGTAAACGGGTCGACCCTCCTAACCCGTTTATTAAACGGGTCATGTTCATGTTAGGGGTATGCCAACCCGTTTGACCCGTTTAATAAACGGGTTAGGCGGGCGGGTCAACCCATTTACACCAACCTGTCAACCCGCAACCCGAGTCCCGCCATACATGGCGAATGAGAATAACCTTGGCCGGTTTAGATAGAAGGCTTATCCCATGATTGCACTCGGAAAAGAATTTTCTCTTCTATGGAATCCCGGATCTATTGGGAAGCATACCCCTTCAATATTTTGAGGCTCAAGTGTTCCAAAGCAAGAGAAGAGCCATGACATCTAAATAGCATTAGGGCAAACTGCATGTTTCTTTGTGATGTGTTGAAACCAACAAGTTTACACTTCTCAATGTTCTCATCGCTAATCCATCATAATCGTCAATGATTCATTTTGTAAAACTCTAAATATTTATGATAGCTACCTACAAAGTACAAACCAGACATTATGCATCATGCAGATACCAACCACACGATTAATGGCACTAAAAATTAGTAAAGGTTATTAATGGAAACTTCAATGGTTTTAATATACCTTCTGGTTTTGATTTGAAAGCAAAAAGAAAGAAAGAATAAAAGGTGAATACCCATGTATTCATTTGTTAAAGGGAAGGAGAAACTCATGAATCAATTATGAGTCTTTCTTTAAAAACAAGTTGATATGGAGGTCAGCATTTTGGTAAAGAATCCAACCAATTATTGCACAAATTTAATATTATATTATGTTCACTGTCCTACAAAATTGACATACGATCTTCTCCAGTCACAAGCATAATCATTGTGCAGTTGTGTGACAAATATCGAGAGATTTATGAAAATATTGCTATAATATCAGGAGAAATAGTTCGAAAGTTTAAAATGATAAATTATTTGTGAGATTTTCAAAATATTTGGTATCACATCACGAAAATCTTAAAGCCATGGTTCTTCTTTCTGTGGGCCAGGTTTCCACATCAGCTGTGGGTCCAACCAACAGCTTTGGCAGTCTCCATGTCTAGTATCGTTTGCTTTGGATAGAAACCATGGTGCGTGCCGCATCGGATCTTGAAAATCTGACACAATTCTTGAACCATTTGCTGGCCATGTGCCACCACCTCTACGCCAAAATTAGATTATGTTTAGTTGCATTTGGTAAGCAAAAACCATATCTGATTATATCTGGTAAGCATTTGGTAATAACGTACAGATTTTTAATTTGGCACAATTTGCATGCAAACTGGTTTCACATAAAGAACATACAGATTTTTAGTCTGACACAGTTTGCAAACTAGTTTCACATAGAGAACGTACAAATCTTTAATCAAACACAGTTTTCAAATTGGTTTCACAAAGAACACATATTAATCCTAAAAGGCATATTGCAAACTATGAAAAACATGTATATACCAAGATAAAACCAAATTTTCATTTTTAAATCCCAAACCCATGCCTGAATCAACCTAAGCTAAACATAAAAAATTCTGTATCTTTTTCTTGTAGATTCGTGGAGAAAGAAGTAGTAGAAGAAGAATAAGAAGGTGAGGAGGCTGCAGCCCTTAACACGCTCCTCCTCCTCCTGCTCTCTCTATTGTTTTTTTTTTCAGCTTCCTTCTCTCTCTCCCTCTCTCTCAAAACCGATGTTGAGAGAGAGGCTCTCTAATGTTTTATAACATGAGGAGAACTCTTCGAGGCGGTGACACCTCCTTCTAATTAGATAGAGTTTTATTTACATATGAAAATAGAACTCCTTCCAATTCTCTCTCTCTCTATATATATATTTATTTATTTTTATATAACTTTTCTTTATTACATATATAGTTTTAAATAATTTTTTTATTTTAAACTTATTTATCGTATCATGGGTAGACTATGGGTCTTGGCTAATAGATTATGACCCATGTTCATATCCAAATTAACGTCAGCCCATATATATATATATATATATGGTCTGGGCTAATGAATCTATGACCTATGTCCAAATCGATGATGTCAGCCTCCCTATATATATTATAGCACTTCAAGCAGCAAGAAAAAAATATATTTATTAAATAAAAAATGAGAAAATTCTATGAGATATTACGTAGAAAGATCTAACTTTAGCAAGAAGGCTTTGGCGCACTAGGAATGGATAGAATGAATGGCCTTATGAGCAAGAACAAAACCCTCATGTACTTACCTCCTTGAGATGAATGCATATTGTTTTTTTTAAATAATTTTGTCAATCATAAGTTGAAGGCATGAGGCAAGCACTTTTTAAATGATTTTGTAAATAGTGTTGGTGAGTGCAATTGGTCTAAAGTTGTCAATGCTCCATCATTTCATTTGCTGCACATTGCACATTGACATGCCTCAAGTTGATAAAACCCTTGACATCCTCTCGCAACAAGGAGTACACCCAACTTCTGACTTTGCAGGAAAAGACACCCCCATGAGTTTCGAATTCACGGTGTCCCATCAATGTGGTGATATTCACCAGATGAGCAGAGCCCTTGTGGGCAATTCAACAATGTTTTAAAAGGCAATGAGAATATTTAGAAGAAGTGATAACAAATTAACAATGCTTACAAGTGACATCTTCAATGAACCACAGTAAATTTTCTAGACAGACATGGTGCAGCAGCGGCAACTTCAAATAAAGAGACTAATGGGTGTTCCATGCCATGTCGTTAAATGGTGAGGTGCTCCATCATCAGCATATCACTTCTCCAACACCCTTCTTGAAGCATCAATACTTCAAATACAAGTTACATCACGTTTGCCCCAAAGGGGTTTGGGATGAGAGCTATTCAAATCTCATGGGCATCACTCTTTACTCTTTGCACAAGTTGATGGGTGACGATTCTTTGGAAGCAAGGGTAAGAAGCCCACAAAGTTTTAGGATGCCAAGATAATGATAGTAAGTACGACAAGCAAAGTCTCCGAGTAAATATAAAGAAAGTTACATCGCGTCTTAGTAAGTATTTTGTATAAGCAAGTCTCAAGAAGGTCAAGGCCATGATGGAGAAGGTTATGAAGACGATAGAGCCACTCCAGTCACACTAATTATTGGCCAATGTGTTCTTTGATTTTGAGTTTTTATATAGCTTTTGATAGTCCCAATAAAAGCCGCCACTAACTCTTTGCTTTTTACTTAGTTAATATTTATGCTTACATTTTAATCATTTAATATATAACGTGGTTTTTAAAAAATATTGAGCCCAACATCTCTCCGTCCTGTTTTTTTAAACATGGATACCCTCATGTTTTTAAATATTTGAAAAATGTCACTTAAACTTTAATTGTAATATATTTTAAAATTTACACACACACATACACTTAGCCGTGCTGCAAATTTTACAAAGTTAATGAATTTGTGTCACGTACCTTTGTGACATAGATAATAACTGCAAAAAAATTGTTTTTTCTTTTCTTTGAAAGTCAAGCTAAGCAGACACCTACTTAAGCCCAATGTAGCAGAGGGATTCGAACCTGGGCTTTCAGCTTGGCACAGGACCCTGCTCACCGCATGGGATACCATCTCAGTGGTAAAAAAAAATGTTTTTTCTTTCAAAATAGGTTCACTTCCATTTCTCACATGGAAGCTGTTTTCCTCCAGTGCATATGTTTAAGGAAAATATCACAAACATAGGCTTTACTCTAGGGATGACAGTGGAACAGGGGAAAACGGGACCCGTCCCACCTTGCCCCGTTTGGACCGGGGATGAAGGACATGAAATAGGGATGGAGGTTAAAATCAAAACCCATATGGAGATGGAGGCGGGGATAGACTTACGCTTTTCCTCGTCCCACCCTGTCCCCGTCTTCAATCCTTGCCTCGTCCCTGATCCGGATGGCAATTGACCGAGGGGAAACTAGGTCTCACCCCCCCTCGTCCCTTTTAGACAAGGGATGGAGGATATGAAATGAGGATAAAAGTTAAAATCAAGACCCGTGCAGGGATGGAGGGCAAGATTTTGAGATGGAGCTGGGGTGGAGATTTTGTCCCCCCGCCCGGGTCCAAAAGAATGTTGTGGAATCCAAACACCGACTAATAAGATTTTGCTTGGAAAGTAATAGCTGAGATGAGAGTTGCTCCAATGGTAAAAACTTGGTCAAATTACCTTCATATCTGATAGTTGGGATGGTGTTTATGGAAAGTAAGGTCCTCTCTCCTTTGTATTTCCATTAGGGGTGGCAAAACCTGACACGACCGGCCAACCTGCCTCTTAGGCGGGTTCGGGTTGGGCTTAAGCCAACCCATTTAATAAACAGGTTGACCCGCGTAACTTGTTTATTAAACAGGTTGGGTTCGGGTTGGGGGTATGCCAACCCGTCAACCCGGCTGACCCGTTTAATAAACGTGTTAGGCGGGTGGGTCAAAACACCAACCCGACCCGCCAACCCGTCTGCCAACCCACCAACCCGACCCGTCAACCTGTCAACCCGACCCGCCAACCTGAGAACCCATTTACCCGACCCAACCCATTTATTAAATGGGTTGGCGGGTCGTGTCGGGTTACCCGTTTATTAAACGGGTCGGGTTCGTGTTTGCCACAGCCGACCCGTTTAATAAACGGGTCAGGTTCGGGTTGAGGTATGCTGACCCGCCAACCCGACACGATTGCCACCCCTAATTTCCATTCAGGATTTGGCAGCTGCCAATTTGAGATGGGCAATCTCCATGGACTACCGGTTTCCAAACGGAGCCTGAACGTTGGAAGGACTCTGATTCAACGAGTCAAACTTTCTATTGTCTCGAGTCCTTGTCCGGTTCTTTGGAACCAGCACCTCCGAACCCACGTGGCACGCTTAATGTCGTAGATCAAGCTCCAGTTGAGATAGATCTTCGATCCTCTCGCACCATTTCGAAACCGGTCCGACGCTAAGTAACGTCTCGGACGTGTCCGAGTCTTTCGAGCTCGCGCAACCGCCACCGGAGCCCTATTTAATCCCCAATTCCCCCGCGGCCCTTCCGCAAACCCTCTCTCTCTCTCTCTCGCTCCTCTTGTTGCTCGCTCACTCTGTGAGAGTGAAGAGGGGCGAGCTATGGATTCGAATCATGTCGGGACTCCGAATCTTCCCCAATTCCAAGCTGCTGCTAGGGCGGCCGTCCTCGACCTCTTCAACCTCTACTTGGGGGTATGCCTCTCTCTCTCTCTCATGTTTCCCCTGTTTCATGTCCTCACATCCCTCTATCTACTCAGAGGATTCCGAAGAGCAACGGTGAAGAATCGTTTCGCGAAACCCCGTAAGTTTTAGCAGCAATCTCCATTGCTAATTTCTCATTTAGTCGACGCTCGATGAACTTCTTGATTTGATTATATGGAAATGCTGATAGTCATTTGTGCTAAAGTATCTATAATATCGATTGCCAGTTTTGATTCGTTTCCTGGTTGGCTCAAAGCTTGTTATTGCATTATTCCCTGCTCTTTTTGGGGTTCTGGGAATAAGAACAAAAGAGTTTGTGTGTATAACTTGGGTCTAGAGCGCAAGCCACGCCGATCCAAAGAAGATGAAAAGTGAAGGTTGGGTTAGTGAGAGGGGTGAAGAATGGGACAAAAGGGTGTAGGTGTTATTCATGAAACGAGATGTTGAGAGTGAATGCTTGACCATAACACGGAGATTTATGCTCAACGAAGTCGAGTTTGAGATGGTTATGAGTTCTTTTGCCTATTCATTCGGGTTTAGAATCAGTGATTGCGTGGGATTTATGCAGGTGCAAAGATATGTTGTCAATCCTAGAATCAGTTCACTGTTGTTTGCATGCGTCCTATTTATTGAGAAACCTATAAAAGCATGCGTTTCATATTGTATATGTTACAATAAAACATAGTATTGTAGGTCCATGAAATACAATACACTCCATTGTAGTAAAGAAAAAGGTTGAAAAATTCCAAGGTTGCCAGTCGAGGAAGTGGGAGTGGGAAGCGAAAGCGGTAAGCGAGGCACTTTTAAAAATTTAGGAAGTGTGAAACGCGAAATGACTTGGAAGCGAATCGGGAATCATATCGGAAGCGATAAGAGAATTGAACTGGAAGTGACCTAGGAATCAAACGAGAAGCAAAAAAAGATTCGACTTGGGAAAACAAGAGAGAATCAAACAAAAAGCGAAAATATAATTATATTTTTCTTAATTTACCAATATATAAAATTTATGTTATCATGGACAAAATAAAGCATGAGTACATAACATTAAAGTAGATCTATTAATCTCAAAACCGAATTGTATATGCAAGTGCAACCATTTAACAAATGCATCCTGTTGCAAGCATTTAATAATTATTACATCAAGAAAAAATCACATTACATAATCCATATAACAAGAATTTAAAAACTATATAAGCTATAAAAAACTAATAAATTTGATTAAGAAGCATACCTTTTATAAGAAATGAGTCCAATGACTTGTTATTTGAGGTTGTGATTTCTGCAAGATAGCAAAATCAATAAACTAAAAGATTACATGGAGATATGGTTAAGTTTTTCAATGCACAAAACAAATTATGCATTTAAGCACTAAAAAACATAAAGTAAATTAAACATTTCAAAGTTTAAAGTATAAACCAAGGTTGTTCGTATCGTACCGTATCGTTACTATTTAGAATATCGATACGATACACACTCGTATCATGATACACATGTAATTGTATTGTATGTATCGTACGATACATGCCCGTATCGTACGATACATGCCCGTATCGTACGATACATGCCCGTATCGTACGATACATGCCCGTATCGTACGATACATGCCCGTACCGTACGATACATGACGTATCGTACGATACATGCCCGTATCGTACGATACAGGGTGTATCATATGATACAGAGTCAACACTCTTAAAAAATGGCCAAATCGTAATTTTTCAGTTTTGGGTTTTAAAGACCTCTTGAGGACTGACTCCCTCATTTGTGTACATGAGAGCGATTTGGGGGCCGATCCATGCGCATGGGAGAGGGTTTTTTGCAGTTTGCTAAAATAAAAGTGAATTTCCATCTGCGAAAACTAGAGATTTATATCAAGGTAGAAATCAGGCTCCACACTCCTCCAACAAAGATGTCATCAGATGATCCAGTGTGGCAATGAGGTGAGGCACTCAAGTAATGAGTGAAAACCGATTGAAAATCGAGTGCAACTATTGCCATCATATTTTTGTTTATATAATATGAAAGTATGAGCCTTGTGACATGTTCTTAATTGCAAGATATTTAATATTTTGCATTGTTCTTGTGAGATAGTTAATGTTTGATGATGTCTTATGCAACTCATAGAGACATAAATGTTTCATATGTGATTTTCTGGTTCTATTTTGTGCAATTCATCATTGTTTCATGTGTTATGATTTTTTTAAAATATTTGTTCATTTTTTTTTCTGATTTTTTATATATATATTTTCAAAATTTATGTTTTTTTACGATACAATACAAAATGTATCTTATTTTGAGCCCTACCGACATGGGTTACGATACGATACATCAACCTTGGTATAAACTTTAAACTTTAAAACTAACATAGTTCACTGCTTCACTTCAACATTCAAACATCAATGCAATATATTTGAAGGAACTTTCTGTCTCTCCACGCCCTTCATTCCTTCTACTTCCTTCATTTCCTACAATGAATATGTTAAAATGTTAAAAAATCTTAATTTAAAATATAAACAATGCATATGGAAGAAAGTAAAAAAAAACAAAAAAACACAAGATACATAATGCATACCTCACTTGGGTCTGTTGCTAAATAAACTATTAATCCTACCGTGGGGAACTAATGGTCGCTCTTGTACACTAGTCCTACCCTTAGCTCTATTTGATTGACCTAAATCCTCTTCAACCTCATTTCTACATGATTATCAGAGGCAATAAAACTCTTGATTGCGCATGTTTGGTTTTAAAAATAGTGTTGGATTGTTGTGCCAACATGATCAGTATTTCGAGGTGCATCTAACGGTGTATATACTTGAATTTTGCTCGAATTTAAATGTTAAAAAGAAAAATTTCTCAAATCATAATTAGTTCAACTAAGTCTTGTCAGTGGGCTTTGGGCCATGCCCAGACCCAGTTGATGTCACCTATATTTTAATATATTTTCCATGAATTTATCAATTTAATTAAATATACAATTTAAAAATCATATTTTTCAAATTTTAAAATCAAGGAAAAATACGCGATATTACAAAGTTGGCTACATGATGAAAACTACGGGTGAGTAGTGCATCAACAAAGATAGCATACCTTGAAAACTGGGCCCCTGCCACCATGGCAGAATCGTACCTATCGATCGTGGGTAGGGTAGGGCCATAATGAAGTACATAGCAACACTCTCCCATGGATGACTTGGGAAGGGCAGGGGATTCTTGTGAGATTTTCCCTCTGAACTGATTTTGTGAGAAGAGAAAGAAAGCGAAGAATAGAGGCTGCCGCTGGACCTAGAACCATGTATTAATATGTGTTAGTATACAATATGGGTCCAGGTCTGGTATAACATCCAAACCCAGAATGAAATAAAGACTATACATAATATGGACCCGGGCCTGATATGATTTCTAGACCCAAAAATTACAATAAGCACACTTTTTCACCTTGCTCAAGTTGATCATGGTCTTGAACCATGAACAACTTGCCTTTAAGCATCCAAAAACGATCTTTTGTCAAGCCCTTTGTAAATATGTCTGCAACTTGTCTTTCAGTATTAACAAACTCAGGCTCAATCTCTTTTTCTTCAACTTTTTGTCTTACAAAATGTTGGTCGATCTCGATATGCTTTGCACGACTGTGATGTACTGGATTGAATGACATGTTGAGAGCACTTTGATTGTTACACAACAAGGTAAACCGAGAGATCATTTCTCCCACTTCAGTTAGTAGATGCTTGACCCATGTGACTTCGGCAGTAGCGGCAACCATGAAACTATACTCAGCCTCGGTGCTTGATCTAGCGACATCCTTTTGTTTTCTACTACTCCAAGAGACTAAGTTTCTTCAAATAAAAACACAATATCCTGATGTAGATCTTCGTTCATCAGGATCCCCTGCCCAGTCTGCATCATAATTTACAGTAAGTTCACACACATCCTTGCCAGATGACTGTGGATAATATATCAACCCGTCCCCAATGGTCCCTTTCAGATATCTGAGTATCCTCTTAATCGCCTCCATGTGTCCAGTACGTGGTGCATACATAAACTATGACACTTGATTGACTGAATAAACAATATCAGGACGAGTGAATGTGAGATATTGTAACATCCCTATTAGACTGCGATACCTGGTGGGGTCCTCACATAGATCTCCTTCATGAGTACTGAGTTTTTGGTGGAGCATACTTGGAGTTCCTAGAGGCTTGCATTCTTTCATACCTGCCTTGCTGAGAACATCTATGGTATACTTGTGCTGAGTGAGAGTCAAGCCATGAGCTTGACTGTCAACTTCTACACCAAGAAAATAGCGCAAGGCACCAAGATCTTTCATTTTGAACCTCTAACCTAATAGGTTTTTTACTTCTTTGATGTGAGCTTCAGAGTTTCCTGTAATGACAATATCGTCAACATAAATTAATAATAGGGTGATCACATTCTGACTTCTAAAAATGAATAATCAGTGATCTAGTA
This sequence comes from Nuphar pumila, assembly GCF_984573655.1. Taxonomy (NCBI): domain Eukaryota; kingdom Viridiplantae; phylum Streptophyta; class Magnoliopsida; order Nymphaeales; family Nymphaeaceae; genus Nuphar; species Nuphar pumila. The sequence goes on from NC_143262.1 coordinate 4,359,266, forward strand.
GAGAACGTGAAAATCCATGCTTTTGAATCTCAAGTGAGAAGCTGTCAAACCAAGAACGAGATGCTTGTTTTAGGCCATAGATAGCTCTTTTTAGCCTGCACACATGGGTTTTACAGTTTTGCTCGTGATATCCAGGGGGTTGTTCCATGTAGACTTCCTCCTTTAGATCCCTATGCAAGAATGCATTTTTCACATCAAATTGACTCAACTTTCATCCATGTTCGACAACCAAGGAAAGAATAATTTGAATCGTTCCCATTCTCACCATTGGGCTGAAGGTCTCATCATAGTCTTGCCCTGCTTCTTGAGTGAACCCTTTTGCCACTAGTCTTGCCTTATCGTTCAATGGTTTCATTTGGTTTATACTTTATTTTGTAGTCCCATTTGCATCCGACAACATTTTTGTCAGGTGGTCTGAGAACAATTTCTCAGGTTTCACATTCATGTAAGGCTTGCATTTCATCATTCATGGCTTCTACCCATTTGGTAGAAGTGGTTGCTTGATATTATATAATATGCTCATCTTCCTTTTTTAGGGCAGTTAAAAAGAGCTGAAAATCCAAGAAGTTGTTATAGCTGACCCACCTATCAATAGGATGTCGCATGCGATTGGATCTTCTACCCTTAAGAGTATGAGAGGAAGTAGGATCAGTTGCTCGGGCGCAATTTAGAAGGCTTGGCGCTGTCGTTCTCTGTCTAGTATAGGAAATGCCCTTGTATCTGCCCGGTACCGATGATGGTACTTCTTCCCAATTTTGTGATCCTGATGTACCAGTAGTCTCAAACATTTCTTCTTCCTGCTGCACACAGTCTGAAGAACAGACTTCATTGGAATTAGCAAAAAGTTCTGAATTCAGCCAAGGATAATAAACTTCGGTTGTGTTAGGGGACATATCCGTTGTGCCAGCTTTGTGATCAAAATTTTGCTCATAAAAGACAACATTTCTTGAGATTCTGATGCGTCCGTTGGCAGGATCATAACACCTATATCCTTTGTAGTCGTCTGAATATCCCACAAATCTACACTTCTGAGTCTTCTCCTGAAACTTGTTTCTCAGAGACCGATTAATGCGCACATAACAAACACATCCGAAGGCACGTAAATCATGATAACTAGGATGAACTCCAAAAAGACAGTAATAAGGAGACTTATCTTCCAAAACAACCATAGACAATCTATTTATCACATGTACGGTAGAATGAAAAGCTTTTGTCCACATATTAATGGGAAGATTACTGTCATGGGGCATGCTCATGGAACTTTCGACGATATGCCTGTGTTTTCGCTCAACAATCCTATTTTGTTGAGGTGTGTGTGGATAGGACACCCTTTTTCCTATCTCATTATTTTGGAGGAAAGAAATAAAGTCACTAGATGAGAACTCCTCTCCTCCGTCACATTGGAAGAATTGGATGGACTCATAGAATTGATTTTTTACTAAGGAAAGAAAGTTTTGAAACAAAAAGAAAACTTTCGACTTATTTTTTATGAAATATATCCAAGTGTATCAGGAGTAGCTATCAACAAAAATTAAGTAGTATCTGCTTCCAGATCCAGAGGCAACTGGAGCAGGACCCCATACATCAGAACATATTATCTCAAAAGGCTTTGAAACTCTCTTATTAACAGAGTGAAACGACAATACATGACTTTTGCATAAAAGACAACTTGAACACTTCTGACTTTTCTCATCCACATGGAGACTTTCTTTTGGAATAAGATTATTAGAAACAAGTTTCTCAATAAAATGACTCCCACAATGTCCTAACCGACTGTGTCATAGGAAATGCTTATTACATTAAGAAATACTAAAAACATTTGCAGAAGACAAAGAACATGACTTTAATGAAAACTCCGAATCCAGGTGAGTAGGGCAGACATGATGACATGGAGCTTCTTGAAAGACATACATATTGCCTCATCTCTTTCCTTCAATGAATGTTTCTCTCGTGCGAAGGTCCTTGACCTGCACAGAGAAGGGAGTAAATACGACTGAAGCATGATTATCATCAACAAGCTTAGAAACAAAAACAATATTTTTCTTGATATTGGGAGCATGAAAGACATCAGAAAGTTCAAGAGTAGAATATGACATGGGAATGCCAGATTTTTCAATATGAAAAACAGGCTGGTAGGATCTGTCTCCAATGACAATCTTACTTTTGCCAAAATAAAGAATAGGTTTAGAAAGTTTACCTGCATCACCAGTCACGTGAGTTGCTGCTCCTGAGTCAACAAACCAAGTTCCTTGATCATTCTGCTTTAAATTCAATTCTGACAAGGCGGATATCAACAAATCTCTAATCTCTCCACTTTCTTTGATATTGCTGAACTTTTTTTTGGTTCTGTCTGTGGAGTCTTTCCTTTATTTTCAGGATTGTGCCAACAACTCGCCTTGATCAGCCCTCTTTTGTTATAAAGAAAGCAAGTGGGGATAGATCTTTGTCCCTGAGCATGGGTCAACATATTTGGGGTGGGAAGCAAACCACACCCTTCGTGTCCATTTCACCCTTGTCCACCTCGCCTCCGTCCTCGACCATAAGTCACCCCTGTGGCAAAAACTTCTTGAGAATTTGCATAAGCGTGGGTTCTTTCTGAAAATCCCTTTAGAGTCATTTCATACTGAATTAATTTAGTTCGCAACTCATCAAAAGTAGGAAGGGCAGGTAAGCACTGCAGTAAAGTGACGATCATGTTATAGTCGGATCCCAATCCACTCAGACTTTGTTGCACCATATCACTGTCACTCACTGCACATCCTATAACTGCAAGTTGGTCTGTGATAGTCTTCATCTTGTTTAAATATTCCATGATGGTCATGGAGTTTATTCTCAGCAGCTGAAATTCCCTCTTGAGAAAAACCATTCTCGCCTGTGAAACTTGCGAATACGTCTGAACCATTCTCTCCCAAAGTTGCAGGGTTGTACAATTGTCAGGAATTGCAACAAGAACCTCTTGAGACAATATAGATGTAATGTATGCAACTACTGATTGATCTTTCCTTTCTCAATTGAGATATTCTGCATTTTTGACATACACAATTAAACTTGTCCCTTTATCATCTTTCTCTTCTCTCGCAACAAATTCTAGTGGGACTGGGGTGGTTCCGTCCAAGTGACCTAAGAGACCTTGGCTCCTTATAAAAGGAATGATTTGTCTCTTCCAAATAAAGAAGTTTGAGGTGATTAACTTTTCGGAAACAAGTTGACTCAGGAAACTTGAAAAAAGACTCGATTGAGAAGAATGATAATCCACGAAGGAAAAAGAATTGAACAAGGATATTCAAGTGTTCACGAAGTGCCCAGTCTACTGCCAAAGAGGTTTGCTGGTTGCCCTGAGCAACCTTCGAGAAACTAGCGATTAGAGACTGTCAGATTCAAGGAGAGATCAGATCTGAATTTTCCCTTCCTTTTTTTTTTATAAAATTTGAGATTGACACAATAGGAATTTCTCACACGTTGAACATAAGTTGAAACTAATTGCGTTTTCAGATCTGGACAAAAAAAAAGATGAGGATGACGTTGACAAACAACTGTTATGAGTACCAGTTGTGACAACGAGAAGAAAATAGGCTGAAAGGTGGAGACACTTGGTAGAAATGAAAAACAAATTAAAATTCTGCTGTCAAATATCAACTCTGGACATCAAAAGCTTGATATTTCAGATCTGATGCAACTTCATGCTCAGATCTGAATGTTCCAGTCCAAGTGGCAGAAGGATGCGCAGGGGAGAAGTGCTCCAGATCTTGTGCAAAAGCACGATCAAATCTGAATATACTAGAGGAATAAGAAAATGGGTTGACTTTAGGGTTTCACGTGAAACAATGGATTCACGTGAGGCGTGATTTTTTGAATACAAGGATAAGAAGTAGGATATTTAAGAGATTCACGATTCACCTGATGATTTAGAGATTCACGTGAGATGTGAATCTTCCAGGAAAGAAACGAAAAGAGAGATGAAGAAAATCGAAAGTGAAGAAAAACGAGAGAGATGAAGAGATCTCAAACCTCTGGTCGCACCTTTTGGAAGCACCCTTCAAACCCTAGGTGGATTTCTGCTTTGATACCATGTGAGATTTTGCCTCTGAACCTGTTTTGTGAGAAGAGAAAGAAAGAGAAGAATAGAGGTTGCGGCTGAAATTGTGACCTAGAACCATGTATTAATATGTGTTAGTATACAATATGGTGTTAAAATGTAAACTGTAATATATATATATATATATATATATTATTTAATATTATTATATTTTCTTTTATTATTTTATTTTTCTATTTTTCTTTATTTTCTTTTTTAGCATCTAGTTCAATAGAAACTAGATATTTGATCCAGAACTTGACTGTGCAAATAGCTGTTGGACTGTAGTCCAATAGCTATAATAAATGCTGTTGGACTATAGTCCAACAACTATAATAATAAATGCTGTTGGACTGCAACAGCTATATTAAGTCCAACAACTATAATAATAAATGCTGTTGGACTGTAGTCCAACAGCTATATTAAGAGACATTGGAATCCAACGTCTCTTTTGGAGAGCTCAAAATGAGCTCTCCTCTCTCTTCCACTTTTTTGTATATATAGGGGTGAACCCCTTCAATGTAAAGCACCATGCTTCTTAAGCATTTTGTTCATGAATAAAGTATTATTTATTTTTCAAGTGTTCTTCCTTTTATACCCTTTCAAGGGTCATGCTTGTAGTGTCTCCAATAGACACTTGTTTGTGAGTTATTTGTGCATTTGTTGAAGATCACCATTTCATTACATGGTATCAGAGCTACGAAATCCTTAGATCTTGAAGTGCTTCTGCCTCGATTTCCGTGCCACATTTACAAAAGATGTTTCATCACCTTGTTCTTGGCTCAAGAAGATTTGTTTGAAGAAAGGCGAACTTGTACTACAAAAATTTTTGGTTTTGTAACCTCTCTTATTCCTTTGTCTACTCTTTTTCTTTTCTTTTTATTTCTCTCTCTCTTCTCCTATTTATTCCTCTCTTACCCTTGTAAAAGATGGATGACAATGATAAGATCACCATCATTCCTATGAAGCTAAATGATACTAACTATGTAATGTGGGCTTCGATTATGAAGCACCACATTTGGGGAAAAGGTTTATGGGGTATAGTGGATGATTCCGATTTGAAACCTAAACTATCTCTTACCAAGAAAGAGGGTGATAAAAAGGTTCCTCTAACGGAAGAAGAGAAGAGTAAGGCGTTAGCCACTTATGAAAAGAAATGGAAAGAATGGAGGATAGGGCATGCAAAAATTATGTTATGGCTCATCAATAGCATAGACATTAAAAAATGCTCTAGTCTAGCTAAGTTTGAGCATGCCGATAAGGCTTGGGAATACCTCAAAAACATGTATTCCCTTAAAGATATTGCACATGTATGCAATTTACAAGATAAAGTTCGGACAATGACTCAAAAAGATAAAACTATTCGAGAATATTATAATGAGTTGTCCGAACTTTGGGAAGAGTTGGCTCTTTTTGAGCCCAAATGGCATTGTGCCGAAGACATCGAGCTTCGCCAAAAGCAACTCGATATGGAACATTTCTATCAATTTGTGAATGGTCTAAGGCCGGAGTTTGAATCCACCAAATCGGCCCTTTTACATCGTGGAAAAATTCCTTCTATTGTTGATACTATAGAAGAGCTCACTATGAAGGAAAATAGACTTAGAAAAAGTACTCATAAAGTTGATGATGACTCCGTTTTAGTTGTATCTAGATCGGGGAATCATACTCGTACTTACAAGCCGCCTCATTTTGGAAGGCAAAACAACGACTTTGATAAAAGAAAAGTTATTTGTCATCATTGTCATGAACCGGGGCACTATAGGCCTCAATGTCCAAAGTTAAAAAGAAGAGAAGAAAAAAGAGTTGCATCTGTTGAATTTGAGTCAAAAGATCAAGATGCACCTGTGTCTATGGCTCAACTGATGGAAATCCTTCAACCTCTTCTCAAAGGGGTATCCTCCTCAAACGAAGCCTCAACTGGAGCGACAGTTGCATCTTTCTCCGGTCCAGGTAACTTTCCTTGGCTTTTAGATTTTGGTGCTTCTTTTCATATGATCCTAAATGTTAATAGTCTATCCTAATGTCTTAAAAATAACTCAAGTGTGTCAAAGGTTTTTACAGCCGATGACACATCTCTTGAAGTAAAAGGAATAGGATGTTTTGAAAATCTTCAAAAATCCAAAAGATTTTTTATCCCAGAAGTTAGATATATCCCTAAACTTAATTTGAATCTCTTATCTGTCTCGCAAATATCTGATTATGGATGTAATATCTCCTTCTCTTCTCATGGTTGTTGGGTACAGGATCGCCAGTCAGGGAAGCTGATTGGGGAAGGCCATAGAGAAGGAGGACTTTATTACATGGACTTTTTGGAATTACCCAAGAATGCATTTTGTTATAATATTCAGAAATTAGAATTGGATTTATGGCACAAAAGGCTTGGCCATCCTCATATGTCTAAAATTCAATATTTTCCAAGTTTGAAAAAATTTTGTAATTCTGAAAATTTTTCTTGTAAAGACTGCATTCTTGGCAAAATGAAAATGTTACCATTTCTTAGTAGAACTTTTGTTTCCTCACGACCACTTGAGTTAATACATTCGGATGTTTGGGGCCCCGCACCAGTTATTTCCAAAGGTGGTTATACATATTATGTCATTTTTGTTGATGACTTTTCTAGACATACTTGGATTTATTTTCTTAAACATAAATCTGATGTCTTTGCTAACTTCCAAATATTTCATAAAATGGTTAAAAATAAGTTTCAAAATGATATTTCTGTTTTTCGCACTGATTCAGGGGGAGAATTTATGTCCAATGAATTCAAAGACTATCTCAATTTACATGGTATTACACATCAAAGATCATGTCCACACACTCCACAACAGAATGGCCTAGCCGAACGCAAACATCGACACATTATGGAAACTACTAGGACATTGCTAATTGCAAATCAAGTTCCAAAAAGTTTTTGGGCTGAAGCGGTCCTAACTGCCACCTACCTCATTAATAGGATGCCATCTTCCTCATTAAAGAATACAACTCCAATAGAAAAACTTGTTAATTTAACTCCAGATTATTCTAGATTAAGAGTCTTTGGATGCAAATGTTTTGTTTTCACCAACAGAAATGACAAACTCTCTCCTCGTGCAATCCCATGTGCCTTTTTAGGATATGCTGATAATAAAAAAGGCTACAGGTGTTTCGATTTTCAAAATGACAAATTATATGTGTCAAGAAATGTATCTTTTTTGGAAAAAGAAAGCTTCTTTGAATTTGAAAAATCCAAGGATGTCACTGAATACTCGTTTTTAATTGATCAAACTTCAAAATCCAATGAATGTGATGTTGGATGTGACCTTGACAATGATCAAAGTCCTATTGTTGTTGAAAATGATGATAATGAAGAGCAAATCCATAGGGATGTTAGTCTACAATATTCAAGACGTAGAGAGCAAAATCTTCCATGTGCATTACAAAAATACTCTGAAGTCTCACCTAGAAGAACGTCTAGAATCTCTAAACCTCCAGAAAAATTTGTGTTTTATGAATCTTTTTCACCCACGTATAGCGCCGCCATTGCATTAATACAATCATACGTTGAACCATCATCCTATTCTCAAGCAAAAAATCATATAGAATGGATAGAATCCATGAAAATAAAATTGGATGCACCAGAAAAGGCCAATACTTGAACGATACAAGATATTCCTCCGGGTAAGAAACCTATAGGTTGTAGGTGGGTATACAAAGTCAAAACCAAAAGTGATGGGACCCTGAAAAGATATAAGGCCCGTTTAGTAGCAAAAGGATATGCCCAAGAGTATGGCATCGATTATGAAGAAACATTTGCTCCTGTGGCCCGTATGACCACTGTTAGAACTTTAATAGCCTTGGCCTCCATTAGAACATGACATATCTTTCAATTAGATGTCAAAAATGCTTTCCTGAATGGGAATCTCGTTGAAGAAGTATACATGGAAGCCCCATCTGGTATTAGTATCCCTAAGGGTAAAGCTCTTCGTCTAGAAAAAGCTCTTTATGGTCTTAAACAGGCTTCAAAAGCCTGGTATGACCGATTTAGTCATGTTATGCTTGATATTGGTTTTCAACCTTGTTTAACTGACACTGCTTTGTTTGTTAAGAAATCTGATGCAGACATCATTATTCTTCTTCTCTATGTGGACGATATGATCATCACTGGAGGCGACAAACAGGGAGTTGCAAATATCAAATCTCTTCTTAAAACTCACTTTGAAATGACTGACTTAGGTTTATTAAGATATTTTTTAGGCATTGAAGTTGCTTATTCCCCTCGGGGGTATTTGATATCTCAATCTAAATTTGCTCTTGATATCGTTTCTAGGTCTGAAATTACAGATGATAAGAAAGTAGACACTCCAGAAGTTGTCAATGTTAAAATGAAAATTGATGATGGAGAACTTCTTGATGATCCTACTCCTTATAGACAGCTTGTTGGAGCTCTTTCTTATCTTTCCATTACTAGGCCAGATATAACGCATGCGGTTCATACAGTCAGTCAGTTTCAGCATGCTCCCACCTCCATGCACATGGGAGCGATTTTTCGTATTATTAGATACTTAAAATCCTCTCTTTCACGAGGACTCTTCTTGTCTGCTTCATCTTCATTAAATTTAATTGCATATACTGATGCTGACTGGGGAGGTGATCCCAATAATAGACACTCAACTACTGGTTTTTGTGTGTTCTTAGGTGAAACCTTAATTTCGTGGAGGTGCAGGAAGCAACAAAAAGTCTCTCTTTCCTCCACCGAAGTTGAATACAGAGCCATGGCAACCACCACTATGGAGGTTGTTTGGCTCAGACGATTGCTAGCGGATATGGGAGCTAAAGCAACACAAGCTTCAAAGATGTGTTGTGACAACAAAAGTGCGATCTACATTGCAAGCAACCGGACATTCCATGAGCGTACTAAACACATTGAGATGGACTGTCACTATGTAAGAGAGGAATACTTACATGGAACCATTGATCTGCCATATGTTACATCAGAATATCAATTAGCAGACTTCTTCACCAAGCCTCTTGCTGCTCCCAGATTTTACTTCCTCTTAGACAAACTTTCGCTCATTGTATCGTAAGTTTGAGGGGGAGTGTTAAAATGTAAACTGTAATATATATATATATATATATATTATTTAATATTATTATATTTTCTTTTATTATTTTCTTTTTCTATTTTTCTTTATTTTCTTTTTTAGCATCTAGTTTAATCGAAACTAGATATTTGATCTAGTCAAGTTCCTGAACTTGACTGTGCAAATAGATGTTGGACTGTAGTCCAACAGCTATAATAAATGTTGGTGGACTATAGTCCAACAACTATAATAATAAATGCTGTTGGACGGTAGTCCAACAGCTATATTAAGAGACGTTGGAATCCAACGTCTCTTTTGGAGAGCTCAAAATGAGCTCTCCTCTCTCTTCCACTTTTTTGTATATATAGGGGTGAACCCCTTCAATGTAAAGCACCATGCTTCTTAAGCATTTTGTTCGTGAATAAAGTATTATTTATTTTTCAAGTGTTCTTCCTTTTATACCCTTTCAAGGGTCATGCTTGTAGTGTCTCCAATAGACACTTGTTTGTGAGTTATTTGTGCATTTGTTGAAGACCACCATTTCATTACATATGGGTCCGGGTCTGGTATAACATCCAGACCCAGAATGAAATAAAGATTATACATAATATGGACCCGGGTCTGATATGATATCCAGACCCAAAAATTACAATAATCACACTTTTTCAGTTCTAACAACACACCTAGTTTCAAAGTGTCATATCCATGAAGTGTTCGAGTGTCGTGTCGTGTCGACATGGGATACACATACTAAGTGAAGTGTCCATGTGACATAGATGGCTGGGCTTATCTTGTTGGTAGACAAGGCAAGTCTTTACATATTCCTCAACATGGTTCTACCTGGGGTCAATGTTATGAAATGTAACATATTGTATATAATTATACATTCCTAACATCGTTTCACCTGGGCCAATGCGATGAAATGTAACATATTTTATATACCTGGTTCATATATTCCCTTAAAGGGGTTGAGTAAGGACTATGAAATCAATTGTCTTTTGTTGTTGTTGCATTTTGGTTTGTGGTCTTTTTGTTTCAAATAAATCATTACTTTTTTGTTGGGATCTTTATATCATACATCATCTTTAACTAGCCAAGTTAACCATTTTTAGTGTTTCTGTAGAAGAAATAAACATTTAATACTTTCCATATCTTAGTTGTCAAAGGCGCTAGGCGGTGAGGCCCTAAAAAGACTAGACGGGGCCTAGGCGGTACCTCAAATAAAACAAAACAAAACACACACACACACACAAAATATGTAAACAAAATGCTAAAATTAATAACAAATATGTGTACAACATAAAATCAATCAACAATAAGAAATAGACAAAACATAACATGTCGTCGAACACCGTAAATCAATTATATTAAATAATCTGCTAAAAAAATGAAGAATAAATAAACAATCCATACAACTAACAATGTGAATGAACAGTATACAAAAAATAAAATCATGTATACAAAAAAATGAACAGGTCAACAATGGACATTATATAAGCAATAAACAAATAAGGAGAAAAAATGAACAATTGAATTTAAATAAACAAACCATGAAACTGATAACCTGCACAAAAACATTAAGAATAAATGAACAATTGAATAACCAAACCATACAACTAACAATGTGAATAAACAATATACAAAAATAAAATCATGTATACAATCAAATTAACAACAATAGACATGATATAAGAAATAGACAAATAAGAAGAAATGAACAATTGAATAAACAAACCATACAATTGATAACCTGCCCAATGTAAATAAAAGGCAAGTAGGCAACTACATAATTTGAACACAATTAAAGCCTTAACAATATTAAGTTGACATCCAAGTCATACTAAAATGTAAACGACATAAAGAAAATCAACAAAGTTAACTATGCATGGTTTCACAGAAAAAAAAATTCAACTAATAAAAATTCAGATTATATTGTAGAATATACATAATTACATATATATAACTGTATATACATATATATTCAATTACTCATAATGTATGAATATAATCGACAAAATATGAATTCACAGAAACAAATATAATACTAATTCAGCATTTCACAGAAAATATAATACTAATTCAATATATACATAAAAATTCAGCATTTCACAGAAAAAATCACAGAAGCACATTAACACACACACATATAAGATATTACATAATAAGCGAGAGAGAAACTGAGAGAGAGATAGAGAGAGCGAGAGACAAAGAGTGAGAGAAACAAAGAGCGAGAGAATAACTAAGAGAAAGAGAGAGTGAGAGCCAAAGGAGAAAGAGAAAGAGAAAGAGAAAGAGAAAGAGAAAGAGAAAGAGAAAGAGAAAGAGTACCTTGGTTGGGTCATCCTCTTCTTCTTATTCTTCTTGCAAAAACCGAGAGAGGAGAGAAGGAGAGAGTGCGAAAAAGGGGCAATTAGGGCCCCCTTTTTCGCTTTTATATGACCCATATGGGTCAACAAAAAAGGGCCTATTTAGGCTTACGCCTAGTCAGTCCCAGCCTAGGCGCTAAATTAGGGCCCCACCGCCCAAGCTTAGTCGCCCAGGCGGTGGGGCTTTGCCTAGGTTCCACTTTTAACAACTAAGTTCCATATTCACAATTAGTATATTACATGATATAAAGATGCATTCAGTGAATATAATAATTCGTGTCACAAAAATTTGGGTTACATATTGTGTTTGAACATGTACAACTTGCATCTCAAATATACTCCACATAATTGGAAGACCTGTAAACATATGGGCTACTTATATCTGTAGCAGTAATTTATGTCTCTTCTACAGCAATCTTATCATACACAAGTGCTGGGGGATTCATAATTGAAATGTCATGTAAATTAGGTTTAACATCCAATGGAAGAACACTTTTATTATCACAGATTGATTGTTGAACTTTCATCCTGAATTGTCATCAGACCTTGTATGAACATGATTTTTATATGGCTAGCCAAGATCCTTTGTTTAGCTTTATTGCTTTACCTAGCAAAAGTTTCCTGCTTCTTACTTCCACTTGAAATCAATCTCCTTCCCAACTAAATACAATAACTTGAATGGCAAAGTTTCGTGCTGTGTATTGCTAACATAAGAGGACTATTAGGAATAAAATGCAGAAAAGGATAACTGCTATTAACCGTGAGCTTCCTCCTTCAAATGAGCAGTTTCTTTTGGATTTTGAGCAACTTCAAGCACAATTTCCTGTAAGTGTCAATGCATATTTATATTTTTTTGTCAATCACATATCACATATATTGAAGTTCTGTGGAAATTCTTGGCATATATGCAGATATGCTTGAGCTTAGTGCCGGATGACAATGGGTGCTTTTGTATGACAGGACAAGGAGCAACTACGTGCAGCTACAGAATCTGTACTTGTTACCTTGGTTGTGCACTGCAGCAGCCATGCTCCTCATGCAGAATTTCTTCTTTTCTCAGTGAGGAGTTTGTGCTCTATAGATTACATAAACTGGGTCACATTCCTGCCTGCGCTTCTCTCTTTTATTTCAACAACAGAAGTCCCAGTTGGGCAAGGGACTCAATCTATTACTAGTGTGCCATCTACTGTATCAGGAGCGTCTTGCATCACAAGTTCTTCAATCACTATGCCCAACTCTTCTAATTTTCAGACTTCGAATCCAGCATCACCTTTACCCCCAGTTCATGCTATTGGATCTCCTGGTCAGGGTTCAGTTGATCCATTAGCTTCCATAGGCCATTCACCAGTCAAATCTTCTGAAATGTCTTGCAATAGCCAACAGATAACTCTGAAGTCCAGTACATCCGTCAGAGGTATTGACACAAACTGGTTACGCCAGCTGTCTTGCAAAATCATTTTGGAAGGTCTCGAATTTAATCAGAAACCTGTTACTTATGCGGATATTTTTTCACACATGATGAATTGGTTGGTTAGTTGGGATCAAAGACAACATGTAGTAGCAGATGAATTTGATGGGACCAATGCATTTAAATCTGAGAGAGATACAACTGAGTGGATCCATAGCTGCTTGGATGTAATATGGCTCTTGGTTGAGGAAGGCAAATGTCGTGTCCCATTCTATGAGTTACTCAGGAGCGGCTTGCAATTCTTAGATAACATTCCTGATGATGAGGCATTATTTACGATGATTTTGGAGATTCACAGGAGGCGCGATATGGTAGCTATGCACATGCAAATGCTGGATCAGCACTTGCACTGCCCAACTTTTGCAACAAACAGGCTTTTATCTCAGTCTTATCCAATTATATCAGGGGAGTCATTGATTAATTTGAGGTCAGCACCTTTAACATATCCAAGTGTTTTAGGAGAACCACTGCATGGAGAGGTAAGGGCATAATCATGTTCTTATTGCATATTTTCTTTAAGATGCACTGTATTTTAGCTTGATACTGCTGATGGTTGAATTCAGGGGGTGCCTTTACTGCTAAATAATTGGTCGTTTTGTCTTCTTGGTCTAGTTTTTCATTGTGTTGTCTAATGAATACTGATAAATTATTAGAAAGAATGTAAAGTAAGAGTTTAGGCTGAAGGATTTAGTTAATAGTACTTCGCTATAGGAATTTATTTTCTATCTTTGTGAGAGCTACAATGTTACCATGAGCGAAGCAATATGATGTGTCAAATCTTACAGGCATGAAAAAAAGATTAACTTGTAAATGTTGTGTGGCACAAAGCGACAGCCTGTCTCAACGTGCAGGCCCATTAAACATGTGTCATGTTTTGGGCCGAAGAACTGCAACATGAATGACACCTGGCACATGTTGACATATATATATATATATATATATATATATATATATATATATATATATATATATATATATATATATATGCCAGTGATGTCATAGAACATTAATGTGGCATGGTAGTTATTTCAAGTCTTGCCACTTCATGATTCTCATTGATTTTAGTGTTAAAGCAGTATGTCTTCTTCATGTGGGATATCCTGGATTTTGTCAGATAGACACCCATGTTAAATTTATTATTAATAAAAATTCCTTTGTTGTAGGATCTTGCAACAATGATTCAGAAAGAAAGCGTGGATTGGGAAAGAGCTCTTCGTTGCCTAAGACATGCTCTGCGTGCTACTCCATCTCCAGATTGGTGGAGACGTGTGCTTGTTGTTGCTCCTTGTTATAGGCCACAGGCTCAACAACAAGTAGCAGTTTCTGGTGTTGCTTTTTCTACTGAAATGATTTGTGAGGCTGTCATTGGCAGAATAATGGAGCTGTTGAAATGTTCAAATTCAGGCAAGTGTCTTTTCCTGCATTGAGTGGCTGATATACATGTGTATGTGTTTGTGCGTGTGCATGCGGGCAGGTGGGCATTTACGTGTGCTTGATCCTCCTACCTGTCATACTAGGATATTTAACAGTTATTGATCCACAACCCAGCACCACACACCTGTAATCAATGGTACCAATGTGTGTGGGTCTGTGGGGGTTGGAGGTTGGGCAGCAAGTTGAGCTCCTCAGAAGAGCTCGAACTTGTTCTTTTGATAAATGAGACAAGATTGAGCCTGAGCTCGGGCTTATTTAGGGTCTTAATTATTGTTTTTTTTCCATGAAGGACGGGAAACCACCCTCATAATCAAAGACATAGTCGTGCTGGCTAAGCCTGCCGTACTTACGATCTCTGTCCCAATGGTTATATTTGCAAAATGAAATGTGTGCATATATGAACAGAAGCGAACTATTTTTGTACTGGCTACCTTGTAGTTCTTACAAGTGAGAGAGGTGATGATTTGAAATCTTATCCTGTCACTATTTTACAAGTTTAATTTTTTTTCTTTAATAGAAGTGGTTAGAGCTTAGCTGACCTGAGGTCAAGCCTGCTACGAGCTGTACCAAGTGAACTTGAAGATTGCAGACTTGGGTGGCTTGTATACAAACGTGTGGTGCAAGGGTAGGCTGGGGAAGGAGGGGAAGGGGGAGAGTAGTGGGAGCAATCTGATGGTTTTGGGGGAGGGTGTCATGCTAGCGTGCCATTTATTTTTATTGGGCAGTGAAAATTGGTGCAAGTTAAGCTGAACTTCATTGCTTCTTTTGACGTCTGTTTCATTTGCTTTACATCTTCTTATTGCAGAATTCATTTGGTAGTTCTAATTTGGGTCTTTAGAAATAGATAGACTGCTGGTAAGAATGGCTCACTTTGCAGTTTTTTATTTATTTATTTTTTTACAATGTCAACTTCCTCGATTTTGTGAATAAGGTTGTCTTTTGAGTTTTATCATTTGTGGCAACTAGGGATGCGGTGTTTTTGGTGTGATGATCCAAAATTCCAAATTAGTCCATTGTGGTCCACTGTCTTAGTTGTCTATATTTGGTGGTATATTTTGAAATGGATGGTCCAAACTCCAAAGTAGTCCATTTCCACCATTTTCAGTGTTTCATTTTTTATGCTGTGCCTGGTGTAAGTCATCCTTTAAGAGTCTTTCAATTTTAATAGGATGATATGCGATGAACTATGTCATGAATTCTTCACATTTTGTTGATATTTTTTTTGAGTTGGTCTGCATCTTTTATTACAAAAGTCATTTGGCAGTTTGAATTTGGCCTTTGCAGAAGCAAATTGCTGGCAGGAGTGGCTTATTTTTTCAGATATTTTGTTCTTTTTTATGAAGAATGGGCATATTGATTTCCTGGATTTTGTCGACAAGCTTGTACTTCGTGTTACGAAAGGTGATCAACAATTTACTCGTAGTAACCATGTTGCATGGCTGCTGACTCAGATGATCCGCTTAGAGGTTGTGACAAATGCTTTGAATCAAGACCCCAAAAAGGTTAGTCTTTATCAGCGTCTTGCAGTTCCTTAGAATTGTTACAGTTGGTTGTTATAGGGAATTACCAAATGTAATGCAATAATTTTGCTGGTTAGATGGAGACAATTAGAAAGATTATATCATTTCAATGGGAAGAGAGAAATTCTGATCAGAACATGGTTAATCCTTGGAGCATCCTTCTCGACTTTGTATGTAGCATCCAGTCATTGCGGATACGGTCATCCAACCCTTCAATCAGGGATTATTTGAACCCTGAACAGATTCAAAAGGGAAAGCAAATAGAAGAATGGTGGAGGCCATTTGCAAAAGGTATTTTTATTAGTATGCTATCCAAATATCTCATGGTTTGATGACAATGTAGTCTATTATCTCTTGAGTAGACCTTTTATAGCTGCTTGATTAAGTATTGCTTAACAGCTAAGCAGAGCTTTGCACATGCATCTAATAAATGAAATCAGACTTGAGGCTCATAGGTGCCTCAGGTAAGATACTATGTGTATTTGACACAGTAGGGAAAGCAACTAGTGCTGAAGCATTTTTTTTCTGCAAGTTGCTGGTTCAGTCTTACGGTCCTTGACTCTGTTGATTGAGCTGGTGTGATACAAACACTTGTTTAGTTCTTCATAGCTTGTCATTCATGAAAGGAGAATAACTTAATCTCAGTACTTTTTTTGTTAATGAAATAAAATTATTTGGTTCATTTATGAAATTCATTTAGAAGACAGATCCAGTTCTTGAAATGCATTATCATTTTGAAACTTCCATTATGCACCATCATCTGTTGTGAAATTCTATTTTTAGTTATGAGTGCATTTTCTGGTCTTTGTTCTATTCATTCTTGTTGCAAGCTTTTTATTACATCAAACAAGTGTGTTCAAACTTCTGACAATGTCATTGCATGTTTCTCCTATAGTGTTGTTTATAGGTGCCTAACTTGTCTCTTGCTTGGATTTTCATTCTTAAGGGGAGCGCATGCTAGATTATGTGAATTTAGATGATAGATCACTCGGGATGTTTTGGGTACTTTCACATACAATGGTCCAATCTGCCTGCGACACCTTGATGAATTGGCTGAATTCTGCTGGTGTTAGTGAGTTATTGCAGCCAGTATCCATTCAACCTAATGAGAGGATGATGGTGATGCGTGACTCATGCCCTTTGCCAATGACATTCTTATCTGGCCTTTCAATCCATCTGTTACTGATTTTGTCTTCAAAGATCGAAGATGTCTTATTTCAAGGGCAGGTATCTGACATGTTGGTGAATATGTTTAGTTTTTAAATACTTTATGTTCAATGTTTTAGGAGCAAATTGGGTTCCTATCCAAGCTATATTCTTGGGCTTCATGATTCTCTGTTGTATAGAAATTCAGGAAAAATGCATGCATCTTGCAATTTGGACCCTGTGAGCAAAAAATGTGATGTGCTGCTGTTTGTCATTTTGATTTTTCTTTCTTTATTCAAATTTATGCTTGCAATTTTATTCTATGTCACAGGGATTCGGCTAGCAGGGTGTCGCACCCGCGTTGACGCGACTCGGTGCGGGTGCGGCCAACCCGACCCTGGGTGCGTTGACCGCACCCAGGGTCATTTTTGTCCATTTTTTGGATTTGTTTTTAAAATTTTTTTTCCCTATGAAATGGGCTGCGGAATTTAAAAAAAAATTCTTTGGGGGGGGGGGGGGGCGCTGCCCCCCTATACCCCCCCCCCCGGACCCCCGCCCGCTGACCGCGCAACGGGACCCGCGCCGGAGGGAGCCCCCGGACCCCCCTTCCTGCCAGGGCAAAAACAACAACAACAACAACAACAACTACGCCTTCATCCCAAAACAATTGGGGTCAGCGATATGAACCAAAAAAGAAATTCATTTTGGGTCTTCCACATGAATCCTTTTCCTCCAATCATTTCTATCCAACGCCATGTCCTCGGTGAGGTTCAAAGCATTCATATCCTTTCCTATCATCTCCATCCAAGTCTTCCTAGGCCTACCCCGACCTCTTTTAACTAATATATTTTCCCATTTCTCCAACCTTCTAACTGGAGCATCATTAGGCCTTCGCCGAATATGTCCAAACCACCGTAAACGATTCTCTCGCATCTTATTTTCAATGGGTGCAACACCTACCTTCTTACGTATCTCTTCGTTCCGAATCTTATCTTTTATTGTATTTCCACACATCCATCTAAGCATCCGCATCTCAGCTACACTCATTTTTTGAATATGATGTCTCTTGGCAGCCCAACATTCTGTACCATATAGTAAAGCGGGTCTAATAGTCGTCCTATAAAACTTTCCCTTCAACCGCAATGGCATTCTACGATCGCACAACACTCCAGTTGCACTTTTCCATTTCATCCACCCAACCTTTATCCTATGATTTACATCTCCATCAATTTCTCCATACTTTTGAATGATGGATCCCAAATATTTGAAATAATCATTCACCGGTATTTCTTGCTCACCAAGCTTCACTACACTCTCATCACTACTTCGTTGCTTACTAAACCGACATTCCATATATTCAGTCTTACTCTTACTCAACTTAAAACCTCTAGCTTCCAATGTCTGTCTCCATAATTCTAACTTAGCATTAACCCCATCTCTAGACTCATCAATCAAAACAATATCATCAGCAAACAACATACACCACGGTACATTTTCTTGAATTGATCTCATAAGCTCATCCATCACTATCGCAAATAGGAAAGGGCTTAAAGCAGATCCTTGATGTAACCCAACCGTTATCGGAAAATTGGTTGTCACCCCTCCACAAGAGCGGACATTGGTTACTACTCCTTCATACATATCTTTAATTATACTAATGTACTTGAGAGAAACACCTTTCTTCATCATTGTCCACCAGAGAACGTCCTTAGGTACTCTATCGTATGCCTTCTCTAAATCAATAAAAACCATATGCAAATCTTTGTTCCTCTCTCTATATCTTTCAATAAGTTGTCTAAGAAGATGTATAGCTTCCATAGTTGATCTTCCAGGCATAAAACCAAATTGATTCTCCGATATCATGACAACCTTCCTCAACCTAGACTCAATCACCCTCTCCCAAAGTTTCATGCATTAATGGACACCAGTGGCAAAAACAATGACCATAAAATACACCCTTGAAGTTTAAAAATGACTTGGCAGTTCCATGCATTAATGGACACCAATAGCTATTTTTGCAATTTTGTGTAAAAATAAGTTACACTTATTAGCTGTGCATTCAAAATGCACAATTATTAATATGTTTTCCTAATAAAAATTACTAAAATGTCCATAATTGTGACAATTAATACACCTAATCACCATATCAATTTTTAAATTTGTTAGGGGCATAAAATTGTGGTGAACGTACTAACATGCATAAATGTCATGGACCTTAAGAGCTACCAGCCTACCATACATTCATACATATACACTATATATATATATATTACATTTTCCCCTGCCACACCCCCACACTCGGGTTTTTTGGAAGTGCCGAATCCCCGCACCCGCACCCGCACCCATGTGACATAGATTTTATTATATCCTACTGCTTTAGTCGGATGGATGGAATTGAAATAAAGAAAAGCTATGTGACTATGTCACAGGGACACACCCCTCAAGGGGCGAATCACACGTTGGTACGATACGACACGGATCCAGATACGGGATTCAGTGCGACATGCAAAGGACACGGGCAACACCGTGTTTGACACGTTGACATAATGCATCTGTTAGAAAGTGACTTGGAATACATTGGGTTCAATAATGAACCCATACTTATGCACGTGGAGTGCAAATATACCCATTAAAGGGAAACAACATAAGCACATAATGTGCTAACACATAAAACCCATAAAAAGGGAAAAATATGACATAAAGTCATAAGTTGCATATCATTGAAGAATAATGGAGAAGGGGTAAAAACCCCATTACAATGGAGCATAAGCTCCCTCAAGAAGTAAGAAATACAAAGGGGAGAGCCCCTATTTATAACAACAAAAAGGAGCCTTGGAGGGGCTCCACTCATAGCCCAACGTCTATTTGAGTGGGCCCCCCAAGGTACCTTTTGGTACTTGAGAAAAAAGAAATAAAAATAAAAGAAAAAGAAAAAGAAAATAAATTACAATCACATTCATAAAGTGAATGTGCGTAAAACAGAGGAAAAGACTAAAATACCCCTACGGCTAAACAAAAGGAAAATATATATTTTATATATATAAATAGGAGGATACATATACATATATACCATATATGTATATGTATCATCTTTTATATATATAAAATATGTCTAATTACAACAATTGATGGGTACATTTTAACACCCCCCCTCAAGCTTTGCAAGGAAACGAAAAGATTGAAAAAAAGGGCAAAACTCCACGAGGCTTCGGCGACTCCAAGAGGGTTCGGCAAGGATGCAATGAAACTTGAAATAGCCTTCCTCCAATTGTCTTCAAATGATGAACCCATTTCCCGAACCATCCAAGGTACTTTCCTTTGTCCTATCTCCAAGATCCTGAGAAAAGAAAACAACAAAGAACAAGTAAACAATATCTTTGCACTTTACTAAAAAAGGAACATTCCTAACAAGGTGCAAAATTTATGCATAATATGATAGTTACTTTAGTATGAAACGAAAAATTTAGAAAACCAAAGTTTCTAAATCATACATTATGTTAAAACAAAATGAGCGGAAGCAAATTATGCAAAAATTGCAAGAATGCATAATGCATTCATAAGGTCCACCACTGGACAAATATAACCCCATAATGGGGAATAACAAAATGATCCACTAAGGGATACCACAAGAAGCCTACGAAGAGGCATAACAGACATATGCTTTATTGAATGAGAGCCCCAAAAAGGCCATAAAGAGCATATGCATATACGAATCATAATATGAATTGATACTCAAAGAAGTAAAACATGCTTCAAACATGTAGTGAAGTTCCAAAAAAGAGAAACGAAGTCTCCAAGCATACTTTAGGCAAAATAAACCCAAGAGTTCACAAGGTTTTTAAAAACATTTATGAAAGTCACACTTAATAAAAAAAACATTTTACATATAAGGGTGGCAAAAACCATAAGCACTTAATATATAGATTAAATGCTAAGAAATCAATCAAAAAGATGATTTACTTGAAAAACACAAGTCATGAATGAAATTTTGCCAATTTCAACAATAGTTTATCCATTACAAACATCTTCCTCATTAGTCCTCCAAAACCCATAAATCAAGTGTATAAGCTACTAGATCAAGAATATAAAGCCATTAAAGGCCAAGGACACACACAAAGGTGTGTAAAAGAACCTCTTGTCTACATATAATAATACTTGAAATAAGTGCATTTACGACAAGAACAAGAGAATACATGCCAACATGGACTAAAAAGTATCTCTTGTCTACGTAAAAAATACACTTAAAACCAAGTATGTTCGGCTACTAGAACAAGAGTAATAAGCCAACCATGGGCTAAAACATAATACATCTCTTGTCTACATATGATAGCACTTGAAATGAATGAAATAAGCCAACCATGGGCATACATCTTAAGCGACTAGAACAAGGACACAAACGCCAACATACGCCAACATACGCTAAAAATCATACACCATGGTGTGAATCAACATGCCTTGTCTACATATAAAAACACTCAAGACAAGTGTGTTCAGCTACTAGACCAAGAGAGCAAAAGCCAACAAAGGGCTAAAAACACACGAAGGTGTAATAAAATTCTTGTCTACATATGATGACACTTAGATAATGGGCATAAAAGGAAAAGACTTTTGAGGCAATAAACTTGTAATGAAAATAAACCTCGAATAAAACAATACTCCTTTTAAAATGAATTCTCATAACAATAACATGCATGTAAAAAATATCTTCAACAAGATACTATAATCGATAAAATAAAATTCTTGAGAACAAATGTGTGAACATACACACACCAAGAACACTTAGAATACTTGTGCAAAATCACAAGAACACATGTGCACAACGAGCACAACATACGGAATCACAAATGTGCAAATGCGCTCATAAGATTCATAAACAAATAAAAGGTTGGGCTATAATCCCAAAACATCTTGATTTTAAATGTACCTTAAAACATTTAAGGTTTCAAATACCATATGTCCATCACATTTACTTAGAAGCATCCATAATATCAATGGCACAAGAACAAACTAGTGACACACTCATATATCAAATCATTCTAGAGTCCCAAGGTGCCCATAACTCACCTCAACCACCATCTATAATATGGTAAGTGGACAATCTAAAAAGACATAACAACGAGTGTCACACTCATAATTAGAGATCATATACCAAATCATTCTAGAGTCCCAAGGTGCCCATAACTCACCTCAACCACCATCTATAATATGACAATTTGGACGATCTAAAATGATATAACACGAGGTGCCCATAACTCACCTCAACAAACATCTCTAATAAAACAATAATAAGGCCAAAACAATGATGCATTAAATAACATGTGATGGACAAACATAAATGCCACAAAAGGGCAATAAACACATAAGGAATCATTTTCCAAATAAAATTTTTTTACAAAGAGGACCGATTAACAAATTAAATCAAAGGTCCAATATAATCCATCAAAACAATTTTGCATAACCACGAATTATGCTTAATCTTCAAAAGAAGTCTTGTACACCAAAAAAGGCTTACTATGCAACATAACATGAAATATTAAGCAACATCATGTGTATGAACCGATTTGGAACAAACAAGCCTTAACTATGAAAGACATAAGGTGCAATTAAACGGTGAAGTTGGTGAAGTTCAAAAATAACAAACTTAGGCCAATATAGGCATTCATAAAGATGGTGAATTTTGAAAAACTTATGAAATCTACTATTTCAACTTAAAAATGATAAACAATCATGAAATCTTCATAAAAGTGTATATACTCACAAGAAGATTATAAGGACCGAAAGGCTCCTTAAGGAGAGTTTGAACAAACAAACATATACAACTCCCAAAGAAGGAGAAAACTCCATTAAAGTGGAAGAAATCCCAACAAAATAGATTCATTAACAAAACCTTATGATAAATAAGATTGTACTATGGCTTAAATAAAAAGTAAACATTTATTGAGGAAAAATTTAACACTCTTAAGTTTTATCGAAAAACATGACTTAATAGATTATTACCTACTCCTAATGAAATAAGTACACAATAAACATTAGTGAAGACCATAACTTTTGTAATGAAATATGCGGAAAAGCAAAAGAGTGCATTAAGCACTTACAACATTCACAAATGAACAAACAAAAGGGCAAACACCAAAACCCACAAGAGACAATCACAACATAAAAATATAAATGTCTCTTATTGAAAAGAGAGAGAACTCTCTAAATGTTGAAAACATCCTTAAGAGTGTAAAGATGGAAAGAAAATCACCATATTCCATAAGACCATTTTAAAACTTAATTCAACCGGTATTAAAAAAAACTTTTTTAATTAAATGTTGCTCATATAAAACGGACACATAATATGAAATTTTTCATATATGCCAAACATTTTTCAAAAAACTATATTTCACAAGCATTTTAATCTTAACATACCTTTCTTTAAAGACTAAACATTCATATAAAGGTATTTTCATAAACAAGGTTAGGTTTAAAATGTAAATTCAAAGTTCCAACGGTCATAAATTTTTACCGACCCATTAAAGCAAGTTTTGAGCAATCATATATCTAATTTTTCGCCAAACAAGTTATCATTTAAAGTTTTTCAAAGAAAAACATACGAAAACGATTCAATGGAGTAGCAAGAAACTCAAAAAAGACATAATGACAAAAATCACACATAAAGAAAAGAACATATTCCATTCTTCATACAATACTCAAAGAAATAGAATGCATACCGAATAACTATAAGAAAGACAATAGAGAGAAATGAATACTTCACCATTTTTCTTTAACAAATTCTTGAATACTACGCTTCCCGATGCACCAAAGAGCAACTCGATCTCAACCTTGCTATGATACCATGTTAGAAAGTGACTTGGAATACATTGGGTTCAATAATGAACCCATACTTATGCACGTGGAGTGCAAATATACCCATTAAAGGGAAACAACATAAGCACATAATGTGCTAACACATAAAACCCATAAAAAGGGAAAAATATGACATAAAGTCATAAGTTGCATATCATTGAAGAATAATGGAGAAGGGGTAAAAACCCCATTACAATGGAGCATAAGCTCCCTCAAGAAGTAAGAAATACAAAGGGGAGAGCCCCTATTTATAACAACAAAAAGGAGCCTTGGAGTGGCTCCACTCATAGACGTTGGAGCCCCTCCAACGTTGGAAGGGGCCCAACGTCTATTTGAGTGGGCCCCCCAAGGTACCTTTTGGTACTTGAGAAAAAAGAAATAAAAATAAAAGAAAAATAAAAATAAAATAAATTACAATCACATTCATAAAGTGAATGTGCGTAAAACAGAGGAAAAGACTAAAATACCCCTACGGCTAAACAAAAGGAAAATATATATTTTATATATATAAATAGGAGGATACATATACATATATACCATATATGTATATGTATCATCTTTTATATATATAAAATATGTCTAATTACAACAATTGATGGGTACATTTTAACAACATCACACATATCCGGCACACAGACACGCTGTCCGGCACACTCAATATGGTGTCTGGCATGAATGACACGGCATTTGACACATTCAATATGGTACATGCATGACACGGTGCCTGGCACAATAAAACATATACTTATAAATATATATTTTTAAAAATTTTAATGGTTAATATATATTATATAATTATATAAATATATAAATATATAATATATGTACGACCTTGTCCCTGAATCCTAATTTTTGAAAATTGCCGTATCGTACCAAGCTAATCCCCATCGTATCCTGTACCCGCATCCACATCCACATCCACGTGACATAGAAGAAAAGGAAACTTTGGAGAGAAATCAGTTATTATGGTTTTTCATTAAGTTCATAAAGTGAGACTAGATAAAAATTCCATTTAATTTTGTAGGCTAAAACTTACAAAAGGTTAAACTCTACTTTTTTGTATCGTCATCAAACTGTACACTGATTATAGCTCATGATAAACCTCTCATGCATCAATTTATTTCTCTAGTTAAACGTTTTAAAGAAACATCACTGTTATCTCCTTTGCGTCTTTTTAATTTTCTTTATTTTGTGGCTTTGTTTCATGAATGTTTATAGCTAATCAACTAATGACTTCTTTCTCAACTTTTTTAGGTCATTCCTAGCATTTCGTTGGTTGAAACATATACGAGGATTTTGCTGATTGCGCCTCACTCATTATTTCGTCTACATTTTAATGTAAGTTCCTATGCCAAAAGTTGCTTTCTTGGTTAAGTTCATTGCATGATTCTTTTGTTTGAAAGCAGTTAGTTTCAAGTTTGGTAGAAGGAACATATTCTGTGCTGTGCAAATCCAATAAAAATTAAAGGTTCATAATTCAGTAACCTTTCCAAAAAAGAGTATTTATGCCCATTTGTTTTTTGGTGTCATGGCCGAGTGGTAAGGCTAGGGGCTGCAAATCCTTTTTCCCCAGTTCAAATCCAGGTGTCGCCTTCCCCCTCACAGCCACCACCTTTTGAATTTTCTGTACTCTTATCCATGTAGAGAATCATTCACTAAATTTGTTATACTTGACAAAGGTCATGCACTTCCATATTTTAGACATGTATTTTGTGTCTACCACTTTCTATTTATGCATGCGTTATTCATAGTTAGAGCTTTCCTTGTAATTGGCAATAGCTGAAGTTTTTTTTTTGCTGCAAGATCATTTTCGTACCAGGGGCAATTCTGGGGAATTGGCCCTGGTTTGAGATTGGGTCCCGTAGTTAAGATAGTAAGTCCATCTATCCTGCTATGTGTTTGAACTTGACATTCTTCACAATGTAATTTGTCCTTGTGAAATTCAATTCTGAAACATTTCGTTGCAACTTGCAAGTATCTTTTCAGTAGATCTAACATTATGTTATCTCTGATATAATTGAGTTTCATGGATTAGCCACCCCACTTATGTTGGTTGACTAATTGGCTGGCCCCAATTGTGTAGGTATTTATATTTGTTTTGTATGAATTTGAACCTTATCCATTTGACTCTTTGAGAGGTTTGTGATAATCTGATGCATACATGCACACATCTACGCATTCATACATGTATACATGCATATGTGATGTGTTTATATGTGCATTTTTGTGCATTTATGCATTATGTGTTTTTATATGTAATACATAACATATTTCTATATATTTGCCTATATATTTTATTAAGAGCTTAAAAAGATTTTCCATTTTGTTCTCGTTTTTGCTCGTGTTGTGGGAGGTAGATCATAAGTTGAAACTCATAAGATATAACCTTGTCATGTAAAGCTTGATTAACAGTTGTAAGATGTTATGATTGATAAATCTTAGTTGAAGTGTGAATCTATGTGCTTAGCTATGCATATGTGAATGTGTCTTCCCTTGGATTTTTCTCATAGGTTTCCATTTTAAAACTTCTAAATTGCCTCTATTCGATGAGCTCTTGAATGAATCGCCGATGATGTAGGCAACTAATGCTGTGAAAAATCTTCCACCGAGAATTTGAAGTTGGATAGCCAAACATGTGAAATTTAAAGCACCATTGGGAATTCCTGACTTAGTTGAGAAACTTCCGTAACAAAGAATTAGCTAAGTATCCTATTATCAAAGAGGCACCAGAACCAAGACCAAGCATTGTGTGCAGTCAGAAAATATGATGTTGCACATGAATGGAGTACCAGAACAAAACTTCAATAGGAAGAACACATGCTTGCAAAACAGAGGCAAAAAGTATAAACTGCCTTGGAGACAAGAAAAGAGCATTGTGATGGATTTGCATGAACAGATGGACTGGAGGTCAGTGCAAGGACAGAGGAGAATGCTAAACATGCTAAAAAGCCCTTCCCATTTAGCCTTTGATGCTGAATTGCATGTTAAATTAGCACTAGAATGGGCTATGAATTGTTTAAAACTCTCAAGACATTCTTCTGTTTTTGTCATCATCATCAAGCCTTATCCCCGCTACAT
Source organism: Nuphar pumila (assembly GCF_984573655.1). NCBI lineage: Eukaryota > Viridiplantae > Streptophyta > Magnoliopsida > Nymphaeales > Nymphaeaceae > Nuphar > Nuphar pumila. Next base: position 4,386,265 of record NC_143262.1, read on the forward strand.
ACATAGCCTTGCGAGTTTCATCTCTTAACTTTTTTCTTCACAGAGCTACAGCCTTTGTCAACCTACATTCTTTCATATTCCCTCGCTTTCCCCCTCCCAAGTCTTTATCACACTTTTCCTGGTCCTTGATATTATTGTTTTTAATAGTATTTCAAAATGGTTAGGTGTAAACATAGAAAATTTAAAATGTTTCATTAGATAATCAGAAATTATGCAGCTTAGGGCTCAAATTTTTGTATTTGATAGTAGAATTGTGGTTTGAAAAAGTTGTTTAGATATTTTCTAATGATTTATGAAAATTTTGAAGCTTTAGTGCTATTTTAGAAATTTTAATGCTTGTGATCACCACATTGTTACTGGAAGCTTCTAAAAGTCTCGAAAGCTTGCTTCTCAAGAAGCTTGTATTGGAGGTACCAAACCAAATGCTTCTTTCATGCTTTCAAAATTATGTTGGAAGCTCGCTTCCTTTAATATGAAATCGAATTGTTACTGCTGTCAGAAATGCACTTTTCATTTTAGAAGTTGTTTTTTAATTATTTTGATTTTAAAACCTACATATGATGGGTATTTTGGGTAAAAAGGCTCAAAGATGCATTTAAGTAAAAACACAGGTTTTATCTCCTTTTTTTTCTTTATTTTGTCAATGTTATTTCTATTCGCTTCCATTATTGCTTCTTACTTGCTTCGCTGTATGCTTTCTAAACACTTCACACATTAAATATATTTTTTAAAACACTTCACACATTAAATATATTTTTTAAAACACTTGCTTCTTGCGCCCAGTTGTTTTGGTAACATGGATCAGGGTATGAGGTACTATAGGTGATTTTATGGAGTTTGCTAATGTTTTGGGAAAATGAAGGAACTTTTGGAATTTCGACATGCATGTGCATGATACGATGGCTGAGAAAATAATGAAAGAGAATCAAAGGGACATTGCTAGAGTTTTCAAAAGCATCATATGTCCAAGTAAAACCCAAGTCTCTTCATGGCACTGAATCTGCTGATTGGATGTTCATTTGGCTGACCCAATCAATTCAGATAAAAGTTTTGATCTATGTGAGGCAATTGTTGTCAACTGCTTAATTGAACGGTATCCAATTCCACTTGTCTGTATTGTTGTCCCATATTTTGAATCGTTAGGTGTTGGCCTAGGTCTTCAATCTTAACGAACCTTGGCATTGTCTCCTTTGATATGGACACAACTCCTTTAAATAAAACATTCACAAATGCAGAATGAGTGCAATTGTAAGTGTTCTTGTTTTTTTTTTTTGAGTTGTGGGTGTGTGATTTTTTTTTTTAAATTTTTTAATGTTGTCTTTCATGATCATGTAATTTTGGTGGACAACAGCTGGTCAATCAAATAGCATGCTGATGATCTTGTCTTCCTCATTGCTGACAATTAATCCAATTTGGTGAGCATGGTTACTACATCCCATGCCTAATCTTGGTCTGAAATTCATTATCATTCCTTTGTACATACAATTTATGCGTGCACATTTTGCTATTCTTTTGTTCTTCTATTTTAAATTCTTCTAGTGAATTGCTCCTTTATATTCTGCAGACTCTGTCACAACGGTTTCCGTCAATATTTAGCAAGCCTGGGGCTTCTCTTCTTCTATTGGAAATACTAAACTACCGGCTCATTCCTCTATATAGGTGATCTGCTGCTGTCTCCATATAAGATTAGTCTATTTTTATCATGGACTTCCTCAATGTTATATGTTAAGGGAATCATGTGCATTATTTCGTTAATGGTCAGTGAGTTGTTTCATTATTGTTGCTTGTTTTTATGTACGTGCTATTCAAGAGTTATTTCATATGTGTAATGATAATTCTTATTTCCATTTGGAAGAATTTCAACTTTTCATGGTAGTTGTCTTATGTTTTGTGATCTGCTGCTGTCTCCATATAAGATTAGTCTATTTTTATCATGGACTTCCTCAATGTTATATGTTAAGGGAATCATGTGCATTATTTCGTTAATGGTCAGTGAGTTGTTTCATTATTGTTGCTTGTTTTTATGTACGTGCTATTCAAGAGTTATTTCATATGTGTAATGATAATTCTTATTTCCATTTGGAAGAATTTCAACTTTTCATGGTAGTTGTCTTATGTTTTGCAAGAACCTTTTGGTGAACTCTATGATAACCAGAAAATGTTTTAAAAAATCAGTGAATTTTGTTGCTGCTACTGCGATCTTGTCTAATGCTTTGGTTGCTAATCACTACACTAGGTATGATTGTTATTGTAGGAGGTCCATAATAATGTCCACATTCTGTAGTTGGCTTGTTTATTTTTTGACTTTTTGACTTGTATATATTATGAGCCCTTAACAGGTCCATAATATCCAGTTTTGTAATAGCCCTTAATGATGGTCATGCTTGTCTCTGTTTATGGTCAAATGAAAGAATAAGAAATAGAGAGAGGGCCTGATAGTTACCCAAGTCTCCCTTTTTCCTTCTTCACTTCTTCTTCTTCAACTCTTTATTGCAGGGAATACCAGTCATTAAGATGGTATCAGAGCATGAATGACTGGTCTGAGGGCTCAGATTGCAAAGTTGAAGGTGAGCCAGGTGACTTCAGTTAATGACATCACGCCTGGCCTAGTGTGAAAGATTTTAGCTGGTTTTTGTAGGGATTCAGTCTAGTAAGTATTTAGAAGAATTTACAGTATTTTTTCATATTTTTAGTGGAGATTTGGGGGAGTTTCAGATTTTCTATTGTATTTTCTGCTGCCCCCCTAATCTTGGGTTTTTTTGTCCATATGAAATTCTAGAAGGGTTGAAGCTATATCTATTTGGCTTTTCTGTGTTCAATGTAGACTTGATTTGGGGCATGGGGTTTAAGGTGGTTAGTGAATTTGAAGAAAGTTTTTTTTCTGAAGTTTAAGGGTGTTAAGATATTGTATCCAATATCTTATTATGCCTCGTATCTAAGTGTCATTATATGTAGACAAAATATGTTTGTTCACACTTTTGTGTGTTTGTTTAGCCTATAAGTGGCATTGAGATTATACTTTTGTTCTAGTAGCTGATACACCTATTTTGAGTGTTATTATATGTAGACAAGAGATGCTTATTTACACTTTTGTGTGTTTGTTTAGCCCATAAGTGACATTGAGATTATACTCTTGTTCTAGTAGCTGATACACTTATTTTGAGTGTCATTATATATAGACAAGAGATGTTTTGAATGTGGTGAGTTTTGTGCATCCGGTGATTATTCACACTTTTTGTGTGTTTATTTAGCCCATAAGTGGCATTGTAATTATACTCTTGTTATAGTAGTTGATACACTTGATTTTTGAGGTTTGGACGTCTGGTGAGGTGATTGCTTGTGGTGGTTGAACTATTGTTGAGATTTGCAAATATCATTCATTGTGCTGTGGGATTTTTAAATCTCTCCATAAAATTTCTAATTTTTTACTAATTTGTTCTTGTATGGGAAATGGTTATTGAAATATTTTCATGCAGTTTGCATTAAATGCTTTAATTGCATGATTAAGAATACTTTAAATTTGTTTCATGATTGGCTGCCTTGCCTGTTTTGCATATATATATATATATTGATATTCATAAACTATCATTTCTTAATATTTGCAAAATTTTAGATCTCTTCATATTTCTTGTAAGGTGTTGTCTATTGAAAGTTTTTCATTGTTATATCTTAAAATTGGTCCATAAGTGACTTTTTCATTGATTCTAAACTATTGCATGATTCATTCACAAATGCATTAGTTGTGTGGTTAATGTTTCTTCTAAAATGTAATAATTAATTGATCTAAGATTATTTGTATCTTCTTAAATCCTTATTAAATGAGTTGAATCATTTCTTATATCTTCTGCTGTGTAAAAATGATTTGTTCTTGAAAGAAAATCTAACTATGAGTAATTTACTCTCCTTTGTGGGGTTTTGGTATTTAAACTCTTTTGTGAGTTATTTCTTCATGGTATTGATGTTGGTTGAAAATCCATGCCTTTTATGCATTAATGTGCGTTTCATGATAGATACATGTGAGTATTGACTTTGAATAATGCATGTTTTCATGAATTTTTAAAGTAATTAAGGATTTATGAGCTTATCTTTGAGATATTTTATGCATGCATTTCTCTTTTTGATAATATGCAATTATGTTCTCTTATGAATTAAGAACTATGATTTCTTAAAATTATCTATTCAAGTGAGTCTCTCAATGACTATTGTATTTGAAAAATTAATGATTTTCAAAATTAAATTTTTAAAATGATTTTTAAAAATGTTAAATTGTTTTATTAAATATTTTCTATGTATTGGATTTTTGGTGTCTTTGGCCATCCTCTCTCCATAATATATAACTGATATAATTTATTTTTGAAATATTTGATGTTTTATGATATATATGTGTATGGTTGGGATGTTTTGTTAGCTCTATTTACACGTTCTCAAATATTGATGATATTTAAGATCCTAAAGCCCCTTTCTATAATAGAGCATATGATTGAATATCAAGCACATCTTTGAAAGAAGCAACAAATGAAAGAACTTGATGAAGTCAATGAAGACATTTTATGTAATGTGTTTTCCTTTGTAATTGCAAACTCACTGTGTCACTGTAAGTTTGAGGAAGGGTGTTATTAATCTATCATTTTTTATGTATATAATATATTATATATACGTACATCTATACCTATATATGTATATATTTATAATATTTATACTATATATTGCATATGTATATATATATATATATATATTTATATACATATATATTCATTGCAAAGTCAACTTGCATTGTAAAGTCAACTAAAGTTGACTTTGCATTAGTTGTTGCCCAACGGTCTAGTTGTTGGGAACTCAGCCCCACAGCTAGATTTGTGTTGGGAATTAAGCCCAATAATTAGATTTCTAGTCCAATGGTTAGAGAGGACTTTCTCTCTCCTCTCTTTACTCTATCTCTTCATCTCTTTTCTCTATATATATGGGTGTGTGTGTGCTTATTGTAGGTGAGAGTGTGGTGGGTAGGTTTAGACTCTTTTGTATGTTTTTTAGTGTATTGTAGTTAGGATCTTATGTATTTAGTTCTTTTATGTATTTCATTATTCATTATGAATGAAATCATTTATTCATACAACTTGTATCAAGTTTGTAGATTGTTAGTATTCAAATACATTTCGATTGGCATTTGGCCTATGATTTGGAGTGCCTTGGATTCCGTGCCACTTCGAGACAGTATGTTAGTTAAATAAGAAGAAAATTGATACTCTGCAGTTTGACTTTGATGTAATGTTGTGTATGGTATGTTGTACTTATATTTGCTTTTGAACGTAGTTGTCACACTTGTCACGTTTGTGTACTATTTGCTGCATTACTTCTATTTTTCAGTAGGTTGCAATTTTAGTTCTTTTTAGCCATCTATAATGTGATATGTATGTCTTTTTTAGGCTGGGGTAGTTCTTCAGCTTTTTACTCCTTTTACAAGGCATCATAAACTTGCCCAATAACTTCATAAAATGGTTATTCTTAGACTGAGAATGGCTCATCCGGAGACCTTTTCACTTATATTTGTAAGAAAATATTCTTTTTCTTTCTATCATATGCATTATTTGCTTGAGTGAACGAGAGAACACTTTCATCCCATCACTTGGTAACTTTATTGAGATGCCTTTTTGTTGTATCTATATTTGTAAATCATGGAAAATGATTTTTATATGTGCCTCTTGTAGGTACAATGGGAAAATCAGGTCCCTACTGTATGATGTTTCAAAGACAATCTCTTCAATCAAGGGAAAACGGGGAGAGCATCGTAGTTTCCGACTTGCTGAAAATTTATGCATGAATCTTATACTTTCATTGCGGGACTATTTTTCTGTAAAGAAGGACCTAAAGGTACATGTACTAATGGCATTTGAAGGATGCATTGTTCTCTTTGTTAAGGGGTTGTCTTAAATTGCTGCAAAATTTTGCAGGAACCATCAGAGTTCACAGAAACTTTGAATAGGGTTTGCATTGTTAGTCTTGCCATTATGAGTAAGACACGTGGAATAGCAGAGCCTGAAAACATTGTATACCTACAGCCCCTTTTGGAACAAATATTGGCAACAAGCCATCATACATGGTCTGAGAAAACATTGCGACATTTTCCTCCTATGATTCGTGAATTGCTGAAGGGTCGAATGGATAAACGGGGACAGGTTATCCAAGCTTGGCAGCAGGTTTTTGTTAACCATTTTTATATTCCGTTGAGGGTTACCAGTATGTGTCAGCTCTAATCTTTGTTTAGAACAAGAAAAATTGTAACACTAATGTCAAGCTTTTATTTTTCATCTCATAAAGTTATACTTCTTTGCCACGGTGAATATTTCATTCGCAACATGCATGCATGTGTTTGTGTACATTTCTCTGCTTCTGCAGGCATGTGTGCCCACATACACTTTACTGTTTTCATTCATTGAATGCATGCCCTCTGTATGTATTGTATTCTTTGATATGGTCTCCTTTTGTTATATAACATCTTTCTAACAGCTTTACTTCATGATCTCTCATTCTTGTAGGTGGAAACTACTGTGATCAATCAATGTACACAGCTTCTTTCACCTCAAGCTGATCCAACCTATGTGCTGACATACATCAGTCATAGTTTTCCTCAACACCGTAAGTATCTATGTGCTGGTGCTTGGATGCTGATGAATGGACACCCTGAGAATATCAACAGTGCCAACCTTGTAAGAAGGCTTATAACTACAATCCAGAGTTTTATTATGTAATGCTTTGACACTAAATCAATTCCTTAGAAACTTGATATATGATATTGGATTGTAGGGACGTGTCCTAAAAGAGTTTTCACCTGATGAAGTAACATCAAATATCTACACAATGGTGGATGTTCTTCTTCATCATATTCAGATTGAACTTCAACATGGGCATCTTATACAGGTTCATTTCTTTATGTTCTTTTTGTCTTGTACAGATTTTTTATTTCCACTCTTTTAATACCATTAGGTATTGCAGTTTCAGGTGTGGAGGCTTGTAGTTTATGCAAAAGACGAGACTCATTTGTTTTGTGTTAGTTTCAATTACAGGATCTATTGTTTAAGGCTAGTGCAAATCTTTCCTTTTTCATTTGGACGCATGAACTACTTCCCTTGGATATTGTGATTTTGGCACTTGCTGATCGAGATGATGATCCCCATGCACTGCGCCTTCTGGTTAGTTTTTCCCAAATAGTAAAGTTTATTTTTTATATTTTCACTATGTTTAGGAATTTTGTAGAAGTGATTTTGTAAATACTAATATTATCATGATGTACATTTGAAGAAGCTCTACTTAAAATAGTTGAAAAATGGCCTCCTTTGATTGGTCTGAATTGGTAGACATGTTGATGTGTAGGTGTGAGATTTTCTGACAAAGCAAAGCTATAACAGCAATGCAGGATCTTGTTTTATGAAATTATCAAGTTTGATGTTCTCCTAATATTATGTGTTCAACTGCAAATATGCACCTTATTGTACTAAGGACCAAAAGAGAGTTTTGATTGCAGTTTGGACCAGTAGCACATGGCCTTTTTGAATGATCTCCTTGTCAGTAGGGTTGGGTTCATAAGATTTCTCTGATCTATCTTCGGTGCCATTAGCACTGGGGATTCATGATCTCTCTTTAAGTTTGCTGGAGTGGCCCTGCCAATAGCTAGTGCATGGTATGACTGCTGATGTGCTTTAGTAAATTCTGGAATAAAAAAGAAGTCATGTTTTGTCCCTTGTGTAAGTGCTTTAGCTATGCATTACCATGATATCATAAGGAATCATTCCTAGGACACTGTGAACTTGTCAATATTCAATAAAGTCATGGATTCTACACAATATTGTCGGAGTGCCAACTAGTAACTCAATAGTGTTGGTACTACCTATTGAAAATTCTATGTTACATAAATTAGCTTCTGTATATGTGATTATGTTTTTTCAATTTCATACTAGGATCGCTTTAGATCAACTTGAGGTGTGAAGGAATGCCTTTTGGCCTTTACATTTTAGTGCAATCTAGGCCATCAACTTTTCCTTCTCAAAAAGCTCTCTAAGCGTCCAATTGATCAATCTGAAGCATGTCCAGTATGGACATAACCATAACCATCACATTCTTGTGGCTTGATTTGTACGCTAAACTGCATATTTTACATTAATGCGATGTAGTATTTCATATATTTGTATAATTTATCTACATATATGACCATGTGGTCAAATGCTAGACTAGGTAATCACTAGTTGACTGGGCCACTTGGTGAACTAGTTGACCAAGAGTCTTGCCTAGGTTGCTTCTGTTTCCATGGCAGCAGTATTTATGTTAAGAGTATATTTGCAATGTAAACCTCATCTTATTTTTCCAATTTACGGCTTGATCAGTACATGTCACCTTAAAACACCTTCATTTAGAAGCCCTTTCTGGTTTTTGAAAATTCTGACTTTTTCCTCCAAAAGACACTAGATCTAGTTCTTTTTCTATTGTTGTAACACATTGTATAATATGCTACATTACAGTACTAATTCTGGGGAAAAGCAACACGATACACTTCTGATTGCATATTCCACTAAACTGGGTAACTTGATTTACCTAGGCCTGCATTGTTAATGGTTTCAATTGGCTGATGGATATATTAGCTTGCCGTTTTCTAATAATTTGTGGTGCTAAATGTTGTGCTTATTGGAAAACTCTTATTTCTGGATGTATGTTGCTATTTAGGTTTTAGCTACAGTGAGTTGACTTGATAATAATAAAATAGCGTGCTGAAATTATATAATCTTTCTAAATTGGTACTATTAATTTTGCACTACTATGAACTGCTCTCCTAAATACAAAAATTTGTTCTCCCTTGATAGTTTATATTGCGTGTTGTACAGCAGAAGACTAGAGCTTGTGTCAGCCTATGTTGTAGTGTTTTTCTGATAGAAACTAACAAAAAACTTACAGGTCAGTCTCCTTCTTGACCGGCAAGAGTTTCAACAGAGAGTCAAGGTATTTTGCATGAATAGGGGACTTTCAGAGCACTGGATGAACACTGGGGTTGTGAAGCGCGTTGAGCTACAGAAAGCCCTTGGGAATCATCTTTCTGGAAAGGATAGGTATCTTCACGACATTTGTTTATTTCTACAAAGAAACTCCTCTAATTTGTAGTTTCTTTTAAGTTTTTCCTTTTAATCCTTTTCCCCAGGCACATCAGGTGCACACACATGCATACACTGAGCTATTGTTTTGTCAGAGGTCAACTGGTTCATTACTTTTATGTAAGAGAAATGCGTGATGATATGTGTATTTCTGCAGATACCCCCCATTTTTTGATGATATTGCTGCCCGTATGCTGCCAGTCATCCCATTGATTGTGTATCGGTTGATAGAAAACGATGCTTTAGATGCTGCTGACAGGTTCCTTATGACATATTCACCACTTCTTGCATACCATCCTATGCGGTTCACATTTGTTCGTGATATTCTTGCGTACTTCTATGGCCATATTCCAAGCAAGCTAATATTCCGAATTCTTAATGTACTTGATCTTCCTAAGGTAATGACGGTAATGTGTTTGCCATCCATTTTTCTATTACTTGATAGCCTTATTTGAGTCTGGACCATGTTTCAGATTCCTTTTTCAGAGGCATTCCCCCAACACATTGGCTCATCAAACCCTGCTGTATGTCCACCACCTGACTATTTTTCAGCTCTGCTAATCGGCCTTGTAAACAATGTCATACCTCCTTTAAGCAGCAAGCCAAGAACAGGATCAGTGGGTGATACTTCTGCAGCTTCTGGACGTACTGCTCCTAATAAGTCTCATTCAGCAGTTCAGTCTATGCCAATAAATGTGTCAGAAAATCAGAAAGCATTTTATCAAATCCAGGATCCAGGCACTTATTCACAACTTGTTTTGGAAACAGCAGCAATTGAGATACTTTCCCTGCCAGTGACTGCATCTCAAATAGTATCTGCTCTTGTTCAGATTGTTGTTCATGTTCAACCTATGTTGACCCAGTCTAGCTTTGGAGTGCAAATAATGCCGAATGTTGTTGGGCAAGGTACAGGTCTACCAACATCCCCTTCAGGTGGAAGTACAGACTCCATGAGCACTAGCAGATCTACTCCAGTATCCGGAAGCAATTTAACCAATTTTATCTCGAGAACTGGTCACACAAGCCAATCATTGTCTTGCTTGATGATTCAAGCTTGTGGGCTACTATTAGCTCAACTCCCACCAGATTTCCATATGCAACTCTATGTGGAAGCCTCTCGTATAATCAAAGAGTGTTGGTGGCTCACAGATGCATCAAAGTCATCCAGGGAGTTAGATTCTGCTGTTGGATATGCACTGTGGGATCCAACCTGGGCTGCTCAAGACAACACCTCAACAGCAATTGGTATCTTTTATAATCTAATAATGGCTATTCTTGTTTGATATTGTGACTTTAGCTATCAATTTTATAACTGCAGAAATGAAGAAGTCTATTTATGTCATTTAGTGTCACAATAATGGGTGATGTCAGCACCCTAATACGACCCACAGCAAAAAGGCTTAATATTTCCATAGTTACCTCTATTTTCAGCTCTATTTTACCTGATAATCTCTATTAGTCTCCTAATGTTCTTTTCAAGCTTTGGTACCATCTTGAACAAAACCCTACAATAGAAGTGTACAAGAAGGGAGAACCATTGTTCTTATTATCCAAGCTCATAAAAGCTACATCCCCCAGGGGTTTTGGGGGCTGGTGTGTTCGAATGAGGTAGCTGGATGGTTAGGTCACACTATGGTAACTGAGGGTCTTGGGTTAAAACTCATGGGGGTTATCCACCAGAAAAGGGGAAGGAAAAAAGCAAGAAAACATCCCAGTTGACCTCCTTACTGCGAGTTGTTTTACAAATAGAGAAACAGAAAATATAACTAAAATGCGCTAATAATAGTGTAATTATAATATTGTACAGGAGAAAAATTCTGACTGTTCCTGGACATATTGGTCTACACTTGACTACTTCCCACAATTAGGTTCAATGGCAATATGTTGTCATGTTTTTGAAGCTATATTTGTCTCATATTTTCTCTTTTTTTTATAGAATCCCATATTTGCTTATATGTTCAGGTAATATAGTTGCTTTGCTACATGCCTTCTTTAGCAACCTTCCACAAGAATGGCTCGATGGCGCTCACACTGTAATTAAACAACTCAGGCCTGTTAATTCTGTTGCCTTGCTGAGAATAGCATTCCGAATAATGGGTCCATTGCTTCCTCGCCTTGCTTCTACACGCTCACTTTTCTTGAAGGTATGGTGACATGTTTTGTGTTTTATATATTGAAAAAATTGATGATATGGATGATGTTTTGAGAAATTTTCACTATTCAAAGTTCCTCTAATGCTCTACTTCTACACAGCATGGTTGTGACATTTTCCTGCTCATTTGAGACCCAGAGGTTGATCAGTTAAATCATGGCAAAATGCCTTTGTCCTGTCTCATTGGTTCACTTGATCAGAGAAAATTGAATTAAAATTTAAAATATTTTCCTTTGGCTAGATTGAACTGTTGTTAAGAAAACAAATGGTAAAGCACTAGGAAGAATAAATAATTGTTCCCTATTACAATTTTATGCACCAAAAGCTTTAGCAATTATGTTTTCTTATTATCAAGTATGATTGAACTGGCCATTTTGATCTGGATTGTGACTACAAATCTATAAATTGTGGGGCTGTGAGAACAATTGCTTGTTATAATCAATCCTACTTGGGCATCAAGGATCAGCTCTTTTATAAGCATGGGATGGTGGTTTTAACTGGCTATAGTGAGAGGAAAAAGCAATGATCAGACAGATTTACCTTGGCCAAGTTCTAGTTACTCTTTTTCCATTCTTTCGCCTCTTATAATATACTTAAGCAAGGAAGTCCTTTTGCAACATTGATTAATCACAGCTCCGTTCTTTCTCAGTACGAAGCCAATGTTATGTTTGGGGATCTTGTTAGGTGAAGAAATCATGCAGAGAAAAAAGCAGATGCCTTTTTATTTTTTGAATTGTGCGTGCCTAGTGAATTTTAACTACCCACACTAATCACTACCCTGGCAAATTTTAAATTGTTAATAATTTGACCTGCCACCTGTTGTGGATTTTTTACTTATCTCAGATTTGCTCTTTGAATTTGATTTTGTAGGCATTGGCTCTGCTATTCAATGTAATGTCTGACGTATTCGGGAGGAATTCCCAGCCAGCATCTCTGACAGAAGTGAAAGACATATCAGATATTGTTGATTTTCTGTAAGAGTCCGCTTTTCTCATCTACATGTTTTCTACTGCAATTCTGGAACTGCTGCTTTCTTTTAGTCTTTTTTTTTTTTACATATTCTGCTTTTACTTGATATTTTTTTGTTTCTTTATTGCAGCCACCATGCTGTCTTATATGAAGGGCAAGGGCCTGCACAAGGTGGTAGCAGACCAAAACCAGAGACATTGACCCTATGCGGAAAAATGGTTGAGCTCTTACGACCAGATCTGCAGCATCTTTTTTGCCACTTGAGGCCTGATCCAAACACCTCCATATATGCAGCCACTCATCCAAAGCTTGTGCAGAGTGTGTCATAGTTCTTTGTGCTTTGCTATCTAAGGTCCAATTATTTCTTGTGTACTGCTTCTTCTGTATGCTATTCATTCTTTCACAGTTTTAAGTTATTGATAATATGCCAGAATGTTGTGAAGATATTGCAGAGTACAGGTAAGTCCAGAAATCTGGAGGTACTCTATTTCTCATACGTGTTAACCATCTGAAACATTATCTAAGTCATGATGCCTCCGGAGATATACATTGCATGGACAAAACCATAGCATATAGGTTTGTGGATACTTCTTTTATGCTCTGAGTGCAATATAGAGATGTGGAGGAAATGCCCTGGCTAGTGGCTACTAAGGCTGGGAAACACTAGGAGCAGCTTGATGGCTTTGCTTGTGTTTGGCTCATAAAAAGCTTGTTCAAACTCCTAAAATAGGCTTGGCAAGAGGAACACAAAACCTAGGTGTCAGCTTGGCTTGGCTCGTATAGGCCTGTTAAGTAGTGATGAATATATCTTAGATGTATTTTACATCAGATAGTGTTGTGTGGAACACATGATTGAAGTGTTTGGCTTGCAAGTGGTAGGTTTATAGATAAAATCTTATTGATTTCAGCTATGAAACAATGTATTTTTTCATAAATGTGCCAGCTCAATCTCAAGGTCAATATGTCTACAATGGAAATCCTATTACTTCCAGTTTATAGATAAAATCTTATTGATTTCAGCTATGAAACAATGTATTTTTTCATAAATGTGCCAGCTCAATCTCTAGGTCAATAGGTCTACAATGAAAATCCTATTACTTCCAGTTTATAGATAAAATCTTATTGATTTCAGCTATGAAACAATGTATTTTTTCATAAATGTGCCAGCTCAATCTCAAGGTCAATAGGTCTACAATGAAAATCCTATTACTTCCAGTTTTGAAACAATGTATTTTCATAAACAAGCCAGTTCAAACTCAGCCCAGCTCACCATAAAAACAACCCAATCTTGAACACCTCGGGCTCTGCTTGTTTGGCTTGTTTATTGGCCTACTGGCTACTAAGCTTTGGAGTTTTGTTTGCAGAATGAATTCTGAAGGGCGTTGCTATCATGTTTGGGCAATTTTGGACGTGAAGCATTTTCTCGACTTGATTCCGGTCCTGCCAATCTGACAATGCTCAACTAACTCAGGTTTTAAGGAACTCTTCATGTCTACTTTTATTTGTACAAAATGTGCCAATTTAAGATGAGCTTAGCCCTCCCTAGGTTCTAATTTAACCTAGTCCCTATGTTTTGATACTAGTGAACAAGTGATGTTTGGTAGATCTATTGTATGCCATTTGTAGGTAGTGTTTGGATGTTTCTAATTTTTGTTTATTCTGTTTATTTTGTTTAAGCAATATAAAGGAAAATAAACGAAAATGCCTAATATTTTACAATAAATCATCTAATATTTCCATCACTTGTTTGTTGAAGACTGCATTCTCTTCAAGTGCACTTTTTCAGGATCTTTGGTTGTTGCATCTTCTTTCATGTAATTCAGCGTATCAAAGGTACTGTGAATTGGAATCACATACCTTGTAAGTAAACAATCATGAATTTGAATCATTCATACGCACCAGAATTTACATGCATTTGTTTGGAGTTGCGTAAATGACCTTGTGTGAATTGGAATCTGCTTGCAGGTGTGTAAATGACCTTTTTGTGAATTGGAATCTCACAGTAATGTGGGCCAAGCAAACGTGGCCTAACATGATTTTCTGGGTTGTCAGTGGGAAAAAGCAGATTTCCCTTGCGTTTCTTCAACTAAAGCTTCTGCAAATGATTTCTGATTGGGGGTCATCAAAAGACATGTTATCATTATTTTATTTCCTGCATGATCGACCATGTCTACCCTCTTTGCTGTCATACAAATTGAAAACTAAACCTCTTGTCCAACTGCAGATAGGCCAGCCGACCGCCTATGAAGAGGTAGAAATTGGGTAATTAAATGCGTAAAGAATGGATTAGACAGTTGATGAGGTTTCTAAAGTTCTAGCAGATAGTAACGGGAAATAGAATAGGATTTTAGTAGTTATGAGGTTTAATTGATTAGAATAGGATGTTATGCGTTAGTTTTATTCATTTACTAAAATTATAGCATTTGTGTGTGATAAACTGGTTGCTTGTTCGAAGACGGTGTTTTGTCGCTACAATTATAAATTGAAAAGCGATTGCTAGAACTGTTGATTTGATCGCCTCGGAAGAGGTCTTGCTGTCACGTGCAGAAACAGTAAAAATCTTCTAGGGCTCGTTTGTTTCATTCTACTTTCATGCGAAAGTGCTGAGCTGGCAATCCTTTTTCTTTTCCTTAACCAAATGCGTACGATCAAAATCATCATGGTGGAAAAGTGTCATGCTGGCACAAGTGGGCCTTAATTTTTCTTGCCATCTATCACTTTTTATGTGCAAGTCTTTTCATATCTCCCCTGTGAAAGCTTTTTTGTGAGAAGGTTGACTTCAGGATTTTTTTGAAATCCATGTCCCTTCCTATGAAAAGGCAAGCCCTTTCATGGGAATGAAACGATCGCTAATGTTGCACATAACAGCACCATGTTCAGTTTCTTACACTCACGTCCATGTCATTTGCATATAAGGGCTTCCTAAACTTGGCTAGAGCTCAAGGTGTTCCAAGATCAAGGACGTTGACAGTAGGGATGTAAACAATTAGGATTTGGATCAGATGTAGTCAATGTCAAATTCGACTAATCAGACTTGGATTCAGATAGAAAAAGCTAATACCTAATCCAAGAAAATACATGTAATTGGATTTGGATATCTGTTGGATCAGGTATATATGGGATTCGGTTATGAAATCTTAAACCAAATCCGAATTTGATTACTAATCTGATTAAGTTTTCTTAATCAAATCCGACTAACCAGATTCATAATCGTATCAGATAGCTCATGAATCTAACTGTTGACATCCCTAGTCAAGAGTTAGACACCCAAGGTGCATGTCCGTTACTACAGGGCTCAGTAGGATCTCTGGTACACCAGGGACGTCCAAGGGGTTTTAATTAGGGATGCAAATGGGTTGGATCCAAGATGAAGGTTTTGCAAATTGTGGCTGTTCCGGATCTGACTGTATCTGGCTTCCCAATGTTTTTAGCTGTTTTGGATCCAAACCGTTTTCCTAAGTAGTTTTAACCAATGTTGTAGTATCGTCTTGAACCCTGTGAATAGGACGATACCGATTCGGAGGTGAATCAATCTGAATCACCCAACTTTTAACGAGGAAAAGACACATGTCAAAAAATATTAAAATAATATTAAAAATTATTTTCGACCATTTTTCAGTTTTTTTTGAAAAACGGGTTCAGGTAATTTATATCTCAGTTTTCTGCTGATACGATTGGGAGATTCAGCCCGATACTGACAACATTGGTTTTAACTGCTTGGGCATGGGGCTCAAAAAAGGACGACATTTTCTTGTGAGCCTCTCCACCTGAACAGGAGTTTTCCCTCGTTAAATATCAAAAGATCCATGTTTGTTGTATCACACGATCAATGATACCACCCGTTTCATTTTATTTTTTTTCTCGGAGAAACTGCCCCAGGCGCAGAGACCTAGACCTGCTGGCTCAGCTTGCCTTACTTACGGTCTCTGTCCATGTCGACCTAAAATTCCGAGGCTTACTCCTCGACCCCAGGGAGTCTCCAATCTTTGGCTTACGCACGCCTATGGGATTTGAACCTAGACTGCCTGTCAAATGGTCCAGGTCTCATCCTACTACGCCCATCCCCTTGGGTTTGATACCACCCGTTTCATTATTTGACTATTGAGAAAGAATTTGCAAATTGAATAAGATTTTAGAAGGGCACTCTTAAGGGAAAACAACTTACATTTTGTACTTGCATGCTTTGACATTCAATATTGAGCTACCTCGTATGCTATGCCTTGTTCTGGTGAACCCCTTGGAATTCATTTGGTGGGTTTCATTTTTATTTTCCCCCGGTTGTATACTTCCACTTGTGTTCATTACTATCATGTCATTGGATGTTGGAAGTCCGTAAGCATTGACCATGCTCGTCCACATCATCGCAAAAATATTGTGCATTTTTAATTTTCAACAACTCTCCTCGTCTCTCTCTCTCTCTTTCTCTCTCTCTCTCTCTCTCTCTATATATATATATATATATATATATATATATATATATATATATATATATATATATATATATATATATATAACATGATGCTCCCATCCGACAAACATCAGATGCAGACGTCTTTTTCTTTTTTTTCTTTTTACTTTTTCCTGAACTGCCACTAAAAGACTGGGCAGAACCCAGACCTTTAGTGGCGGTCCAGGACCCCAGAAAAACATGAAAAAAAAGATGTGTGTGCGTGCGATCAATGATGCACGTATCATCAGACAAAATTAATGTATGACGATACACTGTTCTCTCTTTGTGTATACAACGAGGTTAAACTAATAGTAAACTAGTTGTATTTAAGATATGGCCTTATTAAAATGAAAAACATGCCTTCAGATACATAATAGTTTTGAAAACAGATGGTTATTTTTTGTAGCGTTATAAGTCTTTTGAACTTAAAGGAATTGAAAAGTCAAACACTTTTCTAAAAAGATAACTTTATGAATCTAGTAACCATGCATTTTTCAAAAAAATGCTACCTTTAAGAATATCTGTCAAAAAAATTCCATAAAAGTAACGATATATATCCGGTTAATATTGGCTACTAATGAAGCTACAAAGCTAATGAGTAAAAATTACTCTTTTCTTCAAAGAAATTTAATTTTTTGTAGATCAAATATTATGGATGTGAACCACTGAGGTGGTATTCCCATTTGGTAAGTGGGGTCCTATGCCAAGAGGAAGGCCCAGGTTCCAATCCCTATACCACATGGGGCTTAAGAGATACCTGGTAGGCGTATGCCTAACCCCAGCTTGCATATAAAAAAATGTTATTGACGTGATCTACATGGTTTGTTTAGTTGAAAACTTATTTTGAACCATGTGATTATAACAAGTAATTAGGCTTTTAAAGGGGTCCAAAAATTAATGGCCCATGATGTGCTAAAATTTTACCACTCAAAAGATCATATTTTTATATAAAAAAAGCATGATCCAAGGCTGATCCTTAGCAAACAAACTATGTTGAACGCATCTATGTGGTTAGTTTGAGTCGATACAACTTGCACCTATGATTTCTAGTTCATTACTTTTGTACCTTTGTTAGTAGCCAATATTTGCCTATATATATAGAGAAAAAAAAACCTACAAAATTCTGTATTTTTTGGAGCCTACAAACCTACAAAACCTACAAAAAAAAACCTACAAAAAAAACCTAGTGCTAAATGAAACATGCTATTGGATTTTCGGTATTTTTTTCAAAATTCTGGTCACACAGATGTGATATATATGCTTGTTATAAGAATCACTTTTTGGAGCATTTGATTTTGATACATGGATAGGCTTTTATAAGTTTCAAAAATCAAAGGCCTATAATTTTCATAAATTTTCGAGGCTCCAAATACCACTTTTTACATCCAAAATACATGATACAAGTGTTGATTTCTAGTAAATCAGTTATGCTAAACACATCTATGGGGTTAGAATTTTGAAAAAAATACTAGAAATCCATTAGCATGTTTCATTTAGCACCGTTCTCATTTTGTAAATCTTTCATTATTTACCGATTGAATTATATGATGCAAGCAATTTAGTAAGAAGTTACCTGATGCGATTAAAGTAACTCCATTGCTTCATGATATACATTGTCGTAATCCTAGTTCTTTTACTTTGCATACTTTGTCATAATTTATTAAAAAAAAAACTTTGTCATAATTCATTTTTCAGGAAAAAGAGTAATGTCAAATAAGTTTCCAGAATTTAATTCAAATAATTATCTAAGTAACATTACCTCAAATTAGATATTAAATCTACATGTAGAATAGGGATGGTAGTGGACTGGGGCGGGGGAGGGGGACAAGGTCTCCACCCCCGCCCTGTCTCAAAATCCGGACCTTCATCCCCGCCTCCATCCCCGTTTCATGTACTCCATCCCCGGTCCAAACAGGGCGAGACGGGGCCCCGTTTCTCCTCGATTCATTGCCATCTCAAAAGAAGGATTGGAGACTGGGCTGGGTGGGAGAAAGCGTGAGTCCATCCCCGCCACCATCACCGCATGGGTTTTGATTTTAACCTTCATCACCGCCTTCATCCCCATTTCATGTCCTCCATCGCCGGTCCAAATGGGGCGAGGCGGGACAGAGCCCCATTTCCCCGGTCCACTGCCATCCCTAATGTAGAAGGTAAAGACTGTTGTCATTGGGGTTGTACGGCGGATGTGATACGTTAATGATTAGGTCACACTATCATAATCGAGAGCTCTCGGTTTTGGAATCTCACTGTGTATCCCCCAACTTGCTTATAAAAATAAAAAACAAATAAAAAAATAAGATCGCTGCCATCAGTTGAATAAAAAAATTTTCTTGTCTTTTTTCCTTTCTTGATTGGTAGTCATGATCAAAGAATAAAAGAGAAAAGATCAATACCTCATAAGGGTTTTTCAAATATGGTTTCATCTCCCTAAGGTTTTCCTTTTCTTTTTCTTTTTTTGAATAATACCAACAAAATAAGACCCTCGACTGGAAATTTTTTTTTGTCTTTTCCCTCTTCCCATCCCCCACCCCATGATTTTGTACAAAAATAACAATAATAATTATCTCCAAAAAGATCAAGTAAATTGAATATAACAGTCTATAACATATTCCCTTTAAATAAACCAATTACAAACTATGATAAACCAATTTATGCTAAGATGGGACAACAATTATGCCAAAATTTGACGTTTTCATGTCCATTCCTTGTTAATCAGTTAACTGTTCCCTTCAATAAGCTATGTGACATGGTACTGAAATATTGAGAAAATATTAAAGACAAAGAATATCGTAGTTTGGACTCTGCCAATGAAAAACTATTGTGCACCCAACAAACATTAATGAACTATTCTTTCGGTATTATATTCTCACTTGTTCAGTTCATTTATAAACGCCCCAAAGGGGTTTGGTGTAGTGGGATGGGGCTTAGGCTGGTCTAGGTTCAAATCCCATGAGCACATCTCTTGTACATGCCAAAGTGTGGGCAAACGGTAAGCCCACAGAGTTTTACATTGTGAGGACAGTGATCGTAAGTATGACAGCTAGGTCTCTGATCTGAGGGCGGTTTCTCCGTGAAAATATATAAAAAAAGTTTGTTTATAAACTAATTAATGAACAAAAATTTGTTATATAATACATCTCAATGCTTCCAATTATTGGCCAGAATGAGTAAAACCTTTTTTTTATATTAGAAATTAGTTAATTATCCATCTTTTGAAATATAACTCACCAAACTAGCTGTTGCTACCATGAAATTCATTGCAAATGGTACTAAGAAAATAATAATTTTAAGATTTGGGAATGTCAAGTTGGCTTGTAATTATTAGGAAACCCATAATAAAAATGCATTAGTAGTTGTTATCAGGTACTTGGTCAAATAAGGACAGAGAATATCTCAATTTTTTTATTCTTAAATTCAACATAAGAATTTTTACTTGGGGAGTTATGATGATTATCTTCTTTTTTTTATGACAAGGACCCCTCGCCGAAGCAAGAAAACCTCGGGTGGAGCCTCAAGATCACCCTGCTTTACGTGACAAAAGCTACGAACACACGCACCAGTGGGGTTTGATCCAATACCTTCATCTTAGCACCGTCACAACTACCCTGCTGGCCACGCAGGCGACCCCTGTAGTGGTGAGTTATGGTAATTATCATAAGACACCGAGGGGAGGTTCTCTCTCGTGATTTCACCGTTTTTTATTTTAATTTTAATTAATTTATTAGGGTGTCCAATAATTGATGAAAGTTGGACTTGGACAAAATGATGATGAAAGAAAGTCAAGGGCCCTCCAGTCGAGCAGGTAGGCACATTGGAGAAGGCTCAACCTGCCAACCTAAGCATGACACATGCATGACGTTACCATGATTTTTTTAGAAAAACTAATTTTGGTTTCGCACGTGGCACGTGGCACGTGGCTGGTCTCTCTGGTGTGGTTGGTAGGTCCACATCAGCTTATAGTCGTGGGGCCGCAACGTATATTTTCAAGGGAAGAGCAAATTGACCTTCAATAAAATACAGAGCTAGGGCACAATGTCCCCCACAAAATCCCACACCGTCTCTCTCTCTCTCTCTCTCTCTCTATATATATATATATATATATATATATATATATATATATATATATATATATATAATGCTGCGCTACGAGCACTAAATCCCACGTACTAGACATCATAGTTGTAGGTTGTATTTTGTGAATCAGTCCTTATAGATGTATATTAAACATAGTTTATTTAATAAGAATCATGCTTTGGATCATGTTTTTTGGCATAAAAATAAGATTTTTTAAGTTATAAAATTTTGATACATTATGAACCATTGATTTTTAAAGGTATTAAAAAACCTACATGCACGTTATAATTACCTGATCCAAAACTTGTTTTCTATCAAATAATGCTTATAGATCATATCTATAGAGCCTGATCAACAAAAAAAGTTCATCAAATTTGAAAATCTAAAGCTTCTATAAGGTGGCTGTAGGTGCTACGGGAGTATCATTACTAATTATATATATATATATATATATATATATATAGGAAAATGGAAACAGTAAAAGTAGTATCTAATTTATCATCTAAGCGTCACCTTTCAAGTGAGCATGTTTTTGGAAATATGACGTTTCTCCTATCAGCTGTAATGTTCAGTTAAATGAACTGGGACACGCTAGAATTTCATCACTTGGTCCTGTTCCGTATGATGTCAAATGATTTCGATTCATTGACCTGAATAGTCAATTAATAATTGCCCTAGAACTTCATCAGCAGATATCTGCTCCGGCTGGCCCATAAAAGCCCCCCATCACACTCATGCTGACACCCAGTTAGGGCTGGTAAAGTGGCCGGATGAGCCAAGCTCGGGCTGTTCGGGCTCGACTCGTTAAGGATATACCCTGCTTGGGCTCCGGCTTGGCTCGTGAACTCATCACGAGCCAAGCCAAGCCCAAGCTTGTTATGAGCTGGCTCGTTTTATAAGAAAATTTATTCTAAAGTATTTTTTAAAGCTTGAAAATATATACACTATAATAGTCATGTTGGGTCAAATTGATCAAATAAAGACTGCATCTATAGATACATCTGTAACAATTTTAAGGAGCGCAAGCAAAGGTGCAGTGGCGAGGTGGGTCAAGGAAGTGGGTGCGCTCAAAAGCTGCCAAGAACCATGATAACATGAAACACTAGCTAGCCTTTATAACAGGTGATGCCCCAACTCACTCTTGAAGAATGTGGTGAAGATTTTTTGGCACAAAACCGATTTTGGATTCCTAATTTGGATGAGATTTGCCATTGACTTCTACACGAAACAAGGTGTCATAGAAAAGGACAAAAGGGAGCCTCAACTTTTCTCACAAGTCAATGGTCAAATTTGTAATTTCTTAGAGTCAAGAAAGTCAAGACAGATTTGGAGGATGGTCTCCATCTGCCATCCACTACCAAAAGCACTATATCCTATTCTCAAAACTAACTCAAGCTTATCATGGAGGTGCAATTATTGTATTGACAAACCAATCCCAGCAATGTCAATGCCAGGGAGTCACTTTTAAATTAACAAATCATGGTAGTTAAGTTATAAATAAGTTGAATATATCGGATATTTCCATCTAACCAAACCTGAGCGGGTAGTGCAGTTGGATTACCTTATCAAATATAACCCAACCTTCCCTTGCATTTTGATATGTGTCTACTTTATTGAATTAGATAGCTGACCTTCCAAACTTTACTCTAAAAATTAAACACCTTCCTTGAATCTTCATTACAGGATTCAAGTAGGTAAATATGAAGCCTAGTGAGCTTGGCTGTATACATTTTACACTTATTTTGTCTCCGCATGATCATCTTGGAGGAGAGTGAATAAATGAGTTCAAATTTGGGGTGTAATGAGGAAGAGAAGTCATATACAAAGTCTCGTATTGCACATAAGAAAACAAAAAAGAAAAGTGAAAAAAAGGTGTCATCAAGACAAGCCAACACTACAAGGAGCTCCTTGTGGCTTCCTACTGGCTTAGCATGCGGCACTCAAGAGATGGCAAAATGAAAGCATGCCAGGCACGCCCTCATAAATACTTGCACCAAATTAAAGGTGATCATTGTAAAATAAGAACAAGAGAAAGATGTCACAAGGATACGGTTAAAAGGACTTGGGACACGCCATTTTTTATATAAATTTTTATTAAAGTTAATATATAAAAGGATACGACACGTATTGGAGCACTTTTTTGTGATATATATATATATATATATATATATATATATATATATATATATATATATATATATATATATATATATATATATATATATATATATATATATACAGAGAGAGAGAGAGAGAGTCCATTGACTAGCTAGCTCCCCTCTTGTATAACATCTCATCCTTGGCATGAAACCAAGAAGGCCTCCGTGGTAGTAATCCAAACAACAGCTCATGTGCCGTTGTCAGACAATAGCTTTACACGTGCTAAATGTTACGCATGTACTCCTACACTTTGATTAAAATACAAGGGTAGTCTTTTTCTATAGAGGTAGAAGGTTCACACCTTCCCCCCCCCCCCCCCCTCCTCTCTTTCTCTCATTTTGTATATAAATATACACAGGGTTCCATCTTTTTGGCTTTGCTTAAAGTTTGGTAAAAGAATGGGAAGGCAACCTTGTTGTGATAAGGTTGGTCTAAAGAAAGGACCCTGGACTGTTGAGGAAGATAAGAAACTCATCAGCTTCATCCTAACTCATGGCCAATGCTGTTGGAGGGCTGTTCCTAAACTTGCAGGTATCTCCCGAAATATTGGGTTTTCCTTTCTTTTTTCTTAAGTTTTGAATTCTTTCACTAACATCTAATCATGGTTCTCTCACAGGACTGCTTAGATGTGGAAAGAGTTGCCGATTAAGATGGACAAATTATCTAAGACCGGATTTGAAAAGGGGTTTGTTGTCAGAGGTGGAAGAACAGATGGTTATAGACCTCCATGCCCGTCTTGGCAACAGGTTATTGCACTTTACTGCTTTACTTTTTCTTTAATGCATATGATGTGCCCACAAGAGCGTCGCTCATCTGATAGAGGCAACTTGTGAATGTCACCAAGTTGACAGAACGTTACAAGTTTGAAACCCCTTGCAACAAGCTTGAAGCTGAGTGTTCCTCCCCACGAGCAGAGGGACCTCAAGGATTTTACTTTTACCAACCAGATATGCCGTTGGTGATGGAGGGATTTTCCATTAGCCTAGCCTAAAAAAGAAAATATGCATGTATATGAACTGATACTAACTATGCATACAAGGGCTCTGCTCATGGGTGTACTCCCCGGTGGGTTTTACCAACAGGATGTCCGCCAATATGCGGTTGGTGATGAGGGGTTTTTTCCTTGGACCATCTTAAAAAAAAAAAACTAATGAAAAACTTGGTTGCGCAGATGGTCCAAGATTGCTGCACACTTGCCTGGCAGGACAGATAATGAGATAAAGAACCATTGGAACACCCACATCAAAAAGAAGCTAAAGAAGATGGGGATTGATCCTGTTACCCACAAAGCCATCTCCCCAATTGCTGAGCAACCCAGTTGTTCTCCACCTTCACAGGAAGACATGTGCATTTCTTCTTCCTCCACTTCTTCCACATCTAAAGACTCAGCCCCAAGTGCCCAAAACTCCCTCACACAATCCTGCATTTCCACCATAACAGAGGAAGAGAAGAGCATCAGCAGCAGTGAGTTGTTTGAGTCCCCGTTTGATCCCATCGTCGCTGATCCTCTTTTGACAGGTTCTACCAATCCAATTTTCTGCACTGATGAAGTCCCTCTCATCGAGCCCCATGAGATTTTATGCTCTTTGGCAAGTGAGTACAGTAACTCCACTTGTGACAGCTCTGCATGGCACAACAATTCAGAATTGTACCAACCACTTCCAGCAGCAGCAGCAGCTTCTCTTCCACCATGGCCATCACCATCATCATTTGCAACGTCTTCATCATCGACATCTCTGAATCATGACGGGTTAGGATGGAGGAATCATGAAGAGCCCTTCCTGCAATTTGAGATGCCAGACATGGGCTCTCTTTGGCAGAGTCAAGAGAATGATCTTGGCTTGTGGGGATTGAACGTGGTGAGTGACCAAGATGAGAAATTAGCGCTCGATCCTTTCAATCCGTATCAGAGAGCGTTTTTCGAATTGAAGCATGCATTATAACCAATACAGTGGCAACATTCATGCTTGTAATCTAGTTCTTTCGTTTACCGTCTTTGTAATGTGTGTCAAAATGGAAATAAAGAGGGGAAATTGAACGAGTAGGGAAACGAAAACTTTACTTTCGTTTGTTAGTTTTTTGTGCAGGTTCTTTTTATTTTTACTTTTTAACCTTTTAAATGCAAGTCTTTTTACGACAAAAGACTATTGTAATAAGTTCTTTTCCTTTTCTCGTCAATTCTGTCTTGCATTACTTATTAGTCTGAAGAAAGATTATTGCAGTGAGTTCTTTCTTTTCCTTTTCTCATCAAGTCGTTCTTGCATTACTAGTTGATCCCAAGAATGGGGATCCATGCTGCGAGGAAGTTGCTCCCATGTTCTACTATGGAGAGGGTGGTGTATGTTCACCCCCGATGATTCACCGAATCCCACGTCTGTGTTCGAGGTCCCAAAAAGCACCACGTATATAAGCACATGGGGCTCGTATTCCCGTGTATGTTGACATCACTCAGCATTGGAGTCTGGTTCAGTTGCAAAGACTTAAGTACCCTTTCTTGCTATTCTTGCCATAAAACGATGGTTTGAGAAAATGACAAAAACGTCCTTCATTCAAAAAAGGAAAACAAACGGTTCAAAAAAAAAGATAAACATGTTCTTCATCCAGAAAGTCGAGGATGATGTTGACTCTTCAAAGTCTACACAGGGAAACAAACCTTAGCCGAAGATCCAATGGTGATTCGGCGAAACGATGGTGAGGCGACAATCCGATGGTAAACCGACGATCCGATGATCATCCGACGAAACGAACTTGGGCCATCAAAAATGTCTGTTCGAACTTTTCATCGTCATCTTCTTCTTCTTCCTTCTCCGTAAAACACTGTAAAACCTTCTCTCTCTCTCTCTCTCTCTCTAGAGAAGAAATCAAGGGAGACAAAGAGTTTCTCCTAGAGAAGGCCATGAACATCAACCCTCTCACTCTCTCTCCCTTCTCTTTCTATTTTCGTGCACATCCAGCAGACGATCCTACATTGCTTCATCAAACACCGACTGACCCACAACATCGTTCAACTTGATTCGTTGTGGAGCCTGCTTCAGAGTTTTTGCCCTTACAGGAGGGGGGTTTGGGGGCTCCTCTCAGCGTGGGTAGCATCGTTCAACTTGATTCGTTGAGGAGCCTGATTTAGAGTTTTTGCCCTTACAAGAAGGAGGTCCGGGGGCTCTCCATTGATGCGGGTTCTGCCGAAAAATTTAATTAAAATGGATAATGAAATTACAATAGAAATCGCTGAAAATTTACAGGAATAAATTAGACTCAATAACAAAGACACCACCTTTTATGGATTTGAAATATGACCTTCGGTTAAGGAGATATGACCCTGACAAGTTGGTCCTAATTCGAGTAGCAATTTACAGCGATTTGCTTACTGAATAACACTACAAATCGCTATAGTGATTTGCTGAAGACACTACAAATCATTATAGTGAGATCCAACAACACTATAAATCGCTGTGGGGCTCGTTGGAGACCCAAAAATACTATAAATCGCTATAGTGATTTGCGAAAGACATTATAAATCGCTGTTGAAAGGCCGGATAACACTATAAATCATTGTGGGGCTCGTTGGAGACCTGAAAATACTACAAATCGCTATAGAAAAGCCCGACAATACTACAAATCGTTGTTGGAAGGTCGGATAACACTATAAATCGTTGTGGGGCTCGTTGAAGACCCGAAAAACTATAAATCGCTGTAGGAAGGCTCGACAATACTACAAATTATTGTTGGAAGACCAGGCAACACTATAAATCGCTGTGGGGCTCGTTGAAGACCCGACAACACTAAAAATCACTGTAGGGGAGTTATTGAAAAAATCATGGAAAAGAAACAGAAAAAGAAAAATAGAAAAAACGTGGGAAGGGGTGTTACGAAAACCTCGAGCAAGAAACAACCGAAGGAAACATGAGCCCCACGATTAAACAAAATACTTTATTGCTCTTTTTTCGATAGTTAAAAGAGGGAAAGAAAATAAAAAAATTATACAAGGCCCCAAAAAATTTTGGTTCAGGGGGCGTTGCCCCTCGAGCTTCCCGCCAGGGGCGGCCCCCGGACCCCCCTCTTGTAAGGTTAAAAACTCTAAATGAGGCTCCACAACGAATCAAGTTGAACGATGCTACCCACGTTGGGAGGAACCCCCAAGCCCTCTTTCTATAAGGGCAAAAACTCTAAATCAAGCTCCACAACTCATCAAGTTGAATGATGCTACCCACGCTGGGAGGAACCCTCAGACCTCTCTCCTGTAAGGGTAAAAACTCTGAATCAGGATCAACAACTCATTAGTTGAATGATGCTACCCACGCTGGGAGGAGCCCCCAAACCCTCCTCTTGTAAGGGTAAAAACTCTGAATCAGACTCCACAACAGTCAATGTGCAGGTCAGTCGGTGCTTGATGGAGCAATGTAGGATCTTCTGCTGGATGTGCACAGAAGCAGAAAGAGAAGGGAGAGAGAGAGTGAGAGGGTTGATGTTCATGGCCTCCTCCAGGAGAGATTTCTTTCTCGGATAATCCTGCAGTGCAGAGACTGTGTCTTAAATAATCATCTTCGAGGCACTTAAGTCTTTACAATCACTCTTTTTCTAGAATCGTTATTTTTTTTTGGCACCAATGAAAGAGAGGGTACTTAAGTCTTTTCAATCGCATCAAACTCCAATGCTAATTAATGCTGACAAACATGGGGATACGAAATGCACAGGCTTAAATACGTGGTACTTTTTAGGACCCCCGAGCATGAGATGCCCTGTTCGGGGGGGGGGGGGGGACATACCTACTTCGTCTACCATGCAGCAAAAAGCCGTCGAAACCACACTTGTATTGGGAGATACAAATGCACCCCGAGGCCACGTTTGGAAGTGGTAGAATTTTTCTTAGAAAAATCAGATATTCAATTCACATGAAATAAGGAAAATTCCTTTTAGGTGCTAACCTTTTGCCCCTAATTTCAAAAGTGGACCAGAGATTTCTGAATATCTTGATATGGGTTCTGTAAATTTCCAAATAGAGACCTACTCTTCTTCTTATCCATTAACTCAAGTCAAATTGCAGTAAGTCGTCATAATCTAATGTTCAAAACATTTACTTTCTCCATTTATGAGAATAAAAGTATTTTTCAAGTCCCACGGATAATGTTGGAAACCCAAAGAAATCACGTTTCTAAAGATGATGGACATGAACCTGAGGTTGCATTTGACAGTTTCCAGATTTCAAGGAACCTGTGGTCAGTATCAAGAATTTCAGAAAAGTGAGGCTCATTTTTCGGAATTAAGAATAAAAGGTTGGCTCTGAAATAGAATTTTCCCTAAAAAGAAAGCATGGGATGCACAATTGAAAGCAGTTTTACCAACATTTTTGTCTGTCTTTATGGAGGACTATGCGTGGCTGGTGGGGTCATACTCGTTTAGAAGTGCATGATTTTTTTTTCCATTTATTGCAGAATCTTCTCATTTCCAAGCGTCACCTAAGGGTGTGTTCGTTTCACCCCCCCCCCCCCCAAACCGACGGAAAAGAGGCTCCCTTTTGTAAGAAATAAGGCCTCTTTCTCACGGTGGGCAAAACAAGCATATTACAGCGTTGGGGCCCACCATTTTCATACAGAACATTTTTTTTAATGAAAACGGCATCGCACCCTGGACAGACGACCACCATTTGCCCCACTTTTCCGTCTGTAGGTGGATAAGTTTTTCACATGCACGGGTGGTGAAATCATACCCGTTTGAAGTGCAACAAAAGATTTCTTTTCTTTATTTTATGCAGACTTTTCGCATTCTCTTCCCAAACATCACTAAGGGCAGGTTTGTAAGAAAGAAAAACTCTCAGAGAGAAAAAAAAGTTTTGCTTATAAGAGTTTTTGATATGGGAAGTTCTTTAAAAGAAAGTTTTTCTCTTGTTTGTGTAGCATGAAAAAAAAACAGAGTGGAAAAATGAGAGAGGAAGCGGAGGGTGGTGGGTGGTGGTGATATGGATGGTGGTGGTGGTGATACGGTGGGGGGGGTGGGGAGTGTAAAAATAAATTCTCTTGTTAAGGAACATTTTTCTTCCCTATGGAGGAATGTTTCCTATGTACTTTTTAGAAAAACTCTCATCGAAAAAGTCTCTTGTTTGTAGGGGTCAGAAAATCTGTACGGATTTTAAAAATTTGCATCCCATTTCCTACGATCTTTCTAGCTTCCAAACGTGCCCTAAAGGTAAGGGTGCCAATGGGTCGGCTTTGAGTACTTGGACCTGACCATACCTAACCCTATAGGCCAGGGTTTGGTGATAAAGAATAAAGTCTGATTAGAATCCGGGTCGGACTCAAAGGGTCTGATTAATATATGGAGCTTGGTATAGTTTGTAAAATTTCATACCAGATTCGGGCCCAACCCAATTTCCGATTAATGTAATTCTTACAGGACCTGAGTATGGTCAGCTTGGATCTAGAATTGAATCCAGCACCAGAGCCTCAATTCAGGTTAGGGTTGAGCCCCACCTGGGTCCCAACCAGATCTGACCCGTAGACGCCCCTGCTTAAAAAGTACGTGGGAAAGAAGCCCAAATTTGTCAGAAATAAGGCCTCTTTCACATGGAGTTTGAAATGAACGCCTTGGAGATTCTATCAGTGGGCCCACTGTTTTTGTACAGAATGGCCATTTTCATGAGAGCAGATCCAGTAGTGTGGCCGAGTACTTTGTTAACAACTCGGCCTAGACAAAACACGAGAAATTGAAACACAGCGAAAACTACTGTGCAACACCGCCCATTGCGCGTAGCAATTATGTTTTGTGTATACCAAGAAGTTTGTCAAGTACTCGGCTTCAGAATGGGATCTGCTTTCTATTCTCACGTGAAAATGGAATCTCATCTACCCGGTCCATGTGAAAGCAGTTTCCTGCATGGTCACGAGTTTCGCCTGAAGCGTGATCCGCACGTAACAAAAACAGCCATAAATGTGAGATCCAAGTTCATGGTAATTCAAGTTGTAGACCAACAATAGTAATTGTAATTGAAATTGAAATCAAAACTAAAATCTGAGAGAAGGCATAAACAGTAATAGGGTAGACTCGTATGATGACTTGTAGTATCAAAGGAGCACAAGGCAATAGAAGTGAGTTTCATGGACTAGAGGGATTGTAGACGTTGGAAATCATCATATATAGTTGATGCTATTTGGTAAGGGATGCAACTGTGGGCCTAATAAATTTACAAAGTTGCCTTCTCGTCTCCAACCATCTTGAAATTAGCCACACATCCTTAGAAAAGGACATCAGCATGCAATTTGCTGAGGTTGAACTAGGGAGCAATGTTAGTCCAATTCATAAAATAATAGTTTTTTTTGTTTTTGTTTTTGAAAGGCAAGCTGGGGTTAGGCAGACCCCTACCAGTTATACAACTATACCCTTGTGCACGTCACCTTGTGTTGGATGTTGCAAGTTCGAACTCCATAGGGTATAGTTGTAATGTTGTAAGCTGTGGTCGATATTTAAGTCCTATTGGGGAGTACACCGATATTCGATATGGTTTTGAAACCGTGGTAGTCTTATGTTAGGTGACAAACAATAACCGTCCCTAATCAGAAAGGCGGAACTCTAGTGAGATGCGATGTCAAGATTTTGGCAAAATATGTTGGTTGACTATGCATGTTCATAAAACCTTGAGGGTGTGTTTGGATTTAAGGAATTGGAATCCGGTTTCATCAGAGAACACTTTTCCCCCTGCTCTTTATGAAGGAATTTTGATGAAATTAAATTCCAAATCCACTCGATTCCAAGGATATGTGCGATGGCAAATGTCATCTATGGGTCTAAAACGTAGACTGAACCACATAATACTATGCTGATTGGTCCCTTGGTAACTGAATTGTCTCAATAGTGGTTGAATGCAAAGATTGCTTATAAATGATTCACTAGGACATATTGGAAAGAAGGGACGTCCAATTAGCATGACTGCATGGTTGTAGAGCTGGGATCTTCTTTTGAGAGAGAGAGAGAGAGAGAGAGAGAGAGAGATTTGAAAATGTCAATGCCAAAAGTGCGGAGAAGTGGTGCTCAATTCCAATTATTTTTGAAAGGCCACATAGAAAGACACTGTTTATACCAAGAAATATTCCTGAAATGTGTCAACATGTCCTGCATAGCAGATACTTCTGTTCTTATATTTAAAAAATATTCAATCCTTCATGATACCAAGTCTTCCTCGAACATTATTTCCCAACCAGAAAGGAAAATAAATTGGAAAAAAAAATGCAACTTCTTTGGTCCCTGGGTAGTTGAGTTATGCTGTCAATGATGACATCTAATATGCATTTTTTTCCCTCAGACAAAAGGGAGAAAAAGATTAACAGTAACAATAAAAATTAATAGTGAGCTCAAGAAGAAGATCATGTAGTCGGCCTGTCGAAGTGCTCCGGAATCAAGAGAATAATATGACATGTACATGAAGAGGAAAGAAGGTGATTTGAGAAATTGGGAAAAACGAAGACAGTTGAGGTTGGTAGGAATGAAGTCATTGTAAATTGCAAGTCAAGAGTCCAACTATGATACGGAGTGGTTGCAAACGAAAGAAATAATCTAAAAATGAAGCATGCAACTAATGATAACCAAGTTGTACTTTTTTAAGACACCAGATTAGCAGACTCGTTTACTTTTATTACTAACTCGATATCTACACTCTCTTTTACATTTCATGTGAGCCTATAGTAAATGATGATTCGTTATTTTTTATAGACACTATTCAGTTTTCCACTGTGCATAACCATTGCTGGCAAAAGCTGACCTTTTGCTTAGGACCTTCATTTGTACTATTAGAAAGTGAAAGTTTTCAGAGTTAGAATATTGGTGATTGTTGAAATGTTTAGTCTGCCTATAATCTCAAATAAAATTTGTTCCAAATTTATGAAATCTGTTATTTCAACTAGTAACAGAAATGTTCGCTCACAAGGGCTTTGTACACCTAGCTTGGTGGGTCAACTTAAGGCATTCAAGTTGAAGGACGCCGCAAGTTTGATACTCAGGGTGCATGTCCTTTGCCACTGGGTGGAAACCAATGAGAAACTATTTCTGGTGAGCAAGTGGAGGGAGAATACTAGTTGAGTCCTGTACCATAGACACTCAAACAGTGTCACAGTCAATGTGGTACCTCTCAACCTATAAGAGGTTGTCGAAACCATAACAGCGGTTTCGCCCCATTACAACAACAACAACAACAACAACTACGCCTTCATCCCAAAACAATTGGGGTCAGCGATATGAACCAAAAAAGAAATTCATTTTGGGTCTTCCACATGAATCCTTTTCCTCCAATCATTTCTATCCAACGCCATGTCCTCGGTGAGGTTCAAAGCATTCATATCCTTTCCTATCATCTCCATCCAAGTCTTCCTAGGCCTACCCCGACCTCTTTTAACTAATATATTTTCCCATTTCTCCAACCTTCTAACTGGAGCATCATTAGGCCTTCGCCGAATATGTCCAAACCACCGTAAACGATTCTCTCGCATCTTATTTTCAATGGGTGCAACACCTACCTTCTTACGTATCTCTTCGTTCCGAATCTTATCTTTTATTGTATTTCCACACATCCATCTAAGCATCCGCATCTCAGCTACACTCATTTTTTGAATATGATGTCTCTTGGCAACCCAACATTCCGTACCATATAGTAAAGCGGGTCTAATAGTCGTCCCATAAAACTTTCCCTTCAACCGCAATGGCATTCTACGATCGCACAGCACTCCAGTAGCACTTTTCCATTTCATCCACCCAACCTTTATCCTATGATTTTTATCTCCATCAATTTCTCCATACTTTTGAATGATGGATCCCAAATATTTGAAATAATCATTCACCGGTATATCTTGCTCACCAAGCTTCACTACACTCCCATCACTACTTTGTTGCTTACTAAACCGACATTCCATATATTCAGTCTTACTCTTACTCAACTTAAAACCTCTAGCTTCCAATGTCTGTCTCCATAATTCTAACTTAGCATTAACCCCAGCTCTAGACTCATCAATCAAAACAATATCATCAACAAACAACATACACCACGGTACATTTTCTTGAATTGATCTCGTAAGCTCATCCATCACTATCGCAAATAGGAAAGGGCTTAAAGCAGATCCTTGATGTAACCCAACCGTTATCGGAAAATTGGTTGTCACCCCTCCACAAGTGCGGACATTGGTTACTACTCCTTCATACATATCTTTAATTATACTAATGTACTTGAGAGAAACACCTTTCTTCATCATTGTCCACCAGAGAACGTCCCTAGGTACTCTATCGTATGCCTTCTCTAAATCAATAAAAACCATATGCAAATCTTTGTTCCTCTCTCTATATCTTTCAATAAGTTGTCTAAGAAGATGTATAGCTTCCATAGTTGATCTTCCAGGCATAAAACCAAATTGATTCTCCGATATCATGACAACCTTCCTCAACCTAGACTCAATCACCCTCTCCCAAAGTTTCATAGTATGACTCATGAGTTTTATACCACGATAGTTTGTGCAATCTTGTATATCACCCTTATTCTTATATAAAGGCACCAAAGTACTCTTCCTCCACTCATTAGGCATCTTATTTGTTCGCCAAATCAAGTTAAAAAGATTTGTCAACCATTCTAAACCTTTCTCTCCCAAGCATTTCCAAGCCTCGATAGGTATACCATCTGGGCCAACTGCCCTTCTTGATTTCATTTTCTTCAAAGCCTCTGCAATTTCTTTCTTTTGAATCTTGCGCATGAAGTCACGATTTATCTCATGAAAAGGAATGGAGAAGTCTCCAAGATCTTGAGCATGACTATCATTAAATAGCTTATCAAAATAATCTTTCCATCTCTCCTTAATCTCCTCATCTTTGACTAAAACCCTTTGCGTTTCATCTTTGATACATCTAACCATACCCAAATCCTTCGATTTCCTATCTCTCATCTTTGCAAGCCTATAAATATCCTTCTCGCCTTCTTTGGTATCCAACTTGTCATAAACCTCCTTATATACCTTAGCCCTCACGTTTCGAACAACTTTTTTAGCTTCCTTCTTTGCTATCATATACTTCTCCAAATTCTCATTATCACGACTCTTACTTAGATTTCTATAACACTCTCTTTTAACCTTAATAGCTAATTTGACATCCTCGTTCCACCATGATGTATCCTTACCTAGTGGTGCACCGCCTTTAGACTCACCCAATACCTCCTTAGCTACTTTTCTCATACCACCCGCTATCTTATTCCACATTGATTCTGAATCCTCCTCGAGACACCAATCAACTTCCTTAACTACCTGCTCTACAAACATTCCTTGTTTAGCTCCTTTCAGTGCCCACCACTTAATTCTAGGATCTATCCTATGTCTATCCCTTTTGTGGCATTGTCTAATTCTAAGATCTAAAATTAAGACTCTATGTTGTGTAGCTACACTTTCTCCTGGTATAACCTTACAATCGATGCAACAACCCCTATCTCTCTTTCTAAGTAGGAAAAAATCTATCTGACTCGTATTAACCCCACTTTTAAATGTTACTAGGTGAGACTCCCTCTTCCTAAACTAAGTGTTTGCTAAGATAAAACATATATATCAAGAAGAAAAAAATAGTAATTGAAACGCTGAAGTCCATAAACATGGTGTGATTCCAAGATAAAAGTTCAGGAGAAAATGAGGTGGTTTCATTGACAATGCACAGCAGATATGTTTGCCACTCAACTCAAATCAAGTTGAACACAACCGAAGGACTACACCCTTTTGTGTTCTTCTGAAATTGACACCGAGAAAAAGCTCTAGGGTTTGTTTAAATGCAAGGAAAATTTGGCACTAGGATATGAAACTATAATAGAAAAAAAGGTTATTTCTCTGTCACAATGATTGTTTCCATGGATTTTGTATATACTTTGGGCACATGAGAGGTCCCATTGTATAATAGCATTAGGTAGGTAGTGGAAGAGTGAATAGGCAAGATGAGGATGATGAAGCCTTGTGATTGCTTTTATATTTGTAACATGAGATCATGACAGGTGTTTGGACTATTAGGCTCCTCAAAGGTCCCCAGTGTCATAACTGTCTTTCAAAATT